>NC_064635.1:176972746-177614532 GCF_023864275.1 Schistocerca cancellata
TTATGTGGGCAGATGACAACGATGACGGCGAAGAGGATGAAGAAGAAGAAGAAGAAGAAGAAGAAGAAGAAGAAAGTTCAGATGACAATTTTTCAGGGTTTCGGTTTTAGAAGCCAAAAATTTTTTAATGTCTGGCTTTGCAATCCAACAATAAAAATTGATTAGTAATTAAGGTGCTCAAATGGTTCAAATGGCTCTGAGCACTATGGGACTTAACTTCTGAGGTCATCAGTCCTCTAGAACTTAGAACTACTTAAACCTTACTAACCTAAGGACATCACACACATCCATGCCCGAGGCAGGATTCGAACCTGCGACCGTAGCGGTCACGCGGCTCCATATTGCAGCGCCTAGAACCGCACGGTCACTCCGGCCGGCAATTAAGGTACGTCATAGTCCATAGCGTCTTACAATCCGTAAAATACGTTATTTTCTACCGTGTCAGTTTTCGCTGCCGGCATTTTGCACTTGTGTGCCTAAGGCACTCCCCAAGCGGCCATTTGTGCTGTTTGGACCTTAAACCGGCCATGAATGGATTTCCTAGTACTCAGCGCCACTGTGCTCCACAAATACCTTTATTCTAGCATTGCAAGTACTTGCTGTATATTGAATCCATCTGCTACGTCAGTACTACACTCCTGGAAATGAAAAGAAGAACACATTGACACCGGTGTGTCAGACCCACCATACTTGCTCCGGACACTGCGAGAGGGCTGTACAAGCAATGATCACACGCACGGCACACCAGGAACCACGGTGTTGGCCGTCGAATGGCGCTAGCTGCGCAGCATTTGTGCACCGCCACCGTCAGTGTCAGCCAGTTTGCTGTGGCATACGGAGCTCCATCGCAGTCTTTAACACTGGTAGCATGCCGCGACAGCGTGGACGTGAACCGTATGTGCAGTTGACGGACTTTGGGCGAGGGCGTATAGTGGGCATGCGGGAGGCCGGGTGGACGTACCGCCGAATTGCTCAACACGTGGGGCGTGAGGTCTCCACAGTACATCGATGTTGTCGCCAGTGGTCGGCGGAAGGTGCACGTGCCCGTCGACCTGGGACCGGACCGCAGCGACGCACGGATGCACGCCAAGACCGTAGGATCCTACGCAGTGCCGTAGGGGACCGCACCGCCACTTCCCAGCAAATTAGGGACACTGTTGCTCCTGGGGTATCGGCGAGGACCATTCGCAACCGTCTCCATGAAGCTGGGCTACGGGGAGCACACCGTTAGGCCGTCTTCCGCTCACGCCCCAACATCGTGCAGCCCGCCTCCAGTGGTGTCGCGACAGGCGTGAATGGAGGGACGAATGGAGACGTGTCGTCTTCAGCGATGAGAGTCGCTTCTGCCTTGGTGCCAATGATGGTCGTATGCGTGTTTGGCGCCGTGCAGGTGAGCGCCACAATCAGGACTGCATACGACCGAGGCACACAGGGCCAACACCCGGCATCATGGTGTGGGGAGCGATCTCCTACACTGGCCGTACACCACTGGTGATCGTCGAGGGGACACTGAATAGTGCACGGTACATCCAAACCGTCATCGAACCCATCGTTCTACCATTCCTAGACCGGCAAGGGAACTTGCTGTCCCAACAGGACAATGCACGTCCGCATGTATCCCGTGCCACCCAACGTGCTCTAGAAGGTGTAAGTCAACTACCCTGGCCAGCAAGATCTCCGGATCTGTCCCCCATTGAGCATGTTTGGGACTGGATGAAGCGTCGTCTCACGCGGTCTGCACGTCCAGCACGAACGCTGGTCCAACTGAGGCGCCAGGTGGAAATGGCATGGCAAGCCGTTCCACAGGACTACATCCAGCATCTCTACGATCGTCTCCATGGGAGAATAGCAGCCTGCATTGCTGCGAAAGGTGGATATACACTGTACTAGTGCCGACATTGTGCATGCTCTGTTGCCTGTGTCTATGTGCCTGTGGTTCTGTCAGTGTGATCATGTGATGTATCTGACCCCAGGAATGGGTCAATAAAGTTTCCCCTTCCTGGGACAATGAATTCACGGTGTTCTTATTTCAATTTCCAGGAGTGTACATCTTCTGTGATTAATTCATTTAACTACCGACGCACTGATCGAAACTACAAGGTGGTTATAATTACAGTGCAGCTACTTAGAGAAGCTCAGTGTGCGCTGTAATTGCCGTATGGCACAGTAACCTGGTAGATATTCCAACACGATAATGCTGAACCGATTTACACTGGAAAAAAATTAGTTCCAATTTTGTCCACCAGATGCAAAACTGGCTCTGTGAATCCAAGAAAGGCGTACGGAAATGTTTCAATATGTAATGGATTAAGAATTAGACGTGGGCAAAAAAATGTCAAACAAGTGAGAAAGGCGTAATGTTGATTATCTTATTAAGCGATGATTTCACGATTTGTTCAGTGCGGGGCACCGGAGGCGCCGGCGAGGTGCTGCACAGCGCACGATTTGCACCTGGTAGCCAGAATTGGAACTAATTTTTTTCTAGCGCAAATCGGCTACACATTACCGCTTTAGCATATCTAATAAGTTTCACCGACATAAGATAATTACAGCCCGCTGTCAATCTCCGTGAGCAGCTGCAATTTAATTATAACCACTTGGTATCAATGCTTACCACTAAGAACAGCTGTGTACAAGATGCCATCCACCTGAAGATAATGGTCAACCATCGAGAAGAGTTGTGGCTCAAGTAAACCCTTTAAAGCACAGTTCTGTACTTTTTTTTTATTTCGTTTCAGTTAACGTCTTCACAACTTAGTCCACAGTGAATAATGCTGAATTTCTTAACCGTTTCACCTGTTGGTATAAAACTTACTTTACACATGTACGCTGTTTCGGTTTCTTCTTTAAGCGTATAAATTTTGCTATTGGGTTTACTGCATATTTTGCGAATACTTACTTGTCGCCAGAACGTTATACGTGTTGTCTGCCAGGAAGACACGATAGCACTAAACGCATAATCTCTTCTTGGGCATCCCCACAGTCTAATCTAATCTGTTGCTATCACTACACTCATTTCCTCGATTTTTGCCGCTTGACGCTTTTGCGGCGCTTCCCCTCTTTTCGGACTGGCTGCAACTGTACGTGATAACTACACTTCTCTTAAAATTACGTGGTGTAATAGGTGTGATCAAAAAGTAAGTGGAATCTTTGAGTTTGGCGAGCTTTATGCATCCTATTATCAATTTTTGTTTGTCCTTATTCGCACACGTGTTCCATATGTATGTTTGCATTTTCAGCTGTTTTGATTATTTAGTTTATCTCTGACAGTCGAAAAAGATATACACTATGTGATCAAAAGTATCCGGACACCCTCAAAAACATAGGTTTTTCATATTAGGTGCATTTTGCTGCCGTCTACTGCCAGGGACTCCATGTCAGCGACCTCAGTAGTCACTACACATTGTGAGAGAGAAGAATGGGGCACTCCGCGGAACTCACGGACTTCGAACGCGGTCAGCTGATTGGGTGTCACTTGTGTTATACGTCTGTACGCGAGATTTCCACACTCCTAAATATCACTAGGTCCACTGTTTCCGATGTGATAGTGAAGTGGAAACGTGAAGGGACACGTACAGCACAAAAGCGCATAGGCCGACCTCGTCTGTTGACTGACACAGACCGCCGACAGTTGAAGAGGTTGGTAATCTGTAATAGGCAGACATCTATCCAGACCATCACACACGAATTCCAAACTGCATCAGGATCCACTGAAAGTACGATGACAGTTAGCCGGGAGGTGAGAAAACTTGGACTTCATGGTCGAGTGGCTGCTAATAAGCCACACATCACGCCGGTAAATGCCAAACGACGTCTCGCTTGGTGTAAGGAGCGTAAACAGTGGACGATTTAACAGTGGAAAAGCGTTGTGTGGTGTCACGAATCACGGTACACAAAGTGGCGATCCGATGGTAGGGTGTGGGTATGGTGAATGCCCGGTGAACGTCATCTGCCAGCGTGTGTAGTGCCAACAGTAAAATTCGGAGGCGGCGGTGTTATGGTGTAGTCGCGTTTTTCATGGAGGGTCTTGCACCCCTTGTTGTATTGCGTGGCTATCACACCTTAGACCTACACTGATGTTTTAAACACCTTCTTGGTTATCACTGTTGAAGAGCAGTTCGGGGATGATTGCATCTTTCAGCACTATCCAGCACCTGTTCATAATGCACCGCCTGTGGTGGTTACACGACAATAACATCCCTGTTATGGACTGGCCTGCACAGAGTCCTGACCTGAATCCTATAGAACACTTTGGGATGTTTTGGAATGCCGACTTCGTGGCAGGCCTCACCTACCAACATCTATACCTCTTGTCACTCCACTACTCCGTGAAGAATGTGCTGCCGTTCCCCAAGAAACCTTCCACCACATAACTGAAAGTATGCCTGCGAGAGTGGAAGGTGTCATCAACGTTAAGGGTGGGCAGTTGTGGCCAAGCGGTTCTAGGCGCTCCAGTCTGGAACCAAACGACCGTTACGGTCGCAGGTTCGAATCCTGCCTCGGGCATGGATGTGTGTGATGTCCTTAGGTTAGTTAGGTTTAAGTAGTTCTAAGTTCTAGGGGACTGATGACCACAGATGTTAAGTCCCATAGTGCTTAGAGCCATTTGAACCATTTGAGCATCGAAACCAAACCCCAGTCGTCCCATAGCAAACTGTCTCAAGAACGAAGGCCGAGAAAAATTTGAAAAGTTCGTTCACATGTGAAAGTTCTTCATACTGTTATCTTCGATTGCTATGAGACAGTGCATCATGAGTTCCTGCCTTACGGTTGCGGTCGATAATGAATGCTGAAGGTTTCCTTTAAAATTTTGTTCGACTTTGAACTCCTATTGACTTCGTTAATTGGTTGGAGTTTTCATGTTGTTTAGCTTTGGGTGACTTTGTGCACTTCAGCTGCGACAGAAACTAAATCTATCATCTCTGCGAGAAAACGACATTAATTTGGCCCCGTTTTATAATCAGTTCCAAAAAAATTACAACCCAATGAAATCCTGAACTTTACTATTAATCTCTTTAATTAAATAAAGTAGTCCTGGGGTTTAATAATCTGTCTAACAATGCTATTCACGAAATGGTTCCTGTGCATTGGTAATTTTCTTACGAAACGGATCCTGAAATGAAAATATCTGACCTTGTAATATAATAGCTTGGAAACACAGTGCCTGCTGCTCTCTGTGCACCAGCTGCAGGTTTTTATGTACAGTTGCTGCGAGCTCGTCGCAGTGCCCCAGACAACAGGTTAACTATTTTATACACATCACTGAGTCAGACACACCTTTAGACAAAAATCACTTGGATCGAGGATGTGAGCAATGCTCTTAGGTGAAATATTCCATAAACAAACTGTTTTTAAACTATCTGATACGTTATTGTTGTTGTTGTTGCCTTCAGTCCTGAGACTGGTTTGATGCTGCTCTCCATGCTACTCTATCCTGTGCAAGCTGCTTCATCTCCCAGTACTTACTGCAGCCTACATCCTTCTGAATCTGCTTAGTGTATTCATCTCTTGGTCTCCCTGTGTGATTTTTACCCTCTACGCTGCCCTCCAATGCTAAATTTGTGATCCCTTGATGCCTCAAAACATGTCCTACCAACAGGTCCCTTCTTCTTGTCAAGTTGTGCCACTAACTCCTCTTCTCCCCAATTCTATTCAATACCTCCTCATTAGTTATATGATCTACCCATCTAATCTTCAGCGTTCTTCTGTAACACCACATTTCGAAAGCTTCTATTCTCTTCTTGTCCAAACTATTTATCGTCCATGTTTCACTTCCATACATGGCTACACTCCATACAAATACTTTCAGAAACGACTTCCTGCCACTTAAATCTATACTCGATGTTAACAAATTTTTCTTCTTCAGAAACGCTTTTCTTGCCATTGTCAGTCTACATTTTATATCATTTCTACTTCGACCATCATCAGTTATTTTGCTCCCCAAATAGCAAAACTCCTTTACTACTTTAAGTGTATCATTTCCTAATCTAATTCCCTCAGCATCACCCGACTTAATTTGACTACATTCCATTATCCTCGTATTGCTTTTGTTGATGTTCATCTTATATCCTTCCTTCTAGACGCTGTCCATTCCGTTCAACTGCTCTTCCAAGGCCTTTGCTGTCTCTGACAGAATTACAATGTCATCGGCGAACCTCAAAGTTTTTATTTCTTCTCCATGGACTTGAATACCTACTCGGAATTTTTCTTTTGTTTCCTTTACTGCTTGCTCAATATACAGATTGAATAACATCGGGGATAGGCTACAGCCCTGTCTCACTCCCTTCCCAACCACTGCTTCCCTTTCATGTCCCTCGACTCTTATAACTGCCATCTGATTTCTGTACAAATTGTAAATAGCCTTTCGCTCCCTTTATTTTACCCCTGCCACCTTTAAAATTTGAAAGAGAGTATTCCAGTCAACATTGTCAAAAGATTTCTCTAAGTCTACAAATGCTAGAATCGTAGGTTTGCCTTTCCTTAATCTATTTTCTAAGATAAGTCGTAGAGTCAGTATTGCCTCACGTGTTCCAACATTTCTGCGGAATCCAAACTGATCTTCACCGACGTCGGCTTCTACCAGTTTTTCCATTCATTTGTAAAGAATTCGCGTTAGTATTTTGCAGCTGTGACTTATTAAACTGATGGTTCGGTAATTTACACATCTGTCAATACCTGCTTTCTTTGGGATTGGGATTATTATATTCTTCTTGAAGTCTGAGGGTATTTCGCCTGTCTCATACATCTTGATCACCAGATGGTAAGGTTTTGTCAGGACTGGCTCTCCCAAGGCCGTCAGTAGTTTTAATGGAATGTTGTCTATCCGGGGCCTTGTTTCGACTCAGGTCTTTCAGTGCTCTGTCAAACTCGTCACGCAGTATCAAATATCCCATTTCATCTTCATCTACATCCTCTTCCATTTCCATAAATTGTCCTCAAGTTCATCGCCCTTGTATAGACCCTCTATATACTCCTTCCACCTTTCTGCTTTCCCTTCTTTGCTTGGTTTCCATGTGAGCTCTTGATATTCATACAAGTGGCTCTCTATCTGATATAACATTAATTAATGAAAGATTTGAAAAAGTAATGGAGGAGAATCTTGGCGAGGAGCAGTTTGGCTTTAGTCAGAATACGGGCATCAAAGATGCAATAGGGCTCCTATGAATCTTGGGAGAAATGTTTATTGAAAAAGGAAGAGACCTATATATGTGCTTCATCGATCTAGAAAAGGCATTTGAGAATGTGGTTTGGGACAAGTTGGCGACTATAATGAAGGAAAAGAGAGTGGACTGGAAAACCAGAAGATTTATAAACTCATTATATCTTAATCAAAAAGTTTCAGTTAAAGTGAGAGGAGAAAGTACAAACTGGATCATACTAGGAAAAGGAGTAAGACAAGGATGCTGTCTATAACCTACTCTTTTCAGCCTCTACTGGGAAAATATGATTGACCAATGCTCATTAGATGACAAAGGAGTAGAGATTGGAGGAAGAAGAGTAGGGTGTTTGAGGTTTGCTGATCACATGGTCATTGTAGCCACAGGGGAAAAAGAATTACAGGATATGGTGGACACCATTGAAACTAACAAAAAAAAAAGGAATGAAAATTAATACAAATAAAACAAAAGTATTGGCACTAGGAGGGAATAAGGAAATAAAAATTATGCTAAATGGATAAATACTAGAACAGGTGCAAAATTTTAAGTACTTGGAAGCAGGATAGACACTGCCTGGGAGTGCACCACAGAAATTAAAACAAGGATAGCAATGGCAAAAGAGGCGTTTTATAAGAAAAGAAGAATTTTCTGCAGCGGTCTGGACATAGAACTCAGGAAGAGGCTCATAAAATGTCTTGTATGGAGTGTTCTTCTATATGGCGCTGAAACATGGACTATGAGGAAGAAAAACAGAGAAAGGCTGTAGGCTTTTGAGATCTTGACATGGCGGAGGATGGAAAGAAGGATGGTCAGAGTAAAAAATGAAGAGGCACTGAGAAGCGTGGGAGAGAAAAGACAATTACTAGATGTAATAAAGAGAAGAAAAAGAAATTGGATTGGGAATATTTTAAGAGCAACAGCCTTGCCGCAGTGGATACACCGGTTTCCGTGAGATCACCGAAGTTAAGCGCTGTCGGGCGTGGCCGGCACTTGGGTGGGTGACCATACAGCCACCATGCGCTGTTGCCATTTTTCGGAGTGCACTCAGCCTCGTGATGCCAATTGAGGAGCTACTCGACCGAATAGTAGCGGCTCCGGTCAAAGAAAACCATCATAACGACCGGGAGAGTGGTGTGCTGACCACACGCCCCTCCTATCCGCATCCTCAGCTGAGGATGACACGGCGGTCGGATGGTCCCTATGGGCCACTTGTGGCCTGAAGACGGAGTGAGTGTGCATGTGTTAAGAAAGAATGAGGGACTGATAAAAAAAACAGTTTTAGAAGGTTATATACAGAAGGGAAAAGGAGGCGAGGAAGGAAGAGATTCCAGATACTGGATGACATGGTGGACGGTACAACATACAGCAGCCTTAAGAAGGAAGCAAAGGATCGCAGAAAATGGAGAGGCAAAGGACCTGTTAATATAGCAGATAACTGATGATGATATCATCAATTGTATGAAATTCATGTTACAACACTCTGACACAGGGCAACATCGCTATCAAATTCTTACTCTCGGAAATGTTAGAAAAATAATTGACGAACAGAACGTCCAGAAATGTGCAAAGTTACAAAAAGTTTTCTCGCATCGCGCTGAATGCGAGAGGAAGTGTCTGGCAAAACTTGATCCACATGACGATCTGTTGACGCATGTCAAGCAGAAGGCTTTGAATAAATGCCATTAACGTCCGTAGGCTGATGTATATCATGAGCATGGCGGTTGCCGTTGCGGTGACGCCCACGCGAGTCATGCGAACGGGAGACAAGTTGTCACGTGACCTTTCTTACTACAAAAATATCACTGTGCTTGACGGGATGGGCAACTGGTTGTGGGTGGGCACGAAAACAGTTCGTATATGATGTCAGTTTCTTAGTGGGTGAATGGTCTGAAATGTTTACTTGCGCGCGAAAGACCCCGGTGTGGCTGGCTGTGCCAACACCACCCAGACTACAGGCCTGCGCTCGCACTTGTGACGTCACATACTGATGGCCGGGTCTGTATAGGGACGCTCCTGTTAAGCACTCTGCAGCTGTACGGACTTTACCAGTTTTAGAGCTGAGACCGCAAGGAGATACTCGTGCTTTCCTCTTCTACATGTCCTCGTGATGAAAGTATGGACATTTATATAGCCGGCCGGTGTGGCCGTGCGGTTAAAGGCGCTTCAGTCTGGAACCGCGTGACCGCTACGGTCGCAGGTTCGAATCCTGCCACGGGCATGGATGTGTGTGATGTCCTTAGGTTAGTTAGGTTTAATTAGTTCTAAGTTCTAGGCGACTGATGACCTCAGAAGTTAAGTCGCATAGTGCTCAGAGCCATTTTTTGACATTTATATCATTGCGTAAAGTAACTGAACAAAACTGACCTATGTTATTTCAAGATGTAAAATTATTTTGACGATTTGCCTTAAATAAGCGTTTCTAGGCTTGAATACAAACTGTAATTTTAAATTCTCTCTTTTACCTCAGATGTCACGCTTTCTTGCAGTAAAATATCGGCAATATGAAACAACAAGCAGACGTTTTCGGATTTAAATAAAGCAGCTGGAGCTCTTACAGAATTTAAGAATTTGTTTCTCTGGTTATTTTCGTAAATTTTCCTCTCCACTTCAAAAATTTGCTGATCTCACACGAAACTCAAATCGTTCGATGAAATGGAGCACCTCCTGACATAATGTTTAATAAATCAAAAAACCCGGAAAATATTTTATTTCCCTGTTTCTCCAGAACTTTAGAACCTTAAACATGAAAAGATTGTTTCTCCTATATCCTGATTGAAATTCGTGTCACAGAGTGCTGTTAATTTAATCATGATGCACTTACCTCGAAATTATGCTTTGTATTCTGCTTAATACTCCACAATCCACCATACGGTGCGCGGCGGACGGTACCTCGTACCACAACTAGCATCCTCTCTCCCTGTTACACTCCCAAACAGAACGAGGGAAAAATGACTGCCTATATGCCTCTGTACGAACCCTAATCTCTCTTATCTTTGTGGTCTTTCCGCGAAATGTAAGTTGGCGGTAGTAAAATTGTACTGCAGTCAGCCTCAAATGCTGGTTCTCTAAATTTCCTCAGTAGCGATTCACGAAAAGAACGCCTCCTTTCCTCTAGACTCCCACCCGAGTTCCTGAAGCATTTCTGTAACACTCGCGTGATGATGAAACCTACCAGTAGCAAATCTAGCACCCCGCCTCTGAATTGCTTCTATGTCCTCCCTCAATCCGACCTGATAGGGATCCGAAACGCTCGAGCAGTACTCAAGAAAAGGTCGTATTAGTGTTTTATAAGCGGTCTCCTTTACAGATGAACCACATCTTCCCAAAATTCTACCAATGAACCGAAGACGACTATCCGGCTTCCCCACAACTGCCATTACATGCTTGTGCCACTTCATATTACTCTGCAATGTTACGTCCAAATATTTAATCGACGTGACTGTGTCAAGCGCTACACTACTAATGGAGTATTCAAACATTACGGAATTCTTTTTCCTTATCTATATTTCGAGTTAGCTGCCATTCTTTACACCAATCACAAATCCTGTCCAAGTTATTTTGTATCCTCCTAGAGTCACTCAACGACGACACCTTCCCGTAGACCACAGTATCAGCAAACAGCCGTACATTGCTATCCACCCTATCCAAAAGATCATTTATGTAGACAGAAAACAACAGCGAACCTACCACACTTCCCTGGGGCACTCCAGATGATACCCTCACCTCTGGTGAACACTCACCATCACCATCACAAAAAAACTAAAGCAGTACCGAACAAACAAGGAAATGATAGGAGAGGATAAAAAAATTAATCTCGTCGCCAGTTTTTGTATCCCGCCTGGAAGGCGGCGCGTGGGTCTGGTCCTGAAAACTGAAGGGTAGGCCGAATGTAGGAAGCTTGGAGGAGCAGGTGAGGTAGAACACGTTGGTACTGCAAGTAAGTAAAAGTGGTTTACTGGTGCACGAATATACACTCCTGGAAATGGAAAAAAGAACACATTGACACCGGTGTGTCAGATCCACCATACTTGCTCCGGACACTGCGAGAGGGCTGTACAAGCAATGATCACACGCACGGCACAGCGGACACACCAGGAACCGCAGTGTTGGCCGTCGAATGGCGCTAGCTGCGCAGCATTTGTGCACCGCCGCCGTCAGTGTCAGCCAGTTAGCCGTGGCATACGGAGCTCCATCGCAGTCTTTAACACTGGTAGCATGCCGCGACATCGTGGACGTGAACCGTATGTGCAGTTGACGGACTTTGAGGGAGGGCGTATAGTGGGCATGCGGGAGGCCGGGTGGACGTACCGCCGAATTGCTCAACACGTGGGGCGTGAGGTCTCCACAGTACATCGATGTTATCGCCAGTGGTCGGCGGAAGGTGCACGTGCCCGTCGACCTGGAACCAGACCGCAGCGACGCACGGATGCACGCCAAGACCGTAGGATCCTACGCAGTGCCGTAGGGGACCGCACCGCCACTTCCCAGCAAATTAGGGACACTGTTGCTCCTGGGGTATCGGCGAGGACCATTCGAAACCGTCTCCATGAAGCTGGGCTACGGTCCCGCACACCGTTAGGCCGTCTTCCGCTCACGCCCCAACATCGTGCAGCCCGCCTCCAGTGGTGTCGCGACAGGCGTGAATGGAGGGACGAATGGAGACGTGTCGTCTTCAGCGATGAGAGTCGCTTCTGCATTGGTGCCAATGATGGTCGTATGCGTGTTTGGCGCCGTGCAGGTGAACGCCACAATCAGGACTGCATACGACCGAGGCACACAGGGCCAACACCCGGCATCATGGTGTGGGGAGCGATCTCCTACACTGGCCGTACACCACTGGTGATCGTCGAGGGGACACTGAATAGTGCACGGTACATCCAAACCGTCATCGAACCCATCGTTCTACCATTCCTAGACCGGCAAGGGAACTTGCTGTTCCAACAGGACAATGCATGTCCGCATGTATCCCGTGCCACCCAACGTGTTCTAGAAGGTGTAAGTCAACTACCCTGACCAGCAAGATCTCCGGATCTGTCCCCCATTGAGCATGTTTGGGACTGGATGAAGCGTCGTCTCACGCGGTCTGCATGTACAGCACGAACACTGGTCCAGCTGAGGCGCCAGGTGGAAATGGCATGGCAAGCCGTTCCACAGGACTACATCCAGCATCTCTACGATCGTCTCCATGGGAGAATAGCAGCCTGCATTGCTGCGGAAGGTGGATATACACTGTACTAGTGCCAACATTGTGCATGCTCTGTTGCCTGTGTCTATGTGCCTGTGGTTCTGTCAGTGTGATCATGTGATGTATCTGACCCCAGGAATGTGTCAATAAAGTTTCCCCTTCCTGGGACAATGAATTCACGGTGTTCTTATTTCAATTTCCAGGAGTGTATACAGAGGCATACATTACTTTGTTCAGATGAGCACATAGGTGCGAAGCCTTAGACCTGTCGTAAGTAGTGCAAAGTCTCTATATGAAGCGAAGCTGAAGCGAAGTATCCCGGCCGGCTGCTCTTGATCAAATGGAGTGAATCCGGAGAGACGCTCATAGAGTCTCCACAGCGCCCGCTAGAGCGCTGTCGTCGGTGTCTCTCGTAGTGCCAACTTATGAACTTGCACCTACGCCGTCGCATCGTAGCTATCGATACCACATATTTCGTACACTAAAAACGAAGTACACACAATACTGGTGTAGTATAAGCGTAATTGATGCGAAAAATACTTGATCCAAATGAAGGGTGATTTGATTCAGCGGACATAATTCTGTTCTGTGTCAACTCATAAAGATTGCTGTCTGGTGGCTGGTAAGAAAGTAAACAGCTTCCCAGTGCATACCAGACAGTTTCCGTGGGTGACAAAATTGTGGTTCCAGGCAGCCCAGGCAAAGAACCAAACATCCCTCAATATATTGTTGATGTGAGTAGCAGCGTGCGAAGTGGCGTTATCCTACTGGAAACTCCACGGTGTATCCTAAAGGGTATGACAACACAATCGGTTGGTTTGATGCTGCTGTTTTCTCATGCCAGTGGTCCACCCTTTCAGCCACAGTTCAAAAATTACGAAATCAGTGGTGTTGTCATAACACATCCCCCCCCCCCCTCCCCACGACGAACCCAGGATATGTATTGGTATCGAGTATCACTGCTAACTGCGACTTGTCACCAGATGGTCTACTGCCATGCTGGCTCGATCTGACCTTCACAAAGACAAGTGAGACTCATTGCTGAACACCACTGATTGCCATTCATCGTTTCCACGTACTCTGGTCCTACACACTGCCTGTCTCTGCTGTCTTTGGTATGATGCAGTGGTAAGTGTCTCTTGACACCTCTGGAACTCACACCAGCTTCCAGTTGTCTGTTCCCAATGGTTCATGGTGAAAGCCTGCCCATAACCTCTGCCCAGATATCAGCTGATGTCAGGTATCAACTCATCAGAGGCACTTGAAAAACGTAAGCATCCTCTCGTGGTGCATACCTTCTTGAAGAACAGGTGTGTACTTGTGTTGGCAAGCTGTTATTCCAAGTCTCATCACCATTGGCTCTGCATTCATTGCACTACAGCCATCTGCCTGTGCAGTTTATTGGTTTGATGCTGCTATTTTTCTCATGCCAGTGGTCCAGCATTTCACTGGCGATAATCTGCAAGCACACATCCTCTAGACACAATGTGTTATGGTCCCAACGTGAAAATGTCCAGTTGAAGGGGAGGCAGTATTTGACAAATCTCATTGTTTATTCTATTCATACAACCTCGTAAGTGGGACACTTTGGGTCGCAGTTTTGGGGGATAATATCCTGGTTTATTAGGTCGTCTAGGACGAAATACAATGAGGTGGCAAATTTGGATGGAAAAGCAAGGGGGTCGAGGGGCACACCAAGTGGCAGGAGACTGTTGGGTTGTGAGAGGGTGAGGGACAGCAAGTCAAGAGACAGCGCAGAGATGCAGAAGGGATGCACTGGAAAGGGCGGGGGGTTGAGAAGGGGAAACATTACGCAGGGGAAGAGGAAGGAGCCCTGAGTAGGGAGAAAGGAAAGGTGGGGTTAGAGTTGGTAGGAGGAGTATATATCAGGCCGAAGTTCGTAATTTGGAAGGGGTAGGTGCTGGAAGTTGCATTGGGAAACGAGGTGGAAAATGCGAAGAAGAAGAGAGGGCAGGACACAACGGTAAAGGCGTGGCAACGGGCTGGGGGGTAGAGACGATAGAAGAACAGGGAATTGGGCGCGGGGGGGGGGGGGGGGGGTGATCGAGTCTGTGGACGATGTAAAGGGTGCGGATGTGTTTGAGGAAAAGGAGAAGATGTGGGCAGAGGATCTGTGTGTGGGGGGGGGGGGGGAATGGGAAGCGGATATGGAAGGATAGGTGGTGTGCATGGTGTTCAAGAATTTGGAGGGCTTTATAGAATCTGGTTGGAGCGAAATCCATATGATGCTGGCATAACAGAGGATGGGACGGACCAAGGATTCATAGGTGTGAAGGATGGTGGAAAGATGCAGTCTCCATGTCCGACCAGACAGAAGTTTCAGGTGGAGCCTATTGTGGGCTTTGTGTTGCAATGTAAGGAGATGTGGAGGTGAGTTGGGGTGATGGTGGAGGGTGAGGCAAGGTATTTCAGTGCAGGAGTGAGATGGATAGAACGACCATAAATCGTGAGGCAAAAATCGTGGAGCCTGAAGGAGCGGGTGGTATGACGTATGATGATTGCCTGGGTTATGGAGCCCCTCAGGAAAATAGCCGGTAGGTCGGGGAAGAATGCCAGTGTGCACTCGGTGTGCTTGCCGGGGGGTCTCGTCCGTAATGTGGAGGAGGCCCTTCCGGCAGCTATTGAACGCACTGGGTGTGACCGGCTGCAGATAGTAGCACATGTCGGAACGAATGACGCCTGCCGCTTGGGTTCTGAGGCCATCCTTGGTTCCTTCCGGCGGCTGGCTGATTTGGTGAAGACAACCAGCATCGCACACGGAGTGCAAGCTGAGCTTAATATCTGCAGCATAGTGCCCAGAGTCGATCGCGGTCCTCTGGTTTGGAGCCGTGTGGAGGGTCTAAACCAGAGGCTCAGACGACTCTGCGACTATAATGGTTGCAAATTCATCGACCTCCGTTATTGGGTGGAGAACTGTAGGGCCCCCCTAGACAGGTCAGGCGTGCACTACACACCGGAAGCAGCTACTAGGGTAGCAGAGTACGTGTGGCGTGCACACGGGGGTTTTTTAGGTTAGAGGGACCCCCCCTTGGGCGAAACGATAAAATACCTGACGGCTTACCAGAGAGGACATTATCATCGTTGATAAAGAACGTCCGTCCTCAGAGACCAAAAACAGGAAAAGTTAACGTAATATTGGTAAACTGCAGGAGTATCCAGGGCAAGGTTCCTGAATTAGTATCTCTTATTGAAGGAAATAGTGCGCATATAGTATTAGGAACGGAAAGTTGGTTAAAACCGGAAGTGAACAGTAACGAAATCCTAGACACAGAATGGAATATATACCGCAAGGATAGGATAAACGCCAATGGTGGAGGAGTATTTATAGCAGTAAAGAATTCAATAATATCCAGTGAAGTTATTAGCGAATGCGAATGTGAAATAATCTGGGTTAAGCTAAGTATCAAAGGTGGGTCAGATATGATAGTCGGATGCTTCTATAGACCACCTGCATCAGCAACCGTAGTAGTTGAGCGCCTCAGAGAGAACCTGCAGAACGTCGTGAAGAAGTTTCGTGATCATACTATTGTAATAGGGGGAGACTTCAATCTACCAGGTATAGAATGGGATAGTCACACAATCAGAACTGGAGCCAGGGACAGAGACTCTTGTGACATTATCCTGACTGCCTTGTCCGAGAATTACTTCGAGCAGATAGTTAGAGAACCAACTCGTGAAGCTAACGTTTTAGACCTCATAGCAACAAATAGACCGGAACTTTTCGACTCCGTGAATGTAGAAGAGGGTATCAGTGATCATAAGTCAGTGGTTGCATCAATGACTACAAGTGTAATAAGAAATGCCAAGAAAGGAAGGAAAATATATTTGCTTAACAAGAGTGATAGGGCACAAATCGCAGAATATCTGAGTGACCACCATCAAACGTTCATTTCTGAGGAAGAGGATGTGGAACAAAAATGGAAAAAATTCAGAAACATCGTCCAGTACGCCTTAGATAAGTTCGTACCGACTAAGGTCCAAAGCGAGGGGAAAGATCCACCGTGGTATAACAATCATGTACGAAAGGTACTACGGAAACAAAGAAAGCTTCATCATAGGTTTAAGAGTAGTCGAATCATAGCTGATAAGGAAAAGCTGAACGAAGCGAAAAAGAGCGTAAAGAGAGCAATGAGAGAAGCATTCAACGAATTCGAACATAAAACATTGGCAAACAATCTAAACAAGAACCCTAAAAAGTTTTGGTCATATGTAAAATCGGTAAGCGGATCTAAATCCCCTATTCAGTCACTCGTTGACCACGATGGCACCGAAACAGAGGACGACCGAAGAAAGGCAGAAATACTGAATTCAGTGTTCCGAAACTGTTTCACTGCGGAAAATCGTAACACGGTCCCTGACTTCAGCCGTCGCACGGACGCCAAAATGGAAAATATTGAAATAAACGATATCGGAATTGAAAAACAACTGCTATCACTTAGTAGCGGAAAAGCATCCGGACCAGACGAGATACCCTTAAGATTCTACAGTGATTATGCTAAAGAACTTGCCCCCTTTCTATCAGCAATTTATCGTAGATCGCTGGAAGAACGTAAAGTACCTAGCGACTGGAAGAAAGCGCAGGTCGTTCCCATTTTCAAGAAGGGTCATAAATCAGATGCGAATAATTATAGGCCTATTTCGCTTACGTCAATCTGTTGTAGAATAATGGAACATGTTTTGTGTTCTCGTATTATGACGTTCTTAGATAATACAAATCTCCTTCATCATAACCAACATGGATTCCGCAAACAGAGATCATGTGAAACTCAGCTCGCCCTATTTGCCCAAGAAATTCACAGTGCCGTAGACACTGGCGAGCAGATTGATGCCGTATTCCTGGACTTCAGGAAGGCATTTGATACGGTTCCGCACTTACGTTTAATGAAAAAAATACGAGCTTACGGAATATCGGACCAGGTTTGTGATTGGATTCAGGATTTCCTAGAAGAAAGAACACAACATGTCATTCTTAACGGTTCAAAATCTGCAGATGTAGAGGTAATTTCGGGAGTACCGCAAGGAAGCGTGATAGGACCTTTATTGTTTACAATATACATAAATGACTTAGTTGACAACATCGGTAGCTCCGTGAGGCTATTTGCAGATGACACGGTTGTCTACAAGAAAGTAGCAACATCAGAAGACTCGTACGTACTCCAGGAAGACCTGCAGAGGATTAATGCATGGTGCGACAGCTGGCAGCTTTCCCTAAACGTAGATAAATGTAATATAATGCGCATACATAGGGGCAGAAATCCATTCCAGTACGATTATGCCATAGGTGGTAAATCATTGGAAGCGGTAACGACCGTAAAATACTTAGGAGTTACTATCCGGAGCGATCTGAAGTGGAATGATCACATAAAACAAATAGTGGGAAAAGCAGGCGCCAGGTTGAGATTCATAGGAAGAATTTTAAGAAAATGTGACTCATCGACGAAAGAAGTAGCTTACAAAACGCTTGTTCGTCCGATTCTTGAGTATTGCTCATCAGTATGGGACCCTTACCAGGTTGGATTAATAGAAGAGATAGACATGATCCAGCGAAAAGCAGCGCGATTCGTCATGGGGACATTTAGTCAGCGCGAGAGCGTTACGGAGATGCTGAACAAGCTCCAGTGGCGGACACTTCAAGAAAGGCGTTACGCAATACGGAGAGGTTTATTATCGAAATTACGAGAGAGCACATTCCGGGAAGAGATGGGCAACATATTACTACCGCCCACATATATCTCGCGTAATGATCACAACGAAAAGATCCGAGAAATTAGAGCAAATACGGAGACTTACAAGCAGTCGTTCTTCCCACGCACAATTCGTGAATGGAACAGGGAAGGGGGGATCAGATAGTGGTACAATAAGTACCCTCCGCCACACACCGTAAGGTGGCTCGCGGAGTATAGATGTAGATGTAGATGTAGATGTCTTGGAATGATTGATGCGAAGGAGCCATTGGTTGCACAAGACAGTGAACTGATTGAGGTGGGTTTCAAGCGTTTGTTGGGACTGTTGAAGTGTAGGATAAAGGGCCAGGAAGGTGGTGTGATCAACAATGTCGAAGAGGTGTACAGGTAGGGAAGGTTGGGGCATATCTGCAGTATGCAGGAGATAGAGGAGAGGGGAAAGAACAGAGCCTTGGGGCACGCCAGCTGTGGTATAGAAAGTAAGGCAGTTGGTATTGTGGATAGTGACATATGAGGGACAGTGGGAGAGGAAGGAAGCAACGAGATGGACGAAATCGATAGGAAGAGCGTAGGTCTGGAGTTTAAAAAGGAGCTCGGGTGTCAGACACGGTCATAGGCGCTCTGGAGGTCAAGGGAAACAAAAATAGTGGAGAGACAGGAGTTAAATTGGAGGGAAAGAAGAATGGTAAGGTTAAAGAGCTGGTCATCAGCTGAGAAGGAGGCCTGAAAGCTGCACTGTGTAAGTTGGTGATGAATACAATGGGAGAGGATGGAGACCTTCCTGAACATGGAGGTAAGACAGACGGGGCGATAGGAAGGTGTCAGAGGTGTGTTTCTTGGTTTTGGGGAACAGCAGGATGCAGGAAGTTTTCCACAGGTCGGAGTAAAATCCGGTTGAGAGGAGGATGTTATACAGGGTAGCAAGGACAACCAGGAAGGAGGAGGGGACACCATCATGACAGGGGTGGTGTTGCATTTTACTTCGAAGTTGTACAAAGTAATGAGTGTTGATGGTCGAGGGGGTAACTGACTCAAGTACTGGAAACTGAGGGTGAGTGATGGGACAAATGTATTGGAGCATTCAAGGACCATGGAGAAGAGGGAGTAATCAGAGAGACGATTGTCAGGAATGGAGAAGACCTTGTAGAGGTGGGAAGCAAAATGGTTAGACTTACTGAGGTTGTCATGGAAGGGGCAGTCATCAAGGAGAAGGAGATAACGCAGGGTGGGATGGCTACCAGTAAGGATGTGGCAGACCAGTATTTGGAGGAGTTGACAGGGTGGGCCGAGTTGAGGCGTGTACATGTCTGGCGCCAGTCCTGGCATTTCTTTGTTGTTAAGAGGTTTCAGATGTATAGCTGTAATTCCTGTGGTAGAGGAGTGCATCCCAGTCACAGATGCAGAGGAAGGAGCGCTAGAGCCTGCGGGATTCACAGGGAGGAAGGGAAGTCTGTGGAGGAAGAATAGGGTGGTGAGGGTGGATAAGTTTTGTGGGAAAATGGGCCTCCACAGCGTCAGTGATCGTCTTCTGGAGGAAGGACAAGGCATGGGTGACATCAGTGGGATGGTGAGAGGTAAGTTGATGGCATTCAACCTGTGAGGCAATGGATTCCCAGTAGGCAACCCAATCAGTGCTACAATTGTTATATATGGATATCAGAGAGACAGGATTGTGGGGGCTGGAGGGGTGCAATGGGCAGCGGAGATGGTGTGAAGGACTGGGAGGTGGTCGCTACCAATGGGGTCAAGGACGTCTACAGGAATACAACCAATAGGGTTGGGGGAAGCGAGGACTACATCCAGGGTGGAGTTAGTTTAGAGATGGGTGTCCTTTGGGAGAGGAATAAGGTCGCCATTGAGGATGGCGAGGAACTGATGACACTTTTGAAGAGTGGCAGGGTCATGGCTGTGGAGAAGGTGTGGTCAACATGGGAGATGAAGGTGGTGGGGGAGAGGAGCTGTGGGGCAGACACAGATAGTGACACAAAAAATGGCTCTGAGCACTATGGGACTTAACTTCTGAGGTCATCAGTCCCCTAGTACTTAGAACTGCTTAAACGTAACTAACCTGAGGACATCACACACATCCATGCCCGAGGCACGATTCTAACCTGCGACTGCAGCGGTCGCGCGGTTCCAGACTGTAGCGCCTAGATCCGCTCGGTCATTCCGGCCGGCGATAGTGACACAGTGAAGGATGGAAAAAAGGCACTGAGGGTAAGGGTTCGATCAGCTCATTGAGCAGGGGTTGAAATTGGACAGGGATATGCTTGAGGTAGCCAACTGAAACCACACCACACCTCACGGAAGGGCAAGGGGATTGCCAATGCCGTGAAGAAGGTAGGGAGAGGTGTGGACAAAATGGTGAATTTGCAGGTAGGTTTCATTAAGGATGAAGGAGTCGACCAAGGATGCTGGGGCAGAGAGTGCATGAAGAGGTATTTGTTGACAGGGAGAGAGCAAGTGTTTATATTATTGTTGGTGCACCAATTTGTTTCATACTGAGCATAGTCTTTATTAACTACATTCATCAGAGAGTATATGTACTGACATGTTGTGGTCAGAATACCTAACTGTGTAAAAAGTTTTCTACATGAGGTTCGTGGAGGAACCCCACACATGATTCTGACTCTCTCTTCTGAGCAGATAAGATTTTTTTTGAGGCTGGTGAATTATCCCAGAATATTATTCCGTAACTCATTAATGAGTGAAAGTACCAAGAGTAAGCTGATTTTAAAATGTTGGGGTCCCCAAAATGAATAATAATTCTAAGAGCAAAAGTTGCTGATGAAAGCCTTTTTAGAGTAATGGGGCACATGATGTTCACAGTTGAGCCTACTGTTAATGTGAACCACCAGGAATTTAGTGGAGTGCACCTGTTGTAGTTCCTGGTTGTCATGAGCAATTACTATATTTTCTAGAGTTTTATTTTTTGTGTGGAAATGTATAAAATTAGTTCTTTTAATATAAACTGAAAGAGAATTAATTGAAAACCAAGCTGTAACTTCTCTGAGTATATCATTAACATCAGTCTCCGGATCAGCAGTAGACTTATACCATCTACTACAATGCTTGTATCATCAGCAAACATTGTGAATTCACAATTTTTACTAATGGACAGGGGTAAATCATTAACGTATATTAAAAAATGCAAAATGGGTAAGCAGCCATGGCTAGAGGACAAATGTAAGGATGTAGAGGCTTATCTCACTAGGGGTAAAGTAGATACTGCTTACAGGAAAATTAAAGAGACCTTTGGAGAAAAGAGAGCCACTTGTATGAATATCAAGAGCACAGATGGAAAGCCAGTTCTAAGCAAAGAAGGGAAAGCAGAAAGGTGGAAGGAGTATGTGGAGGGTCTATACAAGGGTGATGTACTTGAGGACAATATTATGGAAATGGAAGAGGATGTGGATGAAGATGGAATGGACGATACGATAGTGCGTGAGGAGTTTGACAGAACACTGAAAGACCTAAGGCGAAACAAGGCCCCGGGAGTACACAACATTCCATTAGAACTACTGACACCCTTGGGAGAGCCAGTCCTGACAAAACTCTACCATCTGATGAGCAAGATGTATGAGACAGGCGAAATGCCCTCAGACTTCAAAAACAATATAATAATTCCAATCCCAAAGAAAGCAGGTGTTGACAGATGCGAAAAATACCGAACTATCAGTTTAATAAGTCACAGCTGCAAAATACTAACGCGAATTCTTTACAGACGAATGAAAAACTGGTAGAAGCTGTCCTCGGGGAAGATCAGTTTGGATTCCGTAGAAATGCTGGAACAGGTGAGGCAATACTGACCTTACGACTTATCTTAGAAGAAAGATTAAGGAAAGGCAATCCCACGTTTCTAACATTTGTAGACTTAGAGAAAGCTTTTGACAATGTTGACTGGAATACTCTCTTTCAAAGTCTAAAGGTGGCAGGGGTAAAATACAGGGAGCGAAATGCTATTTACAATTTGTACAGAAACCAGATGGCAGTTATAACAGTCAAGGGGCATGAAAGGGAAGCAGTGGTTGGGAAGGGTTGTAGCCTATCCCCGATGTTATTCAATCTGTATATTGAGCAAGCAGTGAAGGAAACAAAAGAAAAATTCGGAGTAGGTTTTAAAATCCATAGAGAAGAAATAAAAACTTTGAGGTTCGCTGATGACATTGTAATTCTATCCGAGACAGCAAAGGACTTGGAAGAGTAGTTGAACGGAATGGACCGTGTCTTGAAAGGAGGGTATAAGATGAACATGAACAGAAGCAAAACGAGGATAATGGAATGTAGTCGAATTAAGTCTGATGACGCTGAGGGAATTAGATTAGGAAATGAGCCACTTAAAGTAGTAAAGGAGTTTTGCTATTTGGGGAGCAAAATAACTGATGATGGTCGAAGTAGAGAGGATGTAAAATGTAGACTGGCAATGGCAAGGAAAGCGTTTCTGAAGAAGAGAAATTTGTTAACATCGAGTATAGATTTAAGTGTCAGGAAGTCATTTCTGAAAGTATTTGTATGGAGCGTTGCCATGTATGGAAGTGAAACATGGACGATAAATAGTTTGGACAAGAAGAGAATAGAAGCTTTCGAAATGTGGTGCTACAGAAGAATGCTGAAGATTAGATGGGTAGATCACATAACTAATGAGGAGGTATTGAATAGAATTGGGGAGAAGAGGAGTTTGTGGCACAACTTGACAAGAAGAAGGGACTAGTTGGTAGGACATGTTCTGAGGCATCAAGGGATCACAAATTTAGTACTGGAGGGCAGCGCGGAGGGTAAAAATCGTAGAGGGAGACCAAGAGATGAATACACTAAGCAGATTCAGAAGGATGTAGGCTGCAGTAGGAACTGAGAGATGAATAATCTTGCACAGGATAGAGTAGCATGGAGAGCTGCATCAAACCAGTCTCAGGACTGAAGACCACAACAACAGCAGCTCACATGAACGTATGAGCTGTGACATTTCTTTCCGATCGCGTTTGAAACTTCAGCGAGCGCCTTTTCCTTTTCTGAGGCATCAACTTGTTGTTTCCTTCAGACACTTGTGTTTTTACAATGTCGAAAGATGGATGAAATTTTGAGTGTGAGATCGAATGACGAAGGAATTCGTGGCGCATCGCAAGTGCGACCCTCAACTCCTCCTCAGATGAGAAAGCAAAGTATCCACAGTGAGCATTACCCTTTCCACTGCGGCTCTTGCTTGATTTTTAAATCAACCAAGTTAAAATGTGTGTACTGCAATTACTGTTCGTAAATAATTTGATTGCTGGAATTCTTAATTCTGAACTGGCAGAAATTGGAAGACTTCAGGCTTTTAATGCTTTGTGTCTGACCTTGGGCACTAATAGTAATTATAACAACAAATAAGGGCTACTATAGTGCTGTACATATAATAATTATTATTATTATTATATGTACAGCACTATAGTAGCCCTTATGTAGTTCCTCCTGTGTCGTGCTCTCAGTTAATTCATTGTTCTGTTTCGAAGCGAGTAATGAAGCAATTGCCGGCCGCTGTGGCCGAGCAGTTCTAGGCTCTTTAGAGCGGAAGCTCGCGGCTGCTACGGTCGCAGGTTCGCATCCTGCCTCGGGCATGGATGTGTGTGATGTCCTTAGGTTAGTTAGGTTTGAGTAGTTCTAAGTTCTTGGGGACTGATGACCTCAGATGTTAAGTCCCATAGTGCTCAGAGCCATTTGAACCATTTTGAATGAAGCAATTTTTGATCTACTGTCAGGTAGTATGTACAACTTGCCAACAAGACGATTAATTGAGATATTTAGCATTTGTTACACATCTGTCTCACTTTCATCAGCAGCGATGTACGAGACAAAGGACAACGTATGTGTAAAGTGGGTGGAGTATGTAAGGAACCAGTAACCGCCACCGCATTAATCTACTAATTGAGAAAAAAGTAGTTATTGATAACTTATGTTACCGTTATTAGAGTCTTACAAAATTGTGATCATAGTAATGGTCTTTCGAAAATAATTTCGTTTAGTGACTGAAATAGACCAGTGTCGTTTAGTTCTTACCCCTCAGAAAATTTCATTTTACCCCTCAGGCAGTAATTACGCCCAGGTTAGGAATAACAGACCTAAATGAAATTACATACGACGTAGTTGCCGTGTAATGAAACTGAAAGATATTTTAATTTTCAGTCATACGACAGAAAAGAGGTACGCCCTATCTACAGTCAGCAAGGTCAAAGACAGATTTAAACTACCTATACATTCATAGTTTTAATATGTCTTTGGCCTGTCTATACATCCATAGTCTCCCCCTCCCCCATGAAACACAGACCTTGCCCTGCCTCAGCCATACACATAGCCGTACAGTAGGTGCAACCACAACGGAGGGGTATCTGTTGAGAGGCCAGACAAACGTGTGGTTCCTGAAGAGGGGCAGCAGCCTTTTCAGTAGTTGTAGGGTCAACAGTCTTGATTTAGAGATGGGTGTGCTTTGGGAGAGGAATAAGGTCACCATTGAGGATGGCGAGGAACTGATGACACTTTTGAAGAGTGGCAGGGTCATGGCTGTGGAGAAGGTGTGGTCAACATGGGAGATGAAGGTGGTGGGGGAGAGGAGCTGCGGGGCAGACACAGATAGTGACACAAAAAATGGCTCTGAGCACTATGGGATTTAACTTCTGAGGTCATCAGTCCCCTAGTACTTAGAACTGCTTAAACGTAACTAACCTGAGGACATCACACACATCCATGCCCGAGGCACGATTCTAACCTGCGACTGCAGCGGTCGCGCGGTTCCAGACTGTAGCGCCTAGAACCGCTCGGTCATTCCGGCCGGCGATAGTGACACAGTGAAGGATGGAAAAAAGACACTGAGGGTAAGGGTTTGATCAGGTCATTGAGCAGGGGTTGAAATTGGACAGGGATATGCTTGAGGTAGCCAACTGAAACCACACCTCACGGAAGGGCAAGGGGATTGCCAGTACCGTGAAGAAGGTAGGGAGAGGTGTGGACAAAATGGTGAATTTGCAGGTAGGTTTCATTAAGGATGAAGGAGTCGACCAAGGATGCTGGGGCAGAGTATGCATGAAGAGGTATTTGTTGACAGGGAGAGAGCAAGTGTTTATATTATTGTTGGTGCACCAATTTGTTTCATACTGAGCATAGTCTTTATTAACTACATTCATCAGAGAGTATATGTACTGACATGTTGTGGTCAGAATACCTAACTGTGTAAAAAGTTTTCTACATGAGGTTCGTGGAGGAACCCCACACATGATTCTGACTGCTCTCTTCTGAGCAGATAAGATTTTTTTTGAGGCTGGTGAATTATCCCAGAATATTATTCCGTAACTCATTAATGAGTGAAAGTACCAAGAGTAAGCTGATTTTAAAATGTTGGGGTCCCCAAAATGAATAATAATTCTAAGAGCAAAAGTTGCTGATGAAAGCCTTTTTAGAGTAATGGGGCACATGATGTTCACAGTTGAGCCTACTGTCAATGTGAACCACCAGGAATTTAGTGGAGTGCACCTGTTGTAGTTCCTGGTTGTCATGAGCAATTACTATATTTTCTAGAGTTTTATTTTTTGTGTGGAACTGTATAAAATTAGTTCTTTTAATATTAACTGAAAGAGAATTAATTGAAAACCAAGCTGTAACTTCTCTGAGTATATCATTAACATCAGTCTCCGGATCAGCAGTAGACTTATACCACCTACTACAATGCTTGTATCATCAGCAAACATTGTGAATTCACAATTTTTACTAATGGACAGGGGTAAATCATTAACATATATTAAAAAATCCAAAATGGGTAAGCAGCCATGGCTAAAGGACAAATGTAAGGATGTAGAGGCTTATCTCACTAGGGGTAAAGTAGATACTGCTTACAGGAAAATTAAAGAGCCCTTTGGAGAAAAGAGAGCCACTTGTATGAATATCAAGAGCACAGATGGAAAGCCAGTTCTAAGCAAAGAAGGGAAAGCAGAAAGGTGGAAGGAGTATATGGAGGGTCTATACAAGGGCGATGTACTTGAGGACAATATTATGGAAATGGAAGAGGATGTAGACAGATTAAAACTATGAATGTATAGGTAGTTTAAATCTGTCTTTGACCTTGCTGACTGTAGATAGGGCGTACCTCTTTTCGGTCGTATGACTGAAAATTAAAATATCTTTCAGTAGTCTTGATTATTGGCCGATCTGACATTGTAACATCAACCAAAAAAGGCCTTGCTGTTCTGGTACTGCGGGTGGCTGAATGCAAGGGCAAACTACAGCCATAGTTCTTCCCGAGGGCATGCAGCTCTACTGCATGGTTAAATGATGATGGCGTCCCCTTGGGTAAAATATTCCGGAGGTAAAATAGTCCTCCATTCGGATCTCTGGGCGGGGACTACTCAAGAGGACGTCGTTATCAGGAGAAA
The DNA here is from genome assembly GCF_023864275.1 of Schistocerca cancellata. NCBI lineage: Eukaryota > Metazoa > Arthropoda > Insecta > Orthoptera > Acrididae > Schistocerca > Schistocerca cancellata. Next base: position 176,999,190 of record NC_064635.1, read on the forward strand.
GAAAACTGGCGTTCTACGGATCGGTGCGTGGAATGTCAGATCCCTTAATCGGGCGGGTAGGATAGAAAATTTAAAATGGGTTATGGATAGGTTAAAGTTAGATATAGTGGTAATTAGTGAAGTTCGGTGGCAGGAGGATCAAGACTTCTGGTCCGGTGAATACAGGGCTATAACTAAAAAATCAAATAGAAGTAATGCAGGAGTAGGCTTAATAATGAATAAAAAAATCGGAACGCGGACAAGCTACTATGAAGAGCATAGTGAACGCATTATTGTAACCAAGATACACACGAAGCCCACACCTACCACAATAGTACAAGTTTACATGTCAACTAGTTTTGCATATCAGGAGAAGGTAGAGGAAATGTACGATGAGATAAAAGAAATTGTTCAAATTATTCACGTAGTTAAGGAAGATGAAAATTTAGTAGTCACGGGGGACGGGAATTCGATAGTAGGAAAAGGAAGACAGGAAAAAGTAGGAGATTATGGACTGGGAGAAAGGAATGAAAGAGAAACCCGCCTGGTAGAATTTCACACAGAACGTAATTTAATCATAATTGTATACGTAGAAGAGACTTTGAGACACCGGAAAGTTTCAGATTGATTACATTATGGCAAGACAGAGATTTCAGAACAAGGTTTTAGATTGTAGGACATTTTCAGAGGCATATGTGGACTCTGACCACAATTTACTGGTTATGAACTGCAGATTAAAACTGAAGAAAGTGCAAAAAGGTAGGAATTTAAGGAGATGGGACATGTATAAACTGAAAGAACCAGAGGTTCTAGAGAGTTAGGAGCATTAAGGAACGACTTAAAAAACAGGGGAAAGGACCACAGCAGAAGAAGAATCTATAGCTTTGAGAGATGAAATAGTGGAGGCAGAAGAGGGTCAAGTACGTAAAAAGACGAGGACTAGTAGAAATCCTTGGGTAACCAAAGAGATATTGAATTTAATCCATGAAAAGAGAAATCATAAAAATGAAGCAGATGAAGGGGAATAAAAACGTCTAAAAAATGAGATCGACAGAAAGTGAAAAATGCCTAAGCAGGAATGGTTAGATGATAAACGAACGGATGTAGAAGCGTACATCAGTAGAGGTAATATAGATACTGCCTACAGGAGAATTACAGAGACCTTTGGAGAAAAGGGAACCACCTATATGAAACCAAGAGCTTAGATGGAAAACTAGCCCTCAGCATAGAAGGGAAAGCAGAAAGGTGGAAGGGGTGTATAGTCTATATATGGGCGATATACTTGAGAGCAACATTATGGAAATGGAAGACGACGAGATGGGAGATATAATACTGCAAGATGTATGAAACAGTTGAAATACCCCCAGACTTCAAGAAGAAAATATTAATTCTAATTACAAAGAAAGCAGGTGCTGACAGCTATTAAAATTGTCCAACTATCAGTTTAGTAAGTCACAGGTGCAAAATACTAACACGAATCCATTACAGCAGAATGGAAAAACTGGTTGAAGTCGATCTCGGGGAAGATCAGTCTGAATTCCGGAGAAATATAGGAGCACGTGTGGTAATACTGACGAATTCTCATAGAAGATAGGTTAAGGAAAGGGAAACCTACGTTTATAGCATTTGCAGACCTAGAGTAAGCTTTTGACAATGTTCTCTGGAATACGCTCTAAAAGTGGCAGGGCATCGAAAGGCTATTTACAATTTGTACTGACACCAGTTATAATAGTCGAGGACACAAAAGGGAATCAGTGGTTAAGAAGGAAATGAGACAGGGCGGTAGCCTGTCTCCGATGTTATTCAATCTGTATCTTGAGAAAGCAGTAAAGAGAAAAATAGAAAAATTTTGAGTAGGTATTAAGGTCCAGGGAGAAGAAATAACAACTATCAGGTTTGCGGATGACATTGTAATTGTCAGAGACAGGATAGGACTTAGAAAAACAGCTTAACGAAATGGACAGTGTCTTGAAAGGAGGATATAAGATGAACATCAACAAAAGCGAAACAAGGATAATGGACTGTAGTCTAATTAAACCAGATGATGCGGAGGGAATCAGATCAGGAAATGAGACACTTAAAGTAGTAGATGAGGTTTGTTATTTGGGAAGCAAAATAACTGATGATGGTCGAAGTAAGGAGGATATAGAATGCAGACTAGCAATGACAAGAAAAGCGTTTCTGTAGAAGAGAAATTTGTTAAATCGAATACATATTTGTGTCAGTGAATCCTTTCCGAAAGTATTTGTAGCTATGTTTGGAAGTGAAACGTGGACGATAAACGGTACAGGAAAAAAATGAAGCATTTTAAATTTGGTGCTACAGAGGAATGCTGAAGATTAGGTGGGTAGATCACGTAACTAATAAGGAGGTACTTAATAGAATTGGGGAGAAGAGAAATTTGTGGCACAACCTGACTAGAAGAAGGGATAGGTTGGTAGGACACATTCTGAGGCATCAAAGAATAAGCAGTTTAGTACTGGTGGGAAATGTGGAGTATAAAAATCATAGAGGGAGACCAAGAGATGAATACAGCAATCAGATGCAGAAGGGTGTAGGTTGGAGCAGTTTCTTGGAGAGGAAGGGGCTTGCACGAGATGGAGTAGCATGCAGAGCTGCATCAAACCAGTTTTTGGACTGAAGATCACCCCACCCCCAACACCACCACCACCACAACAACATCCATAGTACTATCGTCTATCGCCCATCCCTATTTTAGCCAAAACCAATTACTGGCCTTGCTTAAGCTCAGTTGTATTATTAATCAGTTCAGTTGTTACTTGCGGTTGAATTTATTACAAGTGCTACTGTTTATTGTTTATTGTTTATGTGCCGAGTGTTGTTGTGTTATTTTCTAACCGTGGATAAGGAAAACCGATTTTGATTCATCCGCTAGCGTTATTGTAAGTTAAAAATATGTTCAAAAAATGGTCAAATGGCTCTGAGCCCTATGTGACTTAACATCTGAGGTCATCAGTCCCCTAGAATGTAGAACTACGTAAACGTAAGGACATCACAAACATCCATGCCCTAGGCAGGATTCGAACCTGCGACCGTAGCGGTCGCGCGATTCCAGACTGAAGCGCCTAGAACCGCTGGTCACTCCGGCCGGCTAAAAATATGTACGTGGAGTATAATATCCTAATTAGCTATCTATAGCAGTTTATGTTAGCACTCGATTCGTTGCTTGAAGGCTGCTAGAACTTCGTGGCTGCAGTGTTTTCCAGTATTTCATGAGGCAGCAGAGCGATAAATATCATTACACATAACCTTAAATTAAAATCAGTGCATAGAAATACACTTAGATTTGCGCTGATCAATAAAAATATCGGACAAGTGGCGATGGTTGCATGTGTTTAAAATATTTTCTCAATATTCCATCATTGCTATCCAAAGTGGTAAAATATTACCCAATCTGGTCATCCGGAAGGTACTCAGTTACGAAAACCAGTTCCAGTACGGAACGATGGGGAGGGGTTTGTGGAAACCGGAAGGGGTGTATGATGGCAGCACATTTCATTTCTGAAACATTTTGTTCTGCGGGCTGCTTGAATTCGTCCGAGACGACTGCACCCTGCATCCCTCCGTCCCTCCCCCATTCATACTCGTATATTTACTCTCTTGTAATACTGTAATAACTGAAACCAGCAAGTCCATGCATAACTTGAAATACGCATGCATTCATGCACTATCGTATGAGTAAACATGCACAGTTAAAGGAGGATCCTGTAATGTCAGAATTCAATCGTTTCTTGTCATACATTTTACTTTATCTTAAAACAATGTACAACAACTAGTTTTTCTAAATTCTCCATCAGCACTGCATGTAAGCCGCTGAGCTAGCAATCTGCATTCAGGAGGCGAGTTGGTTTGAATCAATCTGTCCGAAACCTTCGAAATGGTTTCCCATTTTCAGTATAGGCAGATGCCAGGGGTTGATTCCTTACTAGGCCACAGCCAATTTCTTCGGAGTACCTTTCTTTCATGACAGGTTGCAGTTCCCTTAAAGATACAGCCCTTCTTCTTAAATGAAAAGAGCTGCAACGAGACGAGTCCTGGCACTGAAAAAATTCTCCTCCTTTGGGTTCATGCATTTGTCTGCCGAGACATTCTTTAACGCAGAAAACGATCTTTCTTGCACTGCAAGAAATGGCAGATGCATACTTAAGAGAGGAAATTTGGGAAAGTGTAAGGTTGAATAATTCCATAGACTTTGCGTTACTGCCACAAAAAATTATTCTAGCTTTTCTGTGAAAAGAGATCTCTCTATTCGAAAAGCCCTGCCGCGTGGCGAGAAATCCGAGATCATTGTCGAAAACTAGTGTTCATCGTTCTTTATCGAATAAATAAAAAAGCGTGTGGTTTTTGAAGGACCTCTTTAACAAATCGGACACCTCCCCTTTTACAAAATCATAGTACGTCCTTGATTGGCCACGCAACATCTCGCACCTCGAAACAAAAGGAGTTCTTTTGCCATGGAACATGTCACACTTGCAAATGAACTGAGTTTTCTTTAACGTCTTAACAATTTTACCTGTCTTGAAAATAGAAATTTGTTTCTGCTTCCTGGAGCTCCAGTTTAAAAATGTATTCAACTTGCTGCAGGTCTTTTTTTAATGCTTCTGTTTAATTTGATTTGATTTATAATTATTTATACGCTACTGGCCATTAAAATTGCTACACCAAGAAGAAATGCAGATGACAAACGGGTATTCATTGGACAAATATATTATACTAGAACATACATGTGATTACATTTTCACGCAATTTGGGTGCATAGATCCTGAGAAATCAGTACCCATAATAACCACCTCTGGCCGTAACAACGGCCTTGATACGCCTGCACATTGAGTCAAACAGAGCTTGGATGGTGTGTACAGGTACAGCTGCCCATGCAGCTTCAACACGATACCACGGTACATCAAAAGTAGTGACTGGCGTATTGTGACGAGCCAGTTGCTCGGCCACCTTTGACCAGACGTTTTCAATTGGTGAGAGATCTGGAGAATGTGCTGGTCAGGGTAGTAGTCGAACATTTTCTGTATCCAGGCCCGTACAGGACCTGCAACATGTGTTCGTGCATTATCCTGCTTAAATGTAGGGTTTCGCAGGAATCGAATGAAGGGTAGAGCCATGGGTCGTAACACATCTGAAATGTAACGTCCACTGTTCAAAGTACCGTCAGTGCGAACAAGAGGTGACCGAGACGTGTAACCAATGGCACCCCATACCATCACGCCGGGTGATACGCCAGTATGGCGATGACGAATACACGCTTCCAATGTGCGTTCACAGCGGTGTCACCAAACACTGATGCGACCATCATGATGCTGTAAACAGAACCTGGATTCATCCGAAAAAATGACGTTTTGCCATTCATGCACCCAGATTCGTCGTTGAGCACACGATCGCAGGAGCTCCTGTCTGTGATGCAGCGTCAAGGGTAACCGCAGCCATGGTCTCCGAGCTGATAGTCCATGCTGCTGCAAACGTCGTCGAACTTTTCGTGCAGATGGTTGTTGTCTTGCAAACGTCCCCATCTGTTGACTCAGGGATCGAGACGTGGCTGCACGATCCGTTACAGCCATGCGGATAAGATGCCTGTCATCTCGACTGCTAGTGATACGAGGCCGTTGGGATCCAGCACGGCGTTCCGTATTACCCTCCTTAACCCGCTGATTCCACATTCTGCTAACAGTCATCGGATCTCGACCAACGCGAGCAGCAATGTCGCGATATGATGAAGCGCAATCGCGTTAGGCTACAATCCGACCTTTATCAAAGTCGGTAACGTGATGGTACGCAATTCTCCTCCTTACACGAGGCATCACAACAACGTTTCACCAGGCAACGCCAGTCAACTGCTGTTTGTGTATGAGAAATCGGTTGGAAACTTTCCTCATGTCAGTACGTTGTAGGTGTCGCCACCGGCGCCAACCTTGTGTGAATGCTCTGAAAAGCTAATCATTTGCATATCACAGCAACTTCTTCCTGTCGGTTATATTTCGTGTCTGTAGCACGTCATCTTCGTGGTGTAGCAATTTTAATGGCCAGTAGTGTATGTACTAGGGGGTACCAAAGAAAATTGTAACAACACAGTTGTGGCAAGCGCTTGTGTAGTACGCATTTCTGCCTGTGGCGTGTTCAGCGCAACTTATTGCATTTCGGTGCCACCTGTGTTGCCGTCCTGGCTTGTCCTGTTTAAGCCGACCGGAGTGGCCGTGCGGTTCTAGGCGCTACAGTCTGAAACTGAGCGACCGCTACGGTCGCAGGTTCGAATCCCGCCTCGGGCATGGATGTGTGTGATGTCCTTAGGTTAGTTAGGTTTAAGTAGTTTTTATTCTACGGGACTGCTGACCTCAGATGTTAAGTCCCATAGTGCTCAGAGCACTTTTTTGCAGCTGTGAAATTATGTTTTTTCTGCTCGGCAAAAGTGCTGCTGGTTTATCTGCTTCACAAATCGTCGAAAATATTGAAAAAATTCGAGAGCTTGTCCTCACAGATCGTCAGCAGACAACTGATCAACTACATTTAAATTAAATGGGAATCACTGCTATCAGCTACAACGGGACGTTACACAGAATCAGCTGTGACGAGTGAAAATGTGTACCGGACCAGGATTCGAACCCGAGGTCTCCTGCTTACTACGCAGGTGCGTTAACCATTGTGTCGTTATCGTAACTGCTCGGACTACCTCTGCACGCCTCACGACCGGTCCACACCCCCACCGAGCGCCACCTACCTGCAACTGATCAACTGTCAGAGATCAGTGGCTTATCTTGCAGCTCAGTTCAGTGAATTTTAACACAAGTTTTGCGGCATACGGCAGTCTGGTTCTTCCACCACGACAGCGTGCCGGCACACACAGTCATCTCTGTTAGACAGTTTTTGGCTGAAAAGGCGTCTTTCCGCTGCCCCACGAACCCTACTCGACTAGCCTACCTACGTGCGTGCTATGTCTGCGTAAGCAGAAGAAATTAATGATCAAAGTCCGAAAACAATTTATTGGCCTGTTCAATTAACCGAAACAAATTCTCCAAGTATAATACCAACGCAAAATAGAGATCCGTCTTCGAATCTGACCTACATATAAGAATAGTATACAGGGTGAAAAATAAACCGACAATCTCTGGGAGGTTGTAGGGGGACATCAAAACAAATATTTTTTTCTAATGTTATTTTTCCCTATGAGGAGTATTTAATCAGGTAGAGGAAGATTTCTTTGGCTACAAATTAACTAAACCAACAAACAATTTTCTATTTTTTTATGACCAAGAGACAACACATTAACACAACCCAATTTCAGTGACAGCAGATTTTCAAAAATGCCTCCATTTACACGTAAACAAAGGTTACACCGTCGGATCATGTTCTGTCCGACACGGGCAAAAACATCAAGAGTGTCCTGTATTGTTCCCCCACACAAAAAAATGGGGATCGAGCTGGCCATGGTACAGGACCACCTCTGCCAATCCACGTGTCTGGGAACCGTCGGTCAGAACCGACGCACACGACGACTGAAATATACCGGCGCCCCGTCGTGTTGGAACCACATGCGTTGTCTTGTAGAGAGCGGGAAGTCTTCCAGCAATTCTGGCAATGCTCTGGCGAGAAAATTGTAATAGTGCCTGCCATTTAATGGCCTAGGTAGCAGATACGGCCCAATTAAACAGTCCCCAACAACACCGACCCACACTTAACGAAGAACCGCACTTGATGAGCGCTAGTAACTGTGGTATGTGGGTTATCCTCACTCCAAACATGCGAATTGTGCATGTTGAAGACTCCATCACGCCCGAACGTTGCTTCACCGGTAAACAACACAGAGGATGGCAATGTACAATGCATTTCACCCTGTTCCAGGTACCACTGCGAAAACTGTGCTCTGGGTGGATAATCAACTGGTTCCTGGTTGTGGACACGCTGTATGTGAAATGGACGTAACAATTGCTCTCGAAAGACTGTTCTTACATTCGTCTGATTCGTCTGCATGTTACGTGCAATTGCACGAGTGCTGATTGAAGGATCCCGCTCCACATGCTGCAAGACAGCTTCCTCAAATTGCAGCGTTCTTACCGTGCGACGGCGTCCGTGTCCAGGTAATCCGCTAAATGACCCGATCTCACGCAGACGTTGCTACACAGCAGCAAAGGTCGTATGATGCGGGATACGGCGATTAGGATACTGTTGTTGATAAACCCGCTAAGTAGCTCGTCCGTTGTGGTGCGCTACGTAGTACGCACAAACCCTATCAGTATACTCACTCCAGGCGTATCGCTCCATTAGTAAACAGAGATAATGCACTGCTACACTGGTGGACAGCAGTTGCCTACAACTGCAAATCGTAATACGGCCTCTACCGGTTTAAATAATCCTCATAGAAAAAAATGACATTAGGGATAAATATTTGTTTTGATGTCCCATACAACCTCCCAGAGTGTCAGTTTAAATACTTTTCACCCTGTAGGAAACAACAGAAATAATTTCCTATTAGTCTCCGCCAGAGACTTCTCCGATATACCAAGCCTAATCGAAAGATCAGCGAGTAGATCCAAGCCGTGCTGCCGCGGCGGCAGCTATCTACGTCTGCTGGCGGTCGATCAACTGCCGATGTTCGGCCGAACGCCGGCCTTTATAGCGCTTCGGCGGAAGAGTACCTCGGAACTATTTTCCATCACGTGGTTAGACGTGTGAAAATAGTTCCGGGACCAGCAGCGATCTCTTCCTTAACTTTTATGTGGGCCGGTAGTGGCCCCTGGTGGCCGCTAGTGCCTTTGCAGTGTTGTTGTTGTTGTTGTTGTTGTGGCCATTCATCAATATTGCCTGTCGGTTGTGTAGTGCTTCGGTGTGCCTGCGAGGCGGGCAACCCGCGGCTGCAGGCTGTCAGTTTGGTTGCTGATACTCTAGGCGCCGTGATGTCTGGTGAAGAAGGCCACAGCAGTGCGACTTTTTCTTATTTTCAGTAATGAAAAGAGGCACGGAAGGACACCAGTCTGACAACAATGAAGAAGTAAAGGGGGAAAAAAACGAGGGAGGAGCTGTTAGCCTTTACTGAAGATCACTACAAAAAAATTTCAACAATGGAAGCACAAGTGGGACAAATGTTTTACTTGTAATAGAGTATTTTGAAGGGGATAATGCTGTTTTGTAAACAATTTGAATATATATAGCTTTTAAAAAATAATTCCTGTTTTCTTTGGGTACCTGTTGTAGTTAATAATGCAAGAGATAGACTATTAAATACAGTATTGATGAAATTTTCTCTATTATGGATCTTTTAAATTGCAGCCGAATATTTGTCCCGAGCAAGTGACCACGATGTGCCTCGGGAAATTTTTTTTTTTCTCTTTCGGGAAAACGTTAATTTCCCGGACCAATTTTTGTAGTTTCAGACAAAAAAACTACAGCACTTAGAAAGTGAGTGCCATCATTTAAAAATGGAATAAGAAATTGATCTATTGCACTGCTGTTTCCTTTATTATTTAGATCTGAAGGTGGGCGAATGCCATCAAGAGATTAGATGTACTGTAACGAAAGTGTAACAGAAAAAAATAAACAGATGTACAAAAAAGTTTTTAAATATCGGCAGTGTTGCTGATTTCTTTCTCGACGTACACTACGTGATCAAAAGTATCTGGACACTGGCCAGAAATGACTTTCAAGTCCGTGTTGCCCTCCATCGGTAATGTTGGAATTCAGTAAGGTGTCGGCCCACCCTTAGCTTTGATGACAGCTTCCACTCTCACAAGCACACGTTCAGTCAGGTGATGGAAGGTTTCTTGGGGATGACAGCCCGTTTTTCACGGAGTGCTGCACTGAGGAGAGGTATCGATGTCAGTCAGTGAGGCCTGGCAAGAAGTCGGCGTTCCAAAACATCCCAAAGGCGTTCTATAGGATTCAGGTCAGGACTCTGTTCTGGCCAGTCCATTGCATGGATGTTATTGTCGTGTAACCACTCCGGCACATACCGTGCATTATGAACAGGTGCTCGATCGTGTTGATAGATGCAATCGCCATCTCAGAATGGCTCTTCAACAGTGCGAAGCAAGAATGTGCTTCAAACACCAGTGTAGGCGTGTGTTATCATAGTGACACGCAAAACAAGGGGTATAAGCACCCTCCATGAAAAACACGACCACACCATAACACCCCCGCCTCTGAATTTTACTGTTGTCACTACACGCGCTGGCAGATAAGGTTCACCTGACATTCGCCATATCCATACCCTTCCATCGGATAGCCACATTGTGTACCGTGATTCGTCATTCCACACAACGTTTTTCCACTGTTCGTCCAATGTTTACCCTCCTCACACTAAGCGTGGTGTCGTTTGGCATTTACCGGCGTGATGTGTGGTTTATGAGCAGCCGTTCGGCCATGAAATCAAAATTTTCTCACCTTCCGCCTAACTGTCATAGTACTTGCAGTGAAACCTGATGCAGTTTGGAATTCGTGTGTGATGATCTGGATAGATGTCTGCCTTTCATACTTTACGAACTTCTTCAACTGTCGGCGGTCTCTGTCAGTGAACAGACGAGGTCGGCCTGTGCGCTTTTGTGCTGTACGTATCTCTTCTCGTTTCCACTTCACTATCACGTCGGAAACAGTGGACTTAGGTATGTTTAGGAGTGTACAGACGTAAGACAAAAGTGACACCCAATCACCTGACCACGTTCGAAGTCCGTGAGTTCCGCGGAGCGCCCCATTCTTCTCTCTCACGATGTCTAATGACTCCTGAGGTCGCTGATATGGAGTACCTGGCAGCGGGTGGCAGCACAAGCACGTAATATGAAAAACGTATTTTTTTGTGGTGTCCGGTTACTTTTGATCACATAGTGTATATGTCGGCCATAGTGATCTTAATAATGACAAAATGTTCTATAGTTAACAGCGCTCGGAAATTTACTAACGTTTATAGGCGAATTTCTCGGGTGTTTTGGAGACATGCACTGTGCTTCTTTAACAAAGTAACATCCTGTCGCTAAGCTTCATATCCTATAGGTACAAAGGAATCCAGTAAAGGTCAGGCCATATGGTGCCCCCGTCAGATGTGTTAAAAGACTGAAGAAAGTACTGTAAGGAAAACGAAATGAGTGCAGTTAATTTTAAATAACATCTTTATTCATCTCAGTTTTCTGGTATTCACAAGAACACAACATAGCGAAAATAACATGAGACATCGGAGATCCTCTTCATGAAATTAGCGGGCAGGATTAACTTCTGACATTTCTGATTGGCGAAAGCTTCACTAAGACTATCCACACATGTTCTCACTTGCCTTTCCTGGATCTGATAGTTCACCAAAAAGAAATAATAATCCGAGTAGAAAGTTCTAATTTTTTTGACTGTGCATGTTGATAAAAAGTTAAATTCGAAAAACACTGAACTAGACATGCGATAACGTCAGGCTTTAGTTATTGTTGTCATAAATTAATTGCCAACTTTGGAGACATAGGAATCGGTAAGTTAACGTATTTTGTTCATTTTCATTCACCAGTATGTTACAGGATAACATATTGGAGCAAGTCCTCACTTACGCAAAAAGCATCTTTGCACAAAATATAGTACTCACTATTATATGCATAATTCAAACACAAGCATCTTGCACGTATCTGTTTAAACAACTGTAAATACTAAACACGGCGTCCTGGAACACTTGCGAATAAAAGAAATTTTTGTGAATGGCCTATTGCAGTTTCAGAAGATATTCTACAACAAACCACTAGAAGAAATACGAGCTGCACTTCATTCTTCAGTACTCAGCTACAAAGTTCTTTGATAATCTGCTCTAGTAGATAAAATGTCTGACAGACAGGGAAAAGTATTTTAACACAAAACATTAAAGGCGCTTCCGCTGAACCCCTTCTACACCTACAGACGAATTCTTGAACAGAACTAATCAGTCAGCTTCAAATCTGAAAATGGTGATATATATACGTTCGCTGTGATGTGGAACGTGTCAGTTGTACGAAAGACTCTCTCTGGGGACTCTTGTTTACAGCTGTCATGTTCCACAATATTACGAATGAAACCAGCAAGCTACATCAGTTATTATTTGCAGTGAATGGAAGTCTTTCCTCTGTACACCATCTCACCACAAGATGGGAGGAAGACCTTTATGCCGTCTGTACGTCAACTGTGGAAAACAGCCGAAACACCACACTCAGTCTGGCAAGTGAAAAAGACCAACCGTCACAAATCCACAGCGCGGATCCGATTCTGGTCAAGTTCACTCACAGTCTCTCTCTCTCTCTCTCTCTCTAGCGCAAGAGCGCTTTTAGACTTAAAAGTCTTTAGGATTCAGGTACGTCAATGTGTCTCTTGCCCTTCACTAACATACGTATTCGACAGTTTCACAAAATTGTTACCCTCCATTCCTGATGGCAGACAGGAATTGCTCAAGGCTATTGGGTACGGTAGCCAGCGTCCTGGGAAACGCTAGGTGGTAATTCATCCTGTACTTTCAGCGTGGTAACCTGCTGCACTGCTTTTGGAAGAGAATTCGTTGTTCTCACGTTGACACGCTTTTCTTTTCTGCTTGGATGCTGTTGTACCTGCGCATTATCCTCGGCTTTCTCGCTAAGGATGACGAATTGTTACGTCTAGCTTGTTCAGTGGCGGGACAGATATTATTTTTTTTTATTTGTGTTAAAAGTAAGTACCGTTTTCAAATATGCCCCCTGTAGTCAGCGGTCCACAGAGGCGCCCCGAGTTCCTGCATCTATTGTTTACACGGAGTCCCCAAATGAAAGTATTCATCTGCGTTTACGTTTAGTTGTGTTTATATAGAGTGCAGTGTGAAGTCTGTGCAGTGATTCATTTTCTGTGTGCGAAAGAAGGGGCACCGATCGAAATTCATCGGCCAGTTAGTGAAACGATAAAATGGTAAGAAAATTAAGTTAGGGCGTTCAACGATGTACCTTATGATGGTGATCATGATGATGATGATGATGTGTTGATCTGGGCACACAACAGCAAAGTCTTTAGTGCTGGTGCTAAAATTTTATGGAAATAGTCTGGATGAATGTTGCAGAATGATGAAACATTAACAAATGAAATACGAAAATGCCCTAAACACACACACACACACACACACAGAAATAGGAAACTCATGCTTTTTTATTCTAAAGATTACAAAAAAAAAATTAAAATGCTGAAGAGAATCACAGTGGAGATATTTAGAAATAAATGTAGCAGAGTAATGAAACAAAAAAAAAAAAAAATACACTAAACGCACAAAGACACATAAATACAACTACGCAATTTTTACAGTTGTGAAATGGAAAGAGAAATAGAGTGGAAAGAAAATAGTACAGCAGACAGCTGGGCCTGGCTTATTTCAGAAATAGAATGTATGAGCCCTAACACCCTAAAATCTCCAGCCGAAGAGCTTAGGCTGGAGCGCAGACACTATAGAAAATCTTAAAAGGCTTACCATAGTCGCCGGCATCTAAAATAGAGAACACAAACCCACTTTAACTGCCTGCTCCTCTTCAGCACAACTTGGTTGAAATGTGACGTATAGTGTGTTATACCTCACAGTCATGTCAAGTAAACGACCTTCGTCTTTGTCTACTGAGTTTTCTCAAGTTACAAGAAGTGTTCTTTATGAAAGCCGTATAGAAGACTAAACTACCGGAAGTTGTACTCAAGCTGACTGCGAGGAATCCTGACTGAGGTATACAATACCAATTAATAGAACTTCCTTAGTGGCACGGTAATGAGGATGATGAAGTTAACCCAAACTGTCAGTAATGACGAAAATTTACAGCGGAAGCTAAACAACACTGGTTAGAATGGAATCATTTATCATAACCGCAGCAAGTAAATGCAAACAAATGCAGCATCAAAAATCATGTGCACTGTGGCAACACAACCAATTCTGAAACATATTGTGATATCTTGACTAAGCTATTTAAAGCTGTAGAGAACAAAGGGCGTGCCAAGCTCAAAAAAAAAAAACCGAAAGTTTTTTTGTGAATGACAATGTCGGTACACATATGACTTTCTGAATACAATATCTTATCGCGTCGTATGACTGGGAACAATTTTATCAGCTTCTGTATAGTCCTAGTCTAGCGCCCACTACTTGCACCTTGCTCCTACGCTCGGGAACAACATTTAACTGGTCGGTACCACGACGATTACGATGACATATCAACAATCGTTCTTTGCTGAATCAGGTGGCAGATCTTTATGGAAATGAAATTGAGAAGTTCGTTAGTTGTGATAAATGCATTAACATTACCGAAAATTATGTTTAAAGGTGATTAATTTAGATGTAGGCTTTCACGTAACAATAAAATTGTTTTAAGAAATATACTTGTGTATGTTTAACGTAAAACGGTACTTAATTTTAAGTGCCTCTTATAAGTAAACGCAAATGGGCTATGATTTTTTTTCGTCCAATTGATGTGATGCAGAGAAATTAGAGCTCTTACTGAAGTTTATTGGCAGTTTTGGGAGCTGACAGTAGCGCTGGTGAATAGTTGCTCGCACTGTACTGAATTCGGAGTATGAACCAGGCTCTAAAATCATTCTCCACAGTTGGTCGAAGCTGACCATTTCAAGAAAACAGACAGAACAACGTGAGGACTCATTAGAGATAAGCAAGGGGCGTCAACAATCCGCCAATCTAATCCTCCTCTGGCTGCGAGAAAGCCAAAAATTGACGGTGGAGTGGTCTCCGGGTCATTATTCAGACAGAGTTCTGCGAGGCAGAATCTATTTTGATCACAGTCTACCCGCGACTTAGCCATTTCTGCTAGTGTATCTATTGGGTAGATGAACTTGGGATCTTAATCAGACTTGACAGAAGTGCGTTGGACTATCACTGTCTCTGCTTTTAAACTTGACGTTCCGTCGTGAAGGCATCTCAGTATAGGAAAGTCGGTTCTGCATTTCAGATAGATATCTGGTAATGTATGTGATTTTGTATTATCCATTTTCCTAGTCCTCGCCCTCATCTGCCGAGAATACCTCCAGGACTTTTTATCAGTCTGATCAGTCTTTTTCACGTGTTGGTTAACACTATAACGGATCTTTTACGTTGGGATAAATTTATTTTATTTTTTGTTAGATGTTTTCGTTAAATAGCTGAATAAATTGTAATTGGGAATAATTTAATTAAGCAGAGTAGAGAAGATAAAGTCAAAGAGATGTTCAATGGGCTGACATTGTCGTAATGTAACGTCATTGCGTTGTTCGGTTGTTAAAACAAGTCGTTTGTGTTCCGTTCTGCTGTTCGGTCGTGCGCGTATCTGAAAGGAATTAATTCGGGGACTAGAATAAACTTTCACATAATAGTCACGATTCGATGTTCCGACAAAAGGGGTTAACGTCAGTGTTAATTTGAATTGTGGGCGACAGGATTAGTTTTGACAGATACGTGAAAACGGACGTAACGAAAGTTGTTCGCACATCATCCTTCAACGTGACTTTTTATTTAATTAACGATTGCGGGTTCATTAAAAGCTATTACCTCATGATTAGGATCAATCCCTCTTTCCTGCTAGATAGTGATAATTCATTAACATTTACGTCATAAGGAAAAGGATTATTAATAAAAGTGATGTTAAATGACAATTACGTGTTATTCCGTTAGTGTGGGACCGACGTAATATCTCTGAAATGACACTGATATATAATTTGTGTTAAATACTGAACTGAGATAGGGCGTAAATTGAAATTAGTGAACATTTGCTACTGAGACTATAGAAGCAGAAGCGCTTAAGGTTTCTCTTCTCTAAAATGGCAAAATAGGTACGAACTTTAACTCAATAGTCGACATTATTTATTGCAAAGACATTAGCATTTCATACTTATTTTGACGACGCGCTGTTAAACAAAGGAACGTTGAGTCTCTGTACGAGTAATAAAATTAAATCCAAAAACATAATTAATAACGGCGAACTCCGCTTTAACATACTGTATTGCGTGTCGTCATCGGGCAATAACTGCTCAACCCTGGAGATTTGTGTGTTGAAATTGGAAGTCGGGCACACACACACACACACACACACACACACACACACACACACACAAAGAAAAAACTTAAAAATCCATCAAGCTACAGTGGAGTCGGCATAACAAAACTTGGCGTTCCGTCCTGAAAGCATCTCAGTATAGGAAAGTTGGTTCTGCATTTCAGATATCTGGTAATCTATGTGATTTTGTATTATCCCTTTTCCTAGTCCTCGCCCTCATCTGCCGAGGATACCTCCAGGACTTTTCATCAGTATCAGTCTTTTTCTCGTATTGGTTAACACGCTAAGTAACTCCTCAACATTTGGCAATATCCAAGCCTGTGAAGTGATGACCCGTGAGATTTTTTGATCACGTGGACTCCCACTGCCTTCATGATGACAGTCTCCCAGAACGAGAACGTCTGTTTCATGGTTTCCTTTTATTTTATTTGTGTTTCATACAGCCTTCGGTGACGATTTTCAGTCCTTCCTAGAATCAGATAGCAGGTGGAGTAAGTGGACGGAAACGGGGAAGGGAAACCTATTAGAAATAGAAAACGCGACAACATCTTAGTTTATCAGACTGTCTGATTGTAATCTCCTGGTCCGATTCTTCCAAAATCGTGCAGTTCCGCAGGTTCACCTGGTGATAAAATGGTGAATTCTCTGTCAAATATAACCTCCAAATGAGAGTGTGATTCTAGCTGGCCATCAGAAATGGAGAGTAACATTCTTCTAACATGTCGGACAATTATACTGGTTAATCTTCGGAGAATCATCTGTACACTGTTCCATCCTAGAGCCTAGAACAGAAGTAAATCAGTAGCACTTTAACGTTACATAAGTTTGTAATTAGCTGAAACTACTGAATCAACAATGGATGGTGTAGTTATCTAATCTTTTCTTACAATATTTAATGTCATTAACTGGGACTTTAGTAAAGTGTTACAAGCCAAATTTCATTTAACACTCATTACACTGTGCAATGCTGCTACTACAGTTACAATACACTATTGTGGCTAGTTTTGGGTAACCGATAAGAAGATAGATTATGATGAACATTGAGAGCCATCCAAGCAGGTGATGACTGTCCTCCCGGTAAGTATCTTGAAACCCATGTGGGGTGGTTAGCTTGAAAGATGAGGTGATGGCATTAAGGGTCAAGTACTAAAACGAACAACAGTAATAAAACTGTGGAACTTAGAATAGGCTGCTGACCAAGTTTGTCTCAAACAGCATGTTGTACAAGCAGAGATAATGGGTGAACTTCAACAGGGGGGCTTAGCTTTTAATTCCTTTGTGGGACCAAGTCGGCTACTCTCTCATCCGCCACTCAAAACCAGCTATCAGGTGGTAGCCCTGTGTTCCTGTGATACCTCACAAAAAATGATGTCGATTTTAGGTAACAAAGTACCTACCAACTCCTATGTCTCATTAGGTGTCACTCTTCCTGACCGCTACCAACAGAACCTTGTCTTACAAAGCAAACAAAGTTTTTTTCTACGTGCACTGATAAAATGCAGTCAGCACTGCGTGACTATGAGACTAAGGTACTTCTCAGTGAATATGGGTCACAGAGTTGTCTATATGATCAGGACCATTGTCAGTCGAGCAACAGAATAAAGCACGGAAAAAAGCCAAAACCGAATGACAACGAAATCGGTAGGAGCATTTCTGAGGCGTTGCGGAGCTTGCAGAGTTGTTATTTGGGTGCATGCCCACCTCTACAGGTAGTGTAGTCGTTGGTGTATCTTGGCCTACATTTGACTGTAGACCGGAGTCTATGCTTCCCCCATGGCGGACGTGTGTCTGTGGGTTGTCATTTGCGGCGTTCTTCATGTCTAAAGAAGTTTCAGCCTCTGCAGCACTTGGTCCTTCATTTGACTGTAAGCCATCGACTTCACTTTTTGCATCAGCGACTTGTTGCCGTGGATTGTTGCTTGGAGCTTTCACCCAAGGAGAAGATGGTCCAGCCTTTGCAGAATTTTGGCGTTGATTTGACTGGAAGCCATTGTCCTGGAATTTTGGCCATGGGTCACCAAAAAAGTCGTCGTCATCGAGCACGTCGTCGTCAAATAGGGGCGCCACAACGCGAGAAGTCGTTCTGCCATTTGTAGCAGTCGCGTGTCCATTTGTCTTGAGGCCACTGCCTGTGGTTTGCCCATTGAGAACTTGTGGTTGCTGCTTTTTACTTAGGGCTGTCACCAATGGAGGAGGTCCTATCCTTGCAGTATCTTGGCGATGACTCGAATGGAGGATACTGTCTACATTTTTCGCATTGTGAACTTGTGGCTGTGGGACGTTATGTGGGTCGACCACTATGTGAGAAGGTGTTATTGTCTTTTTAATACTCGGGTGTTCATTTCTTTTGGGGCTGTCGACTGTACCCCTCTCATGTTTGCCATCTAGCTGTGATTTGTTTCTCGGCGCCATCCATACCTGAGAAGATGTTCCAGTTTTGGGGCTGTCGACTGTACCCCTCTCATTTTTGCCATCTAGCTGTGATTTGTTTCTCGGCGCCATCAATACCTGAGAAGATGTTCCAGTTTTGGGGCTGTCGACTGTACCCCTCTCATGTTTGCTATCTAGCTGTGATTTGTTTCTCGGCGCCATCCATGCCTGAGAAGATGTTCCAGTTTTGGCGGTACTTTGCCATTCGTGTGACTGAAGAACAGAGCGTGTGTTTATCGAGTGTTGCTGTACATTGTTACTTGAAGCCATCTCCACGATGGAAGATGTTATGGCGTTTGTTTTGCTTAGGTTTTGTTGGAGATCAGAATGTGTCTTATTTCCAAAGTGGACATGCTCTAAGAACTTCACGAATGCAAATTCTGGTAACCAGTTCTTCAGCTCATTGAAGTCTTGCTTTCCTGCTCGGAAATCACCCAGTTGCTCGAGTTTAGCACCAGCCTTGATCAAAGCTGCTACCGTGGGCCAGCGGCCCAGTTCGACTGCGTACCGTAGGGGTGTCCAGCGCAGCAAGCCATCTTCTGCCTCCAGCGCACTGGGCGTCCCTCGCGCGCACAGCCGCTGCACGACTGTCCACGGCTCGCTGTACACTGTTGCCAGGTGCAGCGCATTTCTCCCAGCTTCATCCACCTCCGCTACGGCCTGACGCGAGTTCAACATCACCATCACATCGCTTTCATTGCCGTCCACGATGAGTTCGAGCAACCTGTGCCCCTTACTAGTCATACGGTCGAATGTCCACACGAAGAATTCCAAATTTTTCTCCAGAAGAGCTTCTCGATAAATGACAGCACACTCTTGCTGTTTGATATTAACCGAGCACCACTTGGCGAGAAAGTATTCAGCAAACGTCCTATGCCCAAACACCAGCCTCCCATCAGCAGACTTACACATGATTCCAGCTTCCACGAAAAAATCTCTGTTTGTCTGGTAATACGGCCGCTGACCAAGTCTATCTTTTCTCTGGACGAGGAATGACACTGCCAGACACATCAGCTGCTCTTCATACCTCTTCCACTGTTCTTCAAACTCTTGCGTTCCACCATCACCGTGTTTCTTTATCCACAAATTCTGACATTTTCTTCGGAAGAAAGCGTAGTACAGTTCTAAGGCATCTGCCACTAATCCAGGCCCTGTGAGGTCGGCACACATCTTGCAAAACAGAGGGAATCTCAACAGATGTTTGGGATAGTTCATCGCAATGTAGTTAATACTGTCAGCTGATGATTGACAGTACTTTCGTAGAAACACTTGCCATTCAACGTCATTGAAGGTGGTCAACAAGCACGCCATGGAACCCAGTGTTTCCTCGAGAAGTTTCTTTGCTGTGGGCCTTGCTGTAACCATCAAGCCCCCCTTGTATGGAGCCAGTTGTTTCAGTATCTGTAATGACAAATCTGTATAGGTCGAGGTCAGTTCATCGAAACCGTCCACGAGGCATACGACACGGGACGAGTGCTGCAGGCAGTGGCGGAGAAGTGTCCGTTCCAGATGTCCCAACTGGTCCTTCAACGAAGTGACATGCATCAAGATTTGCTCAAGAGCGTCCGCACTGTTGTCGCAGTTATCAAATATGTTGTAAAATTCTGAGAAGTTGACTTTCACTATCCAGTATGCAGGGTCTATAGCTTTCATTTGTCTCGCAACAGCTGCCAGCATGGTCGATTTCCCTGTTCCTGGTGCTCCCTCCAAAACCACCCAACCTCCGAAAAAGTCTAGCTTCTCTGGCACCTGTACCTCTCGCATTTTTATGTAAGGCTGGACTCTGTAGCTCTGACTGCTAAAGTATAACATCTCCCATGCAGCTGCAGAATAATTCAATGCATATAAACGAACATCCGGATATCTCGCACGGAACTCTTCAAATGCTGAGCGATCAGCATCCCCAGCGATGGTAAGCAGAGGCCACATTATATTTGGTGAAGTAAGTACAATGTCCAACCTCCTCAGGTCGAGGACAACTCCTCCCCATGCCCGAGCAGGAAGGAAAGCATATGACGCCCGGTTGATGACACACACATCCTTCTCACCCAGTGACAAAAAAAAATCTTCAGTGACGTATCGCCGTAGCACCACTCTCCTGGAGACGTAGTACTCTGGAACAGGATCCAGCTGTTGGCCCATGTCCACGGTGTCCGGGAGCTGAGACAGTGCTAGTACATCCTCTGGCCTATTGTCCATCAATATCTTGATTGATCCAGCGTCACCCACGAAGTCTCTCAAGCAACAAAGGTAATGTTCACCATTGAGTCTGATCTTAAGTTCCAAGAACTTACTCCAACACTCGTCAGTAACTTCGAACGACCCGAAAGTGTCCAAAAACGAAATTCCTTTCTTGCTCGTTACAAAAACCAAGCGACGGCTACGGCTAGGGCTGAGCTCCCTGCTGAGTTCTTCAAAGACCTCAGTGTCGTCTTCTGGACCATCGTCGAGAACCACCTGAAAAAAAAATAGGTTGAAAATTATTCAGCAGCTTTCGACAGGTGTTCTCCTCAAAACTTACAAAAGTATAATCATTATTTACGATACTGTGAACTTGATCTGTAATAAAACTGTCATCTAAGCCTGTATTATGTCTCTTAAAGTGCTGCAATGAAAATATTATTTATGCCCTGCAGGGTTGTACATTCATAGGCCTCCAGATTGAGCTTGTGTTGGAGGCAGCAATCGGATAAATTTTGTGACAACTACCTGAAAAAAGCAGTATTTTCCTCACTTTAAAGACTATAACTCAATATTTAAGGTTTATTATTTAACTAAGGACTCAACCTGTCACTCAACAGATAACACTATCTATAACCCAACGTCCTAATGTACACTACTGGCCATTAAAATTGCTACATCAAAACGAAATGCAGATGATAAACGAGTGTTCATTGGACATATATACTAGAACTGACATGTGATTACATTTTCAGGCATTTTGGGTATATACACTCCTGGAAATTGAAATAAGAACACCGTGAATTCATTGTCCCAGGAAGGGGAAACTTAATTGACACATTCCTGGGGTCAGATACATCACATGATCACACTGACAGAACCACAGGCACATAGACACAGGCAACAGAGCATGCACAATGTCGGCACTAGTACAGTGTATATCCACCTTTCGCAGCAATGCAGGCTGCTATTCTCCCATGGAGACGATCGTAGAGATGCTGGATGTAGTCCTGTGGAACGGCTTGCCATGCCATTTCCACCTGGCGCCTCAGTTGGACCAGCGTTCGTGCTGGACGTGCAGACCGCGTGAGACGACGCTTCATCCAGTCCCAAACATGCTCAATGGGGGACAGATCCGGAGATCTTGCTGGCCAGGGTAGTTGACTTACACCTTCTAGAGCACGTTGGGTGGCACGGGATACATGCGGACGTGCATTGTCCTGTTGGAACAGCAAGTTCCCTTGCCGGTCTAGGAATGGTAGAACGATGGGTTCGATGACGGTTTGGATGTACCGTGCACTATTCAGTGTCCCCTCGACGATCACCAGTGGTGTACGGCCAGTGTAGGAGATCGCTCCCCACACCATGATGCCGGGTGTTGGCCCTGTGTGCCTCGGTCGTATGCAGTCCTGATTGTGGCGCTCACCTGCACGGCGCCAAACACGCATACGACCATCATTGGCACCAAGGCAGAAGCGACTCTCATCGCTGAAGACGACACGTCTCCATTCGTCCCTCCATTCACGCCTGTCGCGACACCACTAGAGGCGGGCTGCACGATGTTGGGGCGTGAGCGGAAGACGGCCTAACGGTGTGCGGGACCGTAGCCCAGCTTCATGGAGACGGTTGCGAATGGTCCTCGCCGATACCCCAGGAGCAACAGTGTCCCTAATTTGCTGGGAAGTGGCGGTGCGGTCCCCTACGGCACTGCGTAGGATCCTACGGTCTTGGCGTGCATCCGTGCGTCGCTGCGGTCCGGTCCCAGGTCGACGGGCACGTGCACCTTCCGCCGACCACTGGCGACAACATCGATGTACTGTGGAGACCTCACGCCCCACGTGTTGAGCAATTCGGCGGTACGTCCACCCGACCTCCCGCATGCCCACTATACGCCCTCGCTCAAAGTCCGTCAACTGCACATACGGTTCACGTGCACGCTGTCGCGGCATGCTACCAGTGTTAAAGACTGCGATGGAGCTCCGTATGCCACGGCAAACTGGCTGACACTGACGGCGGCGGTGCACAAATGCTGCGCAGCTAGCGCCATTCGACGGCCAACACCGCGGTTCCTGGTGTGTCCGCTGTGCCGTGCGTGTGATCATTGCTTGTACAGCCGTCTCGCAGTGTCCGGAGCAAGTATGGTGGGTCTGACACACCGGTGTCAATGTGTTCTTTTTTCCATTTCCAGGAGTGTAGATCCTGAGAAATCAGTACCCAGAACAACCAACTCTGGCCGTAATAACGGCCTTGATACGCCTGGGCATTGACTCAAACAGAGCTTGGATGGCGTGTACAGGTACAGCTGCACATGCAGCTTCAACACGATACCACAGTTCATCAAGAGTAGTGACTGGCGTATTGTGACGAGCCAGTTGCTCGGCCACCATTGACCAGACGTTTTCAATTGGTGAGAGATCTGGAGAATGTGCTGGCCAGGGCAGCAGTCGGCTATTTTCTTCATCCAGAAAGAACTGTACAGGACCTGCAACATGAGGTCGTGCATTATCCTGCTTAAATGTAGGGTTTCGCAGGGATCGAATGAAGCGTAGAGCCACGGGTCGTAACACATCTGAAATGTAGCGTCCACTGTTCAAAGTGCCGTCATTGAGAACAAGAGGTGACCGAGACGTGTAACCAATGGCACCCCATACCATCACGCCGGGTGATACGCCAGTATGCCGATGACGAATACACGCTTCCAATGTGCCTTCATCAGGATGTCGCCAAACATGGATGCGACCATCATGATGCTGTAAATTGAACCTGGATTCATCCGAAAAAAAATGACGCTTTGCCATTCGTGCAGCCAGGTTCGTCGCTGCGTACACCATCGCAGGCGCTCCTTTCAGTGATGCAACGTCAAGGATAACCGCAGCCATGGTCTCCGAGCTGATAGTCCATGCTGCTGCAAACGTCGTCGAACTGTTCGTGCAGATGGTTGTTGTCTTGCAAACGTCCCCTTCTGTTGACACAGGGATCGAGACGTGGCTGCACGATCCGTTACAGCCATGCGGATAAGATGCCTGTCATCTCGAATGCCAGTGATACGATGCCGCTGGGATCCAGCACGGCGTTCCGTATTACCCTCCTCAACCCATCGATTCCACATTCTGCTAACAGTCATTGGATCTCGACCAACGCGAGCAGCAATGTCGCGATACGATAAGCCGCAATCACGATAGGTTACAGTCAGACCTTTAACAAAGTCGGAAACGTGATGGTACGCATTTCTCCTCCTTACACGAGGCATCACAAGAACGTTTCAGCAGGCAACGCCGGTCAACTGCTGTTTGTGTATGAGAAATCGGTTGGAAACTTTCCTCATGTCAGCACGTTGTAGTTGTCGCCACTGGCGCCAACCTTGTGAGAATGCTGTGAAAAGCTAATCATTTCCATATCACAGCATTTTCTTCCTGTCGGTTAAATTTCGCGTCTCTAGCACGTCATCTTCGTGGAGTAGCAATTTTAATGGCCAGTAGTGTATTCAAACCTTTCTCATGAGTCAGGCAATCTATCAGTGAAAGCCATATGGTAATCCTTACAGTACCTCCTGTGATTTGCCCAAACATACAGACGGAAACATTGTTGGGGGAGACTTCATAATACACTGTAGCGCCAAGGAAACTGGTATAGCCATGTGTATAGGTGTATTCAAACAAAGAGGTATCTAAACAGGCAGAATACGGCGCTGCGGTCGGCAACGCCTATATCAGACAACAAGTGTCTGGCGCAGTTGTTAGATCGGTTACTGCTGCTACAATTGCAGGTCGTCAAGATTTAAGTTACTTTGAATGTGGTGTTATAGTCGGCGCTCGAACGATGGGACACCGCGTCTCCGAGGTAGCGATGAAGTGGGAATTTTCCCGTACGATCATTTCACGAGAGCACCGTGAATATCAGGAATCCGGTAAAACATCAAACGGACATCGCTGTGGCCGGAAAAAAGATCCAGGAAGAACGGGACCAATGACGATTGAAAAGAACGATTCAACGTGACAGAAGTGCAATCCTTCGGCAAATCGCTGCAGATTTCAACGCTGGGCCATCAACAAGTGTCAGCGTGCGAACCATTCGACGAAACACATCGATATGGGCTTTCGGAGCCGAAGGCCCACTCGTGTACCCTTGATGAGTGCACGACACAAAGCTATACGCTTCGCCTGGGCCCCTCAACACCTACGTTGGACTGATGATGACAGGAACCATGTTGCCTGGTCAGACGAGTCTCCTTTCAAATTGTATCGAGCGGATGGACATGTATGGGTATGGAGACAACCTCATGAATCCATGGACTGTGCTTGTCGGCCGCGAACTGTTCAAGTTGGTGGAGGGGCGAGTGCAGTTGGAGTGATATGGGACCCCCGATACTCCTAGATTTGACTCTGGCAGGTGACAGTTCGGAGCCAACCTGTCTGATCACCTGTATCCATTCATGTCCATTGTGCATTCTGACGGACCTGCACAATTCCAGCAGGACAATGCGACACCTCACACGTCCAGAATTGCTAGAGAGTGACTCCAGGAGCAATATTCTGAGTTTAGACGCTTCCACTGGCCACCAAACTCCTCAGACATGAGCGTTATTGAGCATATCTGCTGTGTGCCCGTGCGGTTCTAGGCGCTTCAGTCTGGAACCGCGTGACCGCTACAGTCGTAGGTTCGAATCCCGCCTCGGGCATGGATGTGTGTGATATGCTTAGGTTAGTTAGGTTTAATTAGGTCTAAGTTCTAGGCGACTGATGACCTCAGAAGTTAAGACGCATAGTGCTCAGAGGCATTTGAACCATTTGAGCATATCTGCGATGTCTTGCAACGTGCTATTCAGAAGAGATGTGCACCCCCTATCATAGCCCTGCAGGGTCATGGCGTCAGTGCTCTTCGGCACTACTTCAGACGTTAGTCGAGTCCATGCCACGTCATGTTGCGGCACTTCTGTGTGCTCGCGGGGACCCTATACGACGTTAGGCATGTGTACCAGATTCATTTGGCTCTTCAGTGTATTTATAGATATAGTTACAAAATTACTTAAGATTTTCTATGCAGTTCATGATTTAATGAAATGATCATGTTAAAAAATGAACTGAATTATATTAGAACAAATAAGCCCTCGGTCACAAATATTAAGTCAAAATTGACCGGGTTTCGACGCTACTATGAGCGTCGTCTTCAGAATTAAACTAACTGTTCTAAAACATATTAGGTATATAATACATTAATAAAATTAAAGTTTCTACTGACTGGAAAGAGATGCAGTACTTACAAGTCACATTTTAAAAAAGATCTAAGCCGGAAAGGCGACGTCATGAATAGTTGTAAATAAGATGGCGAGCCGCCAAGGGCTGCTCGTACTTGAGTGAACAAGGGTTGCAACAAGACTGAGGTGCCCACGTTAGAAAGTGTGGGCAAGTAAACATGGTGTTGCAACGAGCGCCATCTAGTAGCCGCAGAAACAACTTGGTTACTGTACATTCAAAATTAGACACATGAAATTGTGATGCAGCTGATTCAGGCATAACGTAAGCACTAATAATAATAGGATGAAGTTACATATTTATCTGCTTTAAACAGAGATACATTTCGTAACGTAAAAAAACGTCAGTTATGACATACAAGAAAACGGCTAAGGTGTAGCATGAAAACGACATTTCGGTAAACTGCATGAGGAAATCTGAATCAAAGATCAAGCAATGGCTTTATACAGTCGAAAAAGTTTTTATTTCGCAGCTGCAGTTGTTCGTTGAGAATGAGGCCATCATGACGAGAGAGACGTTTGAAAATCTCCAATTCCTCTAACTGAATGATTAAGATTTCAACTCATTTTATTAACCTCACAACAAACCACTAAATTATTTAAAAAATCAACTGAAGAAGTGGAGCTTCTTTTCCATGCAAACAGCAGGTTTAAAATTAAAAATAACATGTAAAATATATGCTTGTTAAGGAAATGCGAGATAACAGAGAAACTAGGTTATTGTTATGCCGCGCTGGCTCGCCATACATGTTTGTAAGTGTGCCGTGCTAGGAACCCGCACTTTATTTTGTATTTTCCCGACTTGGTTCCGCCCCCCCCCCCCCTCCCCGGTGGTGTCGGTGGTGGTAGAGATTCTCTTTGCCAGAGACTAACTTGTCGTGTGAACGTGGTCCTCGGAGGCTACCCGTGCGGGTCAGCGAAGAGGCTTTTTGCTTAGCAGCAGCTCGAGGAAGGTGGCGAGGTTGGCCCCTGTGTTGCTTTGGGAACAGATCCGCGTTTGGTCGGACAAAAAAGAGGAGGAGGAGGATATTAGTGTTTAACGTCCCGTCGACAACGAGGTCATTAGAGACGGAGCGCAAGCTCGGGTGAGGGAAGGATGGGGAAGGAAATCGGCCGTGCCCTTTCAAAGGAACCATCCCGGCATTTGCCTGAAGCGATTTAGGGTAATCACGGAAAACCTAAATCAGGAAGGCCGGAGACGGGATTGAACCGTCGTCCTCCCGAATGCTGGTCGGACAACGTCTCGTCAGGAACTAGAGTGAGAGCACGGCCCGACTGGGGTTGACAGCCATTTGTGTGAAGAGAAACTCCTCGTCTGGATGTAAGTGTTCCCTGGTCGCACTGCTCTGGTCCCACCAACTGCGAGATGATCGCGTATACGAACAGTGATCCAATAGTGTCAAATGTTTTTTATTCCAGTCTTTGATCACAATATGAATTCTTTAGACGATGACCAGTTTCAGTCCATAATGACCATCCTCAGATCTTTTTTACACCATGTCCTAAAGTGATAGGGCCATAATGGCATCGTTATTTGTATGTTTTGACGATGCCATTATGGTCTTATCACTTTAGGACATGGTGTAAAAAAGATCTGAGGATGGTCATTACGGACTGAAACCGGTCATCGTCTAAAGAATTCATATTGTGATCAAAGACTGGAATAAAAAACATTTGACACTTCTCTGGTGTTTATGCTTTTATATCCTGTATCCTTTGTCCGAAAGGCATTGTCAGTCATACCAAAGCTGGACATACCTGATACGGCGCGCGCCGCTAACCTGTGATCTTGTTCAGAGCGCGCACTGTAATCGATTATAGTTGGCTGTCCTGGTGCGGGTGGCGCTCCGGTGGCGATTTGCTATGACGTCGCTGGCGTGTGTTTGCGGTGGCCGGCGAAAAGCGAGAGGGTAGTCGGTTTTTCCGGGAAATGCACGGAACGTAAAGTTGGCTCTGCCTGACCTGCTGGTGACTAGCGCTAAGGTTGTTGTGCCTCGCAATGTGAGCAGAGTGGTCTGGGGCGGAGGCGACTCGCCGCTGTGCTGGCCATGCGGTGGTGATTAACTGGAGTCGGCGTACTTGTTCTTCCTGCCTGTCCGATGTGGAGGTCCGGTGGGGTCCTGTGATACTCTGGCCCGGAGACAACTAGTTGCTGAATTTTGGAGTCGTCTGCCAAGTAGGGCGTGGGATCGGTTGGCTCTTCAGATTTTCCCCCTGGAAGCTCCAGCAGCGGTTTCTGAACTTTCCAGTGTGGGACGGTGTTGTTGGAACTTTTTGCTGTGTGTGTGGCTCGTTACGATATTTGTTGGTACTAATTTATTTGCTCAACTGGAGTCCTGCCCGGAGTTGCGTTCATGTATGGTACATTTGGCAGTCGATGTGTTAGGTAAAGTCTGCCTAAGAAGGGCAGTTTTGTACAGTATATACATAGTGGATTCCTGGTGCTTGGTATATGTGGTCATCTGGGACCTGAACAACACGATCTAGTCAATTTGATTGTGTAACAGCATTTAATGGTATGTTCTGTATTTTTTTTACTGTGTTATTATTAACTTGGTGGAATAGTCGCGTTTGTGTCGTTAAGGCACTTCTAAGACTGTGGTTTGACTATTCATGTGCGCTTGGCTTTTATTGTTTCGTTTTAGGAAGCGAGAATTGTTTGAGATTCGTGTGTGTTGGCTTCCGGCACGTATTAAGAGCGCCCGAGTTAACGGCGCTGTGGTTATCATGTGCTGTCGGGATGTTATACTGTATTTTTTAATTTTATCTTGTATTGATATTATCTGTAGTGATAATACTTACCAAGATGCGTAAGTGATGGGCAGTTGTGGGAGGCATGTCGGGGAGCTCTCAGCGGTTTATTTCGGAGACCGTTTCTAGTGGGAAGGCTCCCAAGTGTTGAGAGCTCGCTCGTCTGTGATTGCGTTGGGAGTTGCCCTCTCCCTTTGGTTGTATCAAATTATTATTTTCTTATTATATTTATTGGTTGTGTGTTGCGCTTCTTTCATTTTATGGTGCCAAGCGCCATTATCTTTCTCAAAGTTTTTTTATATAAATCATTTTAAATTGTAATGCCAAGTTAACTTATTATGGGATTTTTGTCTTTTGGATAAACTCTAAAAGCACTATTGTAAAAGGTTCTTGCTTTTATGGTGACAAGCCGCCGTTATTGTTTCTAAAGCTCACTCTTTAACCATTTGTTAAGTTTTGTAAGTTATATGAATTTGTTGTTATTTAAAAGAGTTTAGTATTGGAAATTTAATAAATTGTGTACAGAGTCTGCTGTTTGGATATTATTGGGTGGAACTCCTTGGATAGTTGTCCTATAAGAAAACACATTACAGTATCCTTCACTACAGTGTCGCTGCACCCTCGCTGCATTTATGGACTAGTACTTGTTCACTCCTTGCGAAGCTGAGCAGTTCTGCTAGTCAATATCCGGTGACCTGTTTATTTCACTTGCTCATGTTCTAAATGTTTTCACTGAGTCTGCCAGTTTCGTTGTAGTATGTTTGAGACCGTAGGTAAGTGCTTTATGCTTCAGGTTTTATCAAGACAGTTTAATTAGGTATGTAAGGTATCACCAAGAAATGTATGCAGGACTGAAGTGTAAAAGAAAATGTGATTGCGAGGTTACGGCTCTGTAAAGAAAACCCACTAAGGTGGTCGTGGATGAATTCTAATGCTGCACATCAGTCTTTGAGTTATGTAATCACTTTCTGTAACTGAAAAATTCGCATCTCATTTAGCATTCTTCTGAAGACGCCCTGCGTATAAGCTTCTTTGAAATTGTCTGGTACATCCGCACCAACTGACTAAATCTTAGATTGTGCCACGGGTGAAATTGGTGTGCGTAAAACTTGTGAGTAGGAGTCCCGCTGTAATTGTTATTGTGTATTTTAAGTTCTATTGCTAAATTAATTTTACCTGAAGATTGTTTTAAAAATTGAACTGATGTAAATTTATCATTATAAATTTTGTTTAAGGGTTTACTATATGCATTTTTTAAGATATGTTTAGGGATTTAAATTTCGATGTCAAGTAGTTACCTAGATTCAGTTGAAATTTTTTAATTTATGTCGTTGTAATTGTCTTGAGCCTACGTTTGATACTGTATCACCGCTTCCTGCTATCAATATTGGATCAGGGTTAATATTTAATCAAGGGTATTATAATGGTTACCTTTTTTTTAAAGAGTGTTTGAGCCACATGCGTTTTTTGTAAATGTTAAGTAGGAAATTCTTGTTAATAAATTTGTTTTAAAAACATGTCCGAATTAATGGTATCCTGGAACCTTATCACTTCGCACAGCTCCTACCTTACCAGAAAGCATTGTTTATCGATTTGTTCTTTAACACTACGTACGACAATCAGACCATTCCTACACCTCTGCAACCTGAAAATGCTCTACGAACGAAACCAGTTGTAAGGGAATTAAGCCGATATGTTTTTCATTAACCATTAACATTCCAAATAATCTTATCGGTTAAATGGTTTCCACCTACACTTTAGACCACTGAAGCTACTTGTAAACTCGTGGTCGTGCGGTAGCGTTCTCGCTTCCCACGCCCGGGTTCCAGGATTCGATTCCCGGCGGGGTCAGGGATTTTCTCTGCTTCGTGATGACTGGGTGTTGTGCGATGTCCTTAGGTTAGTTACGTTTAAGTAGTTCCAAGTTCTAGGGGACTGATGACCATAGATGTTAAGTCCCATAGTGCTCAGAGCCATTTCAACCATTTTTGAGCTACTTGTAAAATCTTAACAGGTCAGTTGCCTTCACCCACCACTTTCAGTACAGAAGTATCGATTAAACTTTCGTGGTGACAGCTTTAGGGTGCTTTCGTGGTGATAGCTTTATGGTGCCATGACATCACGGTTCAGTAATCTATCTGTGAGACGCCATTGTTTTTAAGACAGCTTGTTCGTTTTCGGCAATACCTTTTTAACTAATGTAGGTATCTGACGATGGTTTCCCCCACCACCAGTAGCACAAAGCTGTATGCTGTTTTGCGGCAAAACAGCAGAGATTTAATGCCTCTTGCTTGGTTTTAAAAGAGGTGCAGAACCAGCTACAAACTACCAAAATTTCATCAGCCATTCTTTTAAAACTGTAAGCCATTTCGGAATTTGAAGTTCCACAGCTTTAAGCAGTCGCTACTAGGACTATTGATATTTTTAAAAATGTCGGGAATCCGAACTATATTTAAGAAAATATCATTGTCGTCCATCGATAAATCAAAAAAAGATACCGGTATATTGACGGAAAAAATGTCGACGTATCGGCACATAAAAATATTGGCTGCACATTATAAATATACTGCAGGTTTTAGAGCTGTGTATTTAAGTATTAATTCATTATAAGATATTCCGTACATCTATAAGCTAGCAGCCTTTTTATTTCTCTTAGAGTAAGCGCTGAAAGGAAACTGATGCACTTTCACGCTTGGCGATAACCACTTTGCTAACAATGGTAAGTCGATGTAAGTGGCACAGTAAAAGGATTACCAATTTTTTGGTGAAGTTAAACGTTGCAGTTTCTGCAGGCAGCTGTAAGAGCCTCAAATATGTCAGCATTTCCCCTCACAGGTCTCCGCCCACACCATAGACCAATCTTGTCATTTTGATTTTTGTTCATTACTTTCAGCAACTTTGAAGAATGCCTATGTGAAGAAATAGCACACGAGTTGAGTTAAAAATAATTTTAACGGAACTTGCTTCACTCAGTCAAAGATAACGACTGGACTTTATGAAAGATCAAAATGTACATAAAGTAGTAGGACTCCTTCACACAGTGAAAGTAAAATTATGTTCCGCTACAATCTCAAAAGAACAGTTTCAATTATTTACCGAGAATTTCGAAAAAACTGTAGTCCAAAATAAAAATATCGGCACTCGATATTGCTATTTCGGTATCTTTGCGTCGAGGAAGATGTGCAGTCTATATGTCGATATATAGATATTTTATCAGTAGCCATAGTCGCTACTGGGACTAAACTACGCGATCAAAAGTATCCAGACACCTATTAGCGGGCATTAATGAGATGTGTGTCCACCTTTCGCATATATGACAGTCTCAGCTCTGCTAGGGACGCTTTCAGTGATATGTCGATGTCTGGAGCAACGACAGCCCATTCTTCCTCAAGCGCGGATACCAGAGAAGGTAGTCTTTTTGGGCGCTGGGGTCTGGAGCGAAGCGGACGCTCTACACTACTGGCCGTTAAAATTGCTACACCAAGAAGAAATGCAGATGATAAACGGGTATTAATTTGACAAATATATTATACTACAACTGACATGCGATTACATTTTCACGCAATTTGGGTACATAGATCGTGAGAAATCAGTACCCAGAACAATCACCTCTGATCGTAATAACGGCCTTGATACGCCTGGGCATTCAGTCAGAGCTTGGATGGCGTGTACAGGTACAACTGCCCATGCAGCTTCAACACAATACCACGGTTCATCAAGAGTAGTGACTGGCGTATTGTGACGAGCCAGTTGCTCGGCCACCACTGACCAGACGTTTTCAATTGGTGAGTGACCTGGAGAATGTGATGGCCAGGGCAGCAGTCGAACATTTTCTGTATCCAGAAAGGCCCGTACAGGACCTGCAACATGTGGTCGTGCATTATCCTGCTGAAATGTAGGGTTTCGCAGGGATCGAATGAAGGGTAGAGCCACGAGTCGTAACAGATCTGAAATGTAACGTCCACTGTTCAAAGTGCCGTCAGTGCGAACAAGAAGTGACCGAGACGTGTAACCAATGGCACCCCATACCATCACGCTGGGTGATACCCCAGTATGGCGATGACGAATACGCGCTTCCAATGTGCGTTCGCCGCAATGTCGCCAAAAACGGTTGCGACCATCATGATGCAGTAAACAGAACCTGTATTCATCCGAAAAAAGACGTTTTGCCATTCGTGCACCCAGGTTCGTCGTTGAGTACACTATCGCAGGCGCTCCTGTCTGTGATGCAGCGTCAAGGGTAACCGCAGCCATGGTCTCCGAGCTGATAGTTCATGCTGCTACAAACGTCGTCGAACTGTTCGTGCAGATGGTTGTTGTCTTGCAAACGTCCCCTTCTGTAGACTCAGGGATCGAAACGTGGCTGCACGATTCGTTATAGCCATGCGGATAAGATGCAAGTCATCTCGACTGCTAGTGATACGAGGCCGTTGGGTTTCAGCACGGCTTTCAGTATTACCATCCTGAACCCAACGATTCCATATTCTGCTAAGTCATTGGATCTCGACCAACGCGAGCAGCAATGTCGCGACACGATAAACCGCAATCGCGATATGCTCCAATCCGTCCTTTATCAAAGTCGGAAACGTGATGGTACGCATTTCGCCTCCTTACACAGGGCATCACAACAACGTTTCACCAGGCAACGCTGGTCAACTGCTGCTTGTGTATGAGAAATCGGCTGGAAACGTTCCTCATGTCAGCACGTTTTAGGTGTCGCCACCGGCCCCAATCTTGTGTGAATGCGCAGAAAAGCTAATCTTCTTCCTTTCGGTTAAATTTCGCGTCTGTAGCACGCCATCTTCGTGGTGTAGCAATTTTAATGGGCAGTAGTGTAGGTCATCCCAGGAGTGTTCCACTGGTTTCAGACCGGGACTCAGTTAAAGCTAATCCGTTTCGTATGATAGTTTACTCATGTTGGGCTCGAAGAGGGCGATCTGTAGTAATTACTTTGGAGAAGAAAAACTACTTATCAGTGAGCGCTACAGAAAACTGTATTGTAGAAACTGGTTTCGGTAAAACTAAGTTACCATCTTCAGATCTGTAGCAAAATTACAAATGGAGATGATGATGTGTGTGGTTCGTGGGGCGCTCAACTGCACCGTCATCAGCGCCCGTAGGAAGTCCCAATTTTTGCACAGTCCAATTTTTACACAGTCCAATGAAGCCACATTCACGAATGATGATCATGATGATGATAATGAGAACAACACAAATACCCAGTCGCTGGACAGAGAAATTACCCAATCCAGCCGGGAATGGAACCCGGGACCCCGTGATCCATAGGTGGTAACGCTAGTCACTAGACCGCGAGCTACGAAAAGCTTTAGAAGGGCTGAAACATCCATGATGAATCTGTTTCATAGCTGACTTTGTGCCGACTAGCCCACGCTCGAAGCCACAGAGCTCAACCGACGAATCCATTCTGCCCTTCCTGCTTCCACATTCCGAATATAACACTTCCCTTCTTCTTTTACACTGGCGGCTCTGCTTCTCCTGACATCCAGAGGTCTATTCCGCTTTACAAGGGAGCGCATGGTTTCAGAGGTGAATCTGATGTAATTGGTAGGGGAAACTTGGGAAATAGTACGCACCTGGTATTTAACCACTTATTTCTAATAGCTGAGAAGGTCGAAACAAACATTTCTTATAATAAAATTATTGATGGTTTATTTTGGAACAACGTGATGAAAAGTATCCGGACACCTGGCTGCAAATTACTTACAAGTTCGTGGCACCCTCCATCGATAATGCTGGAAGTCATTATGGTGTCGGGCCACCCTTAGCCACCACGTATGCCTCGCAGGCATACGTTCAATCAGGTGCTGGAAGGGTTCTTGGGGAATGGCAGCCCATTCTTCACGGAGTACTGCATCGAGGAGAGATATCGATGCCGGTCGGTGACTCGTGACACGAAGTCGGCGTTCGAAAACATCCCAAAGGTGTTCAATAGGATTCAGGTCAGGGACTCTGTGGAGGCCAGTCCATTACAGGGATTTATTGTCGTGTAACCACTCCGCCACAGGCCGTGCATTATGAAGACGTGCTCGATCGTGTGAAAGATGCAATCGCCATCACGAATTGCTCTTCAACAGTGGGAAGCAAGAACGTGCGTAAAACATCAATGTAGGCCTGTGCTGTAATACTGACACGCAAAACAACAAGGGGTATAAGCACCCTCCATGGAAAACACTACCACACCATAACACCACCGCCTCCAAATTTTACTATTGGCACTACACACGCTGGCAGATGACGTTCACCGAACATTCGCCATACCCACACCTTGACATCTGATCGCCACATTGTGTACCGTGATTCGTCACTCCACACAACGTTTTTCCATTGTTCAATCGTCCAATGTTTATGCTCCTTACATCAAGCGAGGCGTCATCTGGCATTTACCGGCGTGATATGTGGCTTATGAGCAGCCGCCCGCCTATGAAATCAACATTTTCTTATCTCCCATCTAATTGTCATGGTGCTTGCAATGGATCGTGATGAAGTTTAGAATTCCTGTGTGATGGTCTGGATAGATATCTGCCTATTACACGTTACTGCCCTCTTCAACTGTCGGCCGTCTCTGTCACACGAGGTCGGCCTGTACGCTTTTGTGCTGTCCGTGTCCCTTCACATTTTCAGTCTACTATCACATTAGAAACAGTGGACCTAGGGATGTTTACAAGTGTGGATATCTTGCGTACAGGCGTGAACGCAAGTGACAGCCGATCTCCTGACCACATTCAAAGTCAGTGAGTTCCTCGGAGCGCCCCATTCTGCTCTCTCACGATGTCTAATGACTACTGAGGTCGCTGATACGGAGTACCTGGCAGTAGGTGGCAGCACAATGCACCTAATGTGAGAAACGTATGTGTTTTGCGGTGTCCGGAGACTTTTGATCACATAGTCTACATCGCTTACAGCCGCGTAACTTTTAACAAAAACCTTAAATGTCAACATGTATAAGATACTGTTCGTTCTTACTCCTAGGCGCATCGACTTGTAAGAGTACGCGACATGTAGTCAGGGAGTACGCGCTAATATAAATCAAAAGAAAATTCACCATGTCCTTCATAGCCTATGCGTTGTTAATGCCTCCATTGGGAGCAATTACCATGCTTAACCCAGTCTTCCCTGATAGGCTCCTTGTAGACATAAACACACATTGGGAAGTCCAAAACATCGCATTCCTCCTTGGACATGGATTTGGTTGAACCTGTAGATGACGGCGCGGTTAAGTCCAGATTCGCCCTTGAGATACCGCGTTGTTCGTTACTGGTATTTTGTCCGGTTTAACTTGTTTATCTAACAATGGATTTTTGAACAGATACCCACACAAAATTTGTGATTTTTTCCTTCTTTGTTGTAGATCGATCATATTTTGGCAGTGTTCAAAAATGGTTCAAATGGCTCTGAGCATTATGGGACTTAACTTCGGTGGTCATCAGTCCCCTAGAGCTTAGAACTACTTAAACCTAACTAACCTAAGGACATCACACACATCCATGCCCGAGGCAGGATTCGAACCTGCGACCGTAGCGGTCGCGCGGTTCCAGAATGTAGCGCCTAGAACCGCTCGACCACCCTGGCGGCTTTTGGCAGTGTAAAAATACTGGATAGGCCTAGACCTGTTCGTACACCAGCACTCTGAACTTAATTTATGTCAAGTTCTTGGTTTTTTTCCTGGTGACTGCCCCGATAAACCATCTGTCACTGAGGAGCATCATTTGCCCGTGGTCTCCGGTTTTACTCCTTTGACTCCTATTGAGCTCCTTTGCTTTCTTCAGTAGTTGGAAATTCGGCTCTCTCAGTGATGGAGCGAAGTCTTCTGCTGTGAAGACATTCGGACTGAACGGGAATATTCCCGCTGACTGGAAGGATTTCTCAGCTGTTTGGATTGCGACTAATGTAGAATATGCATACCGAAACAAAGCACTCATATGTCTGATCCATAAAATTTCGGGCGTGCAGCCGCATAAATTTGAATTCTTCTTCTAATATTTCGGCTGAGTACCGTCCAGCCATCTTCAGAGTGAGCCGAGGTGACTGACGCTCCAACATTGTCAGCATTCGATTGGGAGTTGGTGGATGTAGCCACGGCAGCGCAACAACATGCAAGTTTATCCAAGGCAACGTCGGAGCAATGTGCCAAGTTCGACCGACTGGATCACGGAAGAACTGTTGTGAAACCCGATAAGGCCCATAGAACGGTTGTTAATCTTTCCAAGCAAGAACTGGACGACGGCGCTGAGTAAAGGCCTCAACTTTTCTCCATCTCCACGACGTCTGCCAATACTGGATATAATTAGTGCAATAGAGCAGTGCATTAGGAATCTTTCGCTCGATGCAGCTCAGGACGTCAGGCTAACTACCAGCCATATCCTGGCGAAAGCTAAGCCACCAAAATCTAATATTAGTCAGGAGGAACGAAGTTGCTTACGGTTATTACGTGAGAATGAAGACTTGGTTGTCTTGCCAGTCGACAAAGGGAATGCCACCGTGGTTCTGAACTCTGCAGACTACCACTTGAAGATGCTACATTTATTGGAAGACCCCCACATACTACCAGCTTAGTCGTCATCCCAGACAGGCCACTGTCAGGGAAGTTATTGAAGGATTCTGGCTTACCAGATGAAGTGGTGAAGAAATTAACGCCTCGTGCCGCCAGACCCCCCCAGGCTTTATGGATTACCGAAGATACACAAGGAAAGTGTTCCCCTGTTACTGCAATCAGTTCGCCCACCTATAGACTTACTAAACATCTGGCAGGATTATTAGCAGCAAAATTGGGACATTACGAACACCATGTTGTCAACTCGCAGAAATTTGTTGAGACACTCAAGAGAATGAAGATAGGCCCAAACGACCTAATGGTTGGCCTGGATGTTGTGTCACTTTTCACGAGGGTGCCAATACAAGATATGCTGGATCTTTTGGCCCAACATTTTCCATCTGGAATCATTGAGTTGTTCCGTCATGTCCTAACGACAACGTACTTTTTGTATTGCGATGAATATTATGAGATGACTGACGGCACAGCCATGGGATCACCATTGTCTCCAGCAGTCGCAAATTTCTTCTTGGAGCACTTTGAGGAGCAGGCTCTGCAAACTGCGACATTACGGCCGTCTTGCTTTCTACGATGATGACACCTTTCTGATATGGCCGCATGGTGAAGATACACTACAGCAGTTCGTCGATCATGTGAATGGTGTCCATCCCAACATTAAATTTACTGTCGGGATGGGGAAGCATGGCAAGTTGCCATTTTTGGATGTTTTGGTTGAGTGGAAGGCAGGAAGCCAGCTTGGTCATTCAGTGTACCGGAAACCAACACACACTGATCGGTACTTGAACGTCAATAGTTTCCACCACCCTGTACACATAAAAGCTGTCCTGAACACGTTGGTTCACAGAGCCAAGATTATCTCTGACGACGACCACCTACAGTCTGAATTTGCAGAACTTAAAACGTGTTTTCGGGGAAAATGGATACAGCAAAAGAGACATCGCAAACGCTTTCAAGGGACGCCAGCGCAAGACACCTGGTGAGTCAGCAGAAGAGGCCAAACGGACTGTATTCTGCCATATTGTGGAGCAACTAGCAGTAAGTTAGGACGTCTGCTGCAGAAACAAGGGCTAAGACCAGTGTTCCGGCCCGCCCCCAAATACGAGATATGTTGCGCCCTGTTAAAGACGACATTGCTCTTCGAGTGTCCGGTGTGTATGGTGTACCCTGTGAATGTTGCAGCATGTACAGGGTTATTACAAATGATTGACGCGATTTCACAGCTGTACAATAACTTTATTATTTGAGATATTTTCACAATGCTTTGCACACACATACAAAAACTCAAAAAGTTTTTTTAGGCATTCACAAATGTTCGATATGTGCCCCTTTAGTGATTCGGCAGACATCAAGCCGATAATCAAGTTCCTCCCACACTCGGCGCAGCATGTTCCCATCAATGAGTCCGAAAGCATCGGTGATGCGAGCTCGCAGTTCTGGCACGTTTCTTGGTAGAGGAGGTTTAAACACTGAATATTTCACATAACCTCACAGAAAGAAATCGCATGGGGTTAAGTCGGGAGAGCGTGGAGGCCATGACATGAATTGCTGATCATGATCTCCACCACGACCGATCCATCCGTTTTCCAATCTCCTGTTTAAGAAATGCCGAACATCATGATGGAAGTGCGGTGGAGGACCATCCTGTTGAAAGATGAAGTCGGCGCTGTCGGTCTCCAGTTGTGGCACGAGCCAATTTTCC
This sequence comes from Schistocerca cancellata, assembly GCF_023864275.1. Classification (NCBI taxonomy): domain Eukaryota; kingdom Metazoa; phylum Arthropoda; class Insecta; order Orthoptera; family Acrididae; genus Schistocerca; species Schistocerca cancellata. The sequence continues at coordinate 177,038,039 of NC_064635.1, forward strand.
GCGGGCTACGCGTGAAACTTGCCCGCACGCGTTCAACCGTTTCTTCGCTCACTGCAGGCCGACCCGTTGATTTCCCCTTACAGAGGCATCCAGAAGCTTTAAACTGCGCAAACCATCGCCGAATGGAGTTAGCAGTTGGTGGATCTTTGTTGAACTTCGTCCAAAAGTGTCGTTGCACTGTTATGACTGACTGATGTGAGTGCATTGCAAGCACCTCTCGGCTCCTGTCGCCATTTTGCCTCACTGCGCTCTCGAGCGCTCTGACGGCAGAAACCTGAAGTGCGGCTTCAGCCGAACAAAACTTTATGAGTTTTTCTACGTATCTGTAGTGTGTCGTGACCATATGTCAATGAATGGAGCTACAGTGAATTTATGAAATCGCTTCAACCATTTGTAGTAGCCCTGTACATTGGACAGACAATTCGCACGGTTGCAGAGCGTTGTACTGAGCACAAGCGCCATATAAAACAAAGGGAGCCTGACAAGTCGGCCATAGTGGAGCGTTGCCCGGAAAACGCAGTTCTAAAATACGAAAGTGTTGGCTCATGCATCTACATATTGGGACTCCGTTATAAAGGAAGCGGCCGTGATTCGCTTGAACAGCAACAATTTCAACAGGGACCAGGGATACACACTCAGCAGGGCATGGAGACGGACGTTGCACATCGAAAGAAAGCAGAGACAGATGCGCGACGTGGAAGGGGCAGTTACAAACGTGGCGCCTGCCCCTGGTTCCACCTGACGTCACCGGTGCTGCCACGGGCAATAGCTCCGCTAGCTGTCCGGGTCGACTTGCGCACGGGCGCCACATTGGATCGATCTTATTGGCTGCTGATGATGTCATCATGCCTATATAAGCGAGAGACCGTAGCAGCCCCGGCAGTCAGTGAACTCCTGACGACGATGGCGGAGATGGCCATCGAAAGCTCGAGGATTTTATTCGAATTGACGGTATGTATGCGGTCGCGAAAGACTCAGAGGACACATGAATGATTAGTATTATACTTACGAGCCACTTGCAGAACCTGTCCCAGACACAGAGGACTTGCTGGCGTAGCTGTCGATACCGTTTGGCACTCAGCATGATGTGGGGCTCGCTGCCCACTGCCTGGTGGATCTTGCTTGCAGTCAGCGCCACCGTACTCTTCCGCACAGGGGTTATCCGGGCAGGGTTATGAGCGTTCACAAATTTCCTGATGTCATCCACACCGTTGAAAACAATTGGAGGCCTCACACTTTTGTCACCACACTGACACAGGTACTTTTCGGTGTAGTCATTCACTAAATCCGTCCACTTCTTCCAGCTCTCACTCAACCACAAATCGTCATTCAGCTTCCACTCCCTGATCTCCCTGCACAGTCTTTCATAAATGTAGCCCTCCGCGTCTCCGGGCGCCAGCAGGATCTCGATCTCCCGACATATGGCGTCCTTGATCTCTTCAGAGTCCTTCTGCTGGCAGAAAATGGCGAAGTGCTCGATGAACCGGTGGTCACTGTTCACCGCCCTTCGCACCTCCTCGTCGTTGGGGTTGAGCCCGTACAGGGTCCCTCCCGTGTCCATGAACTCGGCTCCAGGAACGTTGGCCAGGTTTCTTCGGACGAACATTCCTTTGGTGTCACGGGCGAGAGGCGCATTGGTCGACAACAGCAGCGTGAAGTTGGGAGTCTGCAGCTTGTCTTTGATGTGGTGGTAGGAATCCTGGTACATGGCCAAGCTGAACCTGTTGTTCGCGCCGAAGTTCTGCTGCCTCCCGTCGTTCCCGTAGGCGCCCCTCCCAGAAGGTGGCAGGAGCATGGCCCTGACGACTTCCGAGGACCCGTGCGTCGGCGACTTGTGCTTGAGCTGGGCCAGCAGCAGGTATGTGTCGGCGCTGTTGCCGTACTGCCACCTGAGCACCAGGTCGTCGAACTTCCCCGCGGCCTCATTGTTGGAGGAGATGTCGAACCGCAGGTTGTCCCGCAGGCAGCGCAGGAAGGCGAGGGCCAAGCTACGTTCCTCATAGTCCACACCCCTAGTGTCTGCCGGAGCTTTCAGTTTGGGAAACCGCGCAGCAGGGGACCTGCAACAAAGTTGGACGTCCATGCAGTCAGCGACACTCGCAATGATCACTTCTATTGTGTGCTTGTAATACTGCACTGAAGCGTTAAAGAAACTGCTACAGGCATGCGTATTCAAATACAGAAATATATAAACAGGCATTTCATTCATTTTCATTTATTTATTGGTCCATTTAATTCATTACATACTTACAGTACACTGAATATAGGACAAGTCAAAATTGCGAAAGGAGCAGAAACACACACACACACACACACACACAGAGAGAGAGAGAGAGAGAGAGAGAGAGATGAGGCGTAGCGCCGTATACCGATCCTGCCTTGGAGGCGGTTAAGTGGGAGATGTCTCTCAGAGCTGGATAGTGACAGATGGTGACGCGAGACTGGACGCGCACGTAGTTTATGTATCAGCCGATAGAGGACAATATTGGATAGGGGGACGGTGATTTTAGTTTCGATTGTGCCCACTAGAGTGCACTAAAGTAATTGAATGTTTTTCATAAACTGTTCTAGTATTTTCATAAGGTGTTACATGTCTTTTTATGTATGTAAAATGTTGTAAATGTGTTTTAGCAGTGTGAATGATGCGCGAGTGTGGTTTAAGGTTAATATGAAGATAATTGTTTAACGAACTGTGGAGTAGGATTTAGTGTGGGAACAATTCGAAGAAGTATGGATATGAACAAAGGGTAGTTTTGTAGAATAGATTTGTAAAGTAAGTTTATGGTAAAGGGAAAGTTAATTCAGGTATAAATAACAATAGTAAATAACTTTATGCACTTAGATAATTACGTCGGTAAAAAGTGCAGTCGTTAGGTTTACGTTTTTGCGATTGGGTATTGATGAAAAGCACGGATTGACGCAGGAGAATGTTGTTTTGCTATTGGCTGTTGAGTAAACTGACTTATGGTAAAGCAATATTCTTCGCGCGCCTTTCTCTGCTGGTAGAGAAGACTTCGAGTATTCTAGAGAAGAGTCGAAGCCTAGCCATGAAACAGATCGGACGTGTGAACTAGTAGTTCCGATGGAAATGATAAGTTGCCGGATCTAGCAGTGTTTCATACATCAAAATTGTTGGAAAGTGACGCCATAATTATTCCGATGTGTGTGTAGAAATTTCGGAATTTTTCAGTGAATTTTGTGACGAGAAAAGACATAAATTCCGCGTGGCGTATTGGGCAGGTCGGTGGCTAAAAACTGTGACTGCATTTGGTACCGACAGACTTAATATTTGGCGATCATTATCCATCTAAAACAATCAGTATTTTTGTAGCTATTACGTTTTCGGGAAATGCAACACCATAAACTTGCTAACGTGAGTGAAAGGGATTGTAAGTGACTATGTTAAGACTAGCACGGGCTTCGCAGTGATACTTGTTCACCTAAGTTTCAGAATATATTAATTGAGGACAAAATTTCCAACCTTTCATTTCTGTGAAAACTTTCTCCTGAAACGTAGATTAGTGACTTTAATCGCAGCCTGGTTCACGTCAAAGTACAGTAGGTTTCACTCGGCTTTCCTACTGATGATCTGCTGAGACAATGTTCATAGGTAGCTGCAGGTCCGCCGTAAAATGAACGGAAAGAACCGCGCCGCCGCAGGGAGAGAGAGAGAGAGAGAGAGAGAGAGCATGACAAAATTAATTACAGGTAACAATCATAAATTACAAGTGACAAAGATAGCAATTTGAATTTAACCATTATTACATAATCATTGTTTACAAGGCTATTTTTTGTAATTTAAAAATTCTTTTACAGAGTAAAAACATTTTTCCACTAGAAATGACTTAAGATTATGTTTAAAAAAATTTTATGTTGACGCGATTTTAAATCACTGGGTAGGCTGTTATATAGCTGAACTGTTTTCTGTGATACACTTTTTTGGTACAGTGCTGTTCTACACTGTGACATGTGGATATTATTTGTGTTTCTTGTGTTGTGACTGTGTATATGCTTATTTTGTTGAAGATGTCCAGTTTGGTTTAAAAGATACTCATTTTCGAACAGGATACACTCGTATATGTAAAGGCTCGGTAGGCTCATTATTTTAATCTGGAGGAAATGTGGTCTACATGTTTCCAGTTTTCTTAGGTTGCAGATAGCCCTGATTGCTCTTTTCTCCATCCTAAAGATCTTTATGCTGGTGGCTGAATTTCCCCAGAAGATTAGCCCATATCGAAGTAGTGCATGGAAGTATGCATAATATGCCTGAATAACTGTTGACTTGCTTGCACTTTTATTTAACACACGCAAAGCATAACAAGCTTTTGAAAGTTTTTTCTCAAGTTATTTTATATGACAGTCCCATTTTAAATTATCTTGCACCCATAGATCTAGAACCTTAGTGTCAGTAACCGAGTTCAGTACCGTATTTTCAAGGTATGGTACTGTAACAAAGTTTGGCACATGTGGAGAAGAGTGGAAATTCATAAAGACAGTTTTTTCTTTATTTATTATTATTTTATTTTTTTGAAACCAGCTAGTAATTTGGGACATTATAGTATCTATTGCTACTTCCAATGAGAGTTTGTCAGCAGCTGTTATTAATATACTGGTGTCATCAGCAAATAAGTTTTCCCAATTTAATAAAATCATTTATATCATCAATATAAAGGAGGAACAGTAGAGGTCCTAGGACAGAACCATGTGGCACTCCGTACTTTATTCTCGATTTACTGGAGACATATATTGTTGTGATAATACGGTTTGTGGTCAGTAACGCCTGTATGAGACAATTGTCTGGCGCAGTTGTTAAATCGGTTACTGCTGCTACAATGGCAGATTATCTAGTAAGTTTCAACGTGATGTTGTAGTCGGCGCACGAGCGATGAGACACAGCATGTCAGAAGTAGAGATATGAAGTGGGGACTTTCCCCGTACGATCATTTCGCGAGTGTACCGTGAATGTCAGGAATCCGGTAAAACATCAAATCTCCAACATTACTGCGACCGGGAAAAGATCCTGCGAGAACGGGACCAACGACGACTGAAGAGGATCGTTCAACGTGACATAAGTCCAACCCTTCCTCAAATTGATGCAGATTTCAATGCTGGGCCATCAACAAGTGTCGCCTTGCGAACCACTCAACGAAACATCATCGATACGGACTTTCGGAGCCGAAGGCCCGCTCTTGTTCCCTTGATGTCTGCACGACACGAAGTTTTAGGCATTGCCTGGACCCATTCAACACCGAGTTTGGACTGTTGATGACTGGAAACGAGTTTCGTTTCAAATTGTATCGAGCGGGTGGGCGTGCACGGCTATGGAGATAACCTCATTAATCCACGGACCCTCCATGTCAGCAGGGGACGGTTCAAGCTCTGTAATGATGTGGGTTATGTTCAGTTAGAGTGGTATGGAAGCCCTGATACTTCTAGATACGACTGTGACAGGTGACACGTACGTAAGCGTCATGTCTGATCATCGCCATCCATTCATGTCCATTGTGCATTCCGACGGACTTGGACAATTCCAACAGGAGTATGCGACACCCCACACGTCCAGAATTCCTACAGAGTGGCTCCAGGAACACTCTTCTGAGCTTAAACGTTTCCGATGGCCAGAATGAGATTTTCACTCTGCAGCGGAGTGTGCGCTGATACAAAACTTCTTGGTAGATTAAAACTGTGTGCCGGGCCGAGACTCGAACTCGGGACCTTTGCCTTTCGCTGGCAAGTGCTCTACCAACTCAGCTACCCAAGCACGACTCACGCCCCGTCCTCACAGCTTTACTTCTGCCAGTACCTCGTCTCCTACCTTCCAAACTTTACAGAATGTCTCCTGCGAATCTTGCAGAACTAGTACTCCTGAAAGAAAGGATATTGCGGAGACATGGCTTAGCCACAGCCTGGGGGATGTTTCCAGAATGAGCTTTTCACTCTGCAGCGGATTGTGCGCTGATATGAAACTTCTTGGCAGATTAAAACTGTGTGCCGGACCGAGTCGAACTCGGGTAGCTCAGTTGGTAGAGCACGCGAAAGGTCCCGAATTCGAGTCTCGGTCCGGCACACAGTTTTAATCTGCCAGGAAGTTTCATTTCCGATGGCTGCCACACTCCCGAGACGTGAACATTATTGAGCATATCTGGAGTGCCTTGCAACGTGCTGTTCAAAAGAGATCTCCACTCCCTAGGACTCTTACTGATTTATGGACAGCCTTGCAGGATTCATGGTGTCAATTCCCTCCAGCACTACTTCACACATTGGTCGAGCCCTTGCCACGTCGTGTTGCGGACTTCTGTGTACTGGTCGGGGCCCTACGCGATCTTAGGAAGGTGTGCCAGTTTATTTGGCTCTTGAGAGTACATAGGAGGTCTGATCGCAAAGCAACGGCTATCTTTTCATTTCGTGTTCTTTATACAGTCCTAATTTCAAAACGTTTTTTACCTCATTGGTAAACATCTCCCTAATGCATGTTCGCATTTTCACCTGTTTTGAATATTTAATGTATTGTCGACAGTCGAAGAGGTTACACATATTTTCGAGTGCTCGACGAATTTTTACTTTCGAAAAGGGTGGATGAAGGCATTTGCATTAAATATTGCTTGAGTAATGGAATAACGTCTAGCAACGCATAATAAACGTTGACTGTGGCTTTGGTGAATCTATTATGATTAAGACAGGAGTTACCGAGTGGTACAAACGTCTCAAAGAGGATCGAGAAGACGTTGAAGACGACGAGCGTCACGGACCCCCTAGTACATCAACTACTGACGATAGTGTGGAAGCAGTAAAGAAAATGGTTCTGGAAAATAGCCAAATAAGTATCAGAGAGGTTGCTGATGATGTTGGTGTGTCGTTTGGTCCATGCCAAGCAATTATTTCGGATGGTTTAGGCATGAAATGTTTGTCCCGAAATTGTTGAATTTAGACCAAAAACGACGACACATAGACAACCCTTCATGAATTGCTGAATGAAGTCGCCAACGATCCAGAAGTTCTGAAGAAGGTTATAACAGGTGACGAAACATTTGTATATGGGTATAACGTCGAAACCAAGCCCCAATCGTCCCACAGGAAACTGCCTGAAGAGCAAATACCGAGAATAATTCGACGAGTTCGATCACATGTGAAGGTTCTTCTCGCTGTTCTCTTCGATTACAATGGGATAGTGCACCACGAGCTCCTGTCTTAGGGTCGTACGGTCAATAAGGAATACTGCTGGAAGTTATGAGCCGTTTGCGTGAAGCATTTCGAAGAAAACGACCAGAATTGTGGCAAAACCACTCGTGGATATTGCATCACGATAATGCTCTCTCTCACACCTCAATGCTTGTTCGGGATTTGTTGGCAAAAACAAAATCTTTATGTTGCCTCAACGACCGTATTCGCCGGACATGGCCCCCTCGTACGCCACCAAACGAGCTCTTCGGCCAGGCAATCAAGGCCCAAGGGGCGTCGACCGGCCGCCGTGTCGTCCTTTGTCATACGGTGTATACTGATGCAGTATTGGGAGGTGGGCGAGGGGGGGGGGGGACATGTGGTCAGCACGTCCTCTCCCGGCTTCCCAGACCTCGCAGCCGTTACCTCCGGTTCAAGGAGCTCCTCAGTTAGCATCACGATACTGAGTGAACTCCATACTAGTCCTCTCACCAAGAAAATACCTTGGCAGTAACGGAAATCGAACCAAGGTCTTCTGCATGGCAGCCTCTACGCTGACCAATCAGCATATTCTGTAATACTGTGCTTCGATCAAAATAACTTGAGTCAAGAGGAAGGGACCGAGGGTGACCCAAGCGCAGCTGTTTCTCGGTCTCCATGTGCTCACTTAGTTGTCTGCTAGATCCACAGGGTGACAGAGTGGCAGGAGAGGAAAAATTAGCGGAAGGAGAGCCAAATTTGTGCTCGCTAAGAACATTTTTTTGAGCTTGCGCAACTACTGATTCAAGAGCAAGAGGCATTTTGTATATGTGCTGACAACTCCGATCCCCGTCACTGACAGCTGTCAATCATAGAGCTATTTTAATCGATGCATAGTCGTGTCTTGGGCAATCTTATCTGCATTGGTATACTGGTATACCATATCCGTTTCAGACCAGTTTCCTTGGGAGGTGGCATTTCGTTGGGCACTATCGAGAGGTTTTTATTTTTCGATTAGTGGAGTACCTGGCATTTGCCGGGTATGTGTCCCACTCCTGTTAGTCCATTTCCCCCTTCCCCCTCTGTCCCCTCCGCTGTCTGTTCCTCTCCTCCTGCCCTCTCTCTGTGTCACGCTGCTCCTCCCCTCTTCGCTGTCCACCACCTCCTTCCTGCTCCTCTGTCTCCACTTGTGCCCTGCAAGTTCATATCCCCACGTCCTCTAAATCAATCTTCACCTCCTCTTGCCTCTCTGTGTTCACGTCCTTCTACCTTCTCTCTTTCAATCTGCTCCTCCCCCTCACTCTCCGTGTACCTCCTTTTACCTGTCCATGCGCACCCCCCCTCTCTCTCTCCCCATCAGCACCTTCCCCTCCCCCTCTTAGTTTATCTCCTCTCTCTCTAAATAGTCTACTTATACCCTCTCTCTGTACATCTCCTCCTTCCCACACTCACTCTGTTAGTTTCGTCCACACCATCTTATCTTTCTAAGTTATCACTCGCACCCCAATAACAGGCTGGTGGTTTTTACCCTGCAGTATTTCTTTCCAGATAATAAGTAAAAAAATGTATCACGTTTGGTTGATATCGATCGTGTGGAACTGGGATGAGCCTTTTACCTGCGACTTTGCCAGAGTATTCACATGCAATATACATTTCACATACATTAACATATTTCACAAAACTTACATATTTCTCCTGTATCTGTAGCGAGTTTCGCCCTGCAGTTTCGTTTTCACACATTTCAATTTTTATGGCGTCATACCTCTTGATCAACGTGTCGCACAAATATGTAATTTTGCAGGTACATTCATTGGTGTATTTGGACACTGTCAGCCAAATGTGTTGCGAATTAACAGAAAACACGTAACAAATTAAAAGCCATGTATAATGCGGAAGCCGGCTGGAGTGCCCGTGTGATTCTAGGCGCTACAGTCTGGAACCGAGCTACCGCTACGGTCGCAGGTTCGAATCCTGCCTCGGGCATGGATGTGTGTGATGTCCTTAGAATAGTTAGGTTTATCTAGGCGACTGATGACCTCAGAAGTTAAGTGGCATAGTGCTCAGAGCCATTTGAACCAACCATAATGCGGAAGTTTTCGCGCATGAGTGTTTACGACGTCAAATCTCCTGAACTAAGTGTCGAACAATTATATAATTCTGCAAGTACTTTCAGTGATATATGTGAATTTTGCGTGCGAAATTTATTGCGAATAGATTTAGTAGTAAAGAAGTAACAGATTTAAACGTCGTGTCTGATGCGGCAGTTTTACTAAACGCACAGCGAAAATGACGTAAGCAACAAACTTTTTTTTCTCTCCTCATTTTGTCCCCGAGGATAGTATCGCAAATGTTTGTTATTATGAGTAAAGTTTGTTGCAAGTCACTAAGTGCTCTCATTCTGAAATACTGGATGAGTAAAGCATGGGCTACTCTTCTTTTCACCCCCACTCCATCCCCGTTGATAGGTAGGTGGTACCTGCTCCCATAGCGATTCCTTCCAAACTGTAAGTCATACTTGCACCAAGATTGGTTGGCGTCGGCTCGGTGGTTTAGGAGATGTGGAATATACGAACATATATAGGGAGAGACGTGTAATGTACAGCATGTGTAAGAGCCAAGAGGGAATAGTAAGACTGGATGCCCAAGATGGAAGTGCTCGGATTAAGAAGGATGTGAGACATGGATGCAGTTTTTTACCCAATGTGAACATCGAAGAAGATATGATGGAAAGAAAATAAAGGTTCAAGAGTGGAATTAAAATTCAAGGTGAAAGGATATGAATGATACGATTCGCTGATGACATTGCCCTCCTGAGTGAAAGTGAAGAAGAATTATATGATGTGCCAAATATAAGTACAGAATATGGATTGAGAGTAAATCGAAGAAAGACGAAGGTAATGAGAAGTAGTGGAAATGAGAACAGCGAGAAACTTAACATCGGGATTGATGGTCACGAAGTACATGAGGTTAAGGAATTCTGCTACCTAGGCACTAAAGTAACCCATGACGGACGGGGAAAGGAGGACATCAAAAGCAGACTAGTAATGGCAAAAAGGGCATTTGTAGCCAAGAGAAGTCTACCAGTATCAAGCATAGGCCTTAATTTGAGGAAGAAATTTCTGAGAATTCACGTGTGGAGCGCAGCATAATATGGTAGTGAAACATGAACTGTGGGAAAGCCGGAACAGAAGAGAATCAAAGCCTTTAAGATGTGGCGCTACAGACGAATGTTGAAAATTACGTGGACTGATAAGGTAAGGAATGAGGAGGTTCTGCGCAGAATCGGATAGGAAAGGAATGTGTGGAAAACACTGACAAGGAGAAGGGACAGGGTGACAGGACATCTGTTAAGACATGAGGAAATGACTTCTATGATACTAGAGGGAGCTGTGGAGGGCAAAACCTGTAGCGGAAGAGAGGGACTGGAATATATCGAACAAATAAATTGAGGACGTAGGTTGGAAGTGCTAATCTGAGATGAAGAGGTTGGCACAGGAGAGAAATTTGTGGTGGGCAGCATAAAACCAGTCAGAAGATATAAAGGGGTAAAGCTAGTAACGATGAGGCGTTTTCATACTTACCGGTACGTGTGAGTACCAGTCTGTTAGCAGCAAGTTTGTGGTTTTAGTGGAGACGTATGTCTCAAATTCTGTAGAAATTGCAAGCATAGTCGCAAATTTTAGAAGGGCCGAGCTAAGTGTATGAAATTTCAAGAACATAGTACAATATTGTTATACAATGGTCATGCAAACGAATTAACGAAGTACTGAATGATGCGAGCGATAGATACATTAATTACATTCGCCTGTGACGTGTTTAATGCGAATCAGATTTATCGACACCGGAAAGGCAAGGTGCATCTGCTTCACTATCGGTTTAGGACAGTTGATGCATGAAAGCAGTAGGACGGCCGACGGAAGCGTAAAATGCGTATCAAGTTTCTGTGCGGCAATTTCGCGCTTATAGCTTAGAGTACATTGTCTAAATCACCTGTGTTGTTCTTGTGGGTTAAATTCACCAATCTGAATACAATGCCGGCCGAAGTGGCCGAGCGGTTCTAGGCGCTACAGTCTGGAACCGCGCGACCGCTACGGTCGAAGGTTCGAATCCTGCCTCGGGCATGGATGTGTGTGATGTCCTTAGTTTAGTTAGGTTTAAGTAGTTCTAAGTTCTAGGGGACTGCTGACCTCAGCAGTTAGGTCCCATAGTGTTCAGAGTCATTTGAACCATTTATAATCCGAGAGCTTCTTGGAGTGAAGATGAATGGAGAAATGCGCACGAAGTTGTAATGATTTAGAGATATTCAATGAAGATGAATGTCTAAAATGTCGGGAACTTTACTCTGAAATCCGATCTAAAGCTGATTGGTAACAATGCAGGGATCCTCCACCTTGCTACACTCGTTGGACAGTGTGCCTAAGGCGTTCAGCCTGATTGGGTTGCCTCCAAACACGTCTCCCACGATTGTCTGGTTGGAGGCATATGTGACACTCATCGGTGAAGAGGACGTGATGCCAGTCGTGAGGGGTCGATTCGGCACGTATTTGGGCCCATCTGTACCGCTTTTTGGGCTGTTTAGATGTAGTGCGGGTCCTTTGAGTATAGATTTGTCATTTTTCAATTTATTGTTTTTCCAATAAGGTCACATGGCTGTAAGCACTATGGGACTTAACATCTGAGGTCATCAGCCCCTAGACTTAGAAGTACTTAAACCTAAGGACATCAGACACATCCATGCCCGAGTCAGGATTCGAACCTGCGACCGTAGCAGCAGCGCGGTTCCGAAATGAAGCACCTAGAACCACTCGGCCACAACGGACAGCATTGTTTTTCCATCAGTTTTTAACTGTGCTTATGCGCGCATATATATATATATATATATATATATATATATATATATATATATATATATATATATATATATATATATATACACTCCTGGAAATTGAAATAAGAACACCGTGAATTCATTGTCCCAGGAAGGGGAAACTTTATTGACACATTCCTGGGGTCAGATACATCACATGATCACACTGACAGAACCACAGGCACATAGACACAGGCAACCGAGCATGCACAATGTCGGCACTAGTACAGTGTATATCCACCTTTCGCAGCAATGCAGGCTGCTATTCTTCCATGGAGACGATCGTAGAGATGCTGGATGTAGTCCTGTGGAACGGCTTGCCATGCCATTTCCACCTGGCGCCTCAGTTGGACCAGCGTTCGTGCTGGACGTGCAGACCGCGTGAGACGACGCTTCATCCAGTCCCAAACATGCTCAATGGGGGACAGATCCGGAGATCTTGCTGGCCAGGGTAGTTGACTTACACCTTCTAGAGCACGTTGGGTGGCACGGGATACATGCGGACGTGCATTGTCCTGTTGGAACAGCAAGTTCCCTTGCCGGTCTAGGAATGGTAGAACGATGGGTTCGATGACGGTTTGGATGTACCGTGCACTATTCAGTGTCCCCTCGACGATCACCAGTGGTGTACGGCCAGTGTAGGAGATCGCTCCCCACACCATGATGCCGGGTGTTGGCCCTGTGTGCCTCGGTCGTATGCAGTCCTGATTGTGGCGCTCACCTGCACGGCGCCAAACACGCATACGACCATCATTGGCACCAAGGCAGAAGCGACTCTCATCGCTGAAGACGACACGTCTCCATTCGTCCCTCCATTCACGCCTGTCGCGACACCACTGGAGGAGGGCTGCACGATGTTGGGGCGTAAGCGGAAGACGGCCTAACGGTGTGCGGGACCGTAGCCCAGCTTCATGGAGACGGTTGCGAATGGTCTTCGCCGATACCCCAGGAGCAACAGTGTCCCTAATTTGCTGGGAAGTGGCGGTGCGGTCCCCTACGGCACTGCGTAGGATCCTACGGTCTTGGCGTGCATCCGTGCGTCGCTGCGGTCCGGTCCCAGGTCGATGGGCACGTGCACCTTCCGCCGCCCACTGGCGACAACATCGATGTACTGTGGAGACCTCTCGCCCTACGTGTTGAGCAATTCGGCGGTACGTCCACCCGGCCTCCCGCATGCCCACTATACGCCCTCGCTCAAAGTCCGTCAACTGCACATACGGTTCACGTCCACGCTGTCGCGGCATGCTACCAGTGTTAAAGACTGCGATGGAGCTCCGTATGCCACGGCAAACTGGCTGACACTGACGGCGGCGGTGCACAAATGCTGCGCAGCTAGCGCCATTCGACGGCCAACACCGCGGTTCCTGGTGTGTCCGCTGTGCCGTGCGTGTGATCATTGCTTGTACAGCCCTCTCGCAGTGTCAGGAGCAAGTATGGTGGGTCTGACACACCGGTGTCAATGTGTTCTTTTTTCCATTTCCAGGAGTGTATATATATATATATATAGGTGGAATATAATTTTTTTTTATTACTATTGAGCTGTACTTAATGTCATGTTGTGAAGAAAGGAACTTATTGAAGGTTAACTGTCACCGTAAGGTGTTATGGATGGTGCACTTCCCTGTTATTCATTTTAATGTTGTAGTGAATGTGTAAACTTCCTGATTATTTTTGCTTTACATAGAGTGTGCCTGCTTTGATGTTAAAAGTGACTGTTTCATAACCAGCTCTTTAACGCACCTACGCCCATATTTATATTTATGGAAGAACTTGAAGAGGTTGGCACAGGAGAGAAATTTGTGGTGGGCAGCATAAAACCAGTCAGAAGACATAAAGGGGTAAAGCTAGTAACGATGAGGCGTTTTCATACTTACCGGTACGTGTGAGTACCAGTCTGTTAGCAGCAAGTTTGTGGTTTTAGTGGAGACGTATGTCTCAAATTCTGTAGAAATTGCAAGCATAGTCGCAAATTTTAGAAGGGCCGAGCTAAGTGTATGAAATTTCAAGAACATAGTACAATATTGTTATACAATGGCCATGCAAACGAATTAACGAAGTACTGAATGATGCGAGCGATAGATACATTAATTACATTCGCCTGAACTTTAACTTAAGTGCAGAAAAGTGAATCAGCTGTTTATTATTGTTCTAGTGCTATTATCTGTCAAGTGTAACACGCGACATTTTCTTGGTCTGCTTTCAAGTGTTACAATAAACGCAAACTGCAGTGAAGCGATGCGCTATTTCAGTTGTTCCTGTGATTTCGTATCTCCGCATTGGTTAATCTAAACTCATAATATTTAATTGTTTAAATATTGGAGGGAGGTGCGTGTGCCACAACTATAAAAGATAGAAAAACATTGCGTATGTCACGGTTTAGAGGAACAATGAAAGCTTTTGTCTGTAACAATGTGGCGACTACGTCACAACAGAAATCGTTTCGTGTTTTGGAATTAGTGCGAAGTCAACGAATTGTTTAGTTGCAATATGCGAGATACGATCGCACGGAGCTGCCGGCAGTCGAGAAGACGGGCAGGACAGTAAACTCAGCTTACCCAAACGACGGTGCGGCATCTTCTGAAACGACGCGTACATATGGAGCTTTAAAAGTTGCAGCAACTGGAGCAATTGCGTCCCGGCGACCATAACAGAAGGTATCAATTTTGCGTTTCAGTTCTCCAGAATGTGGCAGAAGACACTTGTCCCGAACGACTCATCTCTCCGGATGAATCGACGTTTCATGTATCTGGTAAAGTTTGCGGTCACAAATATGCAGTGGAACATGAAAGGGGGCTCACCGAAACTGAATGTTTCTGTTCAGAAAGTTTATGGATGTTAAGTTTTCTACGGAGGCAATTGTGACAGGGATGTCGTACTTGGACACCCTGCAAATTGGTTGTATTCGCAACTTCCCGAAGATTCCAGTGATTTCATTTTTATGCATGACGGTGCCCCGCATCACATCCACATCCAGGTGAGGCGTTATCTTAACAGCGGCATCCCACAGCGTTGGATTGGAAGAGGTGGACGACAAGATCTTGTTCATTGCTTTCGGCCTGCCAGGTCACCAGAAACTCACACCTTACGATTCTTTTTTTTTGGGGGGGGGGGGCGGGGGAGTACATAAAAGACAGAGTCATTGTCCCACCTATGTCAGCTGCTCTTCAAGAGCTGAGAAATGTTATTGTTGAAACTGTCGATTCAGTGAACAGGTACCAGCTGAACGTTTGTGGAAGAAACAGAATTACCGTTTTTATGTTTCTCGTGCAATGCATGGTGCTCATACTGTGTGCATGGTATAGCGTCTCTGCGAACATAAAACTTTGAACCTTCCTCAACCTACCCAGTAACATGCCCAATGTGCTCCTGTCTTTGACAGTTTTCTTTGTGTAAATAATAAAAAAAATGTTTCTTTTTGAATCATCCTGTATTTTGGTCCAACAGTGAATACGCTCATCGTAATTAATGTCATGTAGAATATGTATAATGTCTGATTCGATGTAATATTTTCCTGTTAAATAAATAAATAATAGCAGATAAAATAAATATTGTACGAACTTGATCGTTCGCGATGGATATGAACGGTAAGTTGCATAAGACGTAACACCTGTGAATAGTTAAAGATTTACGAATGGAGTTTTTGGCTTATAAGGATGCGTAAGTGGGCACCGAATTTTCTTCCATGTTTTATACTTTTGAACTTGTTTCTAGCCACAAATTTAAGCTTGAATCAGTTTTTTTAATGGAGCGATGTACTTCTTCACCAGCACCCAAACGTCCTTAAAATGAGGAGTAAAGTCATGTAATTCTCGTTAGTGATGATGTGGAAGCATTTGCCGAGGTATCTGAAAAGCGTGCTGAAACTGGAAGGCAACACAGCCCTGCCAGAATCGACTACTTCTATGCAAACTCGTCTCTCTGTCTCACGTCATTATCCATCGTTAAATGCAGCAAGAAGGAAGAAGTAGTTCTGCTGGCCTTGCTGTGGTACAACACAGGTGCATGGTCAACTATGACTTGTGTATAGAACTCTGTGCTAAATGCTTCAAATGGCTCTGAGCACTATGGGACTTAACATCTGAGGTCATCAGTCCCCTTGAACTTAGAACTACTTAAACCTAACTAACCTAAGGACATCACACACATCCATGCCCGAGGCAGGATTCGAACCTGCAACCATAGCAGTCGCACGGTTCCGGACTGAAGCGCCTAGAACCGCTCGGCCACCGCGGCCGGCAAGTCTCTGTGCTAAGTTCTATCATGTAAGAAGTGGCTGAAGAAAACTTTCAGAAATTTGTACCTAATCGTGTCTCAATGACCAGCTTTTCTGAAAGCAAGTAAAGAGTCGAAGGGATCAATACAACGATAAGCCTGGCCTGAGACTGTCAAATGGTCTTCCTTACAGAGCAGTAGACGATTCCTTGCCTTTAGCGTTTGGCACATTTCTGCTCCTTATCCCCTCAGTGATTTGTTCACCGTGCTAGAGTTTGCTTCAAAAATAACGTAATTCTGCACTGCATGTACTATGTGGTACTCAATTTTGTAATTTTGTAGCTAACTTGAGCGCTAAGCTCGTTTTCTGCGGCTACTCAATACCCTTGCCTTTCTTTGGCCTACTCCAACCGAGTATTCCGTAGTCATTACACTGTTCGTTGCACTACACAGGGAATTCTTCCTGACCATCACTGGGAATAACCATATCATCGGTGAACATTAGTCACTGATAAGATATAGGACATAATTAAGATGCACAGTGAGGTGATAAAAGATAGGCAATACATCCTAATATCGTGTCGGACCTCCTCTTTCCGCCGTAATGCAGCAGCTCTATGTGACACAGACTCAACAATTCGTTGGCAATCACTTGTAGAAATATGAAGCCATGCCGCCTGCATAGCCGTCCGTGTTGTTGTTGTGGTCTTCAGACCTGAGACTGGTTTGATGCAGCTCTCCGTGCTACTCTATCCTGTGCAAGCTTCTTTATCTCCCAGTATCTACTGCAACCTACATCCTTCTGTATCTGTTTGGTGTATTCATCTCTTGGTCTCCCTCTACGATTTTTACCCTCCACGCTGCCCTCCAATACCAAATTGGTGATCCCTTGATGTCTCAGAACATGTCCTACCAACCGATCCCTTCTTCTTGTCAAGTTGTGCCACAAACTTCTCTTCTCCCCAATTCTATTCAATACCTCCTCGTTAGTTATGTGATCTACCCATTTAATCTTCAGCATTCTTCTGTAGCACCTCATTTCGAAAGCTTGTATTCTCTTCGTGTCTAAACTATTTATCGTCCATGTTTCAGTTCCATACATGGCTACACTCCATACAAATACTCTCAGAAACGACTTCCTGACACTTAAATCTCTCCTTCAGAAACGCTTTCCTTGCCATTGCCAGTGTACGTTTTATATCCTCTCTACTTTGACCATCATAAGTTATTTTGCTCCCCAAATAGCAAAACTCCTTTGCTACTTCAAGTGTCTCATTCCCTAATCTAATTGCCGGCCGCGGTGGCCGTGCGATTCTAGGCGCTTCAGTCTGGAACCGCGGGACTGCTACAGTCGCAGGTTCGAATCCTGCCTCGGGCATGGATGTGTGTGATGTCCTTAGGTTGGTTAGGTTTAAGTAGTTTTAAGTTCTAGGAGACTGATGACCTAAGATGTTAAGTCCCATAGTGCTCAGAGCCATTTTGAACCCTAATATAATTCCCTCAGCATCACCCGAGTTAACTCGACTACATTCCATTATCCTCGTTTTGCGTTTGTTGACATAGCCATCCATGATTGCGGAAATGTTGCTGGTGCAGGATTTTGTGTCCCATAAATCTTCAATGACATTACGTCTGGTGATATGGGTGGCCAAATCATTCGCTCGAATTGTCCAGGATGTTCTTCAAACCAATCGCAAACAATTCTGGTCCGGTGACATGGCGCATTGTCATCCAAAAAAATTAAACCCGAAATGATTTCAGATGGTCTAAAACCAGCGGAACATAACCATTTCCAGTCAATGATCGGTTCAGTGGACCATAGTGTAAGGTGGCAGAATAAATGGACAGATTCGCACCTTACATGGGACCTTTACAAATCGCAACAAGAAGGTGAGGATGACACCTAACGTAAATCGACAGTTATGAGAACATCAATATGTAATGCAAAAAGGGACGACAGTCAATCGACGGTAATTAACACACCATTCCTATACAATGCATGTCTTTGAGCGGAAGGTAGTACAGGGAACGTCAGTCGTCGTTTTTAGTTCTGAAAAGCCAGCTCCACAACAGTATAGCGAAGCAGCGCTGAGGGAGTTACGCTGGCGACCACTTAAGGGGGTGGCAGGAAAGAGGACAGCGACCCCGAGCCAGGTGATTCAAGCTGGAGGGCCGCCTGTAGCGAGGGCATCGGTACACGAACAGAGAAGAAGCTTTAGAAAACTGTGTTTCGAAATTCCAACGGGATACGTACAAAAGCAAGTGACGCATTTTTGTCCACCGAGTGCGACACATGGTAAGGTCAATGTACTTGGCAGAAACTCACTAGGAAGGAGAAAACTACTAAAGTTTCGACGCAGTTTGATAGAAGGGACGTTGCGATTGGTAGAGGGTGTCTCTACAAAATGAGAGGAACGTTCCTATTGGTCGAAAAAAGCCGTGACGTGAAAAAGGAACCCAAGTGGAGGGAGGCAGTTCTGCCACGAGTAGGACAAGAGAGAAATTTTGTGTAGGGACTCTTCTCTGAACTGGTGTCAAGTGCAGAACGGAGCGCTTAACGCTCCGTATGACGCAGAGAAGGAATTGGTGCGGACAGCGGCTGCACTCCAGCTAAAATTAGCTGTAGCAACGTTTAGCTCCAACTGTGGAGAAACGAACCAGCCAAATTAGTTAATTGTTCTTGCGAGAACTGAGAGGGCACTATAATATGCACTCTGCTCCAACCATGCGCGTGTATATTGCCACATAATAAGACTAGTTTTACAAGCTGCGACATTGTCGCGAAAAAACACAGTGACCCGTATATGTAACAAGTTTCCTTTAATTTACGTCTATGGTCACAATCTTTTCTGTTTAACAGATTACCGTTTTCGGTCTTGAATGACCATCATCAGATCTGTCTCGCAAAAACAAAGTCCTGGCTGCAGTGCATTAGGACTTTGTTTTACGAGACAGATCTGATGATGGTCATTCAAGACCGAAACCGGTAATCTGTTAAACAGAAAAGATTGTGACCATAGACGTAAATTAAAGGAAACTTAATAAGACTAGGGCTGAGAACATGTTTTCTCGCATAACGAGAAACATAGGGAAAGTTTCTGCTGGAAAGTTCAGCAAAGGCCAGATTAGTTTTGTAGGAATTTCAGTGGGAGAGAGCGGCCTTGCAGACAGCAGCACGTCGCAGCTTAAGGTAAATACCGCGTGCAGAGGCGTAAACTTTGTTGGTTCACCGGCTTGCGTCCACTGTAGACTCGAGCGGCCTTGGGTAATCTTGCGCTCAAATTTGTCACTTGACTAACCATCCAGCGTAGACTTGATTGTCATCCTAAATAGTACCGAACTTTGAACCGGAATAGGACGATTTTCGTAGTACTGACCAACATCATAACGTATGTGTAGGAGCGATTTTCCAAAGGGAAGTCCAATTAAACTTTCATATTATTGTGCTTAGTGAGCCGTGGCGGCTCATATCGATAGTGCCACCCTGGTGGTTTATCTTTCCCGCCACGGTCAGGGCGGTAAGCAGCGCCCTCTGGGGGGGGGGGGGGCTACGCGAGGAGTAACGAGGCGAGGTCCTGTGGGGGGTGTGCTCCGGGACGTGGTGGGAGACGGCTGTCGGGTTGACGCAGCGAGTGTGGGACCGGACCCATCGCACGGAGATATACAAGCTGGCTCTGAACGGAAGGCGCCGTAGCAAGCAGCGGGAAGCGGGCCTCCTGTAATTTGTGTGAAGGAGTAACGATTTTTGCATTGGATGTCCCAGTGGTTCCCGAGAGTTGCGGTGGCTGCTTTCGGAGAAGAGAATTGGTGAGAGCTTGTGTCTACGCTCTTTTCCGTACGATGTTGCTGCCTGCCGTTATAAACGGGTGAAAATCTGGCGCTCGTATTGACTATACGGGAACTGGTGATGTAAAGTTACATTTGTGATTGATTCTCACTTGTACTGTGACAATTTAGAGGCGAAAACAATGGTGGTTTCATTAGGTCTGGTTCTTTGCTGTGCAACTAAGGGAGTCAGTTATTTGGGGTAACTGACGGAGCTCCATTTTGTTGGTCTAAGTGATACGTTCTCCACGTTTTGTGTATGGCTTTGCGAATCGAAATCGTGGGGGAGTACACGTGTGAGTAATTTGCTATTGTATTGATGGTTATGTTGTAAAGACTTTTGTCTGGTGTGTTAAATCACGCGCTGCTTTGTAGCCAATCTAAGCAGAAGTTACCTTTGCTACTTGCTTATCTGCTACTGTCCTTATGATTAGCGTTGTTTGTCTTTTGATTGTGTGTGTGCTCACGTTTAAAAAAAATTATGGCTAATATTCATAAGGGTTATCTAGAAAGGAAATTGCTTAAGCTTTTATCATATGCTGGTCTGTTTGCCTATCACATTGGCTTTCTATGCAGTAATTGAAGAATGTGTATGGTGCTTTAAGATTGTACGCTGACTTGTATTTGAACTGGTGTTGAAGTTAAGAGCGAGATCAGCATCCCGCAAACCCGCACGTTGCGCGTGGTTGAATGTTCCGCTACTGGGGAGCCGGCCCTCTGTTCTTGGATTTTGTAAGGTTACATGATAAGTGAATCGCTGTAGTTTTCCGCGTGCTAAATTGCGGGGTGTCGGTGTCGTCCTAGGGCTAGACTTGTGATGTATGTTATGTTGAAAGGGAATTAACTGTACCAAACTTAAGAGAGCTTTTAGTTTGTTTTAGGGCTGTACATGGAATGATGTTGATATTTGGTCGATTGCGGCAATAACTTCCTGTGTGAGGAGATCCTCTGAGGGACTTGTACTGTTGCAGTGCAGTCCATCTGAAATGTGCTGCTTAAAACGTGGGACTGCATCTTATATATTACTGTTTAATCTGAAATGCCTTGGATGTAATATGGTTGTTGAAGATTATGTAATTAATTCTGATCACTGGTTCCTTAAAGGACGTATTTCGTTTTAAAATATGTGCTCGGTAGAAGTCTATTTAAATATGATTTTAACTCATCTTTCAAATGTTCTAGTCTTGCTTTCTTAAAAGGGTTTCAGTTAAATGATTGCTATTTGCCTGTTTAAATGTTTGAGCGACTTAAAGGAAAAGAATATTATTTAGTAATTTGTACTGGTTGTTCCTTTTGGGTAATACCTGACTTATGTGTTCAGTAAATGAGTGTCTAGTTAATGGTGATGCACTGTTCTATTGCTAGCCTACCCCTTCCACTCCACAGCCTATTGAGCTGCTTTGTGTCGAAATTGTGTTCAGAGCACCCCTCTGACCTGACACCTCACTTAGGATTAATGTAAGGAACCTTCCAGTTAAACTGGAAAGACTAATGTTCTATCAGAGAGTTAATATTTAACATTGTTGTGTATAAACATATTTCACTTTTTTGATGTTGGCAAGAAGTGTTATCCACTGCGCTGTTTTTATGTTGGCGAGTTGAAAACTGTCACAAAAGCTGTAATGTGGTGAGAGATATTGAGAAATTAAACTTGTCATTTCACCTCACACAGCTGTTCTCAGTTCAAGAATAAGCAGCAAAAAACAACAGATCCCCCGCAACCTTACAACAGGACCCACTCCACTCCATTCCATTATAAGGACGGTCCACACAATCAGGCAGCCATCACCATCTAGCACAGCGCCTTTTTGACTACTTGGCTCCATAGCTTCGAGGGGGTCTGCGCCACACTCCAACCCTACCAGCAGCTCTTACCAACTGAAGACGGCGCTCACCAGACTGTACCACGGTTTTCCACTCGTCTGTGAGCGAACCGATGTCGTCACGAGCGCAGGAGAGTCCCTGAAGGCGATGTCGTGCTGTTGAAACGTCCCCTTACAAAAATTATACGTGACTGTGCTTAAAGTGACACACAATATTTTTAGCGCAGCGCAATCTGACTTTCAATAATTCCTAGAAAAAAATGGCCCTGACTAACAATAACCTATACCTTTCTTGAATCACTTACTTCACAAAAATCTTCGTTACTCGAATTACTGCAAAACAGCGTGCGCCAATATTGCCAGCTGAGTAAAAGATTCAAACTACTGAAGGCACTAACTACTGATAGGCAGAGTTAGCAAATGAAAGATTTTGATAGAGGACAAACAATGTATTTAGCTTAAAAATCAAAAATCATAATATATATACAGGGTGTTACAAAAAGGTACGGCCAAACTTTCAGGAAATATTTCTCACACACAAATAAAGAAAAGATGTTATGTGGACATGTATCCGGAAACGCTTAATTTACATGTTACAGCTCATTTTAGTTTCGTCAGTATGTACTGTACTTCCTCGATGCACCGCCAGTTGGCCCAAATGAAGGAAGGTAATGTTGACTGCGGTGCTTGTGTTGACATGCAACTCATTGCTCTACAGTGCTAGCATCAAGCACATCAGTGCGTAGCATCAACAGGTTAGTGTTCATCACGAACGTGGTTTTGCAGTCAGTGCAATGTTTACAAATGCGGAGTTGGCAGACGCCCATTTGATGTATGGATTAGCACAGGGCAATAGCCGTGGCGCGGTACGTTTGTATCGAGACAGATTTCCAGAACGAAGGTGTCCCGACAGAAGACGTTCGAAGCAATTGATCGGCGTCTTAGGGAGTACGAAACATTCCAGCCTATGACTCGCGACTGGGGAAGACCTAGAACGACGAAGACACTTCCAATGGACGACGCAATTCTTCGTGCAGTTGACGATAACCGTAATGTCACCGTCAGAGAAGTTGCTGCTGTACAAGGTAAGGTTGATCACGTCACTGAATGGAGAGTGCTACGGGAGAACCAGTTGTTTCCGTACCATGTACAGCGTGTGCAGGCACTATCAGCAGCTGATTGGCATCCGCCAATACACTTCTGCGAACGGTTCATCCAACAATGTGTCAATCCTCATTTCAGTGCAAATGTTCTCTTTACGGATGAGGCTTCATTCCAACGTGATCAAATTGTAAATTTTCACAATCAAGTGCGGGCTGATGAGAATCCGCACGCAATTGTGCAATCACGTCATCAACACATATTTTCTGTGAACGTTTGGGCAGGCATTGTTGGTGATGTCTTGATTGGGCCCCATGTTCTTCCACCTACGCTCAATGGAGCACGTTATCATGATTTTATACGGGATACTCTACCTGTGCTCCTAGAACATGTGCCTTTACAAGTACGACACAACATGTAGTTCATGCACGATGGAGCTCCTGCACATTTCAGTCGAAGTGTTCGCACGCTTCTCAACAACAAATTCGGTGAGGTACGGATTGGTAGAGGCGGACCAATTCCATGGCCTCCACGCTCTCCTGACCTCAACCCTCTTGACTTGCATTTATGGGGGCATTTGAAAGATCTTATCTACGCAACCCCGGTACCAAATGTAGAGACTCTTCGTGCTCGTATTGTGGACGGCTGTGATACAATACGCCATTCTCCAGGGCTGCATCAGCGCATCAGGGATTCCATGCGACGGAGGGTGGATGCATGTATCCTCGCTAACGGAGGACATTTTGAACATTTCCTGTAACAAAGTGTTTGAAGTCACGCTGGTACGTTCTGTTGCTGTGTGTTTTCATTCCACGATTAATGTGATTTGAAGAGAAATAATAAAATGAGCTCTAACATGGAAAGTAAGCGTTTCCGGACACATGTCCACATAACATGTTTTGTTTCTTTGTTTATGAGGAATGTTTCCTGAAAGTTTTGCCGTACATTTTTGTAACACCCTGTATATATCACTTCATGACATCCAGTCTTACAAACTTACTGTCTGTGATAGACACACGTCCAGATCGTCCGCTCTCAAAACTCCGCCATCTCTCTCCCTACATCCACCACTGCTGGCGGCTCACCTCCAACTGCGCAACGCTGCGTGCTGTTAACAGCCAACTGCCCAACGCTACAATAGCAAATTCCAACAATGCAAAGCAGCCACAGGCTGCACACAGCACAGTCAGTGATTTTCATACAGAGCGCTACATGGCGTTACCAACATAAAAACCTAAACAGCCTACTTACACTGTTACCAGAGTCACTGGCGTCGGTAGTCTGCTGCCACAGCCCGTTAAGGCAAAATTTCGCCGCACTGCCCTAACGGATACATTCCTCGTACGTCCCAGATTTATTTCTGCGGGTATTTCACGCAGTGTTGCTTGTCTGCTAGTACTGACAACTCTACTAGAACGCCGGCGCTCTCACAAGGGGACCCTCCATGCTGTAAATCGTGGTTTTTGATGCGCTTCAAATATGTTGTAGCGTCACTTACGCTGACTACCTGGCTTGTCCGCAGCTCGTGGTCGTGCTGTAGCGTTCTCGCTTCCCACGCCCGGGTTCCCGGGTTCGATTTCCGGCGGGGTCAGGGATTTTCTCTGCCTCGTGATGACTGGGTGTTGCGTGATGTCCTTAGGTTAGTTAGGTTTAAGTAGTTCTAAGTTCTAGGGGACTGATGACCATAGATGTTAAGTCCCATAGTGCTCAGAGCCACTACCTGGCTATGTGGTTTTTTGGCGACGGGCCTTGGTTTTTGAGAAAATCGATTTTGAAGTTCATTGCGCGCTTTGTTTTCCGTAACATTACATACATTTCGAGCAGGTCAGCGTAGCGCAGCGGAGGTACCGTGTCCGAAACCTGCTCGTGTACTTTTTTGTTTTTCAAAATCGACCGAATTTTGCAATTTTATTTCAAAGAATATCAACAAACAGTATAAGGTGTGCGAAATTATAAAGATATAGGCCTACTCAGTTATTAATTTTTTCAATATTCATTCCGTTTGTGGTTCGCATCCTATTCTCCCAGTTCATCTTCTTCGTTGAAATCTATCAATTCTTCATCAATAATGATCTGTCTTTCGTCCGCCCCCGGTAGCTGAATGGTCAGCGTGACGGATTGTCAGTCCTCTGGGCCCGGGCTCGATTCCCGGCTGGGTGGGGGAATTTTCTCCGCCTAGGGTGTGGGTTTTGTGCTGTCCTCATCATCATCCTCATTGACTGCAGTTCGCCGAAGTGGCGTCAAATGGCTCTGAGCACCATGCGACTTAACGTCTGAGGTCATCAGTCGCCTAGAACTTGGAACTACTTATACCTAACTAACCTAAGGACATCACACACATCCATGCCCGAGGCAGGATTCGAACCTGCGACCATAGCGGTAGCTCGACTCCCGACTGTAGCGCCTAGAACCGCACGGCCACTCCGGCGCGCGAAGTGGCGTCAAATTGAAAGACCGGCACCCAGGGAACGGCCTGCCGTCGGGGGGGGGGGGGGGGGGGGGCTAGGCATACGATTAAATCTGTCATTCGGTCAAGAGATCCTGTATTGCGATATCTCATCGCCAATTGCAACGGAATTGGCACAGATCACGCTAGGCGGTGTATTCGTTACGACATTCAATTGTGATTCTGCCTTTTGATTCTTCGTTCATATCCTCTAATTGTGGATCTTATTTCGGCTGCACTACTGCAGAAACACTTGGTTCTTCTATCTCACAGAATTTTTCTAACACACGGCACTAGAGACGCTTTGCGAGAAATTGACTGTCGTATGAACATTTGTAACTCCAACTGCGAACCACAAACGGAATGAATATTTGAAAAAATTAATTACTGAATATATCTTTATAATTTCGTACACTTTACACTGTTTGTTGATATTCTTTGAATTAAAATTGAAAAATTCGGCCGATTTTGAAAAAAAGAAAAAGAAATACACGATCAGTATTCGAATACGGTACCTTCAGTGCGGTCGGCGTGAACCTTAATCGCTGCGCTACGCTGACTTGCTCGAAATGTATGTAATGTTACAGGCAAACAAAGCCGGCAATGAACTTCAAAATCGTTTTTCTCAAATACTAAGGCCCGTCGCTAAAGAACCGGATAGCCAGATGCTCAGGGTAAGTGAAGCGCATCAAAATCCGTGATGTACAGTATGGAGGGTCCCCTTGTCAGTCAAGTGATGGCTGTCGGCCACTGTCTTATCAGTGGTGAGAGTTAATTAAAGAGCTTTTGTATACACACCTTCATGTGGATCTCGGAATACTGAGTTCCCTAACGATTTCCGAAACGGAATGTTCCATGCGTCTATTTCCAACTATCATTCCTAGTAGAAAGTGTGTTACTTCCGTCGTGTGACCATAATCACGTCGGAAACATTTTGACGTGAATCACCAGAGTGGAAATGACAGCTCCGCCAATTCGCTGCCTCTTAATGCTTTATATACCGCCATCTGTATAAGTGCATATCGCTATGCCAAGATTTCTGGGCAGGTGGCGCTGTGGGTGATACCCACTGGACTCGCATTCGGCAGGACGACGGTTCAAAACCACATCCGGGCGTCCTGATTTAGGTTTTCCATGATTTCCGTAAATCATCATCATTTAAGACTGATTATGCCTTTCAGCGTTCAGTCTGGAGCATAGTCTCCCCTTATAAAATTCCTCCATGATCCCCTATTCACTGCTAACATTGGTGCCTCTTCTGATGTTAAGCCTATTACTTCAAAATCATTCTTAACCGAATCCAGGTACCTTCTCCTTGGTCTACCCCGACTCCTCCTACCCTCTACTGCTGAACCCATGAGTCCCTTGGGTAACCTTGCTTCTCCCATGCGTGTAACATGACCCCACCATCTAAGTCTGTTCGCCCTGACTGCTACATCTATAGAATTCATTCCCAGTTTTTCTTTGATTTCCTCATTGTGGACACTCTTCTGCCATTGTTCCCATCTACTAGTATCTGCAATCATCCTAGCTACTTTCATATCCGTAACCTCAACCTTATTGATAAGGAACCTGAATCCACCCAGCTTTCGCTCCCATACAACAAAGTTGGTCGAAAGATTGAACGGTGCACAGATAACTTGGTACTGACTTCCTTCTTGCAGAAGAGAGTAGATCATAGCTGAGCGCTCACTGTATTAGCTTTGCTACACCTCGCTTACAGTTCTTTCACTATGTTGCCATCCTGTGAGAATATGCATCCTAAGTACTTGAAACCGTCCACCTGTTCTAACTTTATTCCTCCCATTTGGCACTCAATCCGTTTATATCTCTTTCCTACTGACATTACTTTCGTTTTGGAGATGGTAATCTTCATACCACAGTCCTTACATTTCTGATCTAGCTCTGAAATATTACTTTGCAAACTTTCAATCGAATCTGCCATCACAACTAAGTCATCCGCAAATGTGAGACTGCTTTTTTCTGTTCACATATCTTAATCTCACCCAGCCAGTCTATTGTTTTCAACATATGATCCACAAATAATATGAACAACAGTGGAGACAGGTTGCAGCCTTGTCTTACCCCTGAAACTACTCTGAACCATGAACTCAATTTACCGTCAACTCTAACTGCTGCCTGACTATGTATGTAAAGACCTTTAATTGCTTGCAAAAGTTTGCCTCCTATTCCATAATCTCATAGAACAGACAATAAATTCCTCCTAGTAACCCGGTCATATGTCTTTTCTAGATCTATAAAGCATAGATACAGTTCCCTGTTTCCACTCGTAACACTTCTTCATTATTTGCCACAAGCTAAAGATCTGGTCCTGACAACCTCTAAGAGGCCTAAATCGCTTTAGGAAAATGCGGGGTGGTTCCTTTGAAATAAATGACCGACTTTCTCCCCCTCCTTCCCTAATTGGATCGGTCTGATGACCTCGGTGTTGGGTCCACTCCCCCAAATCAACAAACCTACCTACCAACCAACCAACCAACCAACCAACCAAGACTTTTTTCGATTCACAAGGGAACCTCCCCATCGCACCCATCTCAGATTTAGTTATAAGTTGGCTTTTTTCGTCGTTTTGTGTGGTTTTGTATGGGGGTGGGTGTCTAAATTTGTTTAGTTTGTCCCCACCCAAAAGCACCCATCTGGACGTTCAGTGGATAAGCCTTGAAAAACTGAACACAGATCAATCGAGAAAACAGAAAGAAGTTGTGTGGAATTATGAAAAAAATTAGCAAAATATACACACTGAGTAGTCCATGCGCAAGATAGGCAACATCAAGGATAATGTGATATCAGGAGAGTCGTGTTCCCGTGGTTAGCCTCAGCAGCTCCCGAACGAGAGGTCCGTGGTTCAAGTTTTCCCTCGAGTGAAAAGTTTTCTTTCTTTATTTTCGCAAACTTTTTATTTTCAGACAATTATCAAAGTTCAGGCGCTCACACATAACCAACTTCGCTCTCCAAAATTCCTTGACATGTTAAGATTTGCTTGGACATACGCAGAATTTAACGGTCTACACACGGAAAAATTGGAAACGTTAAAAACATATGTTTTGACAGAGCACAGGGAAAACTGTGCGACTGTGAAACTGTTGCATTCATTTGTTGCAGTTTATGTGACAAACTCTTATGTTTTCAACCCTTTTTTGGGAGTGATTATCACATCCACAAGAAAACCTAAATCGGGCAAGGTAGAAGAATCTTTTTACCCATTCGCCAAGTGTACAAGTTAGGTGGGTCGACAACATATTCCTGTCATGTGACGCACATGGCGTCACCAGTGTCGCATAGAATATATCAGACGTGTTTTCCTGTGGAGGAATCGGTTGACCTATGACCTTGCGATAAAATGTTTTGGGCTCCCATTGGAGAGGCACGTCCTTTCGTCTACTAATCGCACGGTTTTGTGGTGCGGTCGCAAAACACAGACACTAAACTTATACAGTGAACAGAGACGTCAATGAACGAACAGACAGATCATAACTTTGCGAAAATAAAGGAAGTAAACTTTTCACGCGAGGAAAGACTTGAACCATGGACCTCTCGTCCCGCAGCTGCTCACGCTAACCACGGAACCACGGCACTCCTGAGCTCAGACTATCCTTGATGTTGCCTATCCTGCGCATGGACTACTCAGTTTGTATATTTTGCTTATTTTTTTCATAGTTTCACACAACTTCTTCCTGTTTTCTCGATTGATCTGTGTTCAGTTTTTCAAGGCCTATCCACTGAACGTCCGAATGGGTGCTTTTGGGTGGGGGCAAACTAAATATAAACAAATTTAGACACCCACCCCCATACAAAACCACACAAAACGACGAAAAAAACCGACATCACAAAACTCCCCAAATACTACTAAACACAATATCATCTGGAATCGGACACTTCCCTTGACCTATATAGCTCAACAGCAGCTCTCGATCCCATAAATTAGGATCAAACACTTCCTTTGGCCTGTATAGCTCAAAAACAGTATCAACATACACAGCCACACATTGGGATCGAACACTTCCCTTGACCTGCGCTCTGTTAATTTTATCCGTCATATCCATTCCTGAACATAAACAACAACAGATTATGAAACTTCCTGGCAGATTAAAACTGTGTGCCCGACCGAGACTCGAACTCGGGACCTTTGCCTTTCGCGGGCAAGTGCTCTACCATCTTTTTTTTAATTTTTTTTATTTTATTTTTAAATCTCATTTTGTTCGTTTTCGTTCGTTGTATCTGCTCTAGGCGGACGTCGAATACACCCGTTTAAGTTCGTTGTTGATCCATTAACTCAGTTTTTTGAGCTACTGAAGCACAACTCACTCCCGGTCCTCACAGTTTACTTCTGCCAGTATCTCGTCTCCTACCTTCCAAACTTTACAGAAGCTCTCCTGCGAACCTTGCAGAACTAGCACTCCTGAAAGAAAGGATACTGCGGAGACATGGCTTAGCCACAGCCTGGGTGATGTTTCCAGAATGAGATTTTCACTCTGCAGCGGAGTGTGCGCTGACATGAAACTTCCTGGCAGTTTTTGGAAGGTAAGAGACGAGATACTGGCAGAAGTAAAGCTGTGAGGACCGGGCGTGAGTCGTGCTTCGGTAGCTCAGATGGTAGAGCACTTGCCCGCGAAAGGTAAAGGTCCCGAGTTCGAGTCTCGGTCGTGCACACAGTCTTAATCTGCCAGGAAGTTTCATATCAGCGCGCACTCCGCTGCAGAGTGAAAATCTCATTCTGGAAACATCACCCAGGCTGTGGCTAAACCATGTCTCCGCAGTATCCTTTCTTTCAGGAGTGCTAGTTCTGCAACGTTCGCAGGAGAGCTTCTGTAAAGTTTGGAAGGTAGGAGACGAGATAGTGGCAGAAGTAAAGCTGTGAGGACCGGGCGTGAGTCGTGCTTCGGTAGCTCAGATGGTAGAGCACTTGCCCGCGAAAGGCAAAGGTCCCGAGTTCGAGGCTCGGTCGGGCACACAGTTTTAATCTGCCAGGAAGTTTCATATCAGCGCACACTCCGCTGCAGAGTGAAAATCTCATTCTGGAAACAACAGATTAATTTTACTAAAATTACCACACGATGTACAGCGAACAACACTAAATTAACCTTCACACAAAATCGTTAACTCACTGAAATGAATTCCAGTACAAACACAGCCGACACTCGAACAATTCTGGATAATGAACAAAAGCAAACTGAGCCTATTACACCACACAAACGAAAACCCTTAACATACCACCAGAGAGCACAACAAACCACAACACGACGACATCTACAAACACGCCACACTCACAAACCAAACTCCGCGCCGTCATGACGTCACACACGACAACACCCTTACGTCACGGGTCAAAGCCGACGCGTGCGATCGGACGCTTCCGTATTTCCCTAAATCCGAGGGGGGGTGCGATGGGGAGGTTCCCTTGTCAGTGCAAATGTGTTTCTGCGCTCACCCGCTTATCTCCAGCTGAGAGCTGGGTGTCTGCGTCTCTTCTGGCACCAGCCCATTCCGGAGACTGGAGGGACTGTTGCGCTGCCTCCGCTGCCGCTGGCTGGTCTGCCGTCTGTAGACGTAGCGCGTCTTGTGGCGTCGCTTGGACGGCTGCCTGTTCAGACGCCCAACGGCGCCTGCATCGGGCCTCTGGGGTCCACGTCCAGAGGTCGCCGCCCTTCTGCCCGCACCACGATTCCTCCCGGTCTGCCCCATGGAAGACTGGCTGGTGACAGCCCAGGGAGCTCTGCCGATGTGGGCGTCGGAAGGCACTACTCTGGTCGGGGCGATAACTGGTCTGGCGGCCGGAGGGTTTTGGAAGGAGCGGTAGGGGACAGAGCTCTGAGAGAGTCCCATGAAGCTGCAAATTAAAGCCTGCAGCGGCGAGGTGCCAGTATACACAGCGGACGTCGATGAGTCACTCTGAGGTTCATCGATCGTAGCTCAGCAGGATTCGGCGCGCACCACATGTTGGCTCACATCCGAATTCAGAAAACATCGTCTCTCCGTCACTGGTGTCCTCTTGAAGTGACTGTCAAAGCAATACGCCGTCCACAGCAGTATCTTCGGCCATCCAAATGTGAATACATCGTGTTTAACGCTGGAAACAGAAAAGAGAAAATAATGTTTTATAACGCTACAGTTTATATAAATAAAAATGTAAATGTTCGTTTGTATAAGACCATAAATCTGGCAGTGTCCTTCAGCAATTGATTTGAAATTTTGACAACGATTGATTTGAATACGTGCATGTTTTTAAATACCTTCTGTAGAGCCATACACCATATGATAAATATACAGGGTGAAAAGTATTTAAACCGACAAACTCTGGGAGGTTGTAGGGGACATCAAAACAAATATTTTTCCCTAATGTCATTTTTTCCTATGAGGATTATTTAAACCGGTGGGGGTCGTATTACGCTTTTCAGTTGTCAGAGGCCGTATTACGCTCTTCAGTTGTAGGCAACTGCTGTCCACCAGTGTAGTAGCGCATTGTCTCTGTTTACTGATGGAGCGATACACCTGGAGTGAGTACACTGATATGGTTGGTGCGTACTACGTAGCGCACCACAACGGACGAGCTGCACAGCGGGTTTATCAACGACAATATTCTAATCGCCGTATCCGCATCATACGACCTTTGCTGCTGTGTACCAACGTCTGCGTGAGACCGGGTCATTTAGCAGATTACCTGGACAGGGACGCCGTCGCACGGCAAGAACGCTGCAATTTGAGGAAGCTGTCCTGCAACATGTGGAGCGGGATCCTTCAATCAGCTCTCGTGCAATTGCACGTAACATGAGGACGAATCAGACGAATGTAAGAACAGTCTTTTGAGAGCAATTGTTACTTCCATTTCACTTACAGCGTGTCCACAACTTGGAACCAGTTAATTATCCACCCAGAGCACAATTTTCGCAGTGGTACCTGGAACAATGTGAAATGCATCCTACAAAAATGGCTCTGAGCGCTATGGGACTTAACAGCTGAGGTCATCAGTCCCCTAGAACTTAGAACTACTTAAACCTAACTAACCTAAGGACATCACACACATCCATGCCCGAGGCAGGATTCGAACCTGCGACAATAGCGGTCGCGCGGTTCCAGACTGAAGCGCCTAGAACCGCTCGACCACACTGGCCGGCCTGCATCCTACATTTCCATCTTCTGTGCTATTTACCGATGAAACAACGTTCGGGCGTGATGGGGTCTTCAACATGCACAATTCTCATGTTTGGAGTGAGCATAAACCAAATGCCACAGTTACTAGCACTCATCAAATGCGGTTCTTCGTTATTGTGTGGGTGGGTGTTGTTGGGGACTGTTTAATTGGGCCGTATCTGCTCCCTAGGCCTTTAAATGGCAGGCGCTATTACAATTTTCTCGCCAGAGTATTGCCAGAATTGCTGGAAGACGTCCCGCTCCCTACAAGAAAACGCATGTGGTTCCAACATGACGGGGCGCCAGCACACTTCAGTCATCGTGTGCGTCCATTTCTGGACCGACGGTTCCCAGAAACGTGGATTGGCAGAGGTGGTCCTGTATCATGGACTGCTCGATCCCCAGATATGTCCCCTCTGGACTTTTTTGTGTGGGGAGAGATGTGCAACCTCGTTTACGCAACTCCTGTTGCATCAGAAGGGGATCTGTTTGCCCGGATAGTAGCAGCAGCAGGAACAGTTCAGGTTACTTCTGGGGTTTTTTTCCCGTGTCAGACAGAACATGATCCGACGGTGTAATCTTTGTTTATGTGCCAATCGAGGAAATTTTGAAAATCTACTGTAATTGAAATTGGGTTGTGTTAATGTGTTGTCTCTTGGTCATAAAAAAATGGAAAAATGTTTGTTGGTTTAATTAATTTGCCGCCAGAGAAATCTTCCTCTACCGCTTTAAATATTCCTCATAGGAAAAAATGACTAGGGAAAAATATTTGTTTTGATGTCCCCTACAACTTCCCAGAGTTTGTTGGTTTAAATACTTTTCACCCTGTTTATAAACGTTCGTATTTGAATGCATGTTTCTATATACCAACTGGGGATATATATATATATATATATATATATATATATATATATATATATATATATATATATATATATATGGCGCTCCAGTAGGTATATAGAAACACGCACGTGTTCGAATGCAACGTAGTGCAAAATTTCAAAACAGTCGGTGAAGAATTTTCGGAGATTTAGGCTTTTCAAAACGAACATATGCACCTACATAAATAAAAATGTAAATGCTCGTGTGTAGAAAATCATAAAACTCCCAAAGTTTCTCACCTATTGCTTTAAAATTTTGACACAACATTGATTGCGAATACGAACGTTTTCATATATGCCTAGTTTTTCTTGCGTAAAATATGTAAATAAAATAACTTGACCGATCTACTTCAAATTATTACATGTTAGTTAATAAATGTTTGGACGAATGTTGTGAACACTTATAAAATACGTAATACTGACACATTGTTAGCAAAAATCTCGAAAACTTATTGACAGATTTACATCAAATTTTAAACGATACTCAACTGAACATTCAGACAGACATAAACTACATACTCTGTTAAACAACAATGTACATGTTTTCTTTTAAAACTGGCTGCGAGAAAGAAAACGCTGTTGTAAAGATGTACAGTTTTGTTTCGTTCGTCGCAGGCAGTTGTAACTACGATGGAGGACATTTAAACAACATTGTTTCTCCCATACATACTCTTTCTCATTATACAATGTGGTGTTTTGGTTTCTTCCTCGCAAACGGTTACCAGGAAAACAGGAAATTTGTATTTCTGTATTATCGACTTACAGTTAGAATAGTACAGAGTGGCGCACTGAAAACCGGCACCGAATGCAGACAGCTTGCCAGTTACGCACGGATTGTTGCCCGCAACGAGCAGATACAACAAGGAACAGATAAAAAAGAAATAATGGCAATACAAAACGTAGTAGGAACAGCTTCGAAACAATAGATGATAATGTGTTGTTGTTGTGGTCTTCAGTCCTGAGACTGGTTTGATGCAGCTCTCCATGCTACTCTATCCTGTGCAAGTTTCTTCATCTCCCAGTACCTACTGCAGCCTACTTCCTTCTGAATCTGCTTATTGTATTCATCTCTTGGTCTCCCTCTACGATTTTTACCCTCCACGCTGCCCTCCAATACTAAATTGGTGATCCCTCGATGTCTGAGAACTTGTCCTACCAACCGATCCCTTCTTCTAGTCAAGTTGTGCCACAAGCTCCTCTTCTCCCCAATTCTATTCAGTTTATGTGATCTACCCATCTAATCTTCAGCATTCTTCTGTAGCACCACATTTCGAAAGCTTCTATTCTCTTCTTGTCTAAGCTATTTATCGTCCTCGTTTCACTTCCATACATGGCTACACTCCATGGAGACAATACTTTCAGAAACGACTTCCTGACATTTAAATCTATACTCGATGTTAACAAATTTTTCTTCTTCAGAAACGCTTTCCTTGTCATTGCCAGTCTACATTTTATATCCTCTCTACTTCGACCATCATCAGTTATTTTGCTCCCCAAATAGCAAAACTCCCTTACTACGTTAAGTGTCTTATTTCCTAATCTAATTCCCTCAGCATTACCCGACTTAATTCTACTACATTCCATTATCCTCGTTTTGATTTTGTTGATGTTCATCTTATACCCTCCTTTCAAGACACTGTCCATTCTGTTCAACTGCTCTTCCAGGTCCTTTGCTGTCTCTGACAGAATTACAGTGTCACCGGCGAACCTCAAAGTTTTTATTTCTTCTCCATGGATTTTAATACCTAGTACGAACTTTTCTTTTGTTTCCTTTATTGCTTGCTCAATATACAGATTGAATACCATTGGGGATAGGCTACAACGCTGTCTCACTCCCTTCCCAACCACTGCTTCCCTTTCATACCCCTAGACTCTTATAACTGCCATCTGCTTTCTGTACAAATTGTAAATCGCCTTTCGCTGTCTGTATTTTACCCCTGCCACCTTTAGAATTTGAAAGAGAGTATTCCAATCAACATTGTCAAAAGCTTTCTCTAAGTCTACAAATGCTGGAAACGTAGATGATAATAGGCAAGCCATAAAGAGCAGTCTAGTACTCGGGGTTGCTTTTTCGTGCATCACGCAGTTCTACAAAATCTGAATTTGCAACATCAATAAATACGTTTCACGGGCCACGAGAAGGGGAAGAGCAGGTGGGCAGAGGGTTGGGAGGAAATAGACAAGGAGAGCGGATATGAGGATATGGACAGAGGCAGGAACAGGTGGAGGCAGGAAAGGGCAGATGGGCAGAGATAGGGGGAGGAGGTGATGAACAGATAGTGGGGGAAGAAGGAGATGCACAAATAGAAGGGGAAGATGATATAGAGACAGAGGGAAAAAGAGATATCCAGTATTAGAAACGTGTTCTTTCCCTTTTCTCTCTTTTCCAGTTAACTACACTGTACCATCGCAACGCGGGGACATGAACAGGGAATCGGTAATCCCATCTCAATTTTACTGCTGTTTGTACTCTTACTACTGAACGATTTATCAGTTGCCTTTACATCATGCCATCGGAAACGATGGCTTCATTTGACTTAGCATACTGAACAACAGCCATACAGAACATATCAATGTATAGGGTGACCAGATGCAATTGTTTAAAAAGGAGGACAAAGAGCTTCAAACAGGAGGACAAAGGAAGAAAAAAGAGGACACATCAAACGGGTCGACTGCAGATTAGGATACCACTCGTCAGCTTTGGACAAGTCACGTGACTGCCGGGAATTACCGGTAAAACTAGTAGTTAATTGTTACGGATGTTCAGGTGGTGGTTAACTGAGGAATATAAAAAAAAATTTTTAAAATTGATTGTGGTCACAGTGCGGCGCCAATTGTTTTGTTATGTCAACAACACGGAATTGTTTACAAACCGAAAAACGTAAGACCATTCACCTCCCTTCATTCGACGCACCGCTACCAACATCTACAATTCAAGCAGCAGCTGACGACATGTAAACTGCACTTTAACCTTCCGAATACAAATAAATTGAATGACTATGAAAAAATGAAATAAAACCATGACAGTTAATCTGTCGAGTTATTTCTTACCTTTATTGGCCACTGAGACATACGTTCCAGCTCTACATATCTTACATTCCGCTTCAAATTCATTTCTCACTTTCTTGAAAGCCGGATATTTGCAGGAAAGGACATCAGAAACTGTACACTTTCGTTTAGGAAAAGCCAAATATTTTACGTAACTCACTCGGTTAAAAATTACACTCGCAGATCACACGTGCACTACAGGAAGCCAAGAGAAGATACAAAACGAAAATTTTAAATAATCGATATTTGCATTCGCTTATAGGTCGATCAACAATAACATCGACGATCCTGGTGCCACCTACTAACATCGTGCGTGTTTATCACGAAGGCTGTCCCAATAGTTAAAGTATTTAAGAAAAGAGCAATAGAACGGGACGAATTGTAAATTTAACTGCATTATGCTCAACTTTCCGAAAAAGCGGGACAATGTAAAAATCCGCCCGGACCCCGGACAAAGAGCTAAAAATGAGGACATGTCCGGATTAATCCTATCAATGTAACATTACTCCCAACATACATCACGTTAATGCCAAGTAACTTTACCTCTGGTCTTGATAACGCTCACATAGCGTCAAAAATTTCTTCATATGTGCCATATACAGCTGATTGATGATTAAATCCTGTTAGGCTTACGGACTGTAGGAATGAGTGCTATGTGCCGCCCGCTGCTCCAGATACTCCCGGGTACTTTTATGGCTCTGGGGCTGGTCGCACTGTAACAGGAGGCTCCGACTTTCGTCGAACGAAGAACGTCTGCATGCAGCCTGATGAACATACCTTTTGTCATCTTGGAAGGCGGGAGTGTCCACAGAGTACTAATGACGGAGCTTTCGAAGAAAAAGGAATGACTGGTAATTACATGAACACCTGGCTCATGCCATGGTAGCCTAACGGTGTAGGGCAGGGGTCACCAAACTACGGCCCGCAGGATGAAACCGGCCCGCGAGGGCCGGCAAACAGTCCCGCGTTAGCTGGCCAGACATCCCTGGTATCCGGCCCGCCAAATATGAGGTGCATTCAAGTTATAAGGCCTCCGATTTTTTTTCTCCGGACTGGAAAGAGATAGAAACATGTGCATTGTTGTAAAATGAGGCCGCGTTCATTGTCAGTACATTCCAGAGATGGCAGCACCGTACGGCAGATGGAATTTTACCGCCAGTGGCGAGAATGAGAACTGTTTTAAAAACTTAAAATGGCGACGTTTTCCTTACTTGAACAGCGTGCAATCATTCTTTTTCTGAATTTGCGTGGTGTGAAACCAACTGAAATTCATCGACAGTTGAAGGAGACATATGGTGATGGAGTAATGGATGTGTCGAAAGTGCGTTCGTGGGTGTGACAGTTTAATGAAGGCAGAACATCGTGTGACAACAAACCGAAAAGACCTCTGGCTCGCACAAGCCGGTCTGACAACATGATCGAGAAAGTGGAGAGAATTGTTTTGGGGGATCGCCGAATGACTGTTGAACAGATCGCCTCCAGAGTTGGCATTTCTGTGGGTTCTGTGCACACAATCCTGCATGACGACCTGAAAATGCGAAAGTGTCATCCAGGTGGGTGCCACGAATGCTGACGGATGACCACACGTCTGCCCGTGTGGCATGTTGCCGAGCAATGCTGATGCGCAACGACAGCATGAATGGGACTTTCTTTTCGTCGGTTGTGACAATGGATGAGACGTGGATGCCACTTTTCAATCCAGAAACAAAGCGCCAGTCAGCTCAATGGAAGCACACAGATTCACCGCCACCAAAAAAATTTCGGGTAACCGCCAGTGCTGAAAAAATGATGGTGTCCATGTTCTGGGACAGCGAGGGCGTAATCCTTACCCATTACGTTCCAAAGGGCACTACGGTAACAGGTGCATCCTACGAAAATGTTTTGAAGAACAAATTCCTTCCTGCACTGCAACAAAAACGTCTGGGAAGGGCTGCGCGTGTGCTGTTTCAGCAAGACAACGTACCCGCACATCAAGCTAACATTATGCAACAGTTTCTTCGTGATAACAACTTTGAACTGATTCCTCATACTCCCTACTCACCTGACCTGGCCCCTACTGACTTTTGGCTTTTTCCAGCAATGAAAGACACTCTCCGTGTCCGCACATTCACCAGCCGTGTTCCTATTGCCTCAGCGATTTTCCAGTGGTCAAAACAGACTCCTAAAGAAGACTTCGCCGCTGCCATGGGATCATGGCGTCAGCGTTGTGAAAAATGTGTACGTCTGCAGGGCGATTACGTCGAGAAGTAACGCCAGTTTCATCGATTGCGGGTGAGTAGTTAATTAGAAAAAACATCGGAGACCTTAGAACTTGAATGCACCTCGTATTTGAGGTGGTGCCTATACTGCCAACAACTGAGTTTCGAGGCCTATCGGGACCAATACACCGCGACATTGTCGGAGCTCTATCTGTACAAAGCGGAAGGTCATGGTTAAACTTGTCGCTATCCACAATAAACACACAGACCATTCTACTTGCGATACTGAAAAAAAAAAAACGGTTAACAGACTAGTTTGGCGAAAACATTTTAAGTAAAAAAATTCTTTGCGATTTATTCTACTCACGAGTCTGATGCAAGTCTTTCAAATGGATGCCGCTTCGGCGACTAGCCTTAGTAATCAATCATTGTGGAAGATGCTTCTTAAGTGAGGTTTCACTTTCTTTACGTATTTCGATTTTCAGATTTTCCTTGTCTCTTCGAATTCAAACTTTGAATTAGCCCACACCTACTAGTAAAGCACATAAAACACTATAGAAAAACTCGTGAGACACTCGCAACATAGGCACAATCACGCAACAGTACTATGAAATATATACTCTGGCTCTGCTACTCGCTACAACACTACATAACTAAACTTATTGTTGCGCTGCTTGAAATAACAATGCGTTGACATACTCTACCTCTGTTGCGTCTTGTAGTAATAGTGTTGATAACAATGATTTTGAGATTTCATTAACTTTGCAGGACGCTTTCGTAAAGAATGTGCAGTGACATACTTTTTGTCGCTGAAATTCGCCAGAATAAAATATGCCAGAAATTCGGTCAGATACGTCCACCAATCAAAATTATGTAAATAAATAAAAATCGTAGTTCGTTTCAGTGCTAGCTATTCCAACAACCTTAGATTCTTGCAATTTCATCTTTCCTTTAGCCTCACATTACGATGATCATGGAGTGCTAGGGTTATTTAATCCCACTAGGTAGATCTTGGCCCTTCGTGGAGGAATCAATGTGGCCCGCAGACTAAAACGTTTGGAGACCTCTGGTGTAGGGCAAAGTCATGGTAGAAGAAACAACCCCAAAACATCACAGAATCGCCCCGAGCGTGAAATCTACCTTCTGTACACCGCTGGGCAAGCATGTCAGTGGGTGGTATGTGCAATCAACACCTTGCGTCATTTGAAATCAGCTAAAATTGCGAATCATCACAACACACTACACACCTTCAGACGGGACTGCCCAGTTCCTGCGTTGTTTGGTACACTGAAGACATGCAATTATGTCATTGCTTGAAATGTCTTTCTGAGACTCCAAGTGTCCATTGCTACCAATTTCGTTCACATTGACCGCTCGGAAACTGGTTGAGAAGGACGCGAATTCAGTGACCTCTGCTTTTCAGTTGGAAACCGACCGCCATTGCCAAGGCTTGACACCCGCTTCTGGTCCGTCTCAGTTAGCGTCTTTCTATGTAGACTGTTCTAAGAGTGGTACACCATTTCCTGCAGACACTGTGAATATTCCGTGTTGCCCATCAGTCTGAGTCCCATATAAATTTGGAGTAAGAGAGGGGTTAGAAAAGATACGAAGAAGGACAGCATTTCCTATCACGGTGTGGCAAAACAAGTGCCGTATCATTTGAGAGATACAGAGGAGAAAGAGTGAGCCGGGAGTTACCCCACTTCACTGATCGTAGCGCCACATCACGATAACGGGTCTGTGCGCACTAAAGTATTGCACCATAACTTAAGAGTGGAATTAAAAGTTGTGGTGTGCGTACTGTAAGACCTTCAGTACACACACACTCTAACGAAGGAGGCGAGTGTCAGCAATAGGTCTTGTGGTCTTATCGTGGCGTGTTTATCTTCTGCCGTTAGGTCAGACGGTAGAAATGCCACTTGCACGCTTAGAGTAGCAGATTGACAGTGACCAACCTTAAACAGAACTTGATTAATTTTCACACACATTTATTAAAATAATAACAAGTATAAAAATTACTTAACTTGGTTCTGGATGCTATTTACAACTGACAATCTGAAGGTCCTTTGGTATTGGTACGTTAAGCTTATTCTCACATATATCTCTGATACTTAACAAAAGTTTCTATACATTTATCTTCATGGCTATGTACAGGAATCTGGTAATCTTATTAGGCGCAGACTGAAACTTGGCTAAAGACTGGTACAGACTGGTGCAGACAAATGCAGACTGACTAATCAGAGGTCGGTACACTCGTTATAATACCTCGCACAATCATGTATTACTGCGCGAGTGTGATCCGCGAGGAGAAAAGGTTCTACGTTACCAGCAATCTCATTGGCTGCATTACATATTAATACACGGATCGGCGGAAGCAGAATTTGGTTCGTCTCTATGGCAGCGCCATCTCGTAGAGCGGAGACGGACGAGCGCTGCGCCTGCGCTGTTGTGCTTAGCGGGGCGCACTCTAGTGGGAAAGTTGTGTAAGCGCTGACTACGCGGAACTATGTACACAACAAAAGTTAAATTTGCTCTTCCAAACTTTGTCAGCATGTGCTTTGCTATATTAATGCATAAACTGCCAAATCACAGACTGATCAGATGGATAATTGTCGCTAAATATATCGTTTTAAGAAAAAAAAGGCGCTTAATAATAAAGCTAGGAACCCAAAAATTGGTCATAATGTGCAGATATGTGTCAAAATTAACTGGTACAAGTCTCAACGTGATTAAAGCAATAGTTTAGTCAGAATCCACGGTTTTAACAAAAATTGAGGGCGCTAAATATTAGAAATTTGAAAATTTGTGCCGACCGGAGTGGCCGAGCGGTTAAAGGCGCTACAGTCTGGAACCGCACGACCGCTACGGTCGCAGGTTCGAATCCTGCCTCGGGCATGGATGTGTGTGATGTCCTTAGGTTAGTTAGGTTTAAGTAGTTCTAAGTTCTAGGGGACTTATGACCACAGCAGTTGAGTCCCATAGTGCTCAGAGCCATTTTTTGAAAATTTGTATGAAGCTTGAGTTTAGTATAAAAACATTAACTATGCAACCCCATTGAGCTACCTCCAATAATTTTCGAGTAATTTGCTGAAAACTAAATCTGTGACAAAAACGTCCTTATTTGCAGTAGAATAAGTGTCTGTTATATTAATGCTAGGAAGTTTTGGTTACAGCACGTGATTAAACCTATTAAATAATAGAGCTGTAACAAGTTTCAAGGCCTGGATGTAAATAATAACAAGTACAAGCTCCCTTAAAGTTGTAGTTCATACGTCATGGTTCAAATGGGTCTGAGCACTATGGGACTTAATTGCTGAGGTCAGCAGTCCTCTAGAACTTAGAACTACTTCAACCTAACTAACCTAAGGACATCACATACAGCCATGCCCGAGGCAGGATTCGAACCTGCAACCGTAGCGGTCGCGCAGTTCCAAACTGTAGCGTCTAGAACCGCTCGGCCACTTCGACCGGCTCAGACGTCATGTTCTACTGTCAGGTACGTTCTAAAAATTCCAGATGGCGAAGTTCAAACGCAGGGAGCTATAATTTTTTCTGTAATTTTAACCAACTTAACTACAGTAATAAAAAATTATGAGTATTCTAAATTGATTCAAAGCAGTGCTACAAAATATTATGTGTGTGTGTGTGTGTGTGTGTGTGTGTGTGTGTATGTATGTACATACTGCGCCAGTACATGAGTAGAGCCCGAGAGGTATGACTAGTCTATGCACCCAGCCGCCATATGATCCGCGTCAGTCAAACGCCGGAGTACACGATGCCTCAGATGACGTCACAGACAGACCGCAACTAAACTCATATCTTCGGTACAAATAGGAAGTGGAACCGCGAGGACTGTATACCGCCTTCGCCCAAGTCGCTGTTACTGTGCCGCCCGTAATGTTAAGAAATCCGTGTGACAAGTGGTGACTATTATTTTCCACTTTTGTGGCGAGCATTTATTTTATCAGAAGACAGGGCGAAAAACAACTAAATAGGAAGTTATCGTAGAGGTCGCCTCTGAACTGTTCATAGTGCTGTTTAGGTTAAAGAGATTTATTATTATTATTAGCATAATGAATATTAGAATGCTGTGCATGTGAAACTTTATGAAAGATATCTATCAATTAGAACTCAGAAATGTGTCTATTCTCTATTTGCTGAGTGAAATCAGGACTATGATTGTAAATGAAGATTTTATCAGTGGGCTGGACAAGAATGCGGACTTGCCGACTGCTAACTATGGTCAGCGTGTTCTCCATCGCTTTCTGGTTGACCACAAAAATAGTTTCCAGGCTCTCGTAAAAGACAGCGAACTAAAATAGTATTCTAATATTTCCTGCTAATTATGACTGGTTACGTACTACTAATATTAATCCGCCGTACCACAACGGGATGGTGTAGTCAGCGTGAGAGCGATTCGGAGATGCTCAATAAAACTGTAGTGGCAGAGAGGGCAAGAGAGTGAAAGGAGTTGCTCGATTTGTTGGTGTGTCAACACGGACTATCTACCGGTAATGGCGCACCAGTGGCAGCCATGTATCACAGCCTAACAGCTATGGTCGTAAATGAACATTAACTGACGACACGCCTTACCAAAATGACAAGATGTTTGATGCTATCAGTAAATGCAGAAATGGTTCAAATGGCTCTGAGCACTATGGGACTCAACTGCTGTGGTCATCAGTCCCATAGAACTTAGAACTACTTAAACCTAACTAACCTAAGGACATCACACACATCCATGCCTGAGGCAGGATTCGAACCTGCGACCGTAGCGGTCGCACGGTTCCAGACTGAAGCGCCTAGAACCGCTCGGCCACACCTGCCGGCAACGCAAATTTGGTTTTCAGTACGTCCAGAAGGCCATTGCTCGAAATTGAAGAGTGGCTGACTCGAGGCGTGTAGCGCGCTCCGACGAGTCGCGATTTCGCCCCTTTTAAAAAAATTCAGGGTGTCGAGGCACCATTGTGGTGCTTAACTCAGACCCTGTGGATGATGGAGTTCGGATCAGATGTGGTTGTATAGTCTTTCAACAGTGTTGTGCGGACCATGACCAGAGTCCAGGATTTTCATACAAGTTACGGGAATGCTGTCGGATGACGACATCGACAACTGACGATATTCCGACAGAAGCAGTCCCTGGCATTTTCAAAGCATAACTGCAGGAAGTGAGCGCTGAGCAAGGGAATTGAAGAGAAACTCCAGAAAGATAACACTCGCACGTAACTAAACATTAGCGCCATCACAAACCAAAGACAACCAAAGTCAGAAGGTATCGGCGGTCAAACTAATAACCAACG
This sequence comes from Schistocerca cancellata, assembly GCF_023864275.1. Taxonomy (NCBI): domain Eukaryota; kingdom Metazoa; phylum Arthropoda; class Insecta; order Orthoptera; family Acrididae; genus Schistocerca; species Schistocerca cancellata. The sequence goes on from NC_064635.1 coordinate 177,082,026, forward strand.
GATGATGCAGAATTAACTCTGTCCCTCTTTTTTTGACAATCAAGAGAGCAGGATTGCAACAAGTATTTAAACAAACCTATGGTTAATTCCAACAGTTGCCCTGATAACAGTATCCTAATAGCTGGACGTGCATGCCAGAATGTCCCTATTATGTTCCATAGTATGAGCGCTGGCAAGACAATATCCTGCAAAGGCGGATCTTTCTGGCTATTGCTAGCGAGTGTGCCGCTTATGCTCACTACAGCAGCCCTCCACAGCCCTGATAACCTGATCAATATGCAAACATCAAAAAAAGTTTTGCTTCACCTCGGTTCTGAGAGTTCCGCAACCTATACAGAAAAATGGAATAGAGATCAACACGCACATTATTTCCGCCCTTTTTATTGCTCATGAAAACCACACATTGCATGTTGTACCACCATACAGCGAGACCTTCAGAGGTGGTGGTCCAGACTGCTGCACACACACTGATACCTCTAATACCCAGTACCACGTCCTCTAGCATTGATGCATGCCTGTATTCGTCGTGGCATACTATCCACATGTTCATCAAGCGGCTGTTGGTCCAGATTGATTCCGCATTGATCCCTCACAGTGGTTGGTGAGTCACGTCGTCCATAAACAGCCCCTTTTCATGTATCCCAAGCATGTTCGATAGGATTCATGTCTGGAGAACATGCTGGCCACTCTAGTCGAGGGATGAAGTTATCTGAAGGAAGTCGTTCACAAGATGTGCATGTGGGGTTGCAAATTGTCGTCGTCCTTGAAGTCGACTGCCTAGCCAATATGCTGCCGATATGGCTGCACTATGGGTCGGAGGATGACATTCACGTATTGTACAGCACTTACAGAGCCTTCCATGACCACCAGCGGCGTACGTCAACCCCACATATTGCCACCGGAAAACAGCAGGGAACCACCATCTTACTGCACTCTCTGGACAGTGTGTCTAAGGCGTTCAGCCTGACCGGGTTTCCTCCAAACACATCCCGGACGATTGTCTGGTTGAAGGCGTATGCGACACTCATCGGCGAAGAGAACTTAATACCAACCCTGAGTGGTCCATTCGGCATGTTGATGGGCCCATCTGTACGGCGGTGCATAGTGTCGTAGTAGCAAAGATGGACTTTTCCATTGACGTCGGAAGGGAAGTTGCGCATCATGCAGCCTATTGGGAACAGTTTGAATCGTAACACGACGTCCTGTGGCTGCACCTAAAGCATTATTCAACATGGTGGCGTTGCTGTCAGGGTACCTCCGATCCATAATACGTAGGTAGCGGTCATCCACTGCAGTAGTAGGCCTTGGGCGGCACTGAGCGAGCCATGTTGTCCACGGTTCCTGTCTCTCTGTATCTCCTCCATGTCCCAACAACACCGCTTTGGTTCATTCCGAGACTCCCAGACACGTCCTTTGTTGAGAGCCCTTCCAGGCACAAAGTAACAACGAGGACGCGATCGAACCGCGGTTTTGGTTGAACTACGGACAACATGAGCCGTGTACCTCCATCCTGCTGAAATGACAGGGACTGATCGGGTGTCAGACCCCTTCCGTCTAATAGGCGTTGCTGATGCATGGTTGTTTACACCTTTCGGTGGGATTAGTCACATCTGTGAACAAAGTGACTGTGTACGTGATACAATATCCACAGTCAACGTCTATTTTCAGGAGTTCTGGGAACTGCGGTCATGAAAAACTCTTTGCCGCTGGTCCCGGCGGAGGTTCGAGTCCTCCCTCGGGCATGGGTGTGTGTGTTTGTCGTTAGGATAATTTAGGTTAAGTAGTGTGTAAACTTAGGGACTGATGACCTTAGCAGTTAAGATTTCACACCCATTTAAACATTTTTTGAACATGCAAAACTTTTTTTGATGTGTGTAAATGCCATAACTCCAAGGAATGTGGTAACTGCCGACATACGCAATCCAAGATCATCCTTTACGGAATCTGAAAGGACTCCATTTCACATGTTATTTCGGCAAAATACGACCAGTCCTGTTAGAAACCCTCCCTGCGTAAGGAAAGAAGGTCGTGGACTTTGGCACCACCTCGGTATTGTAATCACTAACCCGGTACACGTAAGTCGACAGCGCAGAGCACGTCTGATCTGGCTTTCACGATGACCATTCTGACGAAAGGTGACCCCGTGGCCAACTCAGCTGCCAGGGTCTCACAGTCCCAGGTGACATTGGCCCTTTGAACCAAAGTACGGAGTACTCCTTCAGATTGAGCCGTATGGTGACAATTATGACGAATATTCTAGCAGTCGGCCGGAGTGGCCGTGCGGTTCTGGGCGCTACAGTCTGGAACCGAGCGACCGCTACGGTCGCAGGTTCGAATCCTGCCTCGGGCATGGATGTGTGTGATGTCCTTAGGTTAGTTAGGTTTAATTAGTTCTAAGTTCTAGGCGACTGATGACCTCAGAAGTTAAGTCGCATAGTGCTCAGAGCCATTTGAACCATATTCTAGCATGCACTTCTAGCTATTGCGATAGTGCTACTAAGGAAGCTGTTGAAATTGAATTAGCAAGTAATCTTATAAATAGACATGGCGGTTTTTCTTTAGAGTCTGCTCTCAATCATCAAAAAAAAAAAAAAAAAAAAAAAGAGGGACAGAGTTAATGTTAATGCTACCACAACCGTTGATTATCAGTTTCACTATGTAAGTAGGCTGTTTATGTTTTCTTATTGGCAACGTAACATAGCGCTCTGTATGAAAATCACTGGCTGTGCTGTGTGCAGTCTGTGGCTGGTTTGCATTGTTGTTGGCCATTGAAGTGTTGGGTAGTTGGATGTTAACAGCGCGTAACGTTGCGCAGTTGGAGGTGAGCCGCCAGCAGTGGTGGATGTGGGGAGAGAGATGGCGGAAATTTGAGAGCCGATGATCTGGACGTGTGTCCATCAGAGAGAATACATTTGTAAGACTGGATGTCATGAACTGCTATATATATTATGACTATTAAGGTAAATACATTGTTTGTTCTCTATTAAAATCTTTCATTTGCTAGCTATGCCTATCAGTAGTTAGTGCCTTCAGTAGTTAGAATCTTTTATTTAGCCGGCAGAAGTGGCGCTCGCTGTATTGCAGTAGTTCGAGTAACCAAAATTTTTGTGAGGTAAGTGATTTGTGAAACGTATAGGTTAATGTTAGTCAGGGCCATTCTTTTGTAGGGATTTTTGAAAGTCAAATTGCGTTGCGCTAAAAATATTCTGTGTCAATTTAAGCACAGTCATGTATAATTTTTCTAAGGGGACGTTACATAACTATCGATAACTTCTGACATCGGTCATCTTCGTTTAGTGATGACGCTAGTGTTTATGTATGTTTCATTCAGGAGATTCTGTTCGAATTGAGGTCTCAAACTTCATTCCGTAGCGCTTACTTGCTGCAGTTTTGCTTTGAGATTAGCAGGGTGTGCTGCTGTCGAAATATTGGCGGTTGTAAACGACGTCACCCGCCTGGTCTTTTTTTTTTTCCTTTATTGTAATTTTAATACCCGTTACAACAGGTAGGCTGGCAGCAGCATTCTACGCTGCTCTTCAGCCTTAGAGGAGACAATGATAAAAACAGAAAGAATACCTACAATGACATAATGGTGGGTAAAAACCAATAGACATAGAATATAAAACACGAAGCCGTTCACACTCGACGATAATCCACACTACAAACTGTTGACACGATACACAAACACTGATGATTTCGATGGCACATGTGAACGATGGAGCAGATTGGTGAACACTAAACACAAAACACGACGGCACACACGAGAAGTGGATGGCGATGATCTCCGGCGCGCGAATGTCCACGTAATGTGTGCGAGTCCGGGGACCTGCCAAGAGGGGAAGAAGGGTGAAGGAGAGGGAGAGGGAGAGCAAAGATGCCAATGGCAGAGGAGGTGGGAGGAGGAGTGGAGGGACGGGGGTAGGGGAAGCCCAGCGGAGGAGTGGGGAGAAAGGGAGGAGGGAGGGAAGGGGGAGAGAAGGGAGAGAGGGTGCCTAAAGGAACAAACACAGGAAGAGGGAGAGAGGATCAAAGTTCATAGGGGAGGGTAGATGGAGGGGAGGAGGGCATCATCAGGGAGGGGGAGCTGGCGGAAGCCACCTTGGGAGAGGGTAAGGAGAGTGGAGAGATGGAGAGCAGGTGGGACGTAGAAGTACAGGTGCGGCAGCAGACGGGGGCGGGAGAGGATGGGAGAGACCAGGGGGTGAGGAGGATCGAGTTTGCGGGAGGTGTACAGGATCCGTATCCGTTCGAGGAAAAGGAAGAGTTGGGGGAAGGGAATTAGGTCGTACAGGATCAGCATGGGGGAGGGGAGACGGATGCGACAGGCGAGGCAAAGAGCATGGCATCCTAGGATCTGAAGGGATTTGTGAAAGGTAGGGGGAGCGGAGATCCAGGCTGGGTGGGCGTCGCAGAGGACAGGGCGGATGAGGGATTTATAGGTGTGGAGGATGATGGAGGGGTCCAGACCCCACGTACGGCCGGAAAGGAGCTTGAGGAGACTGAGTCGGGAGCGTGCCTTGGATCGTCCTGAGGTGGGGGGTCCAGGAGAGGCGACGGTCGAGGATGACACCAGGGTACTTAAGGGTGGGGGTGAGGGCGATGGGACAGCCTTAAAAAAATGGCTCTGAGCACTATGGGACTTAACATCTGTGGTCATCAGTCCCCTAGAACTTAGAACTACTTAAACCTAACTAACCTAAGGACAGCACACAACACCCAGCCATCACGAGGCAGAGAAAATCCCTGACCCCGCCGGGAATCGAACCTGGGAACCCGGGCGTGGGAAGCGAGAACGCTACCGCACGACCACGAGATGCGGGCTAGGACAGCCTTAAATGGTGATACAGAAGTCGAGGAGACGGAAGGAAGGGGTGGTTTTGCCTACTATGATTGCCTGGGTTTTGGGTCACCCGCCTGCATTCCTGTAAGTTATTTGAACATTGTATACTGAGACTCTACTGAGCACTACACAGTTTGAATAGTTTGGCTCCAGCGCCCACGTGCTATGGCACGAAAATAGACAGGGTGGTCCATTGATCGTGACTGGGCCTAATATCTCACGAAATAAGCGTAAAACGAAAAAACTACAAGGAACGAAACTTGTCTAGCTTGAAGGGGGAAACCAGATGGCGCTACGGTTGTCCCGCTAGATGGCGCTGCCATAGGTCAAACGGATATCAACTGCGTTTTTTTTTTTTAAATAGGAACTCCCATTTTTTATTACGTATTCGTGTAGTACATAAAGAAATATTAATGTTTTAGTTTGACCACTTTTTTCGCTTTGTGATAGTTGGCGCTCTAATAGTCACAAGCATATGGCTCACAATTTTAGACGAACAGTTGGTAACAGGTGGGTTTTCTAAATTAAAATAGAGAACGTAGGTACGTTTGAACATTTTGTTTCGGTTGTTCCAATGTGATACGTGTACCTTTGTGAACTTATCATTTCTAAGAACGCATGCTGTTACAGCGTGATTACCTGTAAATACCACATTAATGCAATAAATACTCAAACTGATGTCCGTCAACCTCAATGCATTTGGCAATACTTGTAACGACATTCCTCTCAACAGCGAGTAGTCCGCCTTCCGTAATCTTCGCACATGGATTGACAATGCGCTGACGCATATTGTCAGGGGTTGTCGGTGGATCACGACAGCAAATATCCTTCAACTTCCCCCACAGAAAGAAATCCGGGGACGTCAGATCCGGTGAACATAAGCGCCAATCCACTTGTCAAGAAATATGCTACTCACTACCGCTTCAACCGCACGCGAGCTGTGTGCCGGACATCCATCATGTTGGAAGTACATCGCCATTCTGTCATGCAGTGAAACGTCTTGTATTAATATCGGTAGAACACTACGTAAGAAATCAGCATACATTGCAGCATTTAGATTGCCATCGATAAAATGGGGGCCAATTATCCTTCCGCCCATAATGCCGCACCATTCATTAACCCGCCAAGGGCGCTGATGTTCCACTTGTCGCAGCCATAGTGGATTTTCCGTTGCCCAAAAGTGCATATTATGCCGGTTTACGTTACCGCTGTTGGTGAATGACGCTTCGTCGCTAAATAGAACGCGTGCAAAAAATCTGTCATCGTCCCGTAATTTCTCTTGTGCCCAGTGGCAGAACTGTACAGGACGTTCAAAGTCGTCGCCATGCAATTTCTGGTGCATAGAAATAGGGTACGGGTGCTGTCGATGTCGATGTAGCATTCGTTTTTGAGATTCCCGATTCTCGTCTAGTGTGTCTGCTACTGATGTGCGGATTAGCCGCGAGAGCAGCTAAAACACCTACTTGGGCATCACATTTGTTGCAAGTCATGGTTGTCGTTTCACATGTGGCTGAACACTCCCTGTTTCCTTAAATAACGTAACTACCCGGCAAACGGTCCGGACACTTGAATGATGTCGCCCAGGATACCGAGCAGCATACACAGCACACGCCCGTTGGGCATTTTGATCACAACAGCCATACATCAGCATGATATCGGCCTTTTCCGCAATTGGTAAACGGTCCATTTCTACACGGGTAATGTATCACGAAGCAAATACCGTCCGCACTGGCAGAATGTTACGTGATACCATGTACTTACAGGTTTGTAAGTATTACAGCGCCATCTATCACCAAAAGAAAAAAGTGGTCCAACTAAAACATTCGTATTTCTTTGCGTACTACATGAATATGTAATAAAAATGGGGGGTTCCTATTTAAAAAAACGCAGATGATATCCGTTTGACCAATGGCAGCGCCATCTAGCGGGCCAACCATAGCGCCATCAGGTTTCCCCCTTCAAGCTAGACAAGTTTCGTTCTTTGTAGTTTTTTCGTTTGGTACTTATTTCGTGAGATATTTGGCCCAGTCACTATCAATGAACCACCCTGTATATATTTGTTAGCTTAATTGAGTGATGGCAGAGATGTGGCTGGTTTCAATGTTTGGCTACGTTTTTCGTCATAGGGTGGCAACTCACACCTGTCGTAAACTCAATTTTCAAGCTGATATAAAATGTAACAAAACAATGCACGCAGGTATTGCAGTGACATTTTAAATATTGAGTCACTCACGTTGATTTATAATTTGAACAGGTAGTTTATTTTCCTTCAATATATTCACTTACAAAAAAATGGTTCAAATGGCTCTAACCACTACAGGACTTTACATCTGAGGTCATCAGTCCCCTAGACTTAGAACTAGTTAAACCTAACTGACCTAAGGACATCACACACATCCATGCCCGAGGCAGGATTCGAACCTGCGACCGTAGCGGTCGCGCGGTTCCAGACTGAAGCGCCGAGAAGCGCTCGGCCATTGCGCCTGCCCTATTCACTAAACACTTACAATGCAGTCTGAGGGGCTCTTACGTAAGGGCGGCCGTTAATAGGTGATGCTACTACACTCCCCTATAAAATTCATATATCGCAATCACGGCACTCGACAGTCTGTTCAATATTGACAAGATACACTTTTCTGCTGTCCTAAACCAATATATTGCGCTCCCCGTGATCGCTTTCGAACGTCGCTAGCAAACCACTACTCCCTCAAGACGCGCGTCACGTCCGGCTCTTAGCGTCGCTCAAAACCCAACTCCCCTCAAAGAGGCCGCTATCCACCCTCGAAACGACTGCATAACTCAAAACAATGTTTGACAAAATTTAACAATATTCTAAAACCAAACACAAAAAACGTACATGATATATTGAAAAATATGGAAATTTCCCGGGCAATAACAATTTAAAGTCCAATTTTTTGTATCTGCCACCGTTTCTTCGCAAATAATGTTCTTGTGGCGTGATTTTGCTTTTCCCGGATTTTTTATACTAAACATAAATAAGCAAATAAAAATACATACATAATTACTCATGTACCTCTTTAAAGTTTAGAATGCTGCCGCTAGTTTCGTCTCCTTAAATTTGTTTGTTACCAGAAACACAGTTTATCTCAGTCGAATCCCTCCTTCCGACCTCTCGGTCAAAAATACACTTCTGGAAATTGAAATAAGAACACCGTGAATTCATTGTCCCAGGAAGGGGAAACTTTATTGACACATTCCTGGGGTCAGATACATCACATGATCACACTGACAGAACCACAGGCACATAGACACAGGCAACAGAGCATGCACAATGTCGGCACTAGTACAGTGTATATCCACCTTTCGCAGCAATGCAGGCTGCTATTCTCCCATGGAGACGATCGTAGAGATGCTGGATGTAGTCCTGTGGAACGGCTTGCCATGCCATTTCCACCTGGCGCCTCAGTTGGACCAGCGTTCGTGCTGGACGTGCAGACCGCGTGAGACGACGCTTCATCCAGCCCCAAACATGCTCAATGAGGGACAGATCCGGAGATCTTGCTGGCCAGGGTAGTTGACTTACACCTTCTAGAGCACGTTGGGTGGCACGGGATACATGCGGACGTGCATTGTCCTGTTGGAACAGCAAGTTCCCTTGCCGGTCTAGGAATGGTAGAACGATGGGTTCGATGACGGTTTGGATGTACTGTGCACTATTCAGTGTCCCCTCGACGATCACCAGTGGTGTACGGCCAGTGTAGGAGATCGCTCCCCACACCATGATGCCGGGTGTTGGCCCTGTGTGCCTCGGTCGTATGCAGTCCTGATTGTGGCGCTCACCTGCACGGCGCCAAACACGCATAAGACCATCATTGGCACCAAGGCAGAAGCGACTCTCATCGCTGAAGACGACACGTCTCCATTCGTCCCTCCATTCACGCCTGTCGCGACACCACTGGAGGCGGGCTGCACGATGTTGGGGCGTGAGCGGAAGACGGCCTAACGGTGTGCGGGACCGTAGCCCAGCTTCATGGAGACGGTTGCGAATGGTCCTCGCCGATACCCCAGGAGCAACAGTGTCCCTAATTTGCTGGGAAGTGGCGGTGCGGTCCCCTACGGCACTGCGTAGGATCCTACGGTCTTGGCGTGCATCCGTGCGTCGCTGCGGTCCGGTCCCAGGTCGACGGGCACGTGCACCTTCCGCCGACCACTGGCGACAACATCGATGTACTGTGGAGACCTCACGCCCCACGTGTTGAGCAATTCGGCGGTACGTCCACCCGGCCTCCCGCATGCCCACTATACGCCCTCGCTCAAAGTCCGTCAACTGCACATACGGTTCACGTCCACGCTGTCGCGGCATGCTACCAGTGTTAAAGACTGCGATGGAGCTCCGTATGCCACGGCAAACTGGCTGACACTGACGGCGGCGGTGCACAAATGCTGCGCAGCTAGCGCCATTCGACGGCCAACACCGCGGTTCCTGGTGTGTCCGCTGTGCCGTGCGTGTGATCATTGCTTGTACAGCCCTCTCGCAATGTCCGGAGCAAGTATGGTGGGTCTGACACACCGGTGTCAATGTGTTCTTTTTTCCATTTCCAGGAGTGTAGTACACACTATGCTAAATCGTTTATGACTGCTCGATGCAGCTTTACTAGCCGCATCCGTAAACACTTTGTTTATATAAATCGGCCAAGGTATTGCAGAGATATTAGCTTTCCACCTTCCATAAATTTACAATTTTTAAGACAACAATAACTTTCAAACTATTACATATTTTCGTGGCGCGTCTAGATAATTTAGTTTTACATATTTTTCTGTCCATGAGTGCCAACTCGCACGTTCCACTCTTAGTTCTGTTTTCATCAATTTTTCTCTCGCATATAAATTTCTCCAAGCGCCAAACACGGCCATACGCGTCCACTCGGGTTTTCCCAAGGCTGCTGTAATATTAGTAATTTTCGCCTCACAAACATTAATATACGCTCAATAGTAAACCCCTGATGGCCTAAAGTTATCGAACAATTGTAAAGTAAAAGAAATAAACCATCGCATAGCAGCGACAGAATCTATTATTCTTTATCTTTGCCGTTCTTGCGCGGTGCCTGTAAATCTCTATGTACGTGTATTGATTAATGATATAAAAAAGAATTCTGTTGTTTCAAGACAAAAGAGGCACTGGGCGTCTCACCTTTTACTGTTTGTATTCCGTGAAAGTCAGACGCGGACTTGCTGCGTTAGGCATCGGTATTTTATATTTTATGTGAAAATATTCAGTAAATTTACTAAGTGTTATTTTTCCAATCAGAAAACTTTTAGCTTCGTGTATTTTATTATGAACAGACAGCATCAAGAGGACATTTAGACTGTTATGTATAAAGTATTTAATCACAATGGTCATCTATTGTATTTTAATATGAAAAGGTACGTAGCATTAAAAAAAGGTTTGTTAAAGATAAGTGTGCTTATTTTAGTAAATTAACCTTGACGATTTCCATCTCCTTATTTACTTGAATGATAATTATTTTGTGTTAGTTCATCACCAGAAATTACGATCACGCTGATGGACCGAACGCAGCATGAGGCAGAAGGAACATTATCGTTTTCTTATTATTTCTGAATCAGCTCTTTTTTTATATTGTGTAGTGTTGCATTTCTTTCAAAGTCTATAAATCTTCTGGTCCCTTAGTGTTGTTCTGGGTATGACTACATCACGACTATAAAAATGCACAGAAATGGTAATGTTTCTTCCGAACGATCTCAGATAAACCAATCTGCTGCCTTTTTTTTTTTTTTTCAAAATAATCCAACCAGCTATTTAATGCTCAACGTATGTTATTATAATAGTGTAATCAATCCCTGATTCTGTGCCGGCCGGTGTGGCTGTGCGGTTCTAGGCGCTTCAGTCTGGAGCCGCGTGACCACTACGGTCGCAGGTTCGAATCCTGCCTCGGGCATGGATGTGAGTGATGTCCTTAGGTTAGTTAGGTCCGCTAACTCACCTAAAGTCAATCCCACATACAGGGCTTCCCAGAAATGTCGCGACGAATTTCCCTGGGAGGAGGGGCGCGTCATAAGGATTGAGAATTGCGTGGAAGACCACGGCCGCAGACGCCAGGGGCAAGTTGTAGCAGAGATCGAATATCGGTATGGAAAGAAGAAAGTCATTCATTTGAAACATTTATTTGACACAATGAATACAACTCTAATGTTACAACAGATGCTCGAAGTTTGCACCGTCAGACTCTACGTATGCCTGACTCTGACGGAGTATTTATTCACGGACACGCTGAAAGTTGGCAATACTCTCTCAGGATTTAAAGGTTGGCTACAGCGCGCATACACAAGCTCTGGAATCTAAGATATTGTTGTCGCACTTCGCAGCGCACGGATTAACTAGTGGCAGTTTGGAAGCCAGTGTAGGAGCCCGCCTGCTGTGGTGCGCACGTGTGTTGGGCGAGGGGTCGTCGCCGAGCTGCCGTACTGCCGTGTCCGACAGCAGCGGCACAGGATCTGGTAGTGAGTTGATATTTTTTATAATTTGCAGCGCGCTTGTTAATTTAAAGAAAACGGTTCGTGTATGTGCGTAGCAGCAGACGGTAATTTTGATAATGATAGGAGTTGAATTCTTAAGGGAAACCATTGTTAGGCGAATAGATTAAGTATTGATTTTTGTCATTGATTTCTTTTGTATTTGTCAGGGAATTGTTTCACTATGTATTTAATTGGAAGTATTTCAGTCTGTCTCAACAGTCTGATTTATTTGTAATATTGCTTTAATGCCACTGGACGCAGATTTACATACGAAGCGATTGTTCAAAGAGCTTCTAGCGTTTTGTTAATTGAATGAGAAAGAATCGCTTTCAGAATATAGTTTTTGATTATTTGTTTGGGTTATCATTTATCGAGTTTCTATTTGACCGAACCCTTTCTCTTGAATCATATGTAGTTGTAGTAAGCAGCAGCAGCTGCAGCAACAGCAGGAGCCTCCATACAGAACACGCATTGCACTCAGCATCAGTAATAGGTTTTTTTATGTTTTTGTTAAATAATGGAATGCAGCAGATCAAGCAGTGGCAGCAGAAATACCAAGTAAGTTATTCGTTGCGCACAGGACCTATTAAAAAATAAATAAAGTTTAGGTGATCTCTGTAATAGTAAAGTTAACAAGAGTACAAGCACGAGATTTTCAGTAGAAAACACGAGATAAGAAGATAGAGCTCGCTACCTTCAACGCTCAAACCAACCGAGATTTTGTGGATTGTAGCAGGTGTGCAGTCGATTCCTCCGACTAGGTCCATTTCAGACTCCAGAGCTATCTATGAGAGATTTCATGCCCCTCCATAGAAAGAAATCAAGGCTCGATAAATCCGGTGAGCATGGGGTGCAGTGAACCGCTCCACGAATCACAATCCATTGGTGTGGGAATGGCATGTTTAAATGCCTATGAACAGCCAGTCCAAAATGGACAGGCGACCCATCATGTTTGGACCGCGCACCTCACATTTGCTGGTACATCTTCACGCACACCGGGAAGAACCATTTCCAAATACGTCTGACGTCGCGGAGGTCAAGCGGGATGGTAAAACGTACGACCTGCTTGTTGCCGCATACCGTGGGGGTTTTCTGGTGTCCACAAACACTCATTGTCGAGATTGAACACGCCATAGTGAATGTGGCCTCATCAGTAAAGCTGGGAAATGCACACGTCGGCCATTTTGTTGCAGAAGCCACTGTGCAAAAGTTACACGTACCAGATGGTCACTAGCTTGCAATAACTGAACCCTTTGGAGATGGAAAATGCGTAGGAAGTACTGTAAGTAGGCTGTTTAGGTTCTTATATTGGTAACGCCACGTAGCGCTATGTATGAAAATCACTGGCTGTGCTGTGTGCAGCCTGTGGCTGGTTTGCATTGTTGTTGGCTATTGCAGTGTTGGGCAGCTGGATGTTAACAGTGCGTAGCGTTGTGCAGTTGGAGGTGAGCCGCCAGCAGTGGTGGATGTGGGGAGAGAGATGGCGGAGTTTTGAAATTTGTAAGACTGGATGTCATGAACTGCTATATATATTATGACTATTAAGGTAAATACATTGTTTGTTCTCTATCAAATTCTTTCGTTTGCTAACTATGCCTATCAGTAGTGAGTGCCTTCAGTAGTTTGAATCTTTTATTTAGCTGGCAGTAGTGGTGCTTGCTGTATTGCAGTAGTGCAAGTAACGAAGATTTTTGGTGAGGTAAGTGATTTGTGAAAGGTATAGGTTAATGTTAGTCAGGGCCATTCTTTTGTAGAGATTTTTTAAAAGTCAGATTGCGTTGCGCTAAAAAAACATTGTGTGTCAGTTTAAGCACAGTCATGTATAATTTTTCTAAGGGGACGTTTCATATGTCGACCCTTAGCCGAGGATACCTCACTGGAATCTTCTGTTTTGTTCTTGTAGTTTGTGTAATTAGTGTAGCCATTGTTTATTGCTAGTGCGTAATTATAGAGAGAATTTCCTTTGTAGTTGTAGTTTATCATTGTTGTACAGTAAAACAGTTGTGGCATGCATGTGGATTTGCACGAAGTATTTCGCAGCTGCGCTTGCGATTAACTAGATATTATTTTCAGTGCAATGTTAATGTGTTCTCTTATTTCTGCTCTTCAAAGTGTGCTTTTCTGTGTTATCGTGTGAAATTTTGTGACAATAATGGCGTGTGACAAACGTAATACTAGGCTCCAAAGTAAACTGAGAAATGACAGTGAAGACGAAAGCAGTGTGTTAGCGCCGCCGAGTAATGAATTAACTAATGTTCAAAGTAGTAATTTGGTAATTGTGCATAGGGAAATGGAGCAGGCTGCAAATAATGGCGTAGACAGTAAAACAAATAGTGATCCAGTCAAAAACCAAGAGAACTTATTTCAACAGAAATTACGAATGCATTGTTATAGTGAACAGACGACACAGTGTTGTTATTTGTACATTCTTGCTTGTTAGTTGCACGATCACGTAACGACTATAAGGCTCACATACTTAGAACATTTACCAGTACTGCTAATGAGATTTTAATGAAACATTTTGGTTTACTTGAAAATACATTCTGGATTTAAAGTACTTTCTGTGAGATACCAGATGACACAGTGGTTAGTTTATGTGACAGCTACACGATTTTATCACGACACTACTAATGAGTGACAATTTACAATGTTGCTTTTGCGGTGTTTCTGTTTTATATCTGCACAGTTTTTTTGAATTATTCTGGAAGTAAAACATGTTTTAGCAGTAACTTTTGTGCTATAGCACAATAAGACAGCCTTTTCCGTAGCACAACAATACGTTGCAGCACAGTACTTTCTTCATCACGGCAATAAGCGTAATAACTAAGATATCTATACGCAAAGCATTTCACTTTTGTTTATCATGAGGTAAGTACATTGACTTCTGCAGAACTTAGCTTTCGGAGGACGATAACTACGGCACTTCCACAGAGATTATCTTACAACAACATGCATAGTTTAGCGCTACAGTACACGTATTTGAGTGATTAATTTTGTACTTCAAACATTTATTTTTAAAGATATTTGAAGTACAATGATACAAAGGTTTTCCGTGATACATTTCATTCCATTGCTGTAATCTGTAACACGTGAGAGTATAATTACATTAATCCACAGCGGGGTACATGCTTACTTTGTGTACCATGTGTCTGGCAAGCACAAGGAACCCTAGCTAATATGGTATTTGCTTATACAACTTTACACATCGGTACCATATTTCTCTAACACATAAATTACACAGCTATCTGATCATTTAACTGAGAGAGACAAACATTTATTTTACTACGTCAGTGACAGATGTTTACGCGATTACACGGTTGGATAACTTCACACTTCTGAAATTGTATTTTGTCTGTACTTTGTGAACTGTTTATATTTTTTCGGAACCACTGTGATACTACGAGAGCTTTGAATGATATATTTGATATGGGATCGTGATTTTTATAGTACGTTTGAGGTAGATGACACTATTTAAATGAGCAGAGAATTTTCTTTAGGTTTTGAAATTATTGCAAAAAACTACGACGTTTTCAAGATTTGACTGAGGTGTTATGATGTTATTATTACGACGACGATGTGTATTATGCTGCTGAGGTACGTTTATGATCAATAAGATGATGCTATCGTATATGAGGAATTTGATTATGCTACGTATTTCTTATAATGAAATATTGAAGAAGTGTCGACGAATATGTATATGTGTAATAAAGTAAGGAGTAATGAACAGTGGTTAGGGTCTCTGATATGTGAAAAAGGATGTTGTAAACCAAGAATCGTACTTTAAGAATTATGAAATGTGTGTACATGTGTGAATGTATTACAATGCTGTCGAAAATTTTTTGGACACTGTTATATTTATAGGATTTTGTTTCTACACTTTTCTACTGTAATTTCTCGACTTGTGAAATTTTATTTGTATATGAGACTGTCACTGTAGTGCAAACTGGTGTTGTAAATATTTCGGTAAGAAAGTTAAGTGACCACCTGCACATAATGCTTCATGCGCACCCAGCTGCGTGACAATCGCCTGGAAAAAAGCCATTTGTGTGTGCCTTTCAGAGACAGAGATGAAAAAAAAAAAATAGGGGCCATTATCCTCGCTATTGACATTCTTTTGTAGAAAGCATCGCAAATACGACACGCTCAAACTTGAAAACATATGATAACACTGTGCAGCTCTTAATTTATGATATTTACTGAAATGTCTAATGAAATGACGAGAAATATTTTATGTCTATTCACCTGATTATGACTACTGTCTTTCTAGTTGAGAGATTTTTTTTACTACCTTATGAAATGCCATATGGCTAATGAATGATGTTTCATGCCTTCCTTTGTACATATTTGCTCATTTTCTTTACTATCTAGTTTCTAGCTGCACTGCAGCATTGGTTATTATAAAATTTAATAGATGTACTAATATCACTATTTTCTGTCTACAGACCCAGTAAAGAATACGTTTCTCATATACTTTCTTAGAAAAGAGAGCACAAACAGACATATCCCTTCACAGGAATTGCATAAATAATTTTTTTAATGACTTGGTAACTTTCTTGCAGAGTAAGTTTTTGTGATGCATCACTCTAGTGTTAAGATGTGACATAGGTATTAGACATGGCCATTTTTAGTGTAATATTTTTTCTGCTTGAGCTATGTCACGTTTAGTTATATGTTATTGCATTTTCTGCTGCTGTTTGCCAGGCATAGTGCTACTAAATTTCACTTTACATTACTCTGTTAAGCCAGTTTTACTACGAACGGGATTTTTCTTGTTTGCTGTGCATTGCCTTATATTAATTGTAATATTGCATTTGCTTTGCTGATTTATGCTGCTTGCTTTGCCATTTGTATTTTTTATCATTGCTATTTGTGTTAATTGTTTTGAGCTGCCGCATTGCATCGTTCCTTAGTTTAGCATCTGAGCTCAGTAGATTTAAGTTAGCTTAAGATGGGGTAGGCTATATGAGAGAACGAGTTCTGATGAATTGGAAGAAATGCATTGAGAAGCTATAAGAAAATGGTTTGGCCAAAAAAAGTATTTTGAAACAGTAGGGTTTAGGGATAACAGGTTTAGGTAGGATTTTCTTGGAAATAAATGATGAGGTAAGATAAAGGAAAATAAATAATGAGGTGAGAAATATGTGAACATAAAAATACAGAAAGCATGCTTGGATAGGATTTTTTTTTTTTTGGTGGAAACAAATGTTGAAATAAGACGAAAGATCTATGGAATGAAGTCTTAGGTTGGACTGCAGTACCAAATGTTACACTGAAAACAAACCCTGCCCTTTCCTCTTGTGTTATTCTGCTATGTGTTTGTGTACTCTTGTATATTTGTGTTTTTCCTGTCTTAATGTGTTTAGCTAATAAGAGTTATGTTGTAGAATTTTTCTGATAATATGTTATTTTCTTTGTAAAGATGTTTAGGCATTATTTATTCCGTTTTGTTTTAATGCTCATGTGTGAAGTTGATGTTTCAAAAGTTATTCTGATCTTTTATGTATGAACTTATGTCATAATTCCTGTAACACTGATGTATATGTTATTTCGATTTTTGCAAGCTCACCGTTCGTGTGCCGATCCATGTTCCTCACATGCTGGCTATTGCTCGAATGAGGAAATCCTCACTTTCCAATCCAGTATTCTCATGTACAGCACCACCGAACGACGACGTTTGGGGCCATAAGTTGCAATTCTCAGTCTCTGTGATGTGTCTGACGTCCCCCGTATGTTTGTCACAACATTTCTGGGGCACTCTGTAGAACGACTGAGACCAACTAAAACAGGAGAAACGTAGTAATCAACGTCACAGGTGATTTGGATCCAGTCTTCATTGGGAGGCTTCAACTAGGCACGGTATCCATACTGGAACTTGTGGGCAGTCTTCCTCATCGAACTGAATTCAAACTCAGTCTGAACAGGTCTTGGAAAGCCCACTGGTACCGATAGGTCGCCGTGTTATCCTCAGCCGACTGGCATCACAGGATCCGGATGTGGAGGGGCATGTGTTTAGTACACCGCTCTCCCGGCCGTTATCAGTTTTCGTGACTTCTTAGTCAAGTAGCTCCTTAGTAGGCCTCACAAGGGCTGAGTGCAGCCCACTTGCAAACCCTGCTCGACAGACCACTACAGTCACCCATCCAAGTGCTAACCAAGCCCAATAGCGCTTAATTTCGGTGGTCTCACGAGAACCGGTCTTACCACTGTGGTAAGGTCGTTGGCACCTCCTGGAGTATACGCATCAGCAAATCCAAAGGCGGTATTACACAGTATTAGCGTGATTTCACCTGTGGGCGACTAATTTTGGTTCAGACTGCAAATATTCGTGTGTACAATGTTTGCTCGTTTCGACTGTTAATGTACACTCATGCTCATAAATTAAGGCTAATGCTGATACATGGTGAAACAACGCTCTGGTGGGCGGTTTGTGGGTTTAAATCACTTCGGGATATGACCATGCGGTGCATCTGACATGCGGTCATTGCATGGTGGCGCTGGCAGCAGTCCACATACGCAGAGGTGCGTTGGTGCAGCGAGTAAGTGCGCAGAAATTTTCAGACGTGCTGATGGTGACTGTGTTGAAAATGGCTTAAAGAACGCATATTGCTGACGTTTTGAGGGGTAGAATACTAGGGCGACTGCAGACTGGTCAAATGCAGCAGGTCGTAGCACGGGCCCACTGTGTGCCACAAAGTGTGATCTCAAGATTATTGCAAAGATTCTAGCAGACAGGAAACGTGTTCAAGCTCTACAGTACGGGACGTCCACTATGTACAACACCACAAGAAGAGCGATATCTCACCATCAGTGCCCGCAGACGGCCAAGGAGTACTGCAGGTAGCCTTGCTCGGGACCCTACCGCAGCTACTGGAATAGTTGTCTCCAGACACACAGTCTACAGACGACTGAACTGACATGGTTTATTCGCCTGGAGACCTGCAAGGTGCATCCCACTCCCTGGTCACAGGAGAGCCCGTAAAGCCTGGTGTCAAGAACACAGTACATGGTCATTGGAACAGTGGTCCCAGGTTATATTCATGGACGAGGCCAGGTATAGTTTGAACAGTGATTCTCGCCGGGTTTTCATCTGGCGTGAACCAGGAACCAGATACCAACCCCTTAATGTCCTTCAATGGGACCTGTATGGAGATCGTGGTTTGATGGTGTGGGTTGGGATTATGATTGGTGCACATACACCCCTCCATGTCTTTGATAGAGGAACTATAACATGTAATGTGTATCCACAGGACATGTGGCCTGTAATTGAAGAAGTGTCATGATGATCTCTCCATTGGCAAAATATTCCGGAATAGTTCCCCATTTTGATCTCCGGGAGGGGACTGCCAAGGGGGAGGTTACCATGAGAAAAAGATTGAATAATCAACGAAAGGATAACGTTCTACGAGTCGGGGCGTGGAATGTCAGAAGCTTGAACGTGGTAGGGAAACTAGAAAATCTGAAAAGGGAAATGCAAAGGCTCAATCTAGATATAGTAGGGGTCAGTGAAGTGAACTGGAAGGAAGACAAGGATTTCTGGTCAGATGAGTATCGGGTAATATCAACAGCAGAAGAAAATGGTATAACAGGTGTAGGATTCGTTATGAATAGGAAGGTAGGGCAGAGGGTGTGTTACTGTGAAGAGTTCAGTGACCGGGTTGTTCTAATCAGAATCGACAGCAGACCAACACCGACAATGATAGTTCAGGTATGCATGCCGACGTCGCAAGCTGAAGATGAACAGATAGAGAAAGTGTATGAGGATATTGAAAGGGTAATGCAGTATATAAAGGGGGACGAAAATCTAATAGTCATGGGCGACTGGAATGCAGTTGTAGGGGAAGGAGTAGGAGAAAAGATTACAGGAGAATATGGGCTTGGGACAAGGAATGAAAGAGGATAAAGACTAATTGAGTTCTGTAACAAGTTTCAGCTAGTAATAGCGAATACCCTGTTCAAGAATCACAAGAGGAGGAGGTATACTTGGAAAAGGCCGGGAGATACATCATGGTCAGACAGAGATTCCGATATTAGATACTGGATTGTAAGGCGTACCCAGGAGCAGATATAGACTCAGATCACAATATAGTAGTGATGAAGAGTAGGCTGAAGTTCAAGACATTAGTCAGGAAGAATCAATACGCAAAGAAGTGGGATACGGAAGTACTAAGCAATGACGAGATACATTTGAAGCTCTCTAACGCTATAGATACAGCAATAAGGAGTAGCGCAGTAGGCAGTACAGTTGAAGAGGAATGGACATCTCTAAAAAGGGCCATCACAGAAGTTGGGAAGGAAAACATAGGTACCAAGAAGGTAGCTGCGAAGAAACCATGGGTAACAGAAGAAATACTTCAGTTGATTGATGAAAGGAGGAAGTACAAACATGTTCCAGGAAAATCAGGAATACAGAAATACAAGTCGCTGAGGAATGAAATAGGAACTACAGGGAAGCTAAGACGAAACGGCTGCAGGAAAAATGTGAAGACATCGAAAAAGATATAATTGTCGGAACGACAGACTCAGCATACAGGAAAGTCAAAACAACCTTTGGTGACATTAAAAGCAACGGTGGTAACATTAAGAGTGCAACGGGAATTCCACTGTTAAATGCAGAGGAGAGAGCAGATAGGTGGAAAGAATACATTGAAAGCCTCTATGAGGGTGAAGATTTGTCTGATGTGATAGAAGAAGAAACAGGAGTCGATTTAGAAGAAATAGGGGATCCAGTATTAGAATCGGAATTTAAAAGAGCTTTGGAGGACTTATGGTCAAATAAGGCAGAAGGGATAGATAACATTCCATCAGAATTTCTAAAATCATTGGGGGAAGTGGCAACAAAACGACTATTCACGTTGGTGTGTAGAATATATGAGTCTGGCGATATACCATCTGACTTTCGGAAAAGCATCGTCCACACAATTCCGAAGACGGCAAGAGCTGACAAGTGCGAGAATTATCGCACAATCAGCTTAACAGCTCATGCATCGAAGCTGCTTACAAGAATAATATACAGAAGAATGGAAAAGAAAATTGAGAATGCGCTAGGTGACGACCAGTTTGGCTTTAGGAAAAGCAAATGGACGAGAGAGGCAATTCTGACGTTACGGCTAGTAATGGAAGCAAGGCTAAAGAAAAATCAAGACACTTTCATAGGATTTGTCGACCTGGAAAAAGCGTTTGACAGTATAAAATGGTGCAAGTTGTTCGAGATTCTGAAAAAATGAGGGGTAAGCTATAGGGAGAAACAGGTCATATACAATATGTACAACAACCAAGAGGGAATAATAAGAGTGTACGATCAAGAACGAAGTGCTCGTATTAAGAAGGGTGTGAGACAAGGCTGTAGCCTTTCGCTCCTACTCTTCAATCTGTACATCGAGGAAGCAATGATGGAAATAAAAGAAAGGTTCAGGAGTGGAATTAAAATACAAGGTGAAAGGATATCAATGATATGATTCGCTGATGACATTGCTATCCTGAATGAAAGTGAGGAAGAATTAAATGATCTGCTGAACGGAATGAACAGCCTAATGAGTACACAGTATGGTTTGATAGTAAATCGGAGAAAGACGAAGGTAATGAGAAGTAGTAGAAATGAGAACAGCGAGAAACTTAACATCAGGATTGATGGTCACAAAGTCAATGAAGTTAAGGAATTCTGCTACCTAGGCAGTAAAATAACCAATGACGGACGGTGCAAGGAGGACATCAAAAGCAGACTCGCTATGGCAAAAAAGGCATTTCTGGCCAAGAGAAGTCTACTAATATCAAATACCGGCCTTAATTTGAGGAAGAAATTTCTGAGGATGTACGTCTGGAGTACAGCATTGTATGGTAGTGAAACATGGATTGTGGGAAAGCCTGAACAGAAGAGAATCGAAGCATTTGAGATGTGGTGCTATAGACGAATGTTGAAAATTAGGTGGACTGATAAGGTAAGGAATGAGGAGGTTCTACGCAGAATCGGAGAGGAAAGGAATATATGGAAAACACTGATAAGGAGGAGGGACAGGATGATAGTACATCTGCTAAGACATGAGGGAATGACTTCCTGGGTCCCTTCTTCCTGATGGATGATAACACACAGCCCCACCGAGCTGTCATCGTGGAGGAGTACCTTCAAACAGAAGATATCAGGCGAATGGAATGGCCTGCCTGTTCTCCAGACCTAAACCCCATCGAGCACGTCTGGGATGCTCTCGGTCGACGTATCGCTGCACGTCTTCAAACCCCTATGACACTTCAGGAGCTCCGACAGGCAAGAATGGTGCAAGAATGGGAAGCTATACCCCAGCAGCTGCTCGACCACCTGATCCAGAGTATGCCAACCCGTTGTGCGGCCTGTGTGCGTGAGCATGGTGACCATATCCCATACGGATGTCGGAGTACATGCGCAGGAAATAGTGGCGTTTTGTAGCACATGTGTTTAGGGACGGTTTTCTCAACTTATCACCAATACTGTGGACTTATAGATCTGTGTTGTGTGTGTTCCCTGTGTTCCTATGCTATTATTGCAGTTTTGTGTGGTGCCACGATTTATTGCAACACATTCTGCAGTTATCCTTAATTTATGATCGTGAGTGTAGAACCACAGGCTAAGTGCGTGGTAAACGGTTACTTGTATGTGTAGAATGGACAGAACTGAAGCAACATCAGTACTTAAATTCGCCTGTTTCATTTAGTCCTTAATGTTGTGAGACCATTTCGAAGCATTATGATGCTTGTGTTGAATGCTTGTCGCGCAAACAGGAGATAATTCATTTCCCGAACTGATTAGATATGGACAAGTGCTACGCATTGCTAACAGATAGCATGAGGTCAGACCTTTTATGAACGACAATCTCTTTTACAGATGAACAGGCGGTTATCAGAGATGGCTGTAAAGTGAAAAGATATACTGAACACGCCTCCTCTCATTGTGTCATTGTATCCAAAGGAAAACGAAGTAAGAGGAGTCTGCTAGTTAAGTACAGACCAAAATGCTATTAGGGGGAGTTTTCAGGCAAAAAATAAAAATTTTCGACATTTTACAAAACAAGTCCTACAACACTTTTCTTTCTTTCCTGCACAAAATGGTTTACAATTTATCTTTGTGTGACGTTTAAAAGTATTTTAATTTAATTTCATTTTATTACTTGCGTATCTCTAAAACTACCTAATTTCTCTTTATGTGCCATTCTAAAGCCTATAACTGTGTAGTTGAATCGAATCCTCGTGAAAATATGGAGTCAAACAAAATGGACTGTGCTTGATAGGTTCCCGGGAATTAGGCCGGATAATATTGAAAAAACCGCAGAATAATTCAGCGAGACAACTGCCCGTCATCTTCAGGTGCTAATGTAACGTCGCTGAGAAGCTCGCAGATTTATATATTGGCTTTCTAGAACAGCGTAGGCGCCAGTGGGGGCATAACGGCGTTTACGATTGGTCTTCGATGACGTAATGCCCCCGCTGGCGCCTGCGCTGTTCTAGAAAGCCAACATATAAACTGGCGAGCTTCGCAGCGAGGTTACAGTAGCACCTGAGAATGGCGGGCAGTTGTCTCGCTGAAATATTGTGCGATTTTTTCAATATTATCCGGCGTAATTCCCGGGAATCTATCAAGCAGATGCAACGCCGGGAAAGCCTCAAACAGCACAAAATGGACTGTGTTGAATGTGTAGAAAGGAGGATGGGTAGCATTATGCAATGGCCATCAGGAATAACGGAAAGTATGAAGAAAGGAGTCTTGCCCTCATACTTCCACAACTTTCCAATTCATTTACCTTGACCACGTGGACCTAATCGCTGCGTAAATTCCGGAAGGCTGTAGTTTCAGGACCGTACAAGAACTCTATTCCTGAAGCTGTTATGGAATCCATCAGGCGAATTTATAGAAACCCACCTCATCCAAACCACTTTCAAAAGTGTCTACATAGGCATACACAGAATGCCAATGAGTCTTTCAGTAATATAATCTGGAAATGAGTACCCAAAAACTTTTTAGGGATAAATATCTTGAAACAGGGAATTAGTGATGCAGTCTTAACATTCAATGGTGGGCGCTTGCGGGGGATAAGAGTTGTAGACTTTATTAACATCATCCCAGCCTGTAATACTGTGAAGGGGTTGAAATTATTAGACAAGCAAGATTTTCGAGGCAGAACGTGCAGCCGAGTTCACCCCCAAACAAGTAAGGTCAGCCAGAAGGAAGAAGCTTTTAGAGGAGAAGGGTGTCGACATGCTGATTATGCTGCTGGGTGCTTCAGAGCCTTAATTTAAAAATATGGGTGAGTTTTTTGCATTTTAAACTTTAAATGCTATTTTCTCAATATGACTTTTTCTGTGCTTTATGTATCTATACGTCAAAAACTACCTGTTTTATTATAACACACTGCACCTAATGAAGCACAGTGATGGGAGTGATTTGAATAGGGATGAATTTAGAGGCTTACATGTGCAAAACTTCATAATAAAAATGGCATTATATACATACAGGGTGTTTCAAAAATGACCGGTATATTTGAAACGGCAATAAAAACTAAACGAGCAGCGATAGAAATACACCGTTTGTTGCAATATGCTTGGGACGACAGTACATTTTCAGGCGGACAAACTTTCGAAATTGCAGTAGTTACAATTTTCAACAACAGATGGCGCTGCAAGTGATGTGAAAGATATAGAAGACAACGCAGTCTGTGGGTGCGCCATTCTGTACGTCGTCTTTCTGCTGTAAGCGTGTGCTGTTCACAACGTGCAAGTGTGCTGTAGACAACATGGTTTATTCCTTAGAACAGAGGATTTTTCTGGTGTTGGAATTCCACCGCCTAGAACACAGTGTTGTTGCAACAAGACGAAGTTTTCGACGGAGGTTTAATGTAACCAAAGGACCGAAAAGCGATACAATAAAGGATCTGTTTGAAAAATTTCAATGGACTGGGAACGTGACGGATGAACGTGCTGGAGAGGTAGGGCGACCGCGTACGGCAACCACAGAGGGCAACGCGCAGCTAGTGCAGCAGGTGATCCAACAGCGGCCTCGGGTTTCCGTTCGCCGTGTTGCAGCTGCGGTCCAAATGACGCCAACGTCCACGTATCGTCTCATGCGCCAGAGTTTACACCTCTATCCATACAAAATTCAAACGCGGCAACCCGTCAGTGCCGCTACCATTGCTGCACGAGAGACATTCGCTAACGATATAGTGCATTTGGTTTACTGACGAAGCTTATTTTTACCTGAACGGCTTCGTCATTAAACAGAACGGGCGCATATGGGGAACCGAAAAGCCCCATGTTGCAGTCCCATCGTCCCTGCATCCTCAAAAAGTACTGGTCTGGGCAGCCATTTCTTCCAAAGGAATCATTGGCCCATTTTTCAGATCCGAAACGATTACTGCATCACGCTATCTGGACATTCTTCGTGAATTTGTGGCGGTACAAACTGCCTTAGACGACACTGCGAACACCTCGTGGTGCCCGGCCACATCGCACGGCCGACGTCTTTAATTTCCTGAATGAATATTTCGATGATCGTGTGATTGCTTTGGGCTATCCGAAACATACAGGAGGTGGCGTGGATTGGCCCCCCTATTCACCAGACATGAACCCCTGTGACTTCTTTCTGCGGGGTCACTTGAAAGACCAGGTGTACCGCCAGAATCCAGAAACAATGGAACAGCTGAAGCAGTACATCTCATCTGCATGTGAAGCCATTCCGCCAGACACGTTGTCAAAGGTTTCGGGTAATTTCATTCAGAGACTACGCCATATTATTGCTACGCATGGTGGATATGTGGAAAATATCGTACTATAGAGTTTCCCAGACCGCAGCGCCATCTGTTGTTGAAAATTGTAACTACTGTAATTTCGAAAGTTTGTCTGCCTGAAAATGTACTGTTGTCCCAAGCATATTGCAACAAACGGTGTATTTCTATCGCTGCTCGTTTAGTTTTTATTGCCGTTTCAAATATACCGGTCCTTTTTTGAAACACCCTGTATATTTCTGGTTCTTTCGTATCTTATCTCTTAATTCTGCTTCAGAAGGCAGAAACAACGGGTACGTTACCTGTAAAAGTATAGATTGTTATCGTCATTGGTTCCAGAGAAAAAGTCACTTCGTTAATTTAACACTGACCTTATCAACTGGAACTGCAAACTCCCCTTAAAGGTGTAAGTAGGCTGTTTAGGTTTTTATGTTGGTAACGCTACGTAGCACTCTATATGAAAATCACTCTCTGTGCTGTGTGAAGGCTGTGGTTGGTTTGCATTGTTGGAGTATATGCTATTGTAGTGTTGGGCAGTTGGCTGTTAACAGCGCGTAGCGTTGCGCAGTTGGAGGTGAGCCGCCAGCACTGGTGGATGTGGGGAGAGAGATGGCGGAATTTTGAGAGCGGGCGATCTGGACGTGTGTCCATCAGAAAGACTAAATTTGTAATATTGGATATCATATATATATATATATATATATATATATATATATATATATATATATATATATATATATATATATATATCAGTCCATCATTATATATAAATAATGACTTTTGAACACTATTACTTGTTCTCTATCAAAATCTTTCATTTGCTAACTATGCCTATCAGTAGGTAGTGCCTTCAGTAGTTTGAATCTTTTATTTAGCTGGCAGTAGTGGCGAGCACTGTATTGCAGTAGTTCGAGTTACGAAGATTTTTGTGAGGTAAGTGATTTGTGAAACGTATAGGTTAATGTTAGTCAGGGCCATTCTTTTGTAGGGATTATTGAAAGTCAGATTCCGTTGCGCTAAAAATATTGGCTGTCAATTTAGTGTTGATCAGAATAGGTAAAGAGCGAAATGTCTGAGTATGTTCAGTTCTGCTCAGCTGTTTGAAAATCAAACAATGTAAGAGGTTTATCAGCACAGTGATTCATTAATTTTTCTAAGGGGCTGTTTCAAAGGTAACTTTAGAACTCTAGAGCCATCGTACTGTTGTGATCTTCAGTCCCTATACTGGGTTAACGCAGCCCCCCAAGCTAGTCTACTCTTGGACGACTCTCCATCTCTGGAATAACAACTGCAAGCCAGTTTTTACCCCTCACACTTACCTCCTTTATGAAATTTGCGATTCCTTAATACCTCAAGTTGTGTTCCATCAACTAGTCCCTTCTCTGAGTCAAGTTGCACCATAAATTCCTTTTTTCCCCAGCTCAGCGCAGCACCTCCTCTTTAGTTATTCGAGCTACCCAAACTAATCTTCAGCGTTCTTCTGTAGCGCCACATTTCATAAGCTTCACTTCTCACCTTGTGTGAATTGTATACTGCTCAAGTTTCAATTATTTTCAAGGCTGCACCTACAAATCGTGTGTCGGATACTAACACGTCAGCTCACGCAAAGCGATGAAGAATCGAGAAGGCGAAAAGTTTGCACCATGCAAAAGAGGACAAACATTTAATTATTTATCAATCTTTTGATTAATATGATGATGTTCTCGATTTTTCCTACCTTTCCCATCCCTCCGTTACTGCTACACACTACGTCATCTGTGTTTTGCGTAGTTTAAGTCTCTGTCTTATTATTATTATTATTATTTATTTTATTGCCGTCATTGGACCACTCTAGTCAAAAATACAAAGTTGTAAACAAGTTGTTACACAGGGATACAATCTGGCTACACAATAACTTAATATGATATTTAGGTAATATAATTGTTAGAGTCTATTCTTATATGAAAGGTGTTTTGCTTTTCTGTCTGTCCAATATTTTTTCATTCTTTCAGATATTTTCTTTCTTCATCTGAGACCACTCTTCCTGTACGCCTTTTATTGATTTTCATTTGTAGTCCGGTTTGCGGGTCTTGCAGTATTCTGGTTTTCTCTGTCTTGTTTTTTAGGTCATCTACTGTAATTTGGAGTTCTTTTATATCTTCCTTAATTTCTGTGATCCATTTAATGTCGCTCTTGCTATTCCACAATTTTTGTATCATTTTTTTTACTAATTGAGTTCTCATCAGATGTCCAAAGAATGAGATGCGTTTCTTCCTGATCGTGCTCATGACTGGTTCTATTTTGTTATATACTGTTTCATTTGATGCTATTCTCCTATGTCCATTTATTTTATACTGTTTATTTATACATGTACTAATTATTCTTCTTTCTATTTTTAGTATTCTGTCAATTTCTGCTGTATTAGTTGTTTTGAAGATAGTTTCAGCTGCATACATTATTTCTGGTTGTGTAACTGTTTTATAGTGTTTTAATTTTGCATCTATAGATAGGCTTTTTTTGTTGTATGTAGTTTTGGTAATGTAATTTTCGTAGTTCAGTTTTTTTATTCTATTCTGCTAAGATGGCTTCTCATTTAAATTGTATGTTATTATTTCGCCGAAATATTTAAATTTATCGACAATTTTGATTTCTTGTTGTCCTATTGTAATTTTGTTTGCAAGTGGTGGATCAGTTAGCATAACCTCCGTTTTCTCTAATGATATTCTAAGGCCTACTTTCTCTGCTATTTCTTGTAGTGATTTCACTTGTTGCCTGGCTTCTTGAACGGTGTTGGCTAGGAGAGCAAGATCATCAGCGAATCCCAAGCAGTTTAAGCTAATACCATCTTTTACACTTCCAATTCTTATCACCTTTGGATTGTCCTTCTACCATTCTCTCATTATGTATTCCAGTGCTCAGTCGAACAGTAATGGTGATAGGCAGTCACCTTGTCTTAAGCCTGTTCTTATGAGGAATGGTTCCGAAATTTCTCCTCTAAATTTCATTTTTGATTTGGTGTTGGTTGGAGTAAGTCTCTGTCTACATTACTACTATTTTTCCCCAAGTCTCTGTCTGCACTGCTACTGTTTTTCCATCTCTACTGCAATGAGTTGTGCGTACTCTCTCGAATGCTTTTGAATTAGTACACGCATTTTACAATTCGTACAAAAAAATTGTTATGTTTTCCGTGTATGAGCGCACACCCATGACATTTTCGTTAGTGTGTGATATTACAAGACTTCGTCAAGAAACTAATTAATGGCCAGATCAATATAAACATCATTCCCTGAACATGATGGCCACAAAAATAGGAAACAGAAATCTGAAAAATAATCGCAGTATATAATCAATGATTTTCTCCACCTCCCCTTCTCTCTTTTTCTATACCCCCTCCCCTCTTCCCCCTCTCTCTCCCTCTCTCTCTCTCTACCTATCTCCATACCTCTACCTACTTCCATACCTCTATCTGTCTCCGTACCTCTATCACTTCTATCTGTCTCCATATGTCTTTACCTCCATACCTCTCTATCGATCTTCTTACCTCACACACGCACACACAAACCTATATATATACACTCCTGGAAATGGAAAAAAGAACACATTGACACCGGTGTGTCAGACCCACCATACTTGCTCCGGACACTGCGAGAGGGCTGTACAAGCAATGATCACACGCACGGCACAGCGGACA
Organism: Schistocerca cancellata; assembly: GCF_023864275.1. Lineage (NCBI taxonomy): Eukaryota > Metazoa > Arthropoda > Insecta > Orthoptera > Acrididae > Schistocerca > Schistocerca cancellata. Next base: position 177,110,773 of record NC_064635.1, read on the forward strand.
CACCAGGAACAGCGGTGTTGGCCGTCGAATGGCGCTAGCTGCGCAGCATTTGTGCACCGCCGCCGTCAGTGTCAGCCAGTTTGCCGTGGCATACGGAGCTCCATCGCAGTCTTTAACACTGGTAGCATGCCGCGACAGCGTGGACGTGAACCGTATGTGCAGTTGACGGACTTTGAGCGAGGGCGTATAGTGGGCATGCGGGAGGCCGGGTGGACGTACCGCCGAATTGCTCAACACGTGGGGCGTGAGGTCTCCACAGTACATCGATGTTGTCGCTAGTGGTCGGCGGAAGGTGCACGTGCCCGTCGACCTGGGACCGGACCGCAGCGACGCACGGATGCACGCCAAGACCGTAGGATCCTACGCAGTGCCGTAGGGGACCGCACCGCCGCTTCCCAGCAAATTAGGGACACTGTTGCTCCTGGGGTATCGGCGAGGACCATTCGCAACTGTCTCCATGAAGCTGGGCTACGGTCCCGCACACCGTTAGGCCGTCTTCCGCTCACGCCCCAACATCGTGCAGCCCGCCTCCGTTGGTGTCGCGACAGGCGTGAATGGAGGGACAAATGGAGACGTGTCGTCTTCAGCGATGAGAGTCACTTCTGCCTTGGTGCCAATGATGGTCGTATGCGTGTTTGGCGCCGTGCAGGTGAGCGCCACAATCAGGACTGCATACAACCGAGGCACACAGGGCCAACACCCGGCATCATGGTGTGGGGAGCGATCTCCTACACTGGCCGTACACCACTGGTGATCGTCGAGGGGACACTGAATAGTGCACGGTACATCCAAACCGTCGTCGAACCCATCGTTCTACCATTCCTAGACCGGCAAGGGAACTTGCTGTTCCAACAGGACAATGCACGTCCGCATGTATTCCGTGCCACCCAACGTGCTCTAGAAGGTGTAAGTCAACTACCCTGGCCAGCAGGATCTCCGGATCTGTCCCCCATTGAGCATGTTTGGGACTGGATGAAGCGTCGTCTCACGCGGTCTGCACGTCCAGCACGAACGCTGGTCCAACTGAGGCGCCAGGTGGAAATGGCATGGCAAGCCGTTCCACAGGACTACATCCAGCATCTCTACGATCGTCTCCATGGGAGAATAGCAGCCTGCATTGCTGCGAAAGGTGGATATGCACTGTACTGGTGCCGACATTGTGCATGCTCTTTTGCCTGGTCTATGTGCCTGTGGTTCTGTCAGTGTGATCATGTGATGTATCTGACCCCAGGAATGTGTCAATAAAGTTTCCCCTTCCTGGGACAATGAATTCACGGTGTTCTTATTTCAATTTCCAGGAGTGTATATATATATGGGTTATATATATATATATATATATATATATATATATATATATATATATATATATATATATATATATATATATAACACTGGGGTTAACTGGGTTAACCCCAGTACAAAAAGGTACAGCCAAACCTTCAGGAAACATTCCTCACACACAAAGAAAGAGAATATGTTATGTGGACATGTGTCCGGAAATGCTTACTTTCCATGTTAGAGCTCATTTTATTACTTCTCTTCAAATCACATTAAACATGGAATGGAAACACATAGCAACAGAACGTACCAGCGTGACTTCAAACACTTCGTTACAGGAAACGTTCAAAATGTCCTCCGTTAGCGAGGATACATGCATCCACCCTCCGTCGAATGTAATCCCTGATGCGCTGATGCAGCCCTGGAGAATGGTGTATTGTATCACCACAGCCGTCCACAATACGAGCACGAAGAGTCTCTACATTTGGTACCAGGGTTGCATAGACAAGAGCTTTAAAATGCCCCTGTAAATGAAAGTCAAGAGGGTTGAGGGCAGGAGAGCGTGGAGGCCATGGAATTGGTCCACCTCTACCAATCCATCGGTCACCGAATCTGTTGTTGAGAAGCGTACGAACACTTCGACTGAAATGTGCATGAGCTCCATCGTGCATGAACCACATGTTGTGTCGTACTTGTAAAAGCACATGTTCTAGGAGCACAGGTAGAGTATCCCGTATGAAATCATGATAACGTGCTCCATTGAGCGTAGGTGGGAGAACATGGAGCCCAATCGAGACATCACCAACAATGCCTGCCCAAACGTTCACAGAAAGTCTGTGCTGATGACGTGATTGCACAATTGCGTGCGGATTGTCGTCAGCTCACACATGTTGATTGTGAAAATTTACAGTTTGATCACGTTGGAATGAAGCCTCATCTGTTAAGAGGACATTTGCACTGAAATGAGGATTGACACATTGTTGGATGAACCATTCGCAGAAGTGTACCCGTGGAGGTCAATCAGCTGCTGATAGTTCCTGCACACGCTGTACATGGTACGGAAACAACTGGTTCTCCCGTAGCACTCTCCATACAGTGACGTGGTCAACGTTACCTTGTACAGCAGCAACTTCTCTGACGCTGACATTAGGGTTATCGTCAACTGCACGAAGAATTGCCTCGTCCATTGCAGGTGTCCTCGTCGTTCTAGGTCTTCCCCAGTCGTGAGTCATAGGCTGGAATGTCCCGTGCCCCCTAAGACGCCGAACGTCTTCCTGTCGGGACACCTTCGTTCTGGAAATCTGTTTCGATACAAACGTACCGCGCCACGGCTATTCCCCCGTGCTAATCTATACATCAAATGGGCATCTGACAACTCCGCATTTGTAAACATTGCACTGACTGCAAAACGACGTTCGTGATGAACACTAACCTGTTGATGCTACGTACTGATGTGCTTGATGCTAGTACTGTAGAGAAATGAGTCGCATGTCAACACAAGCACCGAAGTCAACATTATCTTCCTTCAATTGGGCCAACTGGCGGTGAATCGAGGAAGTACAGTACATACTGACGAAACTAAAATGAGCTTTAACATGGAAATTAAGCGTTTCCGGACACATGTCCACATAACATCTTTTCTTTATTTGTGTGTGAGGAATGTTTCCTGAAAGTTTGTTCGTACCTTTTTGCAACACCCTGTATATATATATACACTCCTGGAAATTGAAATAAGAACACCGTGAATTCATTGTCCCAGGAAGGGGAAACTTTATTGACACATTCCTGGGGTCAGATACATCACATGATCACACTGACAGAACCACAGGCACATAGACACAGGCAACAGAGCATGCACAATGTCGGCACTAGTACAGTGTATATCCACCTTTCGCAGCAATGCAGGCTGCTATTCTCCCATGGAGACGATCGTAGAGATGCTGGATGTAGTCCTGTGGAACGGCTTGCCATGCCATTTCCACCTGGCGCCTCAGTTGGACTAGCGTTCGCGCTGGACGTGCAGACCGCGTGAGACGACGCTTCATCCAGTCCCAAACATGCTCAATGGGGGACAGATCCGGAGATCTTGCTGGCCAGGGTAGTTGACTTACACCTTCTAGAGCACGTTGGGTGGCACTTGATACATGCGGACGTGCATTGTCCTGTTGGAACAGCAAGTTCCCTTGCCGGTCTAGGAATGGTAGAACGATGGGTTCGATGACGGTTTGGATGTACCGTGCACTATTCAGTGTCCCCTCGACGATCACCAGTGGTGTACGGCCAGTGTAGGAGATCGCTCCCCACACCATGATGCCGGGTGTTGGCCCTGTGTGCCTCGGTCGTATGCAGTCCTGATTGTGGCGCTCACCTGCACGGCAATGATTTGGCACCAAGGCAGAAGCGACTCTCATCGCTGAAGACGACACGTCTCCATTCGTCCCTCCATTCACGCCTGTCGCGACACCACTGGAGGCGGGCTGCACGATGTTGGGGCGTGAGCGGAAGACGGCCTAACGGTGTGCGGGACCGTAGCCCAGCACCCCAGGAGCAACAGTGTCCCTAATTTGCTGGGAAGTGGCGGTGCGGTCCCCTACGGCACTGCGTAGGATCCTACGGTCTTGGCGTGCATCCGTGCGTCGCTGCGGTCCGGTCCCAGGTCGACGGGCACGTGCACCTTCCGCCGACCACTGGCGACAACATCGATGTACTGTGGAGACCTCACGCCCCACGTGTTGAGCAATTCGGCGGTACGTCCACCCGGCCTCCCACATGCCCACTATACGCCCTCGCTCAAAGTCCGTCAACTGCACATACGGTTCACGTCCACGCTGTCGCGGCATGCTACCAGTGTTAAAGACTGCGATGGAGCTCCGTATGCCACGGCAAACTGGCTGACACTGACGGCGGCGGTGCACAAATGCTGCGCAGCTAGCGCCATTCGACGGCCAACACCGCTGTTCGTGGTGTGTCCGCTGTGCCGTGCGTGTGATCATTGCTTGTGCAGCCCTCTCGCAGTGTCCGGAGCAAGTATGGTGGGTCTGACACACCGGTGTCAATGTGTTCTTTTTTCCATTTCCAGGAGTGTATATACCGGGTGATCAAAAAGTCAGTATAAATCTGAAAACTGAATAAATCACGGAATACTGTAGGTAGACAGGTACAAATTGATACACATGCTTCATGCTGGGAATGACATGGGGTTTTATTAGAACCAAAAAAATACAAACGTTCAAAAAATGTCCGACAGATGGCGCTTCATCTGATCAGAATAGCAAAAATTAGCATAACAAAGTAAGACAAAGCAAAGATGATGTACTTTACAGGAAATTCTCAATACGTCCACCATTACTCCTCAACAATAGCTGTAGTCGAGGAATAATGTTGTAAACAGCACTGTAAAGCATGTCCGGAGTTATGGTGAGGCATTGGCGCCGGACGTTGACTTTCAGCATCCCTAGAGTTGTCGGTCGATCACGATACACTAGCGACTTCAGGTAACCCCAAAGCCGATAATCCCATGGACTGAGGTCTGGGGACCTGGGAGGCCAAGCATGACGAAAGTGGCGGCTGAACACACGACCATCACCAAATGACGCGCGCAAGAGATCTTTCACGTGTCTAGCAATATGGGGTGGAGCGCCATCCTGCATAAACATCGTACGTTCCAGCAGGTGTTCATCAGCCAGTCTGGGGATGTTCTGATTCTGTAACATATCGGCGTACCTCTCAGCCGTCACGGTAGCAGTTTTGCTGTCCAGCGCCATTTGTCGGACATTTTGTGAATTTTTTTTTCTAATAAAACCCCATGTCATTCCAAGCATGTGTGCCAATTTTTACTTCTCTATCTACATTATTCAATGGTTTATTAAGTTTTCAAATTGATACTGAATTTTTTATCACATATATCCACTTCTATGTTTAAAAATATTAGAAAAAAAGCTCCCACTAGGAACGACACACACAATGGATCACAAAATGAAAAGTGCAAATGGTGTGTTATAATAAATTTGGGTGGAAAAACGCCTGAAATCGACGAGCTGGAGCATGAGAACCGAATGAACACACGACTTCAGGACCACACATATGGGCTTACAACACCGGAAATCGTAAGTAAGGCCAAACGGTAATTTAACATCACGACATTAGTGCTACAGAACTTGTTTCTAATCCGAAAAACAAGAGATAAACGTGACAAAATGTAACACAGTAACATACTCTAACTACTACACGATACATATATTATATGTACAAAAAAGAACATGTATTACAGGTTATAGAATATAGAGAGTGAGGTGGCGCAGTGGTTAGCACACTGGACTCACATTCGGGAGGACGAGGGTTCAAATTCGTGTTCAGCCATCCTGATTTAGATTTCCCATGATTTCCCTATATCGCTTCAGGCAAATGCCGGGATGGTTCTTTTGAAAGAGCACGGCCGATTTCCTTCCCCATCCTTCCCTAATCCGATGGGATCGAGGACCTCTCTGTATAGTCCCCTCCCACCAAAATGTTTTTTGGAAATTTATAGTAAGTTCCTACTGGACCAAACCCTGAGGTCATCGGTCCCTAAGTTGACATCACACTACTTAATCTAACTTACGCTAAGGACAACACACACACTCACACTCATTCCCGACGGAGGACTCGAACCTCCCACGGAGGGGGAGGAGGGGGGAGGGGAGCTTCGTGAACAGTAACAAGACGCCTCAGACACCATGCGGCTCTCCCCCCAAACAAACCAACCAACCAGCCACGGAAGATGCTTCACAAGCAAAAGAAGCGAAACGCATATGGCATAAAACAAACAGCCTTTCATTTAGTTGCATAGACAGAACACACTACCACGAGTACCACACCTTGTTGATTGTGGACTTCCAGTTGCCAGTGGACAATACATTACGGGATGTCACAAGCGTTTTCTTTTCATCTTCCACTTGAATTGTTAATAGTCGTCGCAACGCATTACTTATGCTGTTATATCAATAATGTCACCGAAATGAACAGCGGTTGGTCGATCTACTCCTTACCCGTCATGAACTTAGGAACCATACGAGTGAAGGGAAACACTGATCGATCCAGACGAATACCGCACACCGATTTACATCTTGGTGCATTCCTTTACGATGTTAATTACGATTACAATCTTCATCCCAGTGTCGTTTGTTCAAACGAATTTTTCGAAATTCGTTCCAGAACAATGCAAAGCATATGACAGACTTACGTATGCAGTTACAAACCAAAGTGGTGGATTGTATTTCCTAGATTATTATTATTTTCCCAAACATGAGACCACAGAAATATATTACACTGGCAGTCTCATCATCTGGAATTGCAGCAATTCTTTTTCGATGTTAGCCAAACAGCTCATTCAGCATTGAAACTTCCGTTGAATGTGCAAATCACTTAGACACCGACATGCAATGTCAGCAAAAGTTCTGGAATAGGTAAAGGAGTCGAATGATGTCAAAATGGAAGGAATGTACAAAGGCGTACAAAAACCATTGGGGCGGTTAATCGTACACTCAAAGATTTTAGAGGTCTAGGGCACGTTGGCACAGTTCACGCGGCTCCCCTCGACGCAGGTTCGAGTCTTCCCTCGGGAATGTGTGTGTGTGTGTGTGTGTGTGTTGGTCTTAGTGTAAGCTGGATTAAGTAGTGTGAAGGACTGGGGACCGATGACCTCAGCAGTTTGGTCCCGTAGGAGCTTACCACAAATTTCCAAAAACTCTTCAGTGGTGCAGTCATTTTATTGTCTGGCAATTCTCCACAAACTCTACCAGCTATAAGGTGTTCCATAGCCCCTGATGACCTTAAGGGGCTCCGGAACGCCCTATACTTGCAGTGTTAAAATAACGCTTATAAATTACATCTTTCCTCACAAAGTATTTGAGGTAGGAAGTTGAACATTTTACAGATTATTTATTGGAATATGGGCTACAACTTAACACTGGGATTTTACAAAATTTTAGTTCAGTTATTAAAGATGATTTTTTTTCAATTGTAATGAAAATTCACAACATTTTTTTGCAATTTTTTTATTTATATATTCAAAAATATACAGTTTTTTGGAAAAAGGCTGTGTTAAATTATGCAGAAGATACTGTGTAACATTTACTGAAAGTTTGAAACAAATATGTTTGGAAGATCCTTAGAAAACATGTAATTAGTATGAGAAAATAAAAGTTTTGGGAATCGAGCGACAATGATTGGATTAACTTTTTAGTGCATTCCAGGTCCATAGGATGGATTATCTTCATCCTCTGCAAACTCCTCCTCCAGCTTCCTCTTGTTCCTCCTCCTGTTTACTCTTGCTTGTATTTCTAGACTCTTTACAGCCCTGTCTGCAGCCCGAAGGCGTTCCTTGTCTAAAGCAAGCATCGCTCGTACCATGTTAGAACCTATCTTCATTCCCATATTTCTAAATACCTTGCACCTTACAATGTTGCCATCATTGAAAGTCGCAACAGCAACTTTACTTTTACTCATTATTATACTTCAACAAAACAGAGACTCAAGAAACAGAATTAATTACGAATATTTTCGAGATAACGACAGAGTAAATAAACATGAAACAATCGACAATCACACCAGCGATATATATTGAACCATCATAGGTTAGCCACAACACATACTTTATCTCACATCACTAAAATGTACCTGATGAACACGGACGTTAATAATAACACCATTTGACAGCAGTTTAACAGCGCCACAGTGGGTCACGCCCATGTAGAACACATTTTTAAAAAAATTTAAAAATAGTTGTAGTCTTCGGAATTGAATAAATTATATATCTATTAAAAGGTAATAGTCTGCAGATTCAGAAAACGCAAAAATGTAAAAATTGAACTTTTCATGATTTTGAGCCTTTCCGGAGCCCCTTAGCGCAACAAATCATCAGCTTTATAGCGCCACGCACAGAAATTAACTTTGAACACCAATTATGCATGTACGACAACAACTTGATGCATCTGCTGAACATTTCACAAAACAGTTCTTGGATATTGTTAATGGGAAAATAACAATGAGTCCGAACAACGTTTCACGTTGCCAACAAACTTTTCTAAAACCACAGCAACCGACGACGAAATCATTTACGAAGATTTCCCCATCTAGCGCAAAGTCATCAGTGGTCAGTGCACATGTTACACGGTCCAGTCACATTAATGTGATCACCACCTATACTGGATGTCAATGTGAAATAACCACTCACAGACGACAGGCGGCAGCACTGGCAGTGGAGGATGTATGGGCCTAAGGCGTGTGTGGGGGTGGGGGGACGCGAAAAACAGCGTAGTCGTAATGCGGGAACGAAGCCATTTATCTGACGTCCTAAAGGACATGAACATTGACTTTCGGTCCAAAGGTGGAAGCATTTCCAAAATGGCTGAGTTTGGGAAGTGTTATTCCGCCGCCGTGGTTAAAGCATACTGGGCTTGGCAGTAGCTCACAATTGGTTCACCTCTTACTTTAGCAACAGGCAGCAAAAGGTCATTATTCACAATGTTGATAACGGCTGTAATGTGGGATCTGAGTGGGGTACTGTCAGGTGGGGGGTGCCCCAGGGATCAGTGTTGGGGCCGCTCCTGTTCCTTATTTATACACTCCTCGAAATTGAAATAAGAACGTCGTGAATTCATTGTCCCAGGAAGGGAAAACTTTATTGACACATTCCTGGGGTCAGATACATCACATGATCACACTGACAGAACCACAGGCACATAGACACAGGCAACAGAGCATGCACAATGTCGGCACTAGTACAGTGTATATCCACCTTTCGCAGCAATGCAGGCTGCTATTCTCCCATGGAGACGATCGTAGAGATGCTGGATGTAGTCCTGTGGAACGGCTTGCCATGCCATTTCCACCTGGCGCCTCAGTTGGACCAGCGTTCGTGCTGGACGTGCAGACCGCGTGAGACGACGCTTCACCCAGTCCCAAACATGCTCAATGGGGGACAGATCCGGAGATCTTGCTGGCCAGGGTAGTTGACTTACACCTTCTAGAGCACGTTGGGTGGCACGGGATACATGCGGACGTGCATTGTCCTGTTGGAACAGCAAGTTCCCTTGCCGGTCTACGAATGGTAGAACGAAGGGTTCGATGACGGTTTGGATGTACCGTGCACTATTCAGTGTCCCCTCGACGATCACCAGTGGTGTACGGCCAGTGTAGCAGATCGCTCCCCACACCATGATGCCGGGTGTTGGCCCTGTGTGCCTCGGTCGTATGCAGTCCTGATTGTGGCGCTCACCTGCACGGCGCCAAACACGCATACGACCATCATTGGCACCAAGGCAGAAGCGACTCTCATCGCTGAAGACGACACGTCTCCATTCGTCCCTCCATTCACGCCTCTCGCGACACCACTGGAGGCGGGCTGCACGATGTTGGGGCGTGAGCGGAAGACGGCCTAACGGTGTGCGGGACCGTAGCCCAGCTTCATGGAGACGGTTGCGAATGGTCCTCGCCGATACCCCAGGAGCAACAGTGTCCCTAATTTGCTGGGAAGTGGCGGTGCGGTCCCCTACGGCACTGCGTAGGATCCTACGGTCTTGGCGTGCATCCGTGCGTCGCTGCGGTCCGGTCCCAGGTCGACGGGCACGTGCACCTTCCGCCGACCACTGGCGACAACATCGATGTACTGTGGAGACCTCACGCCCCACGTGTTGAGCAATTCGGCGGTACGTCCACCCGGCCTCCCGCATGCCCACTATACGCCCTCGCTCAAAGTCCGTCAACTGCACATACGGTTCACGTCCACGCTGTCGCGGCATGCTACCAGTGTTAAAGACTGCGATGGAGCTCCGTATGCCACGGCAAACTGGCTGACACTGACGGCGGCGGTGCACAAATGCTGCACAGCTAGCGCCATTCGACGGCCAACACCGCGGTTCCTGGTGTGTCCGCTGTGCCGTGCGTGTGATCATTGCTTGTACAACCCTCTCGCAGTGTCCGGAGCAAGTATGGTGGGTCTGACATACCGGTGTCAATGTGTTCTTTTTTCCATTTCCAGGAGTGTATAAATGATATGCCCTCTAGTATTATGGGTAACTCTAAAATATTTCTGTTTGCTGATGACAGTTGCTTGATAGTAAAGGATGTTGTGTGCAACATTGACTCGGTTTCAAATAGTGCAGTACATGATCTCAGTTCATGGCTTGTAGAAAACTAACGTTAAATCACAGTAAGGTTTTACAGTTTCTAACACACAAATCAAGAAAACCTGACGTTTTAATCTCACAGAACGGGCATATGATTAGTGTAACTGAACAGTCCAAATTTCTAGGTGTTCAGATAGATGGTAAGCTGTCGTGGAAAACTCACGTTCAGGATCTTGTTCAAAGACTTAATACTGTCATTTTTACTATTCGAACGGTATCAAAAGTGAGTGATACTTCGACACGTAAATTAGTCTACTTTGCTTATTTTCATTCACGTATGTCGTATGGTATTATGTTTTGGGGTAACTCTTCCCATTCTAGAAGGATATTTTTGGCTCAGAAACGGCCGGTTCGGGCAATAAGTGGTGTGAGTTCACGAACCTCTTGTCGACCTCTGTTCACGAGTCTGGGTATTTTGACATTCGCCTCTCAATATGTATATTCCTTATTGTCGTTTCTTGTTATCAATATTAGTTTGTTCCCAAGAATAAGCAGCTTTCACTCGGTTAATACTCGGCAGAAATCAAACCTCCATTTGGATCGGACTTTCTTAACTCTTGTGCAAAAAGGTGTGCAGTATACTGCTGCATCCATTTTCAATAAGCTGCCACTCGAATTCAAAAATCTTAGCAGTAATCCACGCGCTTTCAAATTGAAACTGAAGAGTTTCCTCAGTGGTCACTCCTTCTATTCTGTCGAGGAGTTCCTTGAAAAATTAAGCTGATTCTTATTGTATTGCTGATAGCGCTTACTTAAACTTATAGACTGGCTTTTTTTCAGATTCATGAACATTTATTTTTATCTGTTTATTACTTTTACGTTGTAAGTTCATGTACTGACACGTTCCATGACCTTGGAGATTTGCTCCTGTCTGGTCCTACGGAACTTGATGTGTAAATAAATAAATAAAAAAAATTGGCAAAATGGCGATATCCAAAATCAGAGCTGAGGCAACCGTGGAGCACTATAAACCATGGATGACAGGAGTAAACGATGGCTGTGGTGATCTGCACGGGGGGGGGGGGGGGGGGAGGGGGCAGACGTGCAGCTTTTGAACAACTGGTCGCCCAGATGAAGCAAGGTGCCACCAACAGTGTCTCCTGAACGAACACATTGCTGCATATGGGCCCGTGTCGCAGTCTTATGGTTCATGGACTCATGCTGACTGCTGTTCACGCCGGACAATTTGTATATGGGACCAAGTATGCGGCAACAGGAGAAATCCGGAAAAATGTGGACATCAAAACGAAGGGAATAAGGGAGGCAGTCAATTTTTTCCCGTTGAGGCAGCATTATACTGTATGTCTATCGAGGTACCAGTAATGCACCTGAATTGACTACTGTATTTGATGCTTTTTGGGATGACAGAACGATTCATTTCTAAACTTACTCCCATCTGCGTTAAAGGATAACAGAGAGTGAACCAGGTGATCGATTGAGATGAAGTTGTAATGAGGTACGATTTAATGGCTGACAGATTCACTCTAGAGAAGGATAAGATGATGGATGTCAGTTTTTTTTTTTTCCAACTGTTCTGTGTGTTCCGTCTACTTGCGATCGTTAACGGTAAAACTATGAGTCATCAGAGAACTTTCATCTCATGTGTGAACAAACTTGACATACTCCTCTAAACGAGTTTTGATTTATGCGATCGGCCCTGTCGCATCTTGTGTGTGTAAAATCGATACTTCAGCGTCATAACTAAGTTATCGGTATGAGCTTGTGACGCGCTACAATCCCCGTGTACACATTTGCCTGACATATGTTGTGTTTACAGAGTTAGTGGCGGAATGACTTGTAATTTTCACATGTCGGACGCTGTTGCTCTGTATTTATCTGTTTCCTTGTAGGGTGTATCCATCGCTACTAACTATAATTTTATATAGGCCTGATGCAGGCATGGTATAAGTTCTGAACTGTGATCGGATATGGACAGCGGACACTACAAGTCTCCACAAACTATATTGTGCTCGTATGATGCAAAGTAAATGTTTTACGGGAGTAGTTTTTTAGTTTTACGATTCGATAAGATAGTTCAGCGTAGAGAAACTGTGAGAACGTATGTCTGATCGGCCAGAAAGGTATAGATCTAACATTATAGCCTGTTTTTAAGTGCAGAACGTTGTAGTCTTAGGAGTGCGTGTGTTTATGTTCTCTCTCTTACCAATACCTTCCAGGTACAGATCCTAGACTCTAGAACAATAGAGTTGAGAATGCTCTGTGACGCAGAGAGATGGATCGTAAATTAAGTACTATGCTCGAGGTCTTAGAAATATGTAGAATGCTGTATTGTATGCTTGGATGATTTAAGTGTTCGAGAATTAACTGTGAATGGGCATGCTGAGTAGTCATCTATCTATGTTCGCAATGATACTCACCAAGTAGAGAATGGATGGTTTCGCTATGATACTGAAATTGAGAAAACATGCTGTCTCATGATTGGCCGGTGTTGAAGGTAGTGTAAAATTGTTCACACTATCCAGTTTCATGTTTATTATTAGAGTATATGGCTTTTAGCAAAATCCCTGCGCCCCTTCACTGATGGCGATTTAATAAAATAATGTTTGGTAGTTGCAGCGGAACATTTGTGTCCATCTCAAGTTGAACAGTTTCGGATTGTGCCATTATCTAACATGACCATTATGCGTCGCATACAGGACATGGCAGACGACGTCCAGAGCCAGCTTGCAAATATCTGTAAAGATTTTATGGCGTATTCTCTAGCTCTGGACGAAAGTGTTGATATCACTGGAACAGCGCAGCTTGCCATATTTATTAGAGGTGTTAATAGAGATCTTCAGATGAGGGAGGAGCTTCTCGATGTAGTAGCCATGAAGAACACTACAACCGGAGGTGATATTTTAAGTAGTATTGAAGAAAGTGTTGAAAATATAGGATTGTCGTGGAATTCTTTAGTTTCAGTGTCTACAGATGGTAGAGGCATACACTAAGCTAATAAAATTATGTGGCACGTGTACATTCTCCTTTATTTGTTTCATTTGTCGCAGTAATAATTCGTGAGTGATATCCCTGCAGGTAGCTGCGGATTTACATTGGCTGGCGGCAGCTGTTGTGTACCCCAAATGACTCTCCCCACTCTCCGCTCTGGTCCGGTAGTGGGGGTAGCGTGCTCGCGCTGCTCCGTGCTCGCGCCTTGCTGCTCACAGCTTGCTCCACGAGCACGTATGTTGTGAAGCCCTGGCTTAGAGTATAGGTGATGAAACTTTAAAAGTGGTCTCTGCGGTGTCTGGATATTTAATAGGCACAACAGGAGTAGCAGTAGCAGTTTGAGGTGAGAACCGGTGAGGAAAGGGCTATACCATTAGGAATGCTTCGATGGCAGCACGCTACGGTATTCTGGGGACTTATTGTCAAATATCTTTCTTTGCTCTGGAGGCCGACCGCAGCTATGTGTCATTGCGCCCATATCGGTGCCTTGGTGACTTCTAATTCCTATATACTTTTATAGTTCATAATTTTTATCCCTTGGGCTGATTGAGTTCAATGGTACTTGTATCTACTTTGGGGATGTACCACATTGCGCACGTTTCCACCGAATGGGCAAAACACGGTCCTATTGCAGTAACTCAGCTCGATCAGTTTCTATACGGGTTGAAGAAGGCGTTGGATATGTCCTTCGACTTCTGCTCAGTTCTGACTTACATAGGAACGAGCACTTGTGGAAAGCTGTAGATTGCAAGATGTGTAGGGTGTGATTAAAACCACGTTGTAATTTTACTGCAGCAGACAGGTTCGAGGAAGGTAACTTGTTTAGAGATATGAGAGTGCGTGAAAAATGATTGACTTGTGGGTGTGAGCCTATGCAAGTATGTGTCTGAATGGACGTAATTTCTAACATATAGGGCAACGTTAGAGGTCTGAGAAGTTAGTGTATATTTTTCTTCTTACAACCTCAATCAGCACATCATCTACTACTACTGTCTGTCATTGCCTGTAACTCAGCGGATATATCACGGAACCTCTGATATGGTCTCGAGAGAGAATGCGTTTCAAAAACTAATGAATTATCTAGTTGGGTGCGGTGTGATGGAATAGCAAATAGTGCTTGCCTACCACATTCCGTAGCCGAACCACTTTCAGTGATTTTATCCCTAGGCTGAATTGTTGGCTGATAATACATATTCCTACAATCACCGTCATAGTATTTGTACAGAAAAAACGACCTCATTCAGAGGTAATGTCGTACATCGATTAGTAATGAGGTTATAGGTTTTAACATGGATACTTGTGTGCACCTGTAGAACCAAGACTGATTGTGACACTAACATGCACACGTGTCTCTTTCTAGGACACAGTGATAGGACTCGAAAGAAGAACTTAATAGAAATGCATGCCCATCGCTGATTTTCGATCAGTACTGTTTCGTATGGTAGGCAATCAGTTATTGACGAAGTAATATACTTAGTAGTAATGGTGGGTGCATGATACGTTCGCATTTGAGGATCAGGTTTATAAAGTATGCGTGCTTGTGGAAAGTAGATGACTATGCCCTGTTGTAGGGGGGCGGGGAGTGGGGGTAAGGATTTGACTTGGAGTACTGTGATAGCAATTGGGGGAGTATGTCCACTTGTAAGGACAGTACAACTATTTCCAGAGCCACTGTCGACAAGAGGGTGTATTTCAGATACTTCGCTCATTCTCGAATGCTGTTCAATTGAGGGCGCGATCGTAACATTTAATTGTAAGTATAATCATAAAGATATATGCGACAGGTTTTCTGGTATGATTCCGTGTATGCAAAGTCCATGGTGGTAATGATTGAGTCTCCTATTAACAGCAGCATTCGTGCAAATGCAGAGGCCTGTTGGATTGTAGGAATGTATATGAGTTAACTTTGCCCTTGTCTAGGCGGCTAGATGGCGAACTTAGTATGTGTCAGGCGGCTATCGTGATCAAGTGGAACTTTGAGAAGATGATCTGATTGTGATGGAGTGTTATTCCCTCCCATGTGGTTGACTGTTTGTGTACATTTCGGGTCTTTATTTGGTTGAGAGAAGATCGAATTTGGTGTGTGGATGATAACGTTTGCCTGTTCTCTAGACATGGGAAACACCTTAGTTGGCTTGTAAATGATGTGGATGATTTGGAGTATGTTGGATCAGGGAGATCGGTATTCGCAGGTGGAAATATGATTTTTCATGTGTTTGTTTCTAGTTACTCAGAGGCCTAGAGCAGGGGTCTCCAAACGTTTTAGTCTGCGGGCCACATTGATTCCTCCACGAAGTCATAAGGGTCAAGATCTACCTAGTGGGATTAAAGCACCCTAGCACTCCATGATCACCGTAAGGTAAAGTTAAAGGAAAGATGAAATCGCAAAAAAGGTTGTGGGAATAGCTAGCACTGAATCGAACTACGATTTTTATTTAATTACATAATTTTGATTGGTGGACGTACCTGACCGAATTTCTGGCATATTTTATTCTGGCGAATTTCACCGACAAAAAAGTATGTCACTGCACATTCTTCACGAAAGCGTCCTGCAAAGTTAACGAAATATCAAAATCATTGTTAGCAACACTATTACTACAAGACGTAACAGAGGTAGAGTATGTCAACGCATTGTTATTTCAAGCAGCGCAACAATAATTTTAGTTACGTAGTCTTGTAGCGAGTAGCAGAGCCAGAGCATATATTTGATAGTTCTGTTGCGTGATTGTGTCTATGTTGCGAGTGTCTCACGAGTTTTTTTCGTGTTTTATGCACTGAACTAGTAGGTGTGGGACAATTCAAGGTCTGAATTCGAAGAGACAAGAAAAATCTGAAAATCGAAATACGTAAAGAAAGTGAAACCTCGCTTAAGAAGCATCTTCCACAATGATTGATTACTAAGGCTAGTCGCCGAAGCGACGTCCATTTGAAAGACTTGCACCAGACTCGTGAGTAGAATAAAATGCAAAGAATTTTTTCACTTAAAATATTTTCGCCAAACTAGTCTGTTAACCGTTTTTTTTTCTTTTTTTTCACTATCGCACGGAGAATGGTCTGACTGTTTATTGTGGATAGCCACAAGTTTAACCACGACCTTCCGCTTTGTAAAGATAGAGCTTCGACAATGTCGCAGTGTATTGGTCACGATAGCCCTCGAAACTCAATTGTTGGCAGTATAGGCACCACCTCAAATATTTGGCGAGCCGGATACCGGGGATGTCCAGCCAGCTAACGTGGACTGGTTTGGCGGCCCTCGCGGGCCGGTTTCGGCCTGCGGGCCGTAGTTTGGAGACCCCTGGTCTAGAGGACGCTCCACATAGCTAAAGTTTCGTGTTTGTAGAGAAATGATTTCGAGTCTATATGTCGGAAATTATGTTGCGTTAGCGATTGGGAGGCTACTGCTGTGTACTTGATATCGCGAAGTATAGGGAAAATGGTATAATATTATGGCGAAAGTAGGTGTGTTCTTGTAATCCCCGAGTCTGGAGATGTGCATAGAAAAGCGAGCAGGCAAGGAAGCAGAGACAGTAACGCGTTTGTGTTGAGGGGGGAAACGATCGCCCATTTGTAGAACAGTTCTGAGAGTGACTTTGGATTGTGTGGTGTCACCGCCAGACACCACACTTGCTAGGTGGTAGCTTTAAATCGGCCGCGGTCCATTAGTACATGTCGGACCCGCGTGTCGCCACTGTCAGTAATTGCAGACCGAGCGCCACCACACGGCAGGTCTAGAGAGGCGTACTAGGACTCGTCCCAGTTGTACGACGACTTTGCTAGAGACTACACTGACGAAGCCTTTCTCTCATTTGCCGAGAGATAGTTAGAATAGCCTTCAGCTAAGTCCATGGCTACGACCTAGCAAGGCGCCATTAACCATTTCTAGAGAGAGTCGCACTTGTATCATCAAGAATGCTGTATACAAATGATGGATTAAAGTTAAGTATTCCAGAAGCTACGTATTTTTCTTTATAGCATTCATTACGTATCCTGTTTCTGACCTCACGCCCATCTGCGTGAGCTTAACGCGTGCCTTTCGGCTACTTCCGAGTGGCGTGGCTGTCTTGCTACGCCACAACAGATTGCTTGTGTAAAAGGAGTGATTTTGTATGGTGGGGGATGCGAACTGTATATTTACTAGATCGACACGGTACTTGGTGATATATTGCTGGAATGGTGATCGGTTTCATCCTGCAATATTCTTGAGAGTCTGGTATGTGTATATATTGTATTGTACAGTTACTGTGTCTTACAGTGTGTAAACTGTGTATATATTGCATTGTAAAGATAGTATGGTTTATGTTATGGCATGACAAGAGAGGATGACTGCGTGTCCTATCGTGAAGGATGTATAGATTGAGCAGACTGATAACGAAGAGGGTATGAGATAGAGTTTTTAAATGGAAAATTACATGCGCTATACATACTGAAGTACAGTCGTCAACAGGAGAAATTACTTGTACATTTATTGGTGTCAGAGTGTAGCAGCAATCGTAATATTTAATTGTAGTTAGAATGGTAAATATGTTCCTGGCTTCCAATATTCTTGTGAGTCTGGTAAGTATTTGATAATGTGGAGAGAATTTTGCAGGCTTAACTGTCAATGCAATTTAGCGATCTATGTAAAATAACCGCTGGAAGTCCTAGAAAGAATAGGTGGATGGTGCTTCGATACCGGCGGCATCAGTAATTCGGCGAGTAAATTGGATTAGAGCAAATGATAATTTGGATTCATTAACATGCTTTGTGCTGGGATAAGGGAGCCTCTACATAGCTGTGCGAAAATTTGCGTATGTTCAGAGCAGGATTGGTATAATGTGATGGGGTTAGGCTCACGAGGAAGACTGCATTGGACGTGATTGTGCGTTATTTTCGTAACGAGGTTCTGTTAGGGCATGAATTTCTATGCATAAAAGCCGAGAGAAGACGAAAACTAGTACAAAAGCACACGTTAAGTTTTTCTGGGGGGCTATGGAATTTACTAGAGTTAGACTTGGTTATTATTTTAGATAGCAATGTGAATTGAGTATAAGATTGATAACGCTGCTAGATGCGTTTGCGGTGGTATGTAGCTACGTGCGGCGAAGCATCAGTCAAACTTCAGTTGTGGTCCGTTAGAATCACTAAGGGGAAAGCGGGTTCTGCTGTAGTGGAATGGAATTCTGCAGCGTCTTCGCCGGAACGCAGTTAGAGTGAGGGTAGCAAGGAATGCCCCTCGTGCGTGGTTCTGCTTGGAGTGCCCGCTATGTAAATAGGCCCCTGCACCTGTACGGTCGCGTCATCAACGGTGGCTACATACAATTTTTGCCTGCTTTCGGGGGCAGCTTGCAGCTGCGCTCCCGCCCGATCATGTCAGCACGTGTGTCTAGGTGAGCACGTATATGGATAGGAATTGCTCAGAAATGAAGTATGAATGAGGTGCCGTCGCTTGCGCGACGTGGGCGGGGACCTGTGCGTGGTTTGACAGTTGACGGCCGCGTCGACCGTACGTGCGTGCACGTCATCATCGGTGTCTAAAGTGCGCGTCATTTACGACGGCGGCCGAGTTTAGGTTCGTTCTGCGCATCTGACGTCACAAAACACAGTCAGCCAATGAACAGAGAATGACGTTGCTAGAGCTCGACTGCAGTGCAGAGCACGGACGAGTGTCTTCAGTTTAAGAAACGTTCAGTCATAAATAAAGTAATTGAACAAAAGCAATGTCTTGATAGCAGACTTTCTATAAAAGATAGTTTGGAAAAAGGATTCTTTATACCAACTGCTTCATATTCTATTAATTAATTAAGCCAAACAAGCAATAAGCCTCCTAATTCAGGCGATAGCAAGTAAATTCATTCTCACTAACCGCTTTTTCGCAATAAAGAACAGCGGTAATTGTTTATTTCCTATTGTACTTCGACGAAACGTAATTCATAGTCATAGCAAAAGTATTTGTCGGTATTTAGCGTGATTGTTTAAAGTACTCCAGGAATTCTGCTAAAGAACGAGCTCTTTTAGCGTAATCGTTAAAGTGTTTGGCTACTAAGCAAAAGGCTCCGAATTCAAATCTTGTTTGGTGTTTAATATTTTCTTTATTTAAAAACAATATCGAAGTGTCTTACTTCATGAGTTTGAATGTAATTTTTTGAAATTTCTAGTGGCAACTAAAATCGACCATACAGAAAGTATACGCTGAGGACTTTTACCTCTGCAAACTCTTCAAAATTTCGTGCAATGGTTTACTACATTTAATGCTGCACAATAACTGCGTTGAACATCGAAACAAAATTAAGTCATTTATGGGGGGAAGGTATCAGTCAAGAAGACGTGTAAAAATCAAATTTTTGGGCCGAACAGTTTTTGTGAAATCGAATGATAAGTGTGTCAAAGCAGTCGGAGCACCATGTGTCTGCACAGGCGAGCAGTGCAGTGATGACAAAATCGCGCACAGCGCGGAATGCGGGGAGCACGTCTCTGAAGCAGCGAAAGGGTTAATGCGTCCGTAGTGGCTTTACTTCATAAACTGCGCGCTCTCCCCTAAACGTAAGTTTGCGAACTATACTATACTATACTATGGCGCTGGTTGTCTTGGCCCGTGCAACCGCCAACGCAGCAATCTCCCACGTCTGGGCGGGCATGCGCGAGCCGCCAACATAAAAGAATTGAGCTATAGTGCATAGAAATTTCTCATGTGTTACGTATGAATAGGGGTGCCGCCACCTCATGCTTGTGGAAGCCGAGCAGAGGCTGTGCGCGGTTTGACATCTGACGGATGTGTTACTTATTGCTACCTCCTGTATACTCTACAGGACAGGGGGTGGTGGACTGTGCTTGCGCGCGTTGATTGTATTATTTCGCGAGGTGCTCTGTAGGCCCTGCTATGCGCTATTTGGACAGTTTACGAGTACTGAGCATGTCTACACATCAGCGTGAAGAATTATTTAGGAGCAGTTTGCTATTGTGTACTGCAATTACGACTTGGTTGCGTGTCGGTGGGGTGTGCAAAATGACCCCAGGCACATCAGGATGGATGTTTTGTATGAGTATGATAGATATTCTCTATCCTTAAATAAGTTGTTTGAAAATAAATAGAGTGGGCTCCATCCTTACTCTCCCCGGCAGTCCAGAGCAGCCTGAGTCGTTTTCCCACCATTTTCCTTCACCATCTTGGTTTACATCACAAAAAGTGTAAGTAGGCTGTTTATGTTTTCTTTATGTAAGTAGGCTGTTTATGTTGTCTTTATGTAAGTAGGCTGTTTATGTTTTCTTATTGGCAACGTTACGTAGCGCTCTGTATGAAAATCACTGGCTGTGCTGTGTGCAGTCTGTGGCTAGTTTGCATTGTTGTCTGCCATTGTAGTGTTGGGCAGCGGCAGCTGGATGTGAACAGCGCGTAGCGTTGCGCAGTTAGAGGTGAGCCGCCAGCAGTGGTGGATGTGTGGAAGGAAATGGCGGACTGATGTACATGTTATTTCGATTCTTTTGTAAAGCTTGTACTACAAATGTTATCTGTATTGTTATGTTCTTTAATGATGTATTTTTTACCTTTGTAATTGTATTCTCATGTTATAATATTGTAATTGACACCAGCTCATCAAATCAAGTAACTTGTAAGTTACATTTCACTGCACACGTTTCTGTTGGTCATAGTATATGGACAATATGTGAGAAATAGGGACTGTTAGTGTTTGCACGTGTGTTAATAATTCAGCAAGGGACTGGATAACAGCATTGCTGGTTCTAAGGACAATTCCAAAAATTTCTTGAGAGGACAAGTGGTGGTTTATGGACTAGCTATATTCTCTGCAAGACTTCTAAGGACAATTCCAAAAACTTTATGCGTGCACAGGTGGTGGTTTATGGACTTGCTATCTTCTCTGCAAGACTCTTCGATGGTGATTGTGCACCTGCAGAGTCGCAGCAGATGGCTGCTGGCCATCTCTACAAGGACTACAGTGGGTCTGCATCTTTGATGGCCCGCCAATACCATTATTTCTACAAGGACTGCAGTGGGTCTGCACCTCTGGTGGCCCACCAATACCACAATCTCTACCAGGACTACAGTGGGCCTGTCCACACTTTCTACGAGGACTGCAGTGGGTCTGCACCTCTGGTGGCCCACCAATACCATACTCTCTACCAGGACTACAGTGGGTCTGCTCTGTGATGACCTACCTACCAATCTTCTTCAAAACGTCGAAAGACTCTGCTGTGGGTTTGCTCTGTTGTGGCCCATTACCTGTCAGCATGTCAAGAGTCAGCACTGTCTTTCAGTTGGAAGGACAACACTACTTCTTCAAGACTGCATGGAAATCCACTACTTCTGTGTGCAATTTCTTTTACTAATGAGACTTTGTGAAAAAAAACTATAATTACTATTATGATGAATCATCAGGACTATCTTTATGGACTGTGAGAAAATTTTAGCTTTTGACCAACATTGTATCAATAGGTGTGTGCATTTGATTTCTTTGTTATTGTAATTAAGATTATGAAAAATTTTAACAAATATGTATTGCCTAATGCCCAAAAGAATTTGTAAAAAATTTTTATGGGGAGCATGGGGGCTATGTAAGTAGGCTGTTTATGTTTTCTTTATGTAAGTAGGCTGTTTATGTTTTCTTATTGGCAACGTTACGTAGCGCTCTGTATGAAAATCACTGGCTGTGCTGTGTGCAGTCTGTGGCTAGTTTGCATTGTTGTCTGCCATTGTAGTGTTGGGCAGCGGCAGCTGGATGTGAACCGCGCGTAGCGTTGCGCAGTTAGAGGTGAGCCGCCAGCAGTGGTGGATGTCTGGAAGGAAATGGCGGAGTTTTGAAATTACATATATTATGACTTTTGATGATATTAAGGTAAATACAGTGTTTGTTCTCTATTAAAATCTTTCATTTGCTAACTATCCCTATCAGTAGTTAGTGCCTTCCGTAGTTTGAATCTTTTATTTAGCTGGCAGTAGTGGCGCTCGCTGACATGCAGTAGTTCGAGTAAGGAAGATTTTTGGTGAGGTAAGTGATTTGTGAAACGTATAGGTTAATGTTAGTCAGGGCCATTCTTTTGTAGGGATTTTTGAAAGTCAGATTGCGTTGCGCTAAAAATATTTGTCAGTTTAAGCACAGTCGTGTATAATTGTTCTAAGGGGACGTTTCAAAAGGACGACAGCGTCCTCTGCTGGTGGTACTGAGTACTAGACCTCCTGGAGAACACACTGTTTGCCGCCATCATGGATAACTGTAGTTGCGTCATCAGCTGGTGTCACGGAGGCGTCCTCTGGCGGCGACGAAATGTACTAAGATAGTTGGGGTCTGGAGCTCGTGGTGAACCCACTAGGTGGCGCCATCTTAGATTATGGTACTTGCATCCACCTGACATCACTACAGTGTCCTCTAGTGGCATATGAACTAATTCAGTTGGGATCTGGACTCAGTGGCGAATACACTAGGTGGTGGTGCTGCCTCCAATTCTTTAAATAAAGGCTGGTGTATGATTTCGACAGCTGACGATTAGCAAGCAGAATGTTTTAGATGGATTATTATTTTGACAATTTACGAGTTGTTTGGATATCTGGACGTAAATGCACAGCATTAGTTATGAGTGGTTTGCATATCTGTATGCTGTCAATGGGTTATTTTTGACAGTTTACAATTACCAAGTGTGTGTGTAGAGCCTTATGCATGAGTTATATAGAAGTAGTTTGCAGGTCTGTATGCTGTGGGGCATGTCAGAGCGTGTGTTCTGTGATACATATACTCCACCTCTAAATAAATTGCCTCCCCCCCCCCCCCCCCAAATAAATGAAGTACTTCCTCTCCAGCCTAGTGCGGGCTGAGTCCTTATACCAGCAGCCCAAATGGCTCTGAGCACTATGGGACTCAACATCTTAGGTCATAAGGCCCCTAGAACTTAGAACTACTGAAACCTAACTAACCTAAGGACATCACACACACCCATGCCCGAGGCAGGATTCGAACCTGCGACCGTAGCAGTCCCGCGGTTCCGGACTGCAGCGCCAGAACCGCTAGACCACCGCGGCCGGCCAGCAGCCCATAGGAAGAGGTTGCGCCCTGGAGGCTTACGTTAGTGGAGGTGAGCTTCGTTTGCAACAATTTTCTTAGGTTGGTAGGGAAAGCAGAAGTGACCTTTCTTTACTGCCAGAGTTGAAATTCGGCGCAGGTTCCTAGGAAGAGGTCGCGGTCTGGACCTTGAAAAGCAGTTGAAACTAGGTAGTCGAAAGTACAGTGAACCCCTTTTCTTACCTGCTTGAAATTGGTTAAATAATAAAGACAAGTACTTTTTTCCTGCCATTTTCCTTGCTTAGAAGAGATAACAGGGGTGTGACGAATTATCCTGTTGGAATTTGAACTTGGCGCCATCTTTTTGGGGGAGAGGTTAGGTTAGTGGAGGTAGGCCAAGTGTCCTATCTTGGATTACGTCACAGATGAGAGTGCCCTCCGGTGGTGGCACTGTGGACTAGTCAGTTGGAGTCCAGTCCCAATAGAGAACACACCTGCTTGAAATTGGTTAAATAATGAAGACAAGTCCTTATTTCCCGCCATTTTCTTTGCTGAGTAGAGATAAGAGTGGTGTGGTGCTTTACCCTGCTGGAATTTGAACTTCACATTATTCGTCTGGGGGAGGGGCTCGTGGCACTTTCACACCAAAGCTGAAACTTCCCGCCAAAATCCGCTATCTTGATTGATGTCACTGGTGGTGTATCTCTGACATAATGGCGGCCATCTTGGATAATGCTACTTTGTCCTGGTGCCCCCTTGTCCCAATACTCCGGACAGAAGAAGGGGAAAAAGGGGGGAGGATAAAAAAAGGAGTGAGCCAATAGAGGGGGGGCATAGAAAAAAAGGGGGAGACTGGGTGGATGTGAGAAGGAGTGGGAAAGGCAGTGGTGGGGAGAGCAAAATGACAAGGGGGGAGGAGAAGGGAGGCAGAGAGATGGTAGGCGGGGTAAAAGCAGTGAGTTTGTGCAACAGCTTACACACTTGTGGACTAAATTGGCTTGTCTCATGAACAGTTGCATGTGCCCTGGTCAATGTCGGGAACTTTCTGATTTGCCCATGTACACACCAGCCAGAAAAATAGTAAAATGCAGGATGTATCAAAGAGAACCATCCGATTTAAAAAAAAACAACTAATTATGTTGTTTGAGATATGTGTGTGAACAATGGACTGTTGGAAAGGGAAAACTCGAGAGCTTTACATGGTTCCCGCTAGGTAGCAGCACTGTGTGACCACTTCAGTTCCACGTTTTGCGCAGTGTGGGTCAGTAATAACTGTTCAGTCTGACTTACGATCTAGGAATGGTGTGAACCCCCCAACAGCACAGAGCATTAGACGAACTACTGCGAGAAACAGGTTGCTTGTGTAAAAGCAAACCGCCGGGCCGTCCCCGAATGTCTGACACAGACGTCGAACGCATCCGCCATAGTTTGACAAGAAGTCCGCAGAAATCCGTTCACCGTGCAGCTCGACAGCTCAACATGCCCCTAATGTGTTGCTTCGACGTTCGCACATGAAACCATACAAAATCCAGCTACTGAAAGTTCTTCGTGAAGGTGACAAACAATAACGTGCGGAGTTCCGTAATTTCGTTCTTCGCAAGGATTACACTTTTCTTCTACTCTTAGCGCTTTGTGACGACGCAACATTCCATTTAAATGGAAAGGTGAAACGTCATAATGTGAGAATATGGGGTACGGAACAACAACATGAAGCTGTACAACATGAAAGTGACTCTCCAAAATTTAATGTGTTTTGTGCAGTTTCATGGGAAAAGGTGTACGGTCCATTTTTCTTTGCCGAGAATACTGCTGCAGGAAGCACATATCTCGATATGCTTGAGAACTTTCCTTTCCCACAGTTGGAGACTGATTCGAACGACTTCATTTGTCAACTGGATGGGGCACCGCCACACTGGCACCTGGAACTGTGGGAATTTCTAAATCAAAGTGTTTCTGACTGATGGACTCTGTTTATGTGTCTCCAACAACAATGAATGGAAGCCCAACAACAATGAATGGCCTGATACATTGCATAACAGCAGCTGTGGAAGCTGTGACTTAAGACGTGCTCACTGCAGTGTGGGAGCAATCTGAATACCGCATTGGCATATGTCGTGCATCTCAAGGGGGGCATATTGAACACCGGTGAAAAGGTGTGAAAAAAACTTTTTGAGGCTCCCGTTCACGAAGAAACAAAACTCATTTTATATGTTTATTAGTTTAAGAAATATAGACGTGCCAAATCGGCTGACTCTTTTTGATACACCCTGCATTGTATATCCAGAAGCATGACGACAAAGAGAATTTCTGTGAGAGGTGTTACAACACATGCCGAGTACTGGCTGGTATTCGCTATTGATAAGTCGTTCAGTGACATCTCCTTCTTCTGCTAACAATAAGTATGAGCGCTGATAAATACGATAAGACGGTGAGCCATCTGATAAGAGGATGGTATTCTACGGGTACATAGGGCAAACTATGTAGAAACTTTTATATGGAACTGAAGATCTATGAGGTGAAAAATTTCCGTCAATAAGAATGCGGTTCTGCCAGAGACAGCAAAGAACGTGAAAGAAAGAACAGTACATTCACCTGTGGTAGACAGAGAGAGGCCAAAGCCCTCCGTGATTACTGAATTTCAAAATCCGTTAATAAGCTCGAGGATACAATATTACTTAAAATGGCTTGTTTTCCTGTCTGTCGATTTGAGTTCTTAATTTCAAAATTACTTGTTTCTGGCAACGTCACCCACGCTATGATCACACGTCATAGTGTGCTGACAGCTCCATTAACAAGTTACTCTCTAATACATATTACCTGAAGATGGGCGACATTGGCCGAAACCGATAATCTATACCGATATACCGTCTGTCCCTCCTAGGAGTCGTAACGCGAATTTTCCTCTAGTGTTTCGGCAGATATTTGCAGTACGTTTTTGCAATGTGTAGGTGCAGTCAGCGCAAACAAATACCGCTCATCATGTCTTTCATGCGACGCTCTGTGTCGATGGAAAGCATCGGTTTGTTTCCCATTACAAGTAAGATGATTTTTAAAGTGGAATCTTGCGTGTTCATTCGATAGAACAGTCCCGTATCAGTACAGAACGATATTCGTTTTATCCATATGTACTGACAGAGACAGTAAAACTCAAAGAATGTTCTTCATATTTTACTATCCCTGTTCATACGTTTTGAAAGAACGAATATCGTTCTAGACTAAGTTCGACCGCCATGTCGAATGGGCACTGAAAATTCCACTTCAAATATCAGTTTCTTCGTAACAGGAAACAAACCGTCGCTTTAACGACGTGTTTGGGCAAACGTCAGATACACGTTACAGAATCTAAATTCCTGATATATGCGAAGTTTCAGAGAAAATGCGCCTTACGACATTTAGGAAGGACAGAAGCATATCATAAAAATACAGGGTGAGCACAAAGAATTGTCCTGATTATAACAGTTTATTACAAAATAACGGTTTGACATAATAATTTACGTTTGATGCCGTTAGATAGGTTAGTGTTACCAGTTTTTTTTTAAGACCACTTACGTTAGTAAACCTCAACGTGTGCTCCCTTGGTAGCTCGGAGAATGTGGAGGCGGTATTTCAATTTCCCCCAGGTGTTCTGTAACACGTGTTCTGTCACAGTACCCACAGCAGCTTGTATCCTAGCCTTCAGTTCGTCGACGTCAGCAACTGGTGTGACGAAGACTCTGTCCTTGATATAGCCCCAGAAAAAAAAAGTCAAGGGGCGTAATGTCTGAAGAGGGGAGAAATGTCCGGATCGGTGAATTGGAAGGAACGGTCCAACACCCTGGTCATCCCGCTCTCCAGACATTACGCCCCTTTACTTCTTTTTTTCTGGGGCTGTATCAAGGACAGAGTCTTCGTCACACCAGTTGCTGACGTCGACGAACTGAAGGCTAGGATACAAGCTGCTGTGGGTACTGTGACATAACACATGTTATGAAGTACCTGGCGGGAACTGGAATACCGCCTCGACATTCCCCGAGCTACCAAGGGAGCACATGTTGAGGTCACGTAACGTAAGTGGTCTTTTTTTTTTAAAAAAAAAAAAACTGGCAACACTAACCTATGTAACGGCATCAAGTGTAAATTATTATGTCAAACGGTTATTCTGTTATAAATCTTTGTAATCAGGGCAAGACTACGTGCTCACCCTGTATATCTATGTCCATAGGCACCCATCGTCTGCAGGTGAGAGAGGCTCCATGGAATCCACCTTCCAGATTCGCCTTCATTTGTGAACTGCAACGTCCAGGGTACAGACGAACACCAGCTCCATTGTGGGCCGGCGGAAGAGGTCTGGCATTTTGTACGTCAAATTTTGGCTCTCTTTCTATGAACGTCGCCCTCTTATGTTAATTCCCACACTCTACTCTACCCGGACGTTGTTTATTACCCGAGGATGAAGCACAACTCTGTCACGTGGATCAGAGGTCACACGAATCATTATTCATTTGGAGGCGGTGTCATAGAACTCATGCATTTTGGGAACTATTTAAACGATCGTCATTGTGCTACTGCGAAGAACCCTAAGTACAATCAGTGCTTTACGAACGCCTTCCACTATCCGCCCCATAGCTGTATTATTCATCGCACGAGATAAATTTGGTACATTGAAAGGTGGCTACACTGAGCCACAGCGCCAGAGATCGCGCCAGAGAGTATTGTTCCGCCGCCTCCACTGGCAGTGATTACTGAGAAGTAGCGGCAGGCAGTTCTTGCCGAGAAGTTGTGGTGGGCACTGCTTGTCGTGAAGTCGGAGTGAGATGTGGTAGTGGAGAGTGTTGTTCCATGTTTTATGCAGTGGTTTGATGGGAGAGATAGCAGATGTTGTTCCAATGGAGATATTGTAATGATCTGAGTGCTTTTCGTCAATATATATGAAGGTAACAAATTCCCTGTTTTTTCTTTTTAATATTTCTGTATCTCAAATCATTACAGGTTCAGTCAACAAAGCATCTGGCTTATGTTCTTGTATTAGAGTGTAATTCTGCTTTCCTTACGCAATTATAGTATTTCTAATTTTCTTTTATCACGTCAGTATAATTGGTATTTAAAAATTCTTGTCTTGTTGAAGAAGAACCGTGCCAGATGTGCGTTGAGTCATACTACCACACACAGAACAGCTACACTTGTGCTTTGTTGGCTTCGTAGATTTTATAGTTGCTGGGGACTTAATTAATTAACTGTGTTAACGAAAATTTTGTTTCATTGTTTCTTGTTCTTCTATGCAGTCAGATTGCGTAATAATACTAGTCAGGGCCAACCGTTTACGAGACTTGCGTAATCGGACATACAGCTACTAAAAGTATTTGCATAATAGTTATTTAAATAAAGCCCCCATGCACGTGGCGACCGCTGCTTCGGATCGTCCCTTGGAATCTTCTGATTGTAAAAATAGTAGACAGTAGTATTGTTGTAGTAATTTGTAGTTTAGTAATTGTAGTCTAGATGCATGTGTAGATTTGGTAATTGTCATTCTTCTAATGGTATTTCATAATTTAATTTTGTTGTCTTGTATACGCGTTTGACAATCTAGTGCAATTATTTCAATTGTTCGTTAATCGTGTTTGAGGGAAAGATCTCGTGTGAATGGTATTGTTGGAGATAAAGAGTCATTGTGTGTAATTTTCGTACAGTGACGTGTTTTGTATGCTTTGTAAATGATTACGCGATCGATGAAAAAGGCAAAAATGATGGATAGTCAGAATGACGAAATTGTTGACATGGCGAACTCGCCAACACAGGAGAACAGTGTGATGAATAATGAAGTGGAAAACAATGTAATAAGTCGGGAAAATAGTCCGGAACCATTTCAAAATTTTTCTCAGTCAGAAAATTCACAGAATACGAGATCAACGATAGAAGATTCTGAAATAGTATCGAACACAGATAGCTTTATGGCTATGCAGAAGGAAGTTAGTTTTGCGGGAAATGTTAGGGGCGAAAAGAATTTCGAACCGGCTAATATGGAGCAGTTGATGGGTGCAATATTAAATCTGGGATCACAGTTGGAATCTAAGTTTAAAACAGAGATGGGAACTTTGCGATCTGAAATTAAAACTGATATGGGAACAATGGGATCACAGTTACGATCTGAATTAAAAACAGATAGGGGAACAATGGAAACACGGTTAGACTCACTGGGATCACAGATGGGAACTTTGGCAACACGATTAGAAACTGATATGGAAACAATGGAAACACGGTTAGACTCACGAATAGGGACATGTTTCAAAAATATGAAAGATGAATTAAAGAAAGAAATCAGAGAAGAAGTACAACCGATTTTGAATTCTCACAATAATAGATTAATTGCAGTAGAGATTAGACAAAGGGAACAGGATAGAGAACAGGAAGAAAGAGATCGCGTGATAGTACAGAAATTTTCAGAGTTAAATTTACAACGTGCAAAGGATAAGGAAGAAATATTTGAGAGAATCGAGGAATCCGTAACAAATGACAGATTAAATAACCTAACACAACAATATGAACAGCTAGCTACCAAATGTGTCAATACTGAAACCTGAGTCGCGACACTTACGGAAGACGTAAATAAACAGAAAGAACAATTAGGTGACTTATCGGAAAGAGTTGAGGAAATTTCAGATAAACTGACAAATCTTAGTTTACATGGGGACAGAGATTCGGATGATACAGCACCATTGCCATTTGCAGAAACCGAAGAGTATCAGAACATAAATAAACATGTTGAAAATCAGGGAAAATTTAATGAACGCGTTAAAAGGGAAGTTGAGGCATTACGAAAGCAAGTCAAACAAATTGAAGGCGAAATCGTAAGAAAAGACGGCAAAAGAAATTTAGAATCACAGATAGCAGAGGGGTTTGAAGAAAGTAATTTGTTTCATTTACGGGATGCAACAGGAGAGCGCCAGGCGCGCGAACTTGACAATAATCGACATTCGTACTGGGACAGACGCGGTAGGTCTTTGTCGCCACGAGGCGAAAACTTTGACTATAAACACTTTTTGACTGTTCGGAAATTTAAGATCTTCCGCAATTCTAAGAATGACATACATCCATGTGCATGGTTAGATCAATTTATGTATGCACTTCCACCAAATTGGCCACTAAGTCACAAACTGGAATTTATGTGTGGATATTTAGAAAACGAACCGGCGACGCGGATGCGCGCACTCATTAGAGATTGTAATAGCCTAAATGATTTTTATCATGCATTTCTATCGGCATATTGGTCCGAAAACACGCAAGACAGAGTCAAACACAGTCTTATTATGCAGCGTAATTTCAAACAGTCTGAGTTCCGCACGCCAGCGGAATATTTTGAAGACATGATTCGAAAGAATCAGTTCCTTTCCAACCCTTATAGCCCGACTGAATTAATTCGCATTTGTTTAACTAAGCTGCCACAATCCATAAGACAAATTGCTTTAGCTGGAAGATGTAAAGACGACATCGAGACTTTTAAGACTTTGTTGCAAGAACTTGAGTATGACAACGACGACGGGACTTCTTGTAACTTTTTCAGTAACAGTAATTACAATAGATTTTCAGAGAAAAGGGATAGTGATCGGAACGGGCGTTATATGGGTAATGTTGACAATGACAGACGTAACAGACAGGACAATAGATACCAGCCTTATGACAATAACAGACGTTCTAACAGAAATTACACAGACAATTATAATAACGGTAATTCGTACCGGAATGATCAATCATACGGAAACAGTAATCGGTATTATCAAGACAGAAATTGTTCAAACAGTAATAGAAATTCTTACTACAGAAATAATCAGGGTAGTAGATACAACAATAATTTCAGAAGTGACAGTCGAAATTACACAAGAAGTAGTTATGCAGACAGACAGGAAAACAGAAATTTTAATAGCAGACACAACCAAGAATTTGTATCTAACAGACAGGAGGGACCTAATTGGCATCCTCCACGTGACAGAACTTCAGAGAGACAAGTGCAAATCGTAGAAATGGATCCGCGAAATGACGCGAATAATCAAAGACGTGACGCAAACAATCGACAATGACTAGCAGCTTCGGCTTCTGGCAGCAATATAGACGGTTCAGAAAGTAATGACACTACGGCTTTACACTACGTACGCCTGGAAGACATGAGAGACATTTTGTTAGACGAAAAGGAAAATAATGTAGACGCATTTTTACATCCTGTTATTGAAGTATGTGTGGGTAAGAATAAGTTCACTGCAGTTTTAGATTCTGGGAGCCCATTGAATGTCATTAGTGAATCAATTTTTCGTATATGTGAAAGAACTATTGCCTGTCCTGTGTTACCTATTTCTAAAACTACAATTCGAGGAGCGATTTCTGGAAAAAGTGTAGAAGTTAAACAACAGACCAACCTAAATTTCAATTGTCAAGGATACGAATTTTCTGCTAATTTTATTATTGTTCCATTACTCAGTACACAAATTATATTAGGTATGGAGTTTCTTAACGCACATAAGGCAATTTTGAACTTTAAAGAAGGAAGTGTGAATTTGACTGTTGCCGGAATGCCGAAATGTTTGAAATTTTTCGAGTGTTTAACAAGATCTGAGTCAGATACAAAATGTTTAAGGTTTCTTACTTCTGATGTTTTCGTTGAGCATTATGACGACAATGTGTTTATTCATGACAATGACAATAGATACAGAGACGCGATGGATGATATAATTAATAGCGAAGAACTAATTAATGAAAAGGTTAAGAAAGCTGAAGTGCCAGATGACGTTGCAAGAGAAGAGCTGCACCAAATTTTGACTTCACATGCTACAGTGTTTAGTCATCACACGGGAACTATACAAGGCTTACAATATTTATTTAAAGTAAAAGAACACACACCATTTCGCGGGAAAACGTACGCTATTCCTTTGGCTTACAGAGACAAGGTTAAGAATGAACTTCAGTACATGTTAGATCAGGGCATTATTGAGCCTGCAGTCAGTCCTTACACTAGCCCATTACACGTTGTTCTTAAAAAGGATGGGTCAATTCGTTTGGTTCTGGATTCCAGACAGATAAATAATATCATCATTCCTGAAACTGACCGTCCACAAAATTTAGATGAACTTCTTCAACATTTTCATGGAATTAAAGTTTTATCCACGATTGATGCAAGTTTTTGGCAAATAGAACTCCACCCTGATTGTAGAAACTACACTGCCTTTTTAGCCTTTGGTAACTGTTACCAGTTTCGGAAATTACCGTTTGGACTTCCTGTATCTTCTGCAGCATTCATTCGTAGCTTAAATGAAATTTTACCTGTTTATCTTCGTGACAATATTACTTCATATGTTGACGATATTCTTATTGCTAAACATTCTTGGAGTGAGCATAACAAAATTTTGGATTCATTATTACATATTTTTGCAAGAGTTGGCATTACAGTGAACTTAGAAAAATCTGAATTTGGTCGTTCTCAGGTGAAATTTCTCGGTCACATTATTTCTACAGAAGGTATTCTTCCTGATCCAGAGAAATTAGACGCTATTCGTAATTATGCTGTTCCTACCACAAAACGTGATGTTCGTAGTTTCCTTGGTGTCTGTAATTTTCTTAGACGCTTTGTTAGATTGGACGATTTGGCCACACCTCGTTTATGTGAACTATCTGGAAAGAAATCTAATTGGTGTTGGGATGAGGAAGCTCAGTCAGAATTTGAACAACTCCGTGATGCTTTAGTTGCTGCTCCACTTCTTTCACACCCGGATTTATCTAAAGATTTTTGTTTGGCGACGGACTCATCATACAAAGGCCTAGGTGCACATTTATTTCAAGAGATAGAAGAAGACGGCGTTGTAGTCCAGAAAACTATTGCATTTGGAAGTCGTGTTCTCTCTAAATCAGAAAAGAATTATTCGATTACGGAACTTGAGGCTTTGCCTGTTGTTTGGGCTTTTACAAAATTTCGGACATTTTTGTTTGGCAGACATACTAAGGTTTACACCGATCATCGAGCTCTGGAGTTTCTTATGTCGACAAAATTAACTCATGGCAGATTGTCACGATGGGCGTTGTACCTACAGGAATTTGATTTTAGTATTGTTTACATACAGGGTTCTTCAAATATTGTTGCTGATGCTTTATCACGTGCACCTATGGGTTTGAAACAAAGTGCTGAAGAGGACTGCAAGGAAAACAATTATTGTTTGATGTATATTCAAGGTGTTGCGTTTGAGAACTTTATTTCGTCTTCACTCCAGGACATCGCTAAGGAGCAAAATAAGGATCCAATCTGGAAGGACATTTAGGAGAAGTGGAGGAGAAAGGAAAGCGTAGCGATCAGACAGTATTATTTAGTTCGCAATGACATTCTTTTTACACGAAAATCGGTCGACAACTCTGTTTGGTTAGTTTGTATTCCTGATGAGTGGGTTAATAAGCTGATTTGGTATACGCATTTCAGTTATGCACACTTTGGTCCCAGAAAATGCTTTCATAAATTACGAGCAAATTGCTACTTCAATAATATGGAAAAACGTATTCGATCTGTTCTGGCCAAATGCAAATTATGTCAAAAGGCTAAGCCGCCAACAATTTCTCACAGAGCACCGTTGTTTCCTATCATTCCAGCGAAATTAAAGGACATGGCTGCAGTTGATTTGTTCGGTCCAGTGGTTCGTTCTACTAATGGTTTTGCGTACATTTTCGTAGCAGTGGAGTTGACATCAAAATATGTGTGTTTTACACCGTTACGCAAAGCAACAGCTCGTTCAGTATCTAACGCTTTCATCAAACATTTTCTTAAAGAAGTGGGTCATGTTGATAAGGTTATATCAGATAATAGATCACAGTTTCGTTCTAAAATTTGGCTTCGTACTCTACGGCGTCGTAAAATTAAACCAATTTTCATTTCACTTTTTCACCCTCAATCTAACGCTTCAGAGAGATGGATGAAGGAAATCAATAAATTGTGTCGACTTTATTGTCATCAGAATCACAGAACGTGGGATCAGTATCTTCATATTTTTCAAAACATTCTGAATGAACTCCCTAATGATTCAACTTCTTTACCACCTATATTGATATTAAAAAATAAAGCACCGACAAATCGCATTTCTGAAATCGTTCCTTTTCCGCCTTCACGGAAACTGCGGCATTCTGATGTTGTGAACATGGCTCTGCAAAATATTGCATCTGCGGCTGCTAGAAGAGAGAAATCAGCTAAGCGTCCTGGTCGTTTAAAAATCTTGTCAGTTGGTCAGAAAGTGTTAATTAAGTCTCATCGTTTATCCCACAAAGGAAAGGGCTTGTGTCGCAAATTTTTTCTGCTTTATAACGGCCCATATAGAATTCGCAAAATTATTCATGATAACACAGTTGAAGTAGAAACTCTTAAATCACGACGCTCTAAAGGAATACATCATATATCTAACGTTAAAATTTTTGTGGAATGATATACTTTTAAAAAATTTTTGTGGAATGACATACTTTCGAGAAACCAACAGTTTACGTAAACATGCAGAGAATACAAGGATACCGCGCTGTGTTTTGGCGGCGGCATATACTCAAAGCAACAGTCAAGTCTGCGCGCCGCACAAGGCAGTCGTTGACCGCAAACAATCACTTCCTACGTCACACGCCTACAGCTGATCGAGCGCTCAGTGCGAATGCACTGACAGCCGTAAACAAATACACAGTCTTTCTCCGAATAAAATCAGTATAAAGCTATAGTGACTTGATGAATTATGTTATTAACATTCAGTATTTTTCAGGATACGGTTCTATAAAATATTTAAGAACTTCAGGTAAATTCTGTGTGTCTCCAACGTTAAGAGGACTTGCTATCGAGAAAATTTCAGAAAGAATGTAATTTCCAAGAAGAAACTAATAAATTAAAAAGGTAATTATTAATTGAGTTTATTTTTCAGGTAACATATTTCCACTTAGGTACGTACTTTAGACGTAATTTGCTGCTCGCGATTACGTGATTCATACTTTGTGCTAATTTCATGTTCTATGAAATTACTTGTGAAGCGATGTGCTTGCGTACATTGACTGATTTTGACAATGATTATTAATGAACTGGATTGTAACTTGTGTATATTATGCATCGCTTGGCTGCACTGCTTTTTCACTGATGTCATATTTTTTATTATGTGCCTGCTGTGCTTATTTATTTAAATTATAATTGTCACCTGATTAATTGTGCTGATATGGTCATGTATGTAAGTTATACTTTGTGATTTATCTGCTTGCGCCCTCATGTTTACTTATTAAGATGACATATGAACATTTATTTGCTTATGCTGATATGATGCTAATGACCTGTTTATTACGTAAGATATATGTTTGCTGTTTAGCGTATGGATTGCATATTTACACATTTCTGTTTGTTGTCATAACTACTCTTTAATTTGGTATATAGCAATGCTGATGTACAGTGTACGAACATAGAGTTTGGGTTACGCTGTGGTATGGGTTACGGATTGTTCGCTTGGCGAAGCCTCGTTGTAGAAATTGTGCTGCATCCACTTGTTGACATTCTGTTCACTACTGGTATATTTACTCGCTGTTGCTTGTTTTGCTTACGCTCAGTGCTTTATATTTTAACATAAGAAAATGAACTGCAGTAATTCGATGAGCTGGAGGTTTTATGGAAGCTGTATAAATTTATGCTAATAGGAAGGAAGCTATCGACATGACATACCAAAACTAGGTTTAGAACATTGACAGTTATTACACTGCATTTTTCGTGAGCAATTGAAATAGGAAGTGACACTTGACACAAGAAATACTCCACATGTTTGCTTCCGTTTGCCATAATTCTTGAAGTGGTGTACACACTGTGAAATATTAGGATCATTCACACTCCGTAATCGTACTTAATTACTGAGAGTTATTCGAACTAAGTCTGTTAGAGGTCATGTATGCATTTCTTTTGTTTATAATTCATAATGAGTAGAAAAAAATGGTTCAAATGGCTCTGAGCACTATGGGACTTAACAGCTATGGTCATCAGTCCCCTAGAACTTAGAACTACTTAAACCTAACTAACCTAAGGACAGCACACAACACCTAGCCATCACGAGGCAGAGAAAATCCCTGACCCCGCCAGGAATCGAACCCGGGAACCCGGGCGTGGGAAGCGAGAACGCTACCACACGACCACGAGATGCGGGCTAATGAGTAGAAGATTTTGGTCATATGGATTACACAGAGGTTGTGTGTTGACATTGTGTCTTCGGATTGTATGGGATGATGAGGTTTGCATTAGGATTTTATCTGTACTTGTTCGATGAGACAGACTAGAGGAAAGAGTTGTTATGGAAGTGAAATGATATTTGTAATAAGGTTTATATGTATCGGCGTACTGAAGAGGTATTATTGAGATTATGTGATGCTAATGATTATTGGAGTTTTGGTGGATAAGAGGTAAAGTAAGTGAGGTGCATTTTTTTTTTGTTGGTCTATATGGAACAAGGAGGATGAAGATAGCAGACTAGAACACTAAAGTGGAAGGAAGATTGTCTACACACACTTTGTTAAATCACTAAGCAGTATGTAATTTTTTTTTGGAGAGAGGAAGTAATTGCATATCTTGGCTTACTGACAGTTGTTCAGCAACCGTACATTTTTATTTGGCTTGGCAAACATTGGTCTTGACATGATGACTATGACGTTGACTTAACTATTATTGACTGTTATACATTGCTGCCACTACTGCTTGATACACATGATGAACATAAAATTTTGACAGAATTGCAGTTACACAGTTAACACTATTCAATTACACAGTAGTACTCAATGTGGATGAAAGATGAGTGAGTGTGTTTTGTGTGTTTTCCTTTCCTAATCCTACCCACCTATTTCCTAAATATTATTTTATTTGTTTGTAGTGGCTTGCACTGACACCCATAAATATTATAGGTTTACTGATGTTTGTGTATTTGCAATAGTTAATATGACAATTATCTGACATCATTTGTGTGTTTGTTATGATTTGTATGTTTAGTGTAAAAGCATTTGTATGTGTATTCAAACTATTGTTCATGCCTGAACTGTCTGATTAGTGATGGTGAATATTATGAACTGTTACTTCTACTTTTTCTACATGATTGGTGCCAATAGGACATGTTTAATTTCTGCTTATAAACTCTGATGAGCAGTGTGATCAGTGATAGTGAATATTATGGACTGTTACTTGTACTTTTTCTACATGATTGGTGCCAATAGGACATGTTTACTTTCTGCTTATAAACTCTGATGAACAGTGTGATTAGTGATAGTGAATATTATGGGCTGCTTCTGCTGAAATAATGTCACCTGATGGTGTCTGCACCTACTCAACATTGCTGGGTGCCACTGATGGACTGCTTCTACTGAAATGATGTCACCTGATGGTGTCTGCACCTACTCCACATTGCTGGGTGCCACTGATGGACTGCTTCTACTGAAATGATGTCACCTGATGGTGTCTGCACCTACTCAACATTGCTGGGTGCCACTGATGGACTGCTTCTACTGAGATGATGTCACTTGTTGCTGTAGCACCTATTCAACATTGCTGGGTGCTACTGCTGTAACTGTCAACTACTTGTTGTGAAAACATTTTATGTGAATATTTGTATAAACTGATTTTTTGTGTATTACTGTTTGTGAAAAGTTATGAAACTCTCACCTGCACATATTTGTCATTGCCGACACTATCGATTGAATTGTTTAACCACATGATATTTGTGTAAACTATTATGTAAAGTCATATGTATGAAAGAATTTGTATTCCTTACTGTATTTTATATATTAGGCTATTGAAAGGTCAGTTCAAAGCCAAAATTTTATCTAGTTATATGATATTTACGTATTAATATTATCTTTTATTTTTGTCTGTATTTTTTTTGACGAATGCTGGCAAAAATACCATCAAATTCTAGCCCGTGGAGGACGGGCATATGAAAGGTGGCTACACTAAGCCACAGCGCCAGAGATCGCGCCAGAGAGTATTGTTCCGCCGCCTCCACTGGCAGTGATTATTGAGAAGTAGCGGCAGGCAGTTCTTGCCGAGAAGTTGTGGTGGGCACAGCTTGTCGTGAAGTCGGAGTGAGATGTGGTAGTGGAGAGTGTTGTTCCATGTTTTATGCAGTGGTTTGATGGGAGAGATAGCAGATGTTGTTCCAATGGAGATATTGTAATGATCTGAGTGCTTTTCGTCAATATATATGAAGGTAACAAATTCCCTGTTGTTTCTTTTTAATATTTCTGTATCTCAAATAATGCATCATTACAGCATCTGGCTTGTGTTCTTGTATTAGAGTGTAATTCTGCTTTCCTTACGCAATTATAGTATTTCTAATTTTCTTTTATCACGTCAGTATAATTGGTATTTAAAAATTCTTGTCTTGTTGAAGAAGAACCGTGCCAGATGTGCGTTGAGTCATACTACCACACACAGAACAGCTACACTTGTGCTTTGTTGGCTTCGTAGATTTTATAGTTTCTGGGGACTTAATTAATTAACTGTGTTAACGAAAATTTTGTTTCATTGTTTGTTGTTATTCTATGCAGTCAGATTGCGTAATAATACTAGTCAGGGCCAGCCGTTTACGAGACATGCGTAATCGGACTACAGCTACTAAAAATATTTGCATTATATATTTAAATTAAGCCCCCATGCAACATACACACAAGGAGATGAACAGGTAAGTACTTGCACGACGTCACAAGAAGGCTTGCCATGAAAATGGGGCAGCGGCATGCGTGGATTATCAACGCCGCATGTGCGAGTTACGGAAGAGTAGGTTTTCCTTAATTTTTTTCTTTCAGAGACGCTTCATGGAAAAGGCGGATTTTATTTTTGTCAATAAATAAATGAATATTCTCCTATGGCTATTTACCCTTCCATATGATGCTGTTTGGCGACTGGGACATCATGCCCAGGTCTCGCACAATGACCCCTGCCCACTTTGCCCGCGAGACCTTTCCTTGTATTCCCTTATATCGCCGGCCGCGGTGGTCTAGCGGTTCTAGGCGCTCAGTCCGGAGCCGCGCGACTGCTATGATCGCAGGTTCGAATCCTGCCTCGGGCATGGATGTGTGTGATGTCCTTAGGTTAGTTAGGTTTAAGTAGTTCTAAGTTCTAGGGGACTGATGACCATAGATGTTAAGTCCGATAGTGCTCAGACATTTGAACCATATATATATATATCCTCGATCCCGGGTTGAAGACCCGCCATCGCTTAAATTTTGATTAATAATCAGCCATTGGCGTCCGGAGTCTTTCGGCACAAGACGTCACTCTAATTCTGCCAATGGCCTTGTCAAAGAGGGCAGAGGAGCTGGCAGAGGTTCAGGGCACTCTCTTGTCCTTGGGGTGGGAAACTGTCCCTAGAGGTGGAAGAATCAGCAATGCTCAACGGCATGAGGATGTAGAAGGCAATAGAAACTACTGCATTAAAGAACACACAACGTCTACCCACAGGACATGTGGCCTGTAATTGAAAAAGTGTCATGATCTCTCCATCAGCAAAAGATTCCGGAATAGTCCCCCATTCGGATCTCTGGGAGGGGACTGTCAAGGGGGAAGTGACCATGAGGAAAAGATTGAATAATCAACGAAAGGATAACGTTCTACGAGTCGGGGCGTGGAATGTCATAAGCTTGAAAGTGATAGGGGAGCTAGAAAATCTGAAAAGGGTAATGCAAAGGCTCAATCTAGATATAGTAGGGGTCAGTGAAGTGAAATGGAAAGAAGACAAGGTTTTCTGGTCACATAAGTTTAGGATAATATCAACAGCAGCAGAAAATGGTATAACAGGAGTAGAATTCGTTATGAGTAGAAAGGTAGGGAAAAGAGTGTGTTACAGTGAACAGTTTCGTGATAGGGTTCTTCTTATCAGAATCGACAGCAAACCAACACTGACAACGATAGTTCAGGTATACATGCCGACGTCACAAGCTGTAGATGAAGAGATAGAGAAAGTATATGAGGATATTGAAAGGGTAATACAATACGGAAAGGGAAATGAAAATCTAATAATGCTGGGCGACTGTAGGGTTGTTGGTTGTTTTGGGGAAGGAGACCAGACAGCGTGGTCATCGGTCTCATCGGATTAGGGAAGGATGGAGAAGGAAGTTGGCCGTGCCCTTTCAGAGGAACCATCCCGGCATTTGCCTGGAGTGATTTAGGGAAATCACGGAAAACCTAAATCGGGATGGCCGGACGCGGGATTGAAGCGTCGTCCTCCCGAATGCGAGTCCAGTGTCTAACCATTGCGCCACCTCGCTCGGTGCAGATGTAGGGGAAAGAGTACATGAGAATATGAGCTTGGGACAAGGAGTGAGAGGAGAAATATTAATTGAGTTCTGTAATAAGTTTCAGCTAGTAATAGCGAATACTCTGTTCAAAAATCACAAGAGGAGGAGGTATACCTGGAAAAGGCCAGGTGACACGGGAAGATTTCAGTTAGATTACATCATGGTCAGACAGAGAGTCCGAAATCAGATACTAGATCACAATACTCAGATCACAATATAGTAATGATAAATAGCCTGAAGTTAAAGAGATTAGTCAGGAAGAATCAAAACGCAAAGAAGTGGGATACAGAACTACAAACAGATGACAAGATACGCTGTAAGTTCTCTAAGATTATAGATACAGCAATACGGAATAGCTCAGTAGGCAGTACAGTTGAAGAGGAAAGGACATCTCTAGAAAGGTCAGTCACAGAAGGTGGAAAGAAAAACATAGATACAAAGATGTTGACTGCGAAGAAACCATGGGTAATACAAGAAATACTTCAGTTGATCGATGTAAGAAGGAAGTACAAAAATGTTCAGAGAAATTCAGGAATACGGAAATGCAATTCGCTGAGGAATGAAACAAATAGGAAGTTCAGGGAAGCTAAGACGAAATAACTGCATGAAAAATGTGAAGAAATCAAAAAAGGAATGATTGTCGGGAGGAGTGACTGAGCATATAGGAAAGTCACAATAACCTTCGGCGACATTAAAAGCAAGGGTGGTAATGTTCAGAGCGCAACGGGAATTCCACTGCTAAATGCAGAAGAGAGAGTGGATAGGTGGAAAGAATATACTGAAAGCCTCTATGAGGGGGAAGATTTGTCTAATGTGATAGAAGAAGAAACAAGAGTCGATTTAGATGAGATAGCGGATCAATATTACAATTAGAATTTAAAAGAGCATTGGAGGACTTAAGAACAAATAAGGCAGAAAGGATGAATAACATTCTATCAGAATTTCTAAAATCATTGGGGGAAGTGGCAGCAAAACGGCCATTCACGTTGGTGTGTAGAATGTATGAGTCTGGCGACATACCATCTGACTTTCGGAAAAAAATCATCCACATTATTCAGAAGGCTGCAAGAGCTGACAAGTGCGAGAAATATAGCGCAATCAGCTTAACAGTTCATACATCGATGGTGCTGACAGGAATAATGTACCGAGGAATAGAAAAGAAAATTTAGGATGTGCTAGATGACAAACAGTCTGGCTTTAGAAAAGGTAAAGGCACCAGAGACAATTCTGACGTTGTGGTTGATAATGGAAGCAGACCAAAGAAAATCAAGACACGTTCATAAGATTTGTCGACCTGGAAAAAGCGTTCGATAATGTATAATGGTGCAATATGTTCGAAATTCAGAGAAACAGAGGTAAGCCTCAGGGAGAGACGGGTAATATACAACATGTACAAAAGCCAAGAGGGAATAATAAAAATGGACGACCAAGAATGAAGGGCTCGGATTAAAAATGGTGTGAGACAGGGATGTAGCCTTTCGCCCCTACTTTTCAATCTGAACATTGAAGAAGAAATGATGGAAATAAAAGAAACGTTCAGCAGTGGAATTAAAATTCAAGGTGAAAAGATATCAATAATGCAGTTCGCTGATGACATTGCTATCCTCAGTGAAAGTGAAGAAAAATTACACGATATACCGAATGGAATGAACTATCTAATGAGCACAGAATATGGATTGAGAATAAATCGCAGAAACACGAAAGTAATGAGAAGTAGCAGAAATGAGAAAAGCGAGAAACATAACTTCAGGATTGAAGGTCATGAAGTAGATGAAGGAATTCTGCTACCTAGGCAGCAAAATAACCAATGACGGACAGGGCAAGAAGGACATCAAAAGCAGACCAGCACTGGCAAAAAGGTCATTCCTGGCCAAGAGAAGGTTACTAGTATCAAACGTAGACCTTAAAAAGAAAGAAATTTCTAAGAATGTACACCTGGAGTACAGCATTCTATGGTAGTCAAACATGGACTGTGGGAAAACCAGAACAGTAGAGAACCGAAGCATTTGAGATGTGGTGCAACAGGCGAATGTTGAAAATTACGAGGACTGGTAAGATAAGGTATGAGGAGGTCCTGCAAAGAATCGGAGAGGAAAGGAATATGTGGAAAACACCGTCAAGGAGAGGGGACAGGATGATAAGACACCTGTTATCGACAGGGGATCTCGATTCCGTATTTCTAGATTTCCGGAAAGCTTTTGACACAGTTCCTCACAAGCGATTTCTAATCAAGCTGCGGGACTAAGGGGAATCGTCTCAGTTGTGTGACTGGATTCGTGATTTCCTGTCAGGAAGGTCACAGTTCGTAGTAATAGACGGCAAATCGTCGAATAAAACTTAAGTGATATCAGGTGTTCCCCAGGGAAGCGTCCTGGGACCTCTGCTGTTCCTGATCTATATAAATGACCTGGGTGACAATCTGGGCAGTTCTCTTAGGTTGTTCGCAGATGATGCTGTAATTTACCGTCTAGTAAGGTCATCCGAAGACCAGTATCAGCTGCAAAGCGATTTAGAAAAGATTGCTGTATGGTGTGCAGGTGGCAGTTGACGCTAAATAACGAAAAGTGTGAGGTGATCAACATGAGTTCCAAAAGAAATCCGTTGGAATTAGATTAATCGATAAATAGTACAATTCTCAAGGCTGTCAATTCAACTAAATACCTGGGTGTTAAAATTACGAACAAATTCAGTTGGAAAGACCACATAGATAATATTGTGGGGAAGGCGAGCCAAAGGTTGCGTTTCATTGGCAGGACACTTAGAAGATGCAACACGTCCACTAAAGAGACAGCTTACACTACACTCGTTCGTCCTCTGTTAGAATATTCTGCGCGGTGTGGGATCCTTACCAGGTGGGACTGACGGAGGACATCGAAAGGGTGCAAAAAAGGGCAGCTCGTTTTGTGTTATCACGTAATAGGGGAGAGAGTGTGGCAGATATGATACGCGAGTTGGGATGGAAGTCATTAAATCAAAGACGTTTTTCGTCGCTGCGAGATCTATTTACGAAATTTCAGTCACCAACTTTCTCTTCCGAATGCGAAAATATTTTGTTGAGCCCAACCTACATAGGTAGGAATGATCATCAAAATAAAATAAGAGAAATCAGAACTCGAACAGAAAGGTTTAGGTGTTCGTTTTTCCCGCGCGCTGTTCGGGAGTGGAATGGTAGAGAGATAGTATGATTGTGGTTCGATGAACCTTCTGCCAAGCACTTAAATGTGAATTGCAGAGTAATCATATAGATGTAGATGTAGGTGTAGAAATAAGGGAATGACCTCCATGTTAATGGATGGAGCAGCAGAGGGCAAAAACTGTACGGGAAGACAGAAATTGGAATACATCCAGCAAATAATTGAGGAACGTAGGTTATAAGTGTTACTCTGAAATGAAGAGTTGGCACAGGAGAGGAATTTGTGGTGTGCAACATCAAACCAGTCAGAAAAGTGACGACATAAAAAATATGTTCTACATCTCCTCCTAAACTACTGAATCGATTTCAGCCATCTTTGAAAGACTTACAACTTATTGTCTGGAAAGAAGTGCTGCAGAAGTGATGACTACTCCACATTGGGACTGGGGTTCAAAGGGATGGACATAGGAGATGGACAGAAAAGGGTGGGGGGGGGGGGGCTGGATGGACAGAGGCAGGAGCAGGAGGTGACAGAGGGAGAGAGGGGTAGAATGAGGAATGAGTAGATGGACAAATGCGAGAGGAGGAGGGGATGGAGAGAGTGAAGGAGGTAGGATGTGGAAAGAGAGGAGGGAAAGGGACAGAGAAAAGAGGTAG
The DNA here is from genome assembly GCF_023864275.1 of Schistocerca cancellata. NCBI lineage: Eukaryota > Metazoa > Arthropoda > Insecta > Orthoptera > Acrididae > Schistocerca > Schistocerca cancellata. The sequence continues at coordinate 177,155,220 of NC_064635.1, forward strand.
GAGGAGATGGTCAGAAAGAGGGGAGAGGAAGGCGAGGACATGTGCAAGAGGAGATGGTCAGAGTAAGGAGAGAGGAGGCGATGGCCATAGGGAGGAAATGGACAGACAGGGGAGGAGGATGAGGATATAGGGTTGAGCAGGAGGTGGAAAGAGAGAGGGGGTAGGAAATGGCCAGTGAGAGGTGGGAGGAGGAGTTGTGTGCAATAGATTGGACGTACACGTGTGTGGGGGAAACTGCGGGTCAAAAGCTAGTGTGTAAATAAAAACCAGCGATCGACTGACAGGAAAATAAGCCTTTTTGTTCAAATAAGGATTATGAATAAGTTCCTTCTGAGGAATATAGCCGGCTGGTGTGGCCGAGTGGTTCTAGGCACTTCAGTCTGGAACCGCGCGACCGCTACGGTCGCAGGTTCGAATCCTGCCTCGGGCATCGACGTGTTTGATGTCCTTAGGTCGGTTAAGTAGTTCTAAGTTCTAGGGGACTGATGACCTCAGATGTTAAGTCCCATAGTGAGGAATATAAAATATTAGTCACTACCTTAAAATAAGGGCACTGGTCGATTTGGAGCTCTGCTGAAGGTGTGGACTGGTTGGAGGCAGTTGTGAGGCTGTCCGCCACTGACAGTGAAGTGGTATGTATGTCGCAGGCCGCTGTGTGGATTACGTACTGTAAGATGGGTTGAAGAGGAAACAGAACAGAATACCAGTAAGGAGCTATCACGTTTGGACATTTCAACGACCACATGTGAATGAAGTTGCTCGGTTTGTTGGTGTATGAACGTGGACTGTCCAACGTTTCTACTGGTAACAGCTCGCCACTCGCAGCCGTGTAACACAGCATAAGAGAAGTGGTCCTAAAAGAACTTCAACTGCCAAGGCCTTGGGACGAGTGATGGGCCCTGTCAAGGATAAGCGGTTTGATTATATCAGTAAATGCGGGTTCCCTCAAGAAGTTCCAGAGCGAATGTTACGAAATGATCTGCATGAAATGCACATTACGTGTTCGGTACTTTACAAAAGACCACAGCAACACACAAAGCTGCACGTCTTCAGCGGGCCGAGCGACACAGAAACTGGCCAGTAACTGGCTGGAGGCGTGGAGTGTGAGTCGAGATGGCGTACCAAGTTCCCTGACAGCTAGCAGCGCTGTTGCCAGTTTTCACTCTACGAAGCGCTAACAGCTACAAGCTGAAACAGGTGCCGTCTACAGAGTTACGACAACAGTGAGGCGTTGTTATAGAGACGTCTACATAATCGCGTTACTAGTTGAGGTAAGCACGCGAAGCTACTGTTCCCAGACCGCTACAACTGTCAGGGGTCAACCTAAAATGCATCATGGCGCAATGAGACGTTTAGCTCACAATTTTTGGACGATGCACTTCAGGCCAGTGGTGTTTTAGCAGTGTTTCGCGTACCACGACCTGTTACTGCGAACATTTACCGGGACGTAAGTCAAAATTTTCGACATTGCCCTTTTTTGTACATCTTCATGACGACTCTGGTGTGAATACTGCCATCATCCAAGATGACAACAGCCGTTTTCAGAGGGCTACACGCATGCATTCCTAGTGTTACGAACGTTCAGCACCACTTTACACTTTGATTGGTCCGCTAAATCACCCGATCTCGGTCCCATATAGAAAGACTGAGACCTTCTGCCACTGTGGGTGAGACGTCGTAATCAACGTACTTCGCAGAGTGATAGCTCTATGGAATCTAATCATCAATGAGTGGCTTCAGCTGCATATTGTTGTTTCTGTTGGTATTGTCTTCATCTTGGAGACTGGACTGACGCAGCTCCCCATGCTACTCTATCCCGTGCACGCCTCTTCATCTCCGAATAACTAGTGAAACATCCTTCTGAATCTGCTAACTAAACTCGTTTCTTGGTCTCCGTCTATAAGTTTTACGCCCCACACTTCCCACCAGAACTAAATTGGAGATCCCTTGGTGTTCCCGATGTGTCGTATCAGCTGATCCCTTCTTCTAGTCAGGTTGTGCCATAAATGATCTTTCTCCCCACTCCCATTCAGCATCTCGTCGTTAGCTACAGGTGTGCCCATCTAATCTTCAACATTCTTCTGTAGCACCACAATTCGGACGCTTCTATTCACTTCTTGTCTAAACAGTTTATCGTATAAATTCTACTTCCATACATGGCTACATTCTACACAAATACCTTCAGAAAAGACTTCCTAATGTTCAACTCTATATTCGATGTTCACAAATTTCTCTTCTTCTTAAACGATTTTCTTGCCATTGCTAGTCTTACATTTTATATGCTTTTTACTTCGCATCGTCAATTATTTTTATGCCTAAAGAGCAAAACTCGTCTGCTTCTTTTAGTGTATCGTTTCCTAATCTAATTCTCTGAGCGTCACGTGATTTAATTTTACTACCGTACATTCCATTATAGTATATCCCCCTTTCAACACATTGTCCATCCGCTTAACACCTCTTTCAACACCTTTACCGTCTGTGACAGAATTACAACGTCATCGGCAAATACTCTAAGTTTTTATTTGTTCTCTCTGTACTTTAATTCCTAAACCAAATTTTTCTGTAGTTTCCTTTACTGATTGCTCAATGTACAGATTCAGTAACATCGGGGAGGGGCTACAGTCTTGTGTCATTTCCTTCTCGACCACCGTTTCTCCTTCGTGCCCCTCGACTCCTATAACTGTCGCCTGTTTTCTGTACAACTTGTAAATAGCCTTTCGCTTCCTGTATTTTACTCATCGTATCTTCTGAATTTCAAATAGGGTACACCAGTCAACATTCTCAAAAACTTCTCAACTGCATACGGCACACGTAACGCAATTTGCAGACACACTTCATCGGCGTGTTGAGCCCATTAATAAATCTCGACGCGGTATTACCGTGATTCGTCCTGGGGTGAGTAAGTTTTTTTATCAGACTGATAATTTTTATGTGCACAACGTTTGTTCTAATCGACTGCTAATGTAGTATTATACGCTAAGCACGCAATGACTAGGTACTTGTAACTGTAGATGTGACCAAACTTCAGGAATATCGATTTTAATTATGACGGTTTCATTTAATCCTTGATGATCTGAGTCCATTTCGAAGCACTGCGGTGCTTGCGTTTCATGCTTATCGGGAAAACGTGAATGAATTGATTTCCTGAATTGATCAGATAAGGGCAAGCATGCACTTTGGTAACAGATAATGTGATCTCGATTTTTTAAGGACAAGCTCTTCTATCGCTGAACCGGTGATTATCAGAGATAGCTCTAAAGTACGAAGGGCGTTCAATAAGTAGTGCTTCAGCCTTTTCTTCTGAAATCAGGTTTGATTTATTCAGGATTCCAATACACCATATTATTCGGCCTCTTTGGCAACAGAACTATTTTTCAACATAATTTCCGTTCAATGCGACGACTTTACGCCACATTACTGAGAGGTCCTGGATGCCTGCATGGTACCACTGTACTGGTCGATGTCGGAGCTAACGCCTTGCTACACCAATAAAGCCCCCGTCATGCACTGCTACCCGTGGAGTACATCAATGATGCATCATGCACTGGGCCAAACAGATGGAAGACGTAAGGTGTGATGTCTAGTCTGTATGGTGGATAAGGAAGAAAAGTCCAATGAAGTCTTGTGACTCCTCTCAATTGCACAGAGCACTGAGGTGTTTGGTTGTGATCCGTCCATCAACTCGATTTATAGTGTCCGCGCGATCCAACATTGCAAGGGTCATAGATGTGTACAGGCCGGCCAGCGCGCGGGAGGTGGGAGAGGTTGTTGTGATGACGACGGAAGCCTCGCCCAACGACTCACCGTGCTTTTGTTCACTGCCAGGTCTCAGTAGACATTCTGCAAGCGCTGCTCTTGCTTTCCGCAAAAAGAAACGCAATGAAAAGTCTCAGCTCAGAACGCGTTACAGACGCCTTTTTGAAGACTACGTATAGCGCCGTCACCTATCGGAAATTCATGAAACTATAGAGGTTGAAGCGGGATTTCTCACAAAATATTACGCATTTTTTTCAGTCGAAATTGGCCGAGGAAAAAGGTGTTGCATTACTTATTGAACGCCCCTCCTAGCATCGTACGATAAATACGCAAATGAATGGTTACTTGTATGTGTAGTAGGGACAAAAATTCAGAAACATCAGTTTGTAAATTTGTTTCATTTAAACCATAATGTTCTCAGTCTTTTTCGAAGCACTGTGATGTTTTGGTCGAGCGCTTATCGCGCAAACGAGAGTGAATTCATTTCCAGAACTGGTGAGATAAGGGCAAGTGCGCACGTTGATAACAGATAATGTGATGTCAATCTTTTAAGTACAAGCTGTTTTATAGCTGAACCGGCGGTTATCAGAGATGGCTCGAAAGTAAAACCACACACAATTCCTCTCAGAATGTTGTGGTATCGAACGAAAGGAGTGTCGCAGCTAAGTACCATCCAAAATCTCGTTAAATGAAATCTTAAGACTTTATAGCCACCCTGTTGTTGTGATCTTCAGTCCTAGAATGGTGTGATACAACTCTCCACGCTACTCTATTCTGCGCAAGACTTCCCTTTTGCATAACAACTGCAACCCACATGCATTTGAACCTGGTTATCTATTAAGCCAGCTTTTACCCCTCTCACTTCCCTCTGTTATCAAACCACCGGAAAAATTGGGCCTGTTGGAGCACGGGAAAGGCGAACATGTTCCCCTTTAAAAGACGCTGATAGAAAAGCGGAGAATGTGCTGCCTCAGCTGTCTTTCCTCCTTCATCGCCAAAACTTTTGCATGAGAACGTATCTGCGCTCTTGCCACAGAACATTGTAAATCTTTTTACCCAGTTTCTCTCTGTAGTTGAGGCTTCATACTCAACATCTCCCTCACACTGCCACTGCCTATACAGGGCGTTCAAAAAACTGTTGAATACTTTGAGAGGTGAATGCAACTCTCATCTTCTGGTGGAGTATGGGACTATGGCTGTTCAATGTTCAATAAAAAACAGTACCAATCGCCGTTGGATAGGTTTATTTCTAGGCAACCAGGCCTAAACTGCTCCAATCCAGTACCCTTCGTGTTACAAATATAGCAGTGCCTTTAACTGATCTCGTAATAGCTATTAGGATACCAGTTAAAGGCATTGCTACACTCCTGGAAATGGAAAAAAAGACACATTGACACCGGTGTGTCAGACCCACCATACTTGCTCCGGACACTGCGAGAGGGCTGTACAAGCAATGATCACACGCACGGCACAGCGGACACACCAGGAACCGCGGTGTTGGCCGTCGAATGGCGCTAGCTGCGCAGCATTTGTGCACCGCCGCCGTCAGTGTCAGCCAGTTTGCCGTGGCATACGGAGCTCCATCGCAGTCTTTAACACTGGTACCATGCCGCGACAGCGTGGACGTGAACCGTATGTGCAGTTGACGGACTTTGAGCGAGGGCGTATAGTGGGCATGCGGGAGGCCGGGTGGACGTACCGCCGAATTGCTCAACACGTGGGGTGTGAGGTCTCCACAGTACATCGATGTTGTCGCCAGTGGTCGGCGGAAGGTGCACGTGCCCGTCGACCTGGGACCGGACCGCAGCGACGCACGGATGCACGCCAAGACCGTAGGATCCTACGCAGTGCCGTAGGGGACCGCACCGCCACTTCCCAGCAAATTAGGTACACTGTTCCTCCTGGGGTATCGGCGAGGACCATTCGCAACCGTCTCCATGAAGCTGGGCTACGGTCCCGCACACCGTTAGGCCGTCTTCCGCTCACGCCCCAACATCGTGCAGCCCGCCTCCAGTGGTGTCGCGACAGGCGTGAATGGAGGGACGAATGGAGACGTGTCGTCTTCAGCGATGAGAGTCGCTTCTGCCTTGGTGCCAATGATGGTCGTATGCGTGTTTGGCGCCGTGCAGGTGAGCGCCACAATCAGGACTGCATACGACCGAGGCACACAGGGCCAACACCCGGCATCATGGTGTGGGGAGCGATCTCCTACACTGGCCGTACACCACTGGTGATCGTCGAGGGGACACTGAATAGTGCACGGTACATCCAAACCGTCATCGAACCCATCGTTCTACCATTCCTAGACCGGCAAGGGAACTTGCTGTTCCAACAGGACTATGCACGTCCGCATGTATCCCGTGCCACCCAACGTGCTCTAGAAGGTGTAAGTCAACTACCCTGGCCAGCAAGGTCTCCGGATCTGTCCCCCATTGAGCATGTTTGGGACTGGATGAAGCGTCGTCTCGCGCGGTCTGCACGTCCAGCACGAACGCTGGTCCAACTGAGGCGCCAGGTGGAAATGGCATGGCAAGCTGTTCCACAGGACTACGTCCAGCATCTCTACGATCGTCTCCATGGGAGAATAGCAGCCTGCATTGGTGCGAAAGGTGGATATACACTGTACTAGTGCCGACATTGTGCATGCTCTGTTGCCTGTGTCTATGTGCCTGTGGTTCTGTCAGTGTGATCATGTGATGTATCTGACCCCAGGAATGTGTCAATAAAGTTTCCCCTTCCTGGGACAATGAATTCATGGTGTTCTTATTTCAATTTCCAGGAGTGTATATTTGTATCACGAAGATTCTGGATTGGAGCAGTTTAGGTCTGAAGATGACGTAGTGTAACGTCGAAAGTGGTTGCCTAGAAATAAACCTATACAACGGCGGTTGGTATTGTTTTTATTGGACTCTCAGAGGTGGTAGTACTCAAAGAACCAAGAAAAATAACTCTATTAAATGTGAGTCCTGAAGTGCATACCTTTCTGCGATGAACACGTGTTTACAGGAGGTGTTCAACGTGGCATCCATTCATGACAATCCACCCTCTACCCTCTGGCATAAGGAATGATGCACGCTGTGAAGTATACGTGGTGGTGATTGTACCTGCTGGCACACATTGAAGACGCGACCCTCTAGTGTCCGCACATCCTTGTTTGGCGTGGCGTAGACCATTTCCCTCAAGTGTCCCCATAACCAAAAGTTTAGAGGATGTAGGTCTGGGAAACTAGCAGGTCAAGGTGTACTGCCCCCCCCCCCACTCACCCCTATCCCCCCCCCCACCCCCCACCCCCGGCCTCAGAACAGTCCAGCGATCCTGAAATGTCTGCGTCAGATGTTCGCGCACTTTGTGACGAACGTATGCACGAACCACATCTGTATTCGGTGGTGCAATGACACGCCCTCCAGGAAGGTAGACAATACATTAAATGAGAAATTCCAGATGCTACCTTTGTGGTATCATGTATGGCTCTATTATTCCATCGCCAAGTACGCCTGCCCATACGTCGATTGAGAATCGGTGCTGATACCCTCATTCCAGAATTGCTTGGGGATTTACATCTTCCATACATACCATCTATCTATCTTCTCAGCTATCACAGGCCCTGTAGACCACGCGTTGCACCAACGATCTGCTTCCACCGCCTTCTATCTCTCGCAGCCTCTTTCAACCCTGCGGAAATTCCTAATGCTGCGATGTCCTTCTCCATGTCATCTTTCCACCTTGTACGAGGTCGGCCCAATGGTCTTGATGCCTGGAGAGTTCCTTCAAATGCTTTCTTGGCGATTCTGTTGTTTTCCATTCTGGCCACATGTCCAGCCCATTGCAGTGTCCTACCTTCTAATTTATGGATGATAGTGGGTTGCTTCAGTAACTGATAAATTTCATTGTTCTTTCGAATTCTCCATGCGCCATTCTCCAACACAGGTCCCCAGATTTTTCTCATTACTTTTCTTTCGAAAACATTCAGTTTTTCTCTTTCATTCTTTGTAAGCGTCCAGGTTTCTGAACCGTATAGTACTATGGGGCAGATAATAGTGTTGTATATTTTCATCTTTGTGGTGATTGATAAAGCTTTACTTTTGGGCTAAAATGGCTCTGAGCACTATGGGACTTAATATCAGAGGTCATCAGTCCCCTAGAACTTAGAACTACTTAAACCTAACTAACCTAAGGACATCACACACATCCATGCTCGAGGCAGGATTCGAACCTGCGACCGTAGCGGTCGCGTGGTCCCAGACTGAAGCGCCTAGAACCGCTCGGCCACCCCAGCCCTTTACTTTTGAGTGGGTTGCTTAGTGAGTACAGACATCTTGAACCCCGAGGCTATTCTTTCATTTATATCCATTGTTTTGATATTTTTACTGTTGAAACGTGATCCAAGGCATTTAAACTGGAGAACTTTCCTGAATTTAGAATGTTGGTCAATTTCAAAGTAAGGATTTGGGTTTATGACTCGACCATTATCTCTTGTGAACCCTGCCTCATCCGTAACTGGAATCTTGGATGGGAACAGTGGATCTGCGGCACACTTCTGCAGCACCCATTGGCAGAACCGCTGTCTGCCACGATGATCCTGTGACCTTAGTGCCTGAACGCGCTGTAGGTAATATGGGTGCAGCAATTGTTCATGAAGTACCCCTCCCAGATAAGAGACTGACACACGTCTTCTGCTACTGGTAATCGTCGCACACAGGCCTCCGGGGTTTCTTCCATCGAACGTAGCACACGCTCCTCCATGGCAGGCGTGTGAACTGTGTGAGGCTTTCCATGTCAGTCTTCCGAAATGAAATGTGCGGATGGCATCGTTGGCCGGGAGGCCCGTATTCGGGGAAGTTTGGCCACCAAGTGCAAGTCTTATTTCATTTGACGCCACATTGGATGACTTGCGCGCCGGTGATAGGATGAAATGATGATGAGGACAACACCACACTCAGTCCGCGAGAGGTGAAAAGCTCCAACCTGGACGGGAATCGAACCCGGACCCGCTTGCATGGGAGGCTAGCACGTTACCACCCAGCTAAGTAGGCCAGGGTACCAGCGTCCCTCAGACGCTGGAAAAGTCTGTCTAACAGTTTAACAGAGGGCACTTTACGCCGTGGATATTTTTCAGCGTAGAGGGCGCGGGCTTGCAGACTGCATCCACTCCACAAACCGCAGCAGAAAATCATATCAGCCACTTCAGTTGTCGAGTAGTGATCCTCCATTGCTAACAAATGGTGGAAGAGAGAAAATGTAAATGTACAACACCATTTGTACTTACAAACAACGCAATAACAGTAAGCACATAAGTGAACCCGCGTTTGGAAGAAGGTAAAACACCTTGATACGTACTCAGGGTGACAGCACTATACAGTAAGGCACAAACACGACGAAAACTAACGTATCCTACAACAACACGACTCGAACCACACAACTGACTGCAGATAACCTAACGGGAGGTAGGGTTCTGTGGGTAAGACATCATAATACCCTGCCGACACACTGCCAATGCAACGACTGTGCTAATATTGAAACGAACTCTTTAATTATTTTTTCATGAAACACTGACCTACAAAATTTTCCCTGACAAAGACAACTCAAACTTAACCTGCTCATTTATTACCCCCACTATTCAAGCCCAACGCAATCTGACTGCTATACATGGACAACACGAATTCCAATAACTGACACAAAAGAGTGCCCCTGAATTTCAAGAAATCCTAAGAATAATACAAATCCAAAAAATATGAAATTAAAGAAATATGAAACTACCTCCAACTCTGTTAATTGCCTAAACTCATTTAAATCACGAATCCCGATAGTGGAAACCCCATTCTTTTTCATAAGTCACTTACCTCACAGAAAATCTTCATAACACGAACTACATCAATTATAACAAGTAGTAAAAACTCTGTTAATTGCCTAAACTGATTTCAATCACGAATCCCAATATTAAAAGTCCCATTCTTTTTCATAAGTTACTTACCTAACAGAAAATCTTCATAACACGAACTACAGCAATTACAGCAAGTAGCAACAACGGCCAGGTAAATAAAAAGATTCTATAGTTCAATTCTTTTATCTTGGTGGTTCGCGCATGCCCGCCCAGACGCGGGAGATTGCTGCGTTGCCAGTTGCACGCGCCAAGAGAAGCAGCACCATAGTATAGTATAGTTCGCAAACTTACGTTTAGAGGGGAGCGCGCAGTTCATGAAGTAAAGCCACCATGGCCGCATTAACCCTTTCGGTGCTACAGAGACGTGCTCCCCAATTTTGTCATCACTGCACTGCTCGCCTGTGCAGACATATAGTGTTCCGACTGCTTTGACACACTTATCATTCAATTTCACAAAAAACTATTTGGCCCAAAACTTTGATTATTACACATCTTCTTGACTGATACTTTACACCCATAAATGAATTAATTTTGTTTCGATGTTCAATGCAGTTATTTTGCAGCATAAAATGTAGTAAACCATTGCACGAAATTTTGAAGAGTTTGCAGAGGTAAAAGTCCATAATGTATACTTTCTGTATGGTCGATTTTAGTTGCCACAATGTTGAGAATGAAATGTGGACAATATACCTAAATTTCATATAAAATTTACTGCATAACAATATCTCATTTAATTTAAGTACCAGATAGGTGTTGTATGTAATATTGAGAAATATTCCGTCTTTCGCGACTGTAATAAAAGTTTTATTTATACTAGAGTCATTTCCCTTTTTTTCTAAAAATTTCTGATTAAAACAAAATTGGCGAAGTACACAAAACTGAATTATGGACGTAATAAGACATAGAAACTGAAATATATTGTCAGTGAGGCGCATGTCGCAAACAATTTCTGTTTGTCACAACGGACAGCAAATACTTGCCAAAACATAAATCAGTTGACAAAAACATTGAATATGATGATGTTGCCAAAGCAGCGAAATTCTGCACTAAATAGTACTTTTAATACTGTCGCAAAGAATATATTTCAATATGAATAGTAAAACAGCGACTGCGGACGAGAAGATACACAAACAAAACAGATAACATAATATTGTATGTCCGCCTTTTCATTGTTTTTAATTGCTGTGAAAAGAAATATTGGAGGACAAAATTAGAAAAACCGAAATCTTATTACGATTATAATGAAGAGACAAAGCACTAGAAACCTAAAAAAATTACATTCAAACGAATAAAATTCATGAAGTAAGACACTTCGATATTGTTTTTAAATAAATAAGGTGTGAACTCCGAATTTTTCGCTTAGCTGTCATACACATTGACCATTACGCTAACGCAGCTTATCATTCAAATACATTCCTAGAGGACTCTACAATGTCATGCAAAATACCGACACTGTTGGTATGACTATGAATTATTCACGCTTATCGAAGTACAACAGGAAATAAACAATTACCGCTGTTCTTTATTGCGAAAAAGCGGTTCGTGATAATCCTTGCGACATTGCTTTTGTTCAATTACTTTATTTATGACTGACCGTTTCTAAAACTGAAGCCACTCGTCTGTGGTCTGCACTGCAGTCAAGCTCTGGCAACGTCGTTCTCTGTTCATTGGCTGACTGTGTTTTGTGACGTCAGATGCGCAGAACGAACCTAAACTCGGCCGCCGTCGTAAATGACGCTCACTTTAACTACTATAGACGAACTACTAGGAGGCATATGGTTCGCAAAAAGAAAGTTTTTGTTGAAGTTCAAACAATGTATTTAGAAAATTTTACCTTATTCATGTGACAACCTGTTCCTTAAATTATATAGTTGTCAATAATTCCACTGTCCAAACATTATCAACAATACATCTATCCTCATACACTTCCTTGTGTATTTTCTTATAAACACATCATTTCATCTCACTTTGCAATGCATGTCCTACCAACACAGAGTCTCCACTAAGAATATCATGTCCATATACTTCCCTATCCACTCGCAACTCCTAGTTCGTCCAACCACAGAATCTTTTGCCGAGGGTGCAGAGCGCTGTCAGCGATATTAACAGTCTATAGTGCTGCCAACATACAAATAGGCTACTTAACAATATCACAACCAAACACAGTATATCTGCCACTGTCTCCTGTCGTCGTTCTTTCACACTGTCAGTGCCTCCACCATTCATCGGCAGCTCAAAAATTCTGAGAAGATCCTCATTCTTTTTCTCATATACCCATCTGTTTTCCCAATATCTACACGATAAAGTTTGCCGGTCTGGGAGTGTCAAGATCCTCAAGCCTATGTATCGTCTTCACTCATTTTTTTCCATTTCCACTGTCTTCTCTCTCTTTTACTCCCACTGCTTCTATCTCCATCCTTCTCTCTTTCTCGTTTACTACAAGTTTTTCCTTCAGTTTAGAAATCCCCCACTGCTTCTATCTCCAACCGTCTCTCTTTTACTACGAGTTGAACTCACTAGGGCTTAACTCAGGGGAGTGTAGTAGGTGGTATAGTACTTAGCAGACCAATCAGTCAAACAATTTAGTAACAGCTTGCACTGTACGTGCATGAGCATTGTCCTGCAAAATGATGGCCACGTCCTGCAGAAAATGTCATCATTTCGGTCCCTAAGCTGGTCGTAGGTTGTGTTCAGAAAATGAACAGCACGGAGACAGAAATGATGACACTTTCTGCAGGACATGACCATCATGTTGTAGGACAATACCCAGGCACGTACAGTGGAAGCTGTTACTGATTTGTTTGACTGATGGGGCTGCTAACAAGGGAACCTCCCCATCGCACTCCCCTCAGATTTAGTTATAAGTTGGCACAGTGGATAGGCCTTGAAAAACTGAACACAGATCAATTGAGAAAACAAGAAGAAGTTGTGTGGAACTATGAAAAAAATAAGCAAAATATACAAACTGAGTAGTCCATGCGCAAGATAGGCAACATCAAGGAGAGTGTGAGCTCAGGAACGCCGTAGTCCCGTAGCTAGCGTGAGTAGACGCGGACTGAGAGGTCATTGGTTCAAGTCTTCCCTCTAGTGAAAAGTTTATAAACTTTTTTTTCGCAAAGTTATGATCTGTCCCTTCGTTCATTGACGTCTCTGTTCACTGTAATAAGTTTAGTGTCTGTGTTTTGCGACCGCACAGCAAAACCGTGTGATTAGTGGACGAAAGGAAGTGCCTCTCCAATGGGAACCCAGGTCATAGGTCAACCGATTCCTCCACAGGAAAACACGTCTGATAGATTCATTACGACACTGGTGACAGCATGTGCGTCACATGACAGGAATAAGTTGTCGACCCACCTAACTTGTACACTTGGCGAATGGGTAAAAACCCTTGCCCGATTTAGGTTTTCTTGTGGATGTGATAATCACTCCCAAAAAAGTGATGAAAACATAAGAGTTTGTCACATAAACTGCAACAAATGAATGCAACAGTTTCAGAGTCACACAGGTTTCCCTATGCTCTGTCGAAACATACACTCCTGGAAATGGAAATAAGAACACATTGACATCGGTGTGTCAGACCCACCATACTTGCTCCGGACACTGCGAGAGGGTTGTACAAGCAATGATCACACGCACGGCACAGCGGACACACCAGGAACCGCGGTGTTGGCCGTCGAATGGCGCTAGCTGCGCAGCATTTGTGCACCGCCGCCGTCAGTGTCAGCCAGTTTGCCGTGGCATACGGAGCTCCATCACAGTCTTTAACACTGGTACCACACCGCGACAGCGTGGACGTGAACCGTATGTGCAGTTGACGGACTTTGAGCGAGGGCGTATAGTGGGCATGCGGGAGGCCGGGTGGACGTACCGCCGAATTGCTCAACACGTGGGGCGTGAGGTCTCCACAGTACATCGATGTTGTCGCCAGTGGTCGGCGGAAGGTGCACGTGCCCGTCGACCTGGGACCGGACCGCAGCGACGCACGAATGCACGCCAAGACCGTAGGATCCTACGCAGTGCCGTTGGGGACCGCACCGCCACTTCCCAGCAAATTAGGGACACTGTTGCTCCTGGGGTATCGGCGAGGACCATTCGCAACCGTCTCCATGAAGCTGGGCTACGGTCCCGCACACCGTTAGGCCGTCTTCCGCTCACGCCCCAACATCGTGCAGCCCGCCTCCAGTGGTGTCGCGACAGGCGTGAATGGAGGGACGAATGGAGACGTGTCGTCTTCAGCGATGAGAGTCGCTTCTGCCTTGGTGCCAATGATGGTCGTATGCGTGTTTGGCGCCGTGCAGGTGAGCGCCACAATCAGGACTGCATACGACCGAGGCACACAGGGCCAACACCCGGCATCATGGTGTGGGGAGCGATCTCCTACACTGGCCGTACACCACTGGTGATCGTCGAGGGGACACTGAATAGTGCACGGTACATCCAAACCGTCATCGAACCCATCGTTCTACCATTCCTAGACCGGCAAGGGAACTTGCTGTTCCAACAGGACAATGCACGTCCGCATGTATCCCGTGCCACCCAACGTGCTCTAGAAGGTGTAAGTCAACTACCCTGGCCAGCAAGATCTCCGGATCTGTCCCCCATTGAGCATGTTTGGGACTGGATGAAGCGTCGTCTCACGCGGTCTGCACGTCCAGCACGAACGCTGGTTCAACTGAGGCGCCAGGTGGAAATGGCATGGCAAGCCGTTCCACAGGACTACATCCAGCATCTCTACGATCGTCTCCATGGGAGAATAGCAGCCAGCATTGGTGCGAAAGGTGGATATACACTGTACTAGTGCCGACATTGTGCATGCTCTGTTGCCTGTGTCTATGTGCCTGTGGTTCTGTCAGTGTGATCATGTGATGTATCTGACCCCAGGAATGTGTCAATAAAGTTTCCCCTTCCTGGGACAATGAATTCACGGTGTTCTTATTTCAATTTCCAGGAGTGTATGTTATTAACGTTTTCAAATTTTTCCGTGTGCAGACCGTCAAATCCTGCATATGTCCAAGCAAATCTGAACATGTCCTGGAATTTTGGAGAGCGAAGTTGATTATGTGTGAGTGCCTGAACTTTGATAATTGACACGGACGGACAATTTGTCTGAAAATAAAAAATTAAAATTTTCACAGAAGGGAAGACTTGAACCATGAACCTTTCGTTCCGCAGTTGCTCATGCTATCCAAAGGACCACGGCAGCCCCGAGCGCATAATTTCCTTGATGTTGCTTATCTTCCCCATGGACTACTCAGTTCGTATATTTTGCTTATCTTTTTCATAGTTCCACACAACTTCTTCTTGTTTTCTCGATTGATCTGTGTTCATTTTTTCAAGGCCTATCCAGTGTGCCAACTTATAACTAAATCTGAGGGGGGTGCGCTGGCGAGGTTCCCTTGTAAGTGCTTTACCACCTACTGCACTCCCCTGACTTAAGCCCTCGTAAGTTCAACTCGATTTCTAAACTGAAGGAAACACTTCACGCCATTTGCTTCAGTGGTGACTACTCTGAAGGTCAGTAAAACTTTGAAACAACTATCTATTTTGTACGAGCTCTAAGTAAATAGTGTTGTGACTTGGCAAGACAGCCAAGCCACTAGGAGGAAGCCGAAAGGCACGCTTTTAAGCTCACGCAGGCTGGCGTGAGGTCTGGAACAGGTAAAGTAATTATACTAGCAAAAAAGGTACGTAGCTTCTGGAATACTTAACTTTAATCCATAATTGGTGAACATCGGTCTGACGGTACATGCATCACAAGATAAATAGCAAATGACAATGGCGCCTTGCTAGGTCGTAGCAAATGACGTAGCTGAAGGCTATGCTAACTATCGTCTCGGCAAATGAGAGCGTAATTTGTCAGTGAACCATCGCTAGCAAAGTCGGCTGTACAACTGGGACGAGTGCTAGGAAGTCTCTCTAGACCTGCCGTGTGACGGCGCTCGGTCTGCAATCACTGATAGTGGCGACACGCGGGTCCGGCGTATACTAACGGACCGCGGCCGATTTAAAAGCTACCACCTAGCAAGTGTGGTGTCTGGCGGTGACACCACAAATAGTTGCCACTATTAAAGTTCCAACAATCGTATAATAGGGAGAAAGTATTGGAAAAGTTCCAAGTAGTGCACTAGCGTGAAGTACGAGTTATCCTTACAAGACGGACGCAACTCTTTTCTGTTATTCTTCGGTATTATTCTTTACGTCAAGAAAGATCACAGGTACCGTCAAAATGGGCGCGGCACAAATTCCGCAGATTGAAAGACTTACGGTGCGCGAAAACTACGCCACTTGTAAATTTGCAATAGAAGCGTATTTACGTTTCGGCGACCTATGGGATGTGGTGGATGGGACAATGAAATCCAAAGATCAGAATTATTCAAGTAAGGATAGGAAAGTAAAATCAAAGTTGATATTACTAGCTGACCCAGTGAATTACGTTCACGTTGAAAAAGCTTCGGCAGCGAAAGAAGTCTGGGACAAATTACAAAGGGCATTTGAGGATGGAGGTCTTACGAGGAAAGTAGGATTATTACGTGAATTAATTACCACTCAGCTGGGCAAATGCAAGATGTAGACGGATACGTCAACAAAATAATAGCCACGTCGAACCGACTGAGAAACATTGGGTTTGAGATCGCTGACGAATGGATAGGAACACTACTGTTGGCAGGACTGCCCGAAAGGTATGCGCCTGTGATTATGGGGCTGGAAAGCTCAGGTATACCAATCACGGCCGACAGTGTTAGAGTGAAAACCATACAGGATGTAAAGAGTACTTCAAGCTGTCATGTATTGGAGAAGGAAACTGCATCTGCTCTTTATTCGAAAAACAAAAGGAAGAAACCAGTGAGGTGCTATAGATGTCAGAAAAAGTGGCATATTGCATCTCAGTGCAGAGAAACTGTAAGCCCAAGGTCAGGCATGCAGCGAAAATTATGTTGCTGATAGCCTAGAGAGAAGGACCAATAATAAAGGTAAGGCACTCTCATGTTTTTATTCTTTTGGAGATGTGGGTAATCGTCAACTGGAATGGATTTTAGACTCAGGTGCATCTGTGCATATTGTTAACGACAAATCTCTTCTTTATGATGGTAAAGGTAAGAGTCATGTGGGAATATCGACTGTTGATTGCAGCAAGCTCCAGTGTCTTTTGACTGGGAAATAAGACCTACATGTAAGTGTAAATGGTGAACGCTATATGGTTACAGCACATAATGTTCATTATGTAAAAAACGTTGCGCCTAACCTACTGTCTGTAGGGGAAATTGTCAAGAAGGGAAATACAGTCACTTTTGATATGCACGGAGCAAGAATAATCAACAAAAATGGTTAAGTTATAACTACGACAAATAACGAAAGGGGTATTTTTAAGTTGGATACCGTTTGACAGTAAAGATAGAAATGTTAGTCATTCAGTATACTCAGCAGAAGGTTTTGTATGGCATCGCTGACTTGAACGCCTAGATAGAAAGAGTATGTCTTTAATAATGGATGTGGTAAAGGGAATACAGAATTATAGTGTATCCAAGGACCCTTGTGAGAAATGCATAAAATGAAAACAAGCGAGGCTACCGTTTAAGACTAGTAAAAGTAAATCTATAGAGGTCTTGCAGTTAATCCATGCCGGCCGCGGTGGCCGTGCGGCTCTAGACGCTTCAGTCCGGAACCGCGAGACTGCTACGGTCGCAGGTTCAAATCCTGCCTCGGGCATTGATGCGTGTGATGTCCTTAGGTTAGTTAGGTTTACATAGTTCTAAGTTCTAGGGGACTGATAACCTCAGATGTTAAGTCCCATAGTGCTCAGAGCAATTTGAACCATTTAGTTAATTCATACAGATGCATGTGCCCATTGGAGTGCGAATCCATAGGTAGTAGTTACTCGTATTATTTTCTTACGTTTATTGCTGCTTATTCCCGATATACTCATGTTTATTTTCTTAGTTCCAAAGACCAAGTGAGTGACATCTTTTTAGGAATATCGTAATATGGTCGAAAGACGGACGGGAAAGAAGATTAAGATCATCAGGTCTGATAACGGGAGAGAACATGTTAACCAGAAATTGAAACACTTCTGGAAAAAATAGGAATCGGGCATCAAACTACCATAAGGTACAGCCGATCTCAAAATGAGGTTGTGAGAGAGCTAAAAGGACCATTGTAGAAAAAGCAAGGAGCATGATAACCGATGCTGGATTATCAAAAGCTTTTTGGGCAGAGACGGTATCGACGGCCGTATATTTGAACACTAGATCACCTAAAAAAGCGTTGAGGAATAGAACCCCCTACGAGATATGGGTAGGAAGGAAACCTGACCTAAGCAATATAAGAGTTTTTGGGTGTGATGCAGTGGGGCATATTCCAAAACAGCTGAAAGGAAAATGGGACCCAAAAGCTCAAAAGTATATTTTTGTAAGCTATTGTGAGAATTCAAAGAGCTGCCGGTTAATGGATCCATTGGAAAACAGGATAGTTACAAGCAGAGATGTACTATTCTTTGAAAATAGAAAGGACTCTGAAGAGGGCAAGAATACTAAGTTAACTGCACCTCGTTCCGAGAATGAAACCTTATGAGAAGAAAGAGAAAGTGAAGAACAGAAAGAGGACAGCCAAAGGCAAATGGAGACTATTTATGATGACAATGAGTTTGAGAATGAACAAAATGAAGAGAACAATGTAAGGTGTTTTCTCGCGTACCATAACCGAAAGAATATCCGGATTTTGATACGTATGCAGCCCAGTCTTTTAATGATGAGCCAGTAATAGCAGAAGAAGCAATGAGCGGCCCAAACTCTGAAGAATGGAAAGAAGCTATGGAGACGGAACTGGAATCTTTATCTCAGAACGAAACTTTTGAATGGTTAGATACGCCAGCAGATAAGAAACTAATACAGGAAAGATGGGTATTCACTTTGAAGCGCCCCGAAAATTCATCACCAATATATAAAGCACGACTAGTAATAAAAAGATATTCGCAAAAACAAGGTGTAGATTACAAAGAAACTTTTTCACCTGTACTCAAGCATGCCTCACTGCCGGGCGCGGTGACCGTGTGGTTCTAGGCGCTGCAGTCCGGAACCGCGGGACTGCTACGGTCGCAGGTTCGAATCCTGCCTCGGGCATGGATGTGTGTGATATCCTTAGGTTAGTTAGGTTTAAGTAGTTCTAATTTCTAGGGGACTGATGACCTAAGATGTTAAGTCCCATAGTGCCCAGAGCCATTTGAACCACGCCTCACTGAGATATCTTTTAGATTTGGCACCAAAACGAAATTACACATTTCATCATAAGGATGTAAAAACAGCATATTTAAATGGGAAATTTGAGGAGGACATATGTCATTCCACGAAGAGAAGTCATGAAAACCAGATCGGAAAGGGAAAAGATTTAGCGTTCAGTATTACTTATTCAACTGTGTCGACTCTAATACAGACACAAATTCAGGAAAAAGGTACAAAAAGTCAGTGTTTCCAGAAGAAAACAAAAGAAGAGAGGAGGGACATGGACAGAAGAAAGAAGAAAACAACAAAGAGTAAGAATAGAGGAGTATTAGGAAGCCAACAGAAAGGAAAAGAATATGATGTCATTGTAGTCATCTGTTTCAGGTGTTCCAAGTCGGCCGAATTCGAATAATAATAACATTTCTCACTCCTTAATCGCTTTTTCGCATGTATGAACGATCATGGTAAACTTTTTGAGCACCTAATATGACAGTAATGATAGTAAACATACGAACGGTATCTGATTTTAGCTCTTGTTTACATTCAGTACAAAAGTTCGTGGAATCTCTTCTCCTGAGGGCGGAAGGGGCTTAAAGCGCTGTTATCTCGTTAATACTTCTTCAAATTCTACACATATTATGTCGTTAAAACCCACTTCGAAGGCCCTTTCCAGTGTCTCAGGAAACTGCATAGGTCTATTAAAACAAGAAAAAACAAAGTATGTTTTATAAACTATCTCTTAAACCTGGCTTCATAATGTTCATACCAGCTTCTTGTAGCCTTTGGGGTCATCTATTAGCTTCATTTTTATCAATGCGATTTTTTCACGGGTTGTACTGTTACTTTTATGGCCCATTTGCGCATCAAATCTGCAGTAGAAATATCACTTCTGTATAATTAATCATTTCCAACGAAATCATTTGAAGATTGTTGGCAAATTTGTCCACTGTGAAGTATACGGGGTATCAAAAAGAATCATCCGATTTTAAATAAAATCATAAAATTACGTTATTTGAGATACACTCCTGGAAATTGAAACAAGAACACCGTGAATTCATTGTCCCAGGAAGGGGAAACTTTATTGACACATTCCTGGGGTCAGATACATCACATGATCACACTGACAGAACCACAGGCACATAGACACAGGCAACAGAGCATGCACAATGTCGGCACTAGTACAGTGTATATCCACCTTTCGCAGCAATGCAGGCTGTCATTCTCCCATGGAGACGATCGTAGAGATGCTGGATGTAGTCCTGTGGAACGGCTTGCCATGCCATTTCCACCTGGCGCCTCAGTTGGACCAGCGTTCGTGCTGGACGTGCAGACCGCGTGAGACGACGCTTCATCCAGTCCCATACATGCTCAATGGGGGACAGATCCGGAGATCTTGCTGGCCAGGGTAGTTGACTTACACCTTCTAGAGCACGTTGGGTGGCACGGGATACACGGGGACGTTCATTGTCCTGTTGGAACAGCAAGTTCCCTTGCCGGTCTAGGAATGGTAGAACGATGGGTTCGATGACGGTTTGGATGTACCGTGCACTATTCAGTGTCCCCTCGACGATCACCAGTGGTGTACGGCCAGTGTAGGAGATCGTTCCCCACACCATGATGCCGGGTGTTGGCCCTGTGTGCCTCGGTCGTATGCAGTCCTGATTGTGGCGCTCACCTGCACGGCGCCAAACACGCATACGACCATCATTGGCACCAAGGCAGAAGCGACTCTCATCGCTGAAGACGACACGTCTCCATTCGTCCCTCCATTCACGCCTGTCGCGACACCACTGGAGGCGGGCTGCACGATGTTGGGGCGTGAGCGGAAGACGGCCTAACGGTGTGCGGGACCGTAGCCCAGCTTCACGGAGACGGTTGCGAATGGTCCTCGCCGATACCCCAGGAGCAACAGTGTCCCTAATTTGCTGGGAAGTGGCGGTGCGGTCCCCTACGGCACTGCGTAGGATCCTACGGTCTTGGCGTGCATCCGTGCGTCGCTGCGGTCCGATCCCAGGTCGACGGGCACGTGCACCTTCCGCCGACCACTGGCGACAACATCGATGTACTGTGGAGACCTCACACCCCACGTGTTGAGCAATTCGGCGGTACGTCCACCCGGCCTCCCGCATGCCCACTATACGCCCTCGCTCAAAGTCCGTCAACTGCACATACGGTTCACGTCCACGCTGTCGCGGCATGCTACCAGTGTTAAAGACTGCGATGGAGCTCCGTATGCCACGGCAAACTGGCTGACACTGACGGCGGCGGTGCACAAATGCTGCGCAGCTAGCGCCATTCGACGGCCAACACCGCGGTTCCTGGTGTGTCCGCTGTGCCGTGCGTGTGATCATTGCTTGTACAGCCCTCTCGCAGTGTCCGGAGCAAGTATGGTGGGTCTGACACACCGGTGTCAATGTGTTCTTTTTTCCGTTTCCAGGAGTGTATGTGCGTGAGTAACATACTGTTGGAAAGAGCAAACTCTCGAGTCTTACGCGGTTCCCACTAGGCAGCAGCAGTGTGCGCCCACTTCAGTTCCAGTAAAAATTGTTCGGGACAACAGAAAGCGTTTTATGTTCTACGTTTTGCACAGTGCGGGTCAGTAATAACTGTTCAGCGTGACTTTCTTACTATTTATGGTGTGTATCCTCCTATAGCACAGAGCATTAGACGATAGAATGGACAATTACAAGAAACTGGTTGCTTGTGTGAATGTAAATCGCCAGGCCGTCCCGAAGTGCTTAACACAGACGTCGAACGCGTGCGCCATAGCTTCACAAGGAGTCCACAGAAATCCGTTCGCCGTGCAGGTCGACAGCTCAACATGCCCCCGACGTCCGTCTGGCTTATGTTGCGTCGACGTTTACACATGAAACCGCACAAAATTCAGCTACTGCAAACTCTTCTTGAATGTGACACACAAAGACCTTGTAAAAAATAACTAGACTCACTTATGGCGCTGCAGTCGCGGGATAATTTGAAACTTCGGCTGGACGCTATTATAGTGGTTGTAATCTGATGTGTTGTGTAGTACTGTTGTTTATGAAGACCCTGATTCAACGTTATATATTTGTTGGGACGTACATACAGTATTTGTTACTCGTAATTCTACTGTCTGTACGTTCCAATCAAAAGAAGTACAATGGCGAAGAGTCGTGCAGCGATTAATTGTACAAATAAATTCGAGAAAGGAACGAATATTACATTTCACAGGTAAGTGAATATTTTAACTTGTTTTGTATGTCAGTGCACTTGCTTAATAAATGTTTTTGTACCACGGTATTAGTATAATGTCTGTGCATCTATTTGCAGGTTTCCTTTCTCAAAGCCATAGCTGTTACAAAAATGGTTACACGCTGTCAGGAGGCAACATTTCCGACCGACAGAATACCATTTTATATGTTCTGATAATTTTGAAGAAAGTTGGTTGATCTGTAGTGTTTTCATGGTCTAGGTTAGGTTGAAACTTGATAATTTGGTCGTGAGTTGCCAAAGCACTATGCCATATATAACGCAATTCTCGTCATAAAATCTAAAGCAAGGTAGAGTCAGAAAATATCTATTAATATAGTGGGCAAATCTTCGAGTATTTTGATGCATTTTGCGTACATCTATCGTAAATGAACTACGAAAAATGCTAGGGGTCCAGTACGTAACTTTTACCTACGGCAGATTGCATGTAGTACGTAAGATAAATTCATAAACAGTGACTAGTTACTGTTTATTCATAAATTAAAAAGTATATTGTAGTAACGTATTTAAAAGAGGCACTATGTTTGTGACCTAACTCAAGGGAAGGCATTTTATAACCAAAAGCGATGTATAAACATTCGAACTCCGCGCGTCAGTTTACCACTGTAATGGCCGCCGCCCAGCTATTCAATTTGTCCGCTCTTCACAGTCGACCACTCGTGCGGTTGTGGGGGCCTGGTGACACACAACAAAGTGTGGAGTTCTGTAATTTCGTTCTTGGCAAGATGGAGGACGACAGTTTTTACCTCGCTTAGTGTTTAGTGAGGAGGCAACATTCCATTTAAATGGGAAGGTGAAACGTCATAATGTAGAATGTGGGGTACGGAACGATCACATGGAGTTGTACAACATGAGAGTGGCTCTCCAAGATTTAATGTGTTTTGTGCAATTTCACGTGAAAAGGTGTATGGTCTATTTTTCTTTGCCGAGAACACTGTTACAAGCACATATGTCGACATGCTTTAGAACTTTCTTTTCCCACAGATAGGACTGACATGAACGACTTCGTTTACAAAGAGATGGGGCACCGCCTTACTGGCATCTGGAAGTGCAGAAATTTTTAAATCAAAGGATTACTGAACGATGGATAGGTCGCACTGGACCAAATGATTCAGCCTTACATTACTGTCATCCAAGGTCACTGGGCCTGACTATATGCGATTATTTGTTGTGGGAGTTTGTAAAAGACTGTGCCTCCGTACCCAACAGCAATGAATGAACTGAGACAGCGTACAACAGCAGCTGTGAAAGCTGTAACTCAAGACACGCTCGCTGCGGTGTGGGAACTAGACTTGGCCACTGTTTCTATGTTTCGATACAGTGTATCGATACGTGGAACTGTTTCAGTGTTTCGGGATGGCTGTGGTTCACTGTTTCGAAACAGTGGTGTTTCATTCCGCCCCTGTCTCGGATAACCGGACCAGCTTCGATCTCGAGCCTGACACAGAAACTGTTTCGTTGTTTCAAAATAAGGCTGTTTCAGTCCACCTGTGCCTGGAACGGACTAATTGTATCGAAACAGTGATGTTTCATTCCTCTCTGTGTCGGACGAGTTTCGGGCTCGGCACAGGTACTGAAACACAACATACCACTTCATGAAATACTTTCAAGAGTGTCGAAATCTTTTTGACAAGCAATAGCATGAAGCTTAAGACATCCGAAAATAAAGCTTCGTTTCCAGCTAACTGCCCTATTCCGAAATGGCGTAACATCTGCTTTATAAACACTAACCAAACAATAAAACAACGCATACTATTCACATTCGAAGTAATAAATATGTGAAAATCATTCAGTTAAATTACATTTTTTTTATAACATACGCTTCTCTGTTCATGTACAGTAACCATATTAAGAAACGCAAGTAAGCCTACAACATTTTCAATAAATAAAAGGCGTAGAGTGACAGTTATTAGACATATACATAAATTTGATGTAGGTATAATTGCAAGCAATCAGTTTGACATGTCGCTGATAGTGTAATGGTCAACAGGAGGGGCTGGGAAGCATGGTGAATTTTATAGTAACGGTTCGAAACACCTAGAAAGACAAAATTTTTTTCTGTTATATTTTGTAGTTTATTCGAATTATTTGGCGTTATTTGTGAGTCTATAGTCACTGTGCCTATTATCCACAATGATTCCCTTTGTGCGCATGGAAATTAGCAGGATGGGTATATTACCCATACAAACGGAATGTGGGAATCCCAGTAGCATATCCGTTGTTTCTGCAGTTTATTCCCACCTCCAGTTCCGTTCGTGGTGGCTCTTTTGTCTTCAGCTGTGGCTGTCCTCAGCCAATTGAAAAGTATGAAAGTCACACGACACGAAAGCAGAGCATTTGCTGCAGGAAATACGAAACTGCCAAGACGCCTAAGTGATTGTTTCATACTTTCTGCGACATGATTAGCGCTCTCGCACCTCATTTGTGGTTGTATGGACATACTTATACAGTAGACATTCAAGATGATAAAATGTGTAGGTTTATTAGATTACAAAACACAAACTGTTTCACTGTTTCGAGACAGCGTATCGAAACATTACATCGTACTGTTTCATTTGTTTCGAAACAGTTACGTGTTTTAGTTGGCCCATCTCTAGTGGGAACAGTTTGAATACCGCACTGACGTAAACCTTGAATCTCAAGGGGGAAGGGGGGCCTATTGAACACGTGAGAAAAAAAAACTTTTTGAGTTTTCTTGCTCATTAAAAAACAAAACTCATTCCATATGTTTATTAGTTTCAGAAAAAAATGGATGATTCTTTTTGAGAGACCTCAAATTTTGACAGTGACTGCACACTGTCAGGAATTTAACGACACCAACAATCACAATTTGCTACCCTCTGAACTCTCGATTGAAATTTTGGTCAGTGCAATCCAAATGAGAGGCCGAATGTATAAGAGGTAGTCGAATGATAACGGGGCAGATGGGAAAAAAATTAGTAAACTTTTTATTGTTTCAAAAGTAATCGCCATAATTGTTAGTACACTTACGTATTTCTGTAGCCCTGTCGATTTGCATGCCTGGGTACAATCATGGCTACTTACACAACCGCAAACATGTTTCCATGAATGCATTGGCCATCAAGTGTCACAGAGGGATAAATATATTAGCACCTATGGGGATTACTTTTGAAATAATAAACAGTTTACTTTCTTTTTTCCCAGCTGTCTCGTTTTCATTTGACTGCCCCTAATAGGTAAGTATTCGGTTTTTCACTGTCATTTAGCTAAAGGGTACTGTACACACTCAAATTTCCTGACAGTCGAAATCTAACTTCATGATTCTGAACTGTTTAAATTCAATTCTTGACACACTGTTACCGTAGCTGAGTTTTAAACACAAGAAAGCAGTTTTCGTAACTATTCGAGCTAACCCAGTGAAAATTTATTAGTAACCCGTAATTTGGTGTGTGATAACATCATTTGAAGGCATTTACTGAAATTCAGTTAACTTAGAAACGAATTCGTAGAAATTTGTACAGTAGGTCTGTAAATACTTTCTGCGAACAACGTGTAAACGCATCTTGAGCAAGTGAGACATTTGAATGGAGAGGGGTTTCGTAGGGAAGACTGTACGAAATTTGAAGAACTATCATATTTATCACTGCGTCGTTTTCAAGCATTATTGTTTTTTTCCCCTTTTAAAGCTTACTGCAATTCAAGAGTTTTTCGCCTCATGCGTTTTGCTCTTACGTTACAAAGCACCGTCTGTCGTCATTGGTGGTTTTTCGTCTTGTTTACATATTTGAATCCACTGCTTTTTCCTTCGTTGCTCGCGGAGACTGAGATAAATAAAAAAAGAAGTGGTTGCACATTCATCTTTCTCGATTTCTCGGCCTTTACGAACTCGCTTTGTATATTGTGACATTTGCGATTACTTCTCTTCAGTTTTGTAAACTTCACAAAAGACAGTTGCCTCAAAGAAAAGAGCGAATTCGCAAAAGCCGAGAAATCACGAGAGTTAAATGTACGGTCATGCTTTTTTCGATCTCAACCTCAGTTAACAACGGAGGAAACAACAGTGGACTTCAAAACATGTAAACAAGAGGATAAAAACAACAATGACCACGGGAAATGCTTTGTAAATAAAAACAAAATTCATGTGGTAAATTTTTTTTTAATTTCTAGTAAAATTAAGACGGAAAAACAATAATAATGGACATATAACTGCTGCAGTGTAAGACTGCCACACAAACACACGCTACACCGTTTTGTTTCAAAACTATTTCAAAGCACTCGCAACAGTAATGTCACTTCAAAGTGAAAATGTTGCCATTCCATAGATCATCAAAGAGTTAAAATTATTTCTTCACGAATTTTTCACTTTACCGTATGGAATGCGGCGATCGGAGCGATGACGTCACCGGCCACTGAGCAGGCTTCTATCTATATGAGGTGCTGGCTGCATGCGTTCGAACAACTCACTTCTGTATCAAGGCGCTATGGAACGATTTTCTTGTCTGTGGCACTACGGGTGTGTCACAGATCGTTGCTTTCAGCACGCGACTGGTTCTGTTTGCCTCAAGTCAACAGTATTGATACGTGAACAACTTTATCTTATCTCAGTATCTTCAGCTGGAACTGTATCTAACTTTCACAACAAACTTTCCAAACTGATAACAGTTTAACAGTTGAGAATATGGAAACGAAGGGGTTAAATAATAGCTTAAAAATTGGCGCTGATTTCGATCTAAAAGATAAAACAGTGGACAGCAATATATGGCCTAAGATCCAGGGCTTAGTTTCGGCCGGAACGGCGTTCCACACATCGCGGAGACCTTTCTTTCCATTTACTCTTTTTTTAACTCACTAGAACAATTCGCCATTGGAGATTTAATGTAGTAAACGTGTATTAGATCGCAAAGTAACTATAAATAGCCGCTGCGACGTATAATGTTATACATGCTACCCATGAAATACGTACACTATACGATCAAAAGTATCCAGACACCTGGCTGAAAATGATAAAATTTCATGGCGCCCACCATGACATCTTCCAATCTCGCAGGCATACATTCAATCAGGTGCTGGAAGGTTTCCTGGGGAATCGCAGCCCATTATTCACCCAGTGCTGCACTGAGGAGAGGTGTCAATGTCGGTCGGTGGGGCCTGGCATGAAGTCGGCGTTCCGAAACATCCCAAAGGTGTTCCATAGGAGTCAGGTCAGGACTTTCCACAGGCCAGTCCATTACAGGGATGTTATTATCGTGTAACCACTCCGCCACAGCGCCGCGCATTATGAACAGGTGTTCGATGGTGTTGAAAGATGCAATCGCCATACCCGAAATGTTCTTCAACAGTGGGAAGCAAGAAGGTGCTTTAAACATCAATGTAGGCCTGTGCTGTGATAGTGCCACACAAAACAACAAGGGGTGCAAGCCCCCTCCGTGAAAAGAACCACACCATAACACCACCGTCTCCGAATTTTGCTGTTGGCACAACACACGCTGGCAGATGTCGTTCACCGGGCATTCGTCATACCCACACCCTGCCATCGGGTCGCCACATTGTGTACCGTGATTCGTCGCTCCACACAACGTTTTTCCACTGTTCAGTAGTCCAATGTTTACGCTCCTTACACCAAGCGAGGCGTCGTTTGACATTTACTGGCGTGATGTTTGGCTTATGAGCAGCCGTTCGACCATGAAATCAAAGTTTTATCACTTCCCGCCTAACTGCTATAGTACTTGCAGTGGAACCTGATGCAGTTTAGAATTCCTGTGTGATGGTCTGGATAGATGTCTGCCTATTACACATTACCACCCTCTTCGTCAGCGGTCTCTTTCGGTCAGTAGACGAGGTCGGCCTGTACGCTTTTATGCTGTACGTGTCTCTTCACGTTTCCACTTCACTATCACATCGGAAACCTTGGACCTAGGAACGTTTAGGTGTGTGGGAATCTCGCCTACAGACATATGACGCAAGTCACACACAATCATCTGACCACGTTCAAAGTCAGTGAGTTACGTGGAGCGCCCCATTCTGCTCTAACACGATGTCTAATGACTACCGAGCTCGCTGATATGGAGTACCTGGCAATAGGTGAAAGCACAATGCACCTAATATGAAAAACGTATGTTTTCTGGGGTATCTGGATACTTTTGATCACTTAGTGTAAATACCGGGTGATCAAAAAGTCAGTATAAATTTGAAAACGTAATAACCCACGGAATAATGTAGATAGAGAGGTAAAAATCGACACGCATGCTTGGAATGACATGGGGTTTTCTTAGAATCAAAAATTAAAAAAATAAAAATAACGAAGTTCCAGACGGCGCTGGACAGCAAAACGTCAGTGACTGCTACCGTGACGGGTGAGAGGTACGCCGATATGTTACAGAATCGCATCATCCCCAGCTTGGCTGATAAACACCTGCTGGAACGTACGATGTTTATGCAGGATGGCGCTCCACCCCATATTGCTAGACGCGTGAAAGATCTCTTGCGCGCGTCGTTTGGTGATGATCGAGTGCTCAGCCGCCACTTTCGTCATGCTTCGCCTCCCAGGTCCCCAGACCTCAGTCCGTGCGATTATTGGCTTTTGGGTTACCTGAACTCGCAAGTGTATCGTGATCGACCGACATCTCTAGGGATGCTGAAAGACAACATCCGATGCCAGTGCCTCACCATAACTCCGGACATGCTTTACAGTGCTGTTCAAAACATTATTCCTCGACTACAGCTATTGTTGAGGAATGATGGTGGACATATTGAGCATTTCTTTGCTTTGTCTTACTTTGTTATGCTAGTTATTGTTATTCTGATCAGATGAAGCGCCATCTCTCGGACATTTTTTGAACTTTTGTATTTTTTTTGTTCTTGTAAAACCCCATGTCATTCCAAGCATATGTGTCAATTTGTACCTCTCTATCTACATTATTCCGTGATTTATTCAGTTTTCAAATTTATACTGACTTTTTGATCACCCGGCACATTGCACCCATGTGACTTAATGGCCATGTAAAAACGAAGGTGAAAAATACATATCAACACTATGATATATTGTGAATTTCTCTTTTTGTTTTTCCAGGATTGCCACAAGTTCTGGAAAGCAGGGAATAGGGTGTAGAAAAATTTACGATACCAGTCACAATAAAAGGTTATTTATTCGTCACACGACCGGTTTTGCGCTTGTGCTCATCCTAAGGAGCATTCATGTGCATGTTTATCTTGCTGGAGATCACTGTATAAATACAAAAATCCACTATGGATAAAATTCACGAAATCATATCAGCAAAACTTGAAAAAATCTCGTTTTTGTCTCAGTAGATGAAATGATTTGTTTACTGAGATGTCATGCAGTATTGCTGGGTGGGTGCAGCTGAGTACGCTTCCCTACTCCCTCATTCTTACTGCTTTTCCCCTTCCTTCGACTCCCCTACGCTTGCAGTCAGTGCTGCCACCAATTCTTGTCGCTTGCAGCTGCCGATGAGGGGCAGGGGGGCGTGAAGAGTGGTTTGTTTGGACCTGATTCTCAGAGACTTGACGAAACGGCGGGAGATGACGGTAATGCCTGCATGAGATTTGTCTGAGTAATTGTGAGAAAGTATGTGTACTCTCGTTTTGTGATAAAGGCTAAGGCCAAAAATTTAGCTGCGAGAGTGTGATTGTCTTTCCATGTGTCTGTCTGCTGCTCAGCCATCATCTTTGCCGTGAGTTGTTACCTATCCTCATTAGTATTTATTCTCAAAGTATTCGCGCAAGTTATCTGTAGCATGGATCATAGAGTAAATATATCTTCAGTGAGCATTCACATGCGAAGAACAGATTTTGTGTTGTCAATATACATTGCCGGCTTGGTCACGTGTTCTCCGGACGTCGTGTATTTCTCTGTATATTTCGAATGTCACTACATCCCTAGTATCCCTAGTACAGACGGATTCTTTTCGTACATGTCGTGGATTATTTATATATGTTGCGCAGACATTTTAACAGTATCCATTCGACACCGGGAATAAACCAGCTACCTAACTTTTAAGGGCAAGTGATATTGCATTCTGCTTCTTTGCGATAGGTGTCACTGTTCAGATGCACTCGATTTTTGGTAGTTTTCGGTATAATACGGCACTTTATAGTATTACAGAGCCTGACGTACATTTTTGCAGTGATAGTCTAGTACTTCCGCAAGTGTCCGAAAAACACCGAATTTGCCACACATTAGGGATTATATCCCTGATAATTCGTCCTTCTTTTCCCCTATTTCTGCGTATTTATTTTCTCGTTTTTGCGACCTAAAGCACAATTTTTCTTACTTGTGACACTTTGAAGTGTTTATTTAACTCATTTTACGTACTTGCTCCCAGCTTATTAAATAAATAGTAGACTGAGTAAGAAGGGGGAAAAAAGGCGATCGGAGAATAAATGTACTGCAAAGCAAATACAGTTGGTCATGTAAGAGTCAACCATATAACACCATTAACGGAAGTGGAAAGTGACACAATTGAAAGAGTTTGGGGATATGTTTACTAACAATTTACGCTTCTTAATCAAATGGTGAAGAAAATAAATTGAAGGTTTAAATACACCAAAGAAGATGAGTTACACTATTGTGTTTTTTATTTGATTTGTGCAGAAAATGTATCTAAGCTGAATGCAGAAATTGGTAGGAGGTGCTGTGGAAAATTAAAAATAGTTGGTATAGCATCTACCTTCAGCCAAACACGTCCAAATTTTTCTATGAATAAACATTCCTCTTTAAAGTGTTTTGAACATACTTCAGAATATGTTATGGGGACAAAATTACTCCTCCTTATTTTCTGGAGCCACATCTTTACTCGTTATAAATCACACATAATCATTCCCCATGTCCTAGACACACTTAACATGGTCTCCTACTGTAACTTTGTAGTAAACAAAAAGGTTTGGACACACATATTATACAAAGACAATTACAGATTCCCACTCTATTGAATTTATCTGTCTCCCGTCTTTCAAATCTATATACATAATCGACAAGTCACTGATAAATGCATGGAGGATAGTATTGGCTGAAACAACTAACCATTCCCTTTCCTCTTCCACTAGCAAATTTACGAGAGGAAGCAATTGTTTGTAAGCTTTTGTACGAGCCGTAATATTTATTATACAGTCATAAAACCGTAGAAAAATAGGTCTACAGAATCAAGCCTTAATTATAGTGCGTCTCGAAATTTTTAAACATAGTACCCATGAAAAGTTACTATCCCTCCTTTCAGATATTTTTCTTTACATCCGTAGCAACAGCAGTAATTCACCATAGCTATTACACTGTCAACAAACGGTGAAAACACAACAAAATCTCTTGATGTTATAAACTTCAAACTCTGCGAAAAGCACACACGCACAGCGAAGTCCCGAAAACACGTGACAATCCTGGTTTAATGTTGACAACATGCGCAGAACGCAATGCTCACTCCAGAGACATTTACTCTATGGCATCGATTGATCATCGCGGTCTCTTTACATCAACATGGTGTCTGTAACACGTGAATAGCTGGCCTTGCAACTGAACTTCCATGACGGGCTAAAACTGCAGGCCATTTCTGTTGTATCTCGTAACGGCTCTGGCCTGCCTATCTGAGGCCCATCGTTTCCCACTAAAGCGCGGGCCCTCACCATCGGATCTAGTCTCACCGATCTGCCGCATGCTGGGTCTGTTAGGCGACGGTTTATCCGTGAACCCAGGACTGCGGAGCTCCACGCCAGGCCAGAGGCCATGGGAGATGGATTTCAGCAGCTGTGACTGTCTCGCCGCAAGTACATTGTACAGTGCGGCATTTTATAGGCATTTTATTAGTTCCAGTACATTTTTGACACTTCGTAAGTAGTTTAGATACAGGGTGATTCACGAAGATATGCAAATTGTTATGATGACGACGAACGAATCGTCGACAATGTGAATGGCTGGTGGCCAATGCTAAATAGAAACATGCAAATCTCTTCTTTGCATGTACAGCAGGTTTGTCAGAGAAGTCGATAATGTGCTGGCTGCATGGTCTGAGTCTACAACGACTAAAATAATTAGAAGTCGTTGGTAAAAAGTACTGTATTGTACTTAAGGGGCTCCGGAAAGGCTCAAAATCATGAAAAGTTCAATTTTTACTTTTTTGCGTTTTCTGAATCTGCAGACTATTACCTTTTAATAGATATGTAATTTATTCAATTCCGAAGACTACAACTATTTTTAATTTTTTTTGAAATGTGTTCTACAAGGGCGTGACCCACTGTGGCGCTGTTAAACTGCTGTCAAATGGTGTTATTATTAACGTCCGTGTTCATCAGGTACATTTTAGTGATGTGAGATAAAGTATGTGTTGTGGCTAACCTGCGATGGTTCAATTTATATCGCTGGTGTGATTGTCGATTGTTTCATGTTTATTTACTCTGTCGTTATCTCGAAAATATTCGTAATTAATTCTGTTTCTTGAGTCTCTGTTTTGTTGAAGTATAATAATGAGTAAAAGTAAAGTTGCTGTTGCGACTTTCAGTGATGGCAACATTGTAAGGTGCAAGGTATTTAGAAATATGGGAATGAAGATAGGTTCTAACATGGTACGAGCGATGCTTGCTTTAGACAAGGAACGCCTTCGGGCTGCAGACAGGGCTGTAAAGAGTCTAGAAATACAAGCAAGAGTAAACAGGAGGAGGAACAAGAGGAAGCTGGAGTAGGAGTTTGCAGAGGATGAAGATAATCCATCCTATGGACCTGGAATGCACTAAAAGTTAATCCAATCTTTGTCGCTCGATTCCCAAGACTTTTATTTTCTCATACTAATTACATGTTTTCTAAGGATCTTCCAACCATATTTGTTTCAAACTTTCAGTAAATGTTACACAGTATCTTCTGCATAATTTAACACAGCCTTTTTCCAAAAAACTGTATATTTTTGAATATATAAATAAAAAATTGCAAAAAAATGTTGTGAATTTTCATTACAATTGAAAAAAAAATCATCTTTAATAACTGAACTAAAATTTTGTAAAATGCCTGTGTTAAGTTGTAGCCCATATTCCAATAAATAATCTGTAAAAAGTTCAACTTTCTACCTCAAATACTTTGTGAGGAAAGATGTAATTTATAAGCGTTATTTTAACATTGCAAGTATAGGGCGTTCCGGAGCCCCTTAACTGGTGGTACAGGAGTCTTCATAGTCAGGAGGAATATAATTACAAACAGAGAGCAATAGAGGCATCAAATAGGCCATACCTTGTTAGAGGTTGCTTCCTATCAGCTAAAGGCTATACTACTTTCCCTTTTTGACGTCCCCAGCAAGAGTGGCCGAGCGCACGCTAGAGACTTGTTGCAAGCCGCGGAGCGGCGCTCGTCTCAACTCGCGGGTCCAGCCATATTAAAACGGACCGCGATCGATAACTGTAACTCCTAACAATGTTGATACCACACAAATGTTTTTATATGCTATTCTACAATTAAAACTAAAGAAAAAAGTTCATTTAAACATTTCCTTTCAAGAAATACATGAGTACATAGCGTACAAACTGCCAGCGACTGCCACAGTTTTCTTCCTCTTATCATCCATACTTTCTAATTCAAGTTGGATCACGAAGATCTGCAAATATTTTAATATGTTGTTCTACAAGTAAAACTAAAGAAAAAAAGTTCATATGAACATAGTGTGGTGTCACCGCCAGACACCACACGTGAAGGTGGTAGCTTTTAAATCGGCCGCGGTCCGCTAGTATACGACGGACCCGCATGTCGCCACTGTCAGTGATGGCAGACCGAGCGCCGCCACACGGCAGGTCTAGTGAGACGTACTAGCACTCGTCCCAGTTGTACAGCCGACTTTGCTAGCGATGCTACCCTGACAAATACGCTCTCATTTGCCGAGACGATAGTTAGCATAGCCTTCAGCTACGTCAGTTGCTACGACCTAACAAGGCGCCATTACCAATTGATATTGAGATATTAAAAGCATGTACATTCAAGAGCGATGTTCTCCACTTGTGGAATAAAGTTAAGTATTACTTCAACTACGTACTTTAATTGCTACTACAATTTCCCTTAACTGTTCCAGACCTCACGCCAATCTGCGTGAGCTTCCACGCGTGCATTTCGGCCTCCTCTAGCTACAAGGTGTTGGCTCTTCTGCCAACACTTCACATAGGTCCACAAATGTTTAGTTATGGAGTTACGGCTAATGCCTGAAACCTAGCATCTTTGCCAATATGAAGCCACCGCAAAACTGTAAGAGGTTAAAGTAAAGCACGATAACATGTTGGTGTTACTCCTTAAGATTTTTACTCACACGTTTAGAAGAAGTTCAAATGGCTCTCAGCACTATGGGACTTAACTTCTGAGGTTATCGGTCCCCTAGAACTTAGAACTACGTAAACCTAACGAACCTAAGGACATCACACACATCCATGCCCGAGGCAGGATTCGAACCTGCGACCGCAGCGGTCGCGCGGTACCAGACTGTACCGCCTAGAACCGCTCGGCCACTCCGGCCGGCGTTTAGAAGAAGTCCTTACATTGTTTTTTGTTAATTTATGTCATTACTTACCTTTGAGATCTCAAAATTTGTCAGGAAAAAAATGCTAAAACTTGTTTAGAAATCAGAGAAATATCAGGGAATTTCATTTTGGGTAACTTGTGGCAACCCTGTTTTCTGAGTAAAAATAACGTTTTTATTTAAAATCAGTTGGTCGGGGACTTTTGCTAAAGAGGCCAAACGGGAACGAAACCTGTATACCTTTTGCTGTAAAATGAATGATATGGCATTTCATTTCTTCTCGCCATTCTGTGGTCTCTTTTAGTTCTGTGGTGTCTCTTTTTTTTGTATTGGTGCTACAGAATAAGCACACGTTTCTATGTACCTTGTCTTGTTAGATAAAATATTTTTTTTTGAAATGTGTAAGAGGAATTTAATTATAGTATTCAACCCAATAATATCCCATCATAATAACCATAGCTTTGTAAGAATATTTGCATCCCTCTTTTCAGAGGCCTTAGAGAAAGGATTGGCGACGAATTGTTAGAGGGTGAAACGACCTTATTTCATTCCATTCCTTACGTAAATTTTTTAATGTAAGAATCATGTTAGGTTGATGGATCAGTTACCTTCGAACAACGACGTCGGCTGTCGCTTAAATGGCATGGTGTGTCGTGTCTCATGATATTAATACACAGTAAGCTCAAAATTACGTGAATACGTGATTACATCATTAATTTAGTTTATCTATGCTTTTTGCTCACATTTGCCGTATTTCGACGTTACTCCCGTCCTTCAAGAGACTGCATAATAATCGGTATTTTTATTTTCCTTGACATATTTGGAAAAGTTTCGTAATAGCAATATCCGAGACCTTTGTCTCACACTATGAATTCCAGAGCGAAACGTGTGTATGCTTTGTAACAACCAGACAAGAAAGAACCCATAGAATGACGAGAAGAAATGAAACGTCGTATCATTGGTTTTGCAGTAAACGGTATACCGGTACGTATTTCGTTTCCGTTTGGCATCTTTAGCAAAAGTCTCTGAGCAAATGATTAAATTATCACTTCAATTACAAAACGTATTTTCACAATATATCAAAGTATTAATATGTTTCTGTTGGTACTTTTCACCTCATTACACGGTCATGAAGTCACATGGTGGCAATGCTTACATACAGGGTGTTTCAAAAATGACCGGTATATTTGAAACGGCAATAAAAACTAAACGAGCAGCGATAGAAATACACTGTTTGTTGCAATATGCTTGGGACAACAGTACATTTTCAGGCGGACAAACTTTCGAAATTACAGTAGTTACAATTTTCAACAACAGATGGCGCTGCAAGTGATGTGAAAGATATAGAAGACAACGCAGTTTGTGGGTGCGCCATTCTGTACGTCGTCTTTCTCCTGTAAGCGTGTGCTGTTCACAACGTGCAAGTGTGCTGTAGACAACATGGTTTATTCCTTAGAACAGAGGATTTTTCTGGTGTTGGAATTGCACCGCCTAGAACACAGTGTTGTTGCAACAAGACGAAGTTTTCAACGGAGGTTTAATGTAACCAAAGGACCGAAAAGCGATACAATAAAGGATCTGTTTGAAAAATTTCAACGGACTGGGAACGTGACGGATGAACGTGCTGGAAATGTAGGGCGACCGCGTACGGCAACCACAGAGGGCAACGCGCAGCTAGTGCAGCAGGTGATCCAACAGCGGCCTCGGGTTTCCGTTCGCCGTGTTTCAGCTGCAGTCCAAATGACGCCAACGTCCACGTATCGTCTCATGCGCCAGAGTTTACACCTCTATCCATACAAAATTCAAACGCGGCAACCCCTCAGCGCCGCTACCATTGCTGCACGAGAGACATTCGCTAACGATATAGTGCACAGGATTGATGACGGCGATATGCATGTGGGCAGCATTTGGTTTACTGACGAAGCTTATTTTTACCTGGACGGCTTCGTCAATAAACAGAACTGGGGAACCGAAAAGCCCCATGTTGCAGTCCCATCGTCCCTGCATCCTCAAAAAGTACTGGTCTGGGCCGCCATTTCTTCCAAAGGAATCATTGGCCCATTTTTCAGATCCGAAACGATTACTGCATCACGCTATCTGGACATTCTTCGTGAATTTGTGGCGGTACAAACCGCCTTAGACGACACTGCTAACACCTCGTGGTTTATGCAAGATGGTGCCCGGCCACATCGCACGGCCGACGTCTTTAATTTCCTGAATGAATATTTCGATGATCGTGTGATTGCTTTGGGCTATCCGAAACATACAGGAGGCGGCGTGGATTGGCCTCCCTATTCGCCAGACATGAACCCCTGTGACTTCTTTCTGTGGGGACACTTGAAAGACCAGGTGTACCGCCAGAATCCAGAAACAATTGAACAGCTGAAGCAGTACATCTCATCTGCATGTGAAGCCTTTCCGCCAGACACGTTGTCAAAGGTTTCGGGTAATTTCATTCAGAGACTACGCCATATTATTGCTACGCATGGTGGATATGTGGAAAATATCGTACTATAGAGTTTCCCAGACCGCAGCGCCATCTGTTGTTGAAAATTGTAACTTCTGTAATTTCGAAAGTTTGGCCGCCTGAAAATGTACTGTTGTTCCAAGCATATTGCAACAAACGGTGTATTTCTATCGCTGCTCGTTTAGTTTTTATTGCCGTTTCAAATATACCGGTCATTTTTGAAACACCCTGTATATGTAGTTAGTGGGGTAGCATATATATCGTTATAATCGGCACCAGTGTGTTATAGGCTCTTTGCTGTTCCTTATCTATATAAACGATTTGGGAGACAATCTGAGCAGCCGTCTTTGGTTGTTTGCAGATGACGCTGTCGTTTATCGACTAATAAAGTCATCAGAAGATCAAAACAAACTGCAAAACGACGTAGAAAAAATATCTGAATGGTGCGGAAAGTGGTGAGGTCATCCACATGAGTCCGAAAAGGAACTCGTTAAACTTCGGTTACACGATAAATCAGTCTAATCTAAGGGCCGTAAATTCAACTAAATATGTAGGTATTACAATTACGAACAACTTAAATTGGAAAGGTTCAAAAATGGCTCTGAGCACTATGGGACTTAACATCTGAGGTCATCAGTCCCCTACAACTTAGAACTACTTAAACCTAACTATCCTAAGGACATCACACACATCCGTGCCCGAGGCAGGATTCGAACCTGCGACCGTAGTAGTCGCGCGGTTCCGGACTGAAACGCCTAGAACCGCTCGGTCACCGCGGCCGGCTAAATAGGAAAGAACACATAGAAAAGGTTGTGGGGAAGGCTAACCAAAGGCTACGTTTTATTGGCAGGACACTTAGAAAACATAACAGACCTACTAAGGAGGCTGCCTACACTACTCTTGTCCGTCCTCTTTTAGAATACTGCTGCGCGGTGTGGGATCCTTACCAGATAGGACTGATGGAGTACATTGAAAAAGTTCAAAGCAAGGCAGCAAGTTTTGTATTATCGCGAAATATGGGAGAGAGTGTCACAGAAATGATACGGGATTTGGGCTGGAAATCGTTAAAAGAAAGGCGTTTTTCGTTGCAACGGAATCTTCTCACGAAATTTCGATCACCAACTTTCTCCTCCGAATGCGAAAATATTTTGTTGACGCCGACCTACATAGGGCGGAACGATCACCTCGATAAAATAAGGGAAATCAGAGCTCGTACGGAAAGATATACGCGTTCATTCTTTCCGCGCTCTATACGAGATTGGAATAATAGAGAGTTGTGAAGATGGTTCGATGAACACTCTGCCGGGCACTGAAATGTGATTTTCCGAGTATCCATGTGGATGGAGATGTAGATGTAGACCAATGAACGTAACAATGGTGACCAACGTGACGCGAAAGATAAGAACTTGGGGCGAGGTAATGTTTGTGTGTTTGTGTGTGTGTGTGTGTGTGTGTGTGTGTGTGTGTACGCAAGATAAGCTGATCGTTCCGAAGTTGTGATCGGTACATGCCGCCTTCTGTAAAAGGCTGCCAACAACCTTAGCGATCTAGTCACATCGCGAAATCTGGTTATATGTTTGTGTGAGAAGTAAACAACGTAAGGAGTGTTTGAACACGAGCGTCTGCATAATACGCTTTCGCGAAATCTTGTAATTTTATTGTTTTGATTATAGGAAATTACTTTTTAAACATCTGAACTTCATTCAGAACAAAATTTTATCAAAAAAAAGGAAGATTTCTCACTGGGACTGTTATCACAGGTTTTCAAAATTCGAAACTCGTAATTTTTATTGCTGGGAGTGCGTTTGTATGATTGAGGAGGTGCGCTCCAGGATCTAAAATTTTAGAAATTAAGAAATCCAAGAACGTTGTAATGAGATCTGTTTTAAGAGGGTGCTCAGCTCTCCAAGGCGTTAAACTCTCAAGAACAAGTACATAACCGTAAAAGAGGATACATCGCCAATGAAAAAACAAAACAAAAATGTAAGTTTAGTTATGGTAATCGCAAATGCGTAGTGACAAAGTGCAAGACATGAGACATTATCATTCTTTGTTGAGGATGTGAGATCTAGTGTATTATCTATATGTGAAAGGGTAGCGCAACCAGGAACATAGTGCAACAGAAGTATTGAATACCTAGAATTGTGAATGTATGGTCTAGAACAGTGGTACTCAAACTGTTTTCGTTGCATCCGCTTCTGAAAGATAAATTATTCCCCTTTCCTTCTATTTTTTTTCCTTCCTCAGCTCTTCTCTTACTTGGCACAAAAACAGCTCACGGTATTTATTTACTTCTAATTATTGTAACTATCAGTTACCACAATAATAATAATTACTCGAGCACCTGAGAGTTCAACTTTAAAAAAAAAAAGAAATCATACGTCTGTATCACTCAAAGTTAGTGAAATTTAACAGTTACAACCAGTTTATAATAACCACAGCTCATGTCCAGTTATTGGAACTGAGCAAGTATGTGTATGTCACTACGTATGTACCCCTTCAAAATTAGTTCACTAATTAGTTAGTTAAAGATTAACTGTTTCCATCTATACTGCTTTTAATTCATTTAGAATGTTTTAATATTTGAACGATCACGGAGTACATATGACGATAGAACAACAGTTGACATTTAAGTGCCAATTTAAAAACTGTTATATCCAAAATGATCACCCAAAAAGGTAATAAGCAAGAATAAAAATGCACACGGTTCAAAATTCGGAAATTTTCTTGTACTTGCACTTTTAGTGTGATGTATGTGCTTGAATTTGTGCACAAAGCAGATCCAGTTCTGGCTGCATCTCTGAAGCAGCAACTCGCAGATTCCTTTCCAGCTGCCATCGAGACAGATGTTTCATCTTGAATAATGCCATTGCGTAAAAGTTGACTCACACAAGAAAGTTGACGTGAATGCTAACGACACAATCACTGCTCTTCTTCGTAAACTGGGACAGTTATTTCGAGTCTGCACCCAAAAAGTTTCAAGAGACTTCGAATTAAATTATTTCGAAATTGAGAATTCTGTTAGCTTCTCCTGTGCTGTTGTTGCCAATTGGTCCGTTATGATCTTATCGAACGGATTCTGGGCTCTGTTATACTCAAATGAAGACTCTGGAAATTTATCCTTCAACTGTTGACCGAAGTTTTCGAGATGTACTACACCAATTCTACTAATTTTACCTACATCTAATTCATTTTCCTTCATGTAATCGCTCAGATAACAAAATATGTCGTAGTTACCCTACCCCATTTAGGTTTTCCAAAGTCCAAGTTTCTCTAGAAGGCTAGCATTCTCTCACTTGGAAAGATGATATTACTATTTTTGCCTTGAAATGATACATTAAGATTATTCAGTTTCTCAAAGACGTGGGACAATGTTAGAAGACATTTTTCAAGCAGAAACAGAGCTGCGAGGTAAGACTGCTGTTCAAGACTTGGCAGAAAATCCGAAGAAATTTTGGTCTTATGTCAAAGCGGTAGGTGGATCAAAACAAAATGTCCAGACACTCTTGTGACCAAAATGGTACTGAAACAGAGGATGACAGACTAAAGGCCGAAATACTAAATGTCTTTTTCCAAAGTTGTTTCACAGAGGAAGATTGCACTGTAGTTCCTTCTCTAGATTGTCGCACAGATGACAAAATGGTAGATATCGAAATAGACGACAGAGGGATAGAGAAACAATTAAAATCGCTCAAAAGAGGAAAGGCCTCTGGACCTGATGGGATGCCAGTTCAATTTTACACAGAGTACGCGAATGAACTTGCCCCCCTTCTTGCAGCGGTGTACCGTAGGTCTCTAGAAGAGCGTAGCGTTCCAAAGGATTGGAAAAGGGCACAGGTCATCCCCGTTTTCAAGAAGGGACGTCGAACAGATGTGCATAACTATAGACCTATATCTCTAACGTCGATCAGTTGTAGAATTTTGGAACACGTATTGTGTTCGAGTATAATGACTTTTCTGGAGACTAGAAATCTACTCTGTAGGAATCAGCATGGGTTTCGAAAAAGACGGTCATGTGAAACCCAGCTCGCGCTATTGTCCACGAGACTCAGAGGGCCATAGACACGGGTTCCCAGGTAGATGCCGTGTTTCTTGACTTCCGCAAGGCGTTCGATACAGTTCCCCACAGTCGTTTAATGAACAAAGTAAGAGCATATGGACTATCAGGCCAATTGTGTGATTGGATTGAGGAGTTCCTAGATAACAGGACGCAGCATGTCATTCTCAATGGAGAGAAGTCTTCCGAAGTAAGAGTGATTTCAGGTGTGCCGCAGGGGAGTGTCATACGACCGTTGCTATTCACAATATACATAAATGACCTGGTGGATGACATCGGAAGTTCACTGAGGCTTTTTGCAGATGATGCTGTGGTGTATCGAGAGGTTGTAACAATGGAAAATTGTACTGAAATGCAGGAGGATCTGCAGCGAATTGACGCATGGTGCAGGAAATGGCAATTGAATCTCAATGTAGACAAGTGTAATGTGCTGCCAATACACAGAAAGATAGATCCTTTATCATTTAGCTACAAAATAGCAGGTCAGCAACTGGAAGCAGTTAATACCATAAATTATCTGGGAGTACGCATTAGGAGTGATTTAAAATGGAATGATCATATAATGTTGATCGTCGGTAAAGCAGATGCCAGACTGAGATTCATTGGAAGAATCCTAAGGAAATGCAATCCGAAAACAAAGGAAGTAGGTTACAGTACGCTTGTTCGCCCACTGCTTGAATACTGCTCAGCAGTGTGGGATCCGTACCAGATAGGGTTGATAGAAGATATAGAGAAGATCCAACGGAGAGCAGCGCGCTTCGTTACAGGATCATTCAGTAATCGCGAAAGCGTTACGGAGATGATAGATAAACTCCAGTGGAAAGCTCTGCAGGAGAGACGCTCAGTAGCTCGGTACGGGCTTTTGTCAAAGTTTCGAAAACATACCTTCACCGAAGAGTCAAGCAGTATATTGCTCCCTCCTACGTATATCTCGCTAAGAGACCATGAGGATAAAATCAGAGAGATTAGAGCCCACACAGAGGCATACCGACAATCCTTCTTTCCACGAACAATACGAGACTGGAATAGAAGGGAGAACCGATAGAGGTACTGAACGTACCCTCCGCCACACACCGTCAGGTGGCTTGCGGAGTATGGATGTAGATGTAGATGTAGAATACAAAAGGCGAGCTGCATCCTTCAACTCCACAACATAACGAAGGACTTTGCCACGAGACATACAACGTACCTCCACATGCATTAGAAGCGAATCGTGAGTACAATCCATCTTCTGGCGAAGAATAGAAAATAGATTACTCTTCAAAGCACGTGCTTTTACAAAATTTAAAACACTGACTGCATGGTAGAGTACTTTCGGTTGTGCCTCTTTAGAAGCTAGGACTAATCACTCCCTGTGTATCATGCAATGTGAGAATTTTAGAGAAGGAGAAACAGCACATTCGCTTACCGAGAGTCCCTTTCTAGTTCCAGTAAATGCTGCCACCCCGTCGTTACATCCCAACACAATTTCTTCATGACAGATTGTTGTGAACAAAAAAGTAATTCACAAGAAAGAAAATATTTTCGCCTATAATCCTCCCTTCCCGAGCTTTACAAAACAGGATGTCCTCGTGCATTTCATTTCCATGAACATGGCGCACAAAAAGAAGAAGCTTGGGGAAATTTCCGATATCTGTACTGCCATAAAGTTGCATGGCGAATTGTCGGCTCTCATGAAGAGTTGGTAGCAATTGATTTTTCATGTCAGTGGCTATTGCGTCAATGATACGAGCCACGGTATCATCTGAGAATGGTATCGACTTCAGACTCTTGCGAAACCTTTTTCCACGCGTGATTTCGCAAACTTTGACGGCTGCGGGAAGAGATAAGATCTCGCCGATAATGTGTGGTGATTTGGATTTTGCAGTTAAGCAGAATACCTCTAGGGATGCTCTTACGGCCTTTTTAGGAAGTGATACCAATTTTTTGATGAATCTGATCCTTGTATTTAGTAGCTGTTCACGGCGCTTAGAAAATTCGATGGGTTTACTTACATGATCTGGATGTTTTGTATGCAGATGTGTCTTTAGTTTTAAGGTCTTCGGCCTATTGTTGACTAAAGTCCCCAAACAAAGAACACGTTCCTCACTATTCAAAGAATGCTGATGTCAGATAGTCAGCTTGTTTTTTACGCACTTTCGTTTTGCGTTTAGAACTAACGTTGCTATCGGAACAGAGTGAGATGCGAAAGATAAATGTATTTTGGCTAAACTCTAATCTATTCCGGTATTAGAATCCATACTTTCGTAAGAGAAGAGGCACTAGGTGAATCACTTCATGAGATGAGATCCCTTTTGACCTCTACGAATCAGCCAATCACCCAAGGAAAGAGAGGCTCTTGTATCACTTTATTTTAAATCCGGTTAACTACTTCTACCGAACACGCATTAGAAATCAATTTTCAGCTGACACTACTCTTGAACTGACTCAGAAGCCTGGCAGAAATCGAGTGGACAGTTACAATGGCTGTGATTAGCAATATATTCTTGTGGCAGTCTTGCAAGGAACTGGCGGTCACATTGTCAAGCGGTTTATTGTCAGTGGTGGTTGTTAAATGTTTGGTATGTACTAGGGCTGTTCAATAAAGAATGATCAGAATTTCTTTTATGGTCATAATTTCTCGCGCTAAAATTTAATCTTGTGATGTTCTGTTAGCTTAATGTGCAACAAACATGCTGCAGTACTTTCATTTATGGGAC
Source organism: Schistocerca cancellata (assembly GCF_023864275.1). Taxonomy (NCBI): domain Eukaryota; kingdom Metazoa; phylum Arthropoda; class Insecta; order Orthoptera; family Acrididae; genus Schistocerca; species Schistocerca cancellata. The sequence goes on from NC_064635.1 coordinate 177,198,996, forward strand.
ACCTGATTCCCTCCTGTGAGAGGCAGTCAAGGTCAGACATGTTCCGTATGGCCTACCGCTGCAGTGGAGGTAACATGCGAGAAACAATATGCGGCATTGAAATTCTGATTTCGTCACAAAAAATCTTCAGCAGAGGCCTATACAATGCTACAGGAGGCCTATGGAGAGTCTTGTTCTTCCCTACAGCACAGCTCGAAGGTGGTTTAAAATGTTTAAAGAAGGCAGACAATCAGTTTCAAAGGAAGGTGCTCCAGTTACTGCTCTTACGGAGGAAAACATCAACACTGCTGCTGTCATTGTGAGATATCATGATCATGATCATCATCATCATTTAAGACTGATTATGCCTTTCAGCGTTCAGTCTGGAGCATAGCCCCCCTTCCTCCATGATCCCCTATTCAGTGCTAACATTGGTGCCTCTTCTGATGTTAAACCTATTACTTCAAAATCGTTCTTAACCGAATCCAGGTACCTTCTCCTCGGTCTGCCCCGACTCCTCCTACCCTCTACTGCTGAATCCATGAGTCTCTTGGGTAACCTTGCTTCTCCCATGCGTGTAACATGACCCCACCATCTAAGCCTGTTCGCCCTGACTGCTACATCTATAGAGTTCATTCCCAGTTTTTCTTTGATTTCCTCATTGTGCACACCCTCCTGCCATTGTTCCCATCTAATAGTACCTGCAATCATCCTAGCTACTTTCATATCCGTAGCCTCAACCTTGTTGATAAGGTAACCTGAATCCACCCACCTTTCGCTCCCATACAACAAAGTTGGTCGAAAGATTGAACGGTGCACAGATAACCTAGTCTTGGTACTGACTTCCTTCTTGCAGAAGAGAGTAGATCGTAGCTGAGCGCTCACTGCATTAGCTTTGCTACACCTCGCTTCCAGTTCTTTCGCTATGTTGCCATCCTGTGAGAATATGCATCCTAAGTACTTGAAACCGTCCACCTGTTCTTTGTTCCTCCTATTTGGCACTCAATCCGTTTATATTTCTTTCCCACTGACATTACTTTCGTTTTGGAGATGCTAATCTTCATACCATAGTCCTTACATTTCTGATCTAGCTCTGAAATATTACTTTGCAAACTTTCAATCGAATCTGCCATCACAACTAAGTCATCCGCATATGCAAGACTGCTTATTTTGTGTTCACATATCTTAATCTCACCCAGCCAGTCTATTGTTTTCAACATATGATCCATAAATAATATGAACAATAGTGGAGACAGGTTGCAGCCTTGTCTTACCCCTGAAACTACTCTGAACCATGAACTCAATTTACCGTCAACTCTAACTGCTGCCTGACTATCCATGTAAAGACCTTTAATTGCTTGCAAAAGTTTGCCTCCTATTCCATAATCTTGTAGAACAGACAATAACTTCCTCCTAGGAACCCGGTCATATGCCTTTTCTAGGTCTATAAAGCATAGATACAATTCCCTGTTCCGCTCATAACACTTCTCCATTATTTGCCGTAAGCTAAAGATCTGGTCCTGACAACCTCTAAGAGGCCTAAACCCACACTGATTTTCATCCAATTGGTCCTCAACTAATACTCGCACTTTCCTTTCAACAATACCTGAGAAGATTTTACCCACAACGCTGATTAAAGAGATACCTCTGTAGTTGTTACAATCTTTTCTGTTTCCCTGTTTAAAGATTGGTGTGATTACTGCTTTTGTCCAGTCTGATGGAACCTGTCCCGACTCCCAGGCCATTTCAATTATCCTGTGTAGCCATTTAAGACCTGACATTCCACTGTATTTGATGAGTTCCGACTTAATTTCATCCACCCCAGCCGCTTTGTGAGATAGAATTGACGAATTACCTGAAGGTCACTTTCTGAAATACTGAACATTTCATTGGGTGCCACTCACAAGTTGGTGACAGAAACATTACTCGTGACACGTATATGTGCGCAATGGGTTCCAAGACTCTTGTTTCCCGAACAAAAGGACAATCGCATGCAGGTCTGCTTGCAATTCAAGTTTACATCTACATCTACATACATACTCCGCTATTCACCATATGGTGCGTGGCGGAGGGTACCTCGTACCACATCTAGCATCTTCTCTCCCTGTTCCACTCCCAAACAGAACGACGGAAAAATGACTACTTATATGCCTCTATACGAGCCCTAATCTCTCTTATCTTATCTTTCTGGTCTTTCCGCGAAATGTAAGTTGGCGGCAGTAAAATTGTACTGCAGTCAGCCTCAAATGCTGGTTCTCTAAATTTCCTCAGTAGCGACTCACGAAAAGAACGCCTCCTTTCCTCTAGAGACTCCCACCCGAGTTCCTGAAGCATTTCCGTAACACTCGCGTGATGATCAAACCTACCAGTAACAAATCTAGCAGCCCGCCTCTGAATTGCTTCTATGTCTTCCCTCAATCCGATCTGATAGGGATCCGAAACGCTCGAGCAGTACTCAAGAATAGGTCTTATTAGTGTTTTATAAGCGGTCTCCTTTACAGATGAACCACATCTCTATCAATGAACCGAAGACGACTATCCGCCTTCCCCACAACTGCCATTACATGCTTGTCCCACTTCATATCGCTCTGCAATGTTACCCCCAAATATTTAATCGACCTGACTGTGTCAAGCGCTACACTACTAATGGAGTATTCAAACATTACAAGATTCTTTTTCCTATTCATCTGCATTAATTGACATTTATCTATATTTAGAGTTAGCTGCCATTCTTTACACCAATCACAAAACCTGTCCAAGTCATCTTGTATCCTCCTACAGTAACTCAACGACACCTTCCCGTACACCACAGCATCATCAGCAAACAGCCGCACATTGCTATCCGCCCTATCCAAAAGATCATTTATGTAGATAGAAAACAACAGCGGACCTACCAACATCCCTGGGGCACTCCAGATGATACCCTCATCTCCGATGAACACTCACCATCGAGGACAACGTACTGGGTTCTATTACTTAAGAAGTCACATGGGTAGGTGTTAGAGGAAGATCCGGAGTTTCATTTAAACGTAATCACTGCTGATGAAACATGGCTACATCATTTTCATCCTGAGAGCAAACAGCAAAGCTCAGTGTCGAAATCTCCTTCATCACCAACTCCCAAAGAAGCAAAAGTAGTTGCTTCTGATGGCAAGTTACGGTCATCTCATTCTTTGATATTCGTGGAATGGTTTATCGGCATGTTGTACCTATACACACACATAAGTAACTGGGCAACACTACAGGGATGTCCTGAAAACACTAAGTCCATATCAGGCGCAAAAGACCACATTTCCGTGAAGCAGGCTGGATGCTGCACCTTGATAATGCGCGGCCACATATTGCCCATGTTGTTGCTGAGTGTCTTGCGAAAATCAACGTGAAGTGCATCCCTCACCCTCCCTATAGTCCGGATTTAGCCGAATGTGACATTTTTCTATTCCCTAACATGGATAAATGCCTTTGTGGGAGGTATTATCAATCATCAGAAGCAGTGGCGAAGGCTGCGGTGGCGATTTTGAAGGATCTCTCAAATAATGATTTCCAGCATCTACACTCCTGGAAATGGAAAAAAGAACACATTGACACCGGTGTGTCAGACCCACCATACTTGCTCCGGACACTGCGAGAGGGCTGTACAAGCAATGATCACACGCTCTGCACAGCGGACACACCAGGAACCGCGGTGTTGGCCGTCGAATGGCGCTAGCTGCGCAGCATTTGTGCACCGCCGCCGTCAGTGTCAGCCAGTTTGCCGTGGCATACGGAGCTCCATCGCAGTCTTTAACACTGGTAGCATGCCGCGACAGCGTGGACGTGAACCGTATGTGCAGTTGACGGACTTTGAGCGAGGGCGTATAGTGGGCATGCGGGAGGCCGGGTGGACGTACCGCCGAATTGCTCAACACGTGGGGCGTGAGGTCTCCACAGTACATCGATGTTGTCGCCAGTGGTCGGCGGAAGGTGCACGTGCCCGTCGACCTGGGACCGGACCGCAGCGACGCACGGATGCACGCCAAGACCGTAGGATCCTACGCAGTGCCGTAGGGGACCGCACCGCCACTTCCCAGCAAATTAGGGACACTGTTGCTCCTAGGGTATCGGCGAGGACCATTCGCAACCGTCTCCATGAAGCTGGGCTACGGTCCCGCACACCGTTAGGCCGTCTTCCGCTCACGCCCCAACATCGTGCAGCCCGCCTCCAGTGGTGTCGCGACAGGCGTGAATGGAGGGACGAATGGAGACGTGTCGTCTTCAGCGATGAGAGTCGCTTCTGCCTTGGTGCCAATGATGGTCGTATGCGTGTTTGGCGCCGTGCAGGTGAGCGCCACAATCAGGACTGCATACGACCGAGGCACACAGGGCCAACACCCGGCATCATGGTGTGGGGAGCGATCTCCTACACTGGCCGTACACCACTGGTGATCGTCGAGGGGACACTGAATAGTGCACGGTACATCCAAACCGTCATCGAACCCATCGTTCTACCATTCCTAGACCGGCAAGGGAACTTGCTGTTCCAACAGGACAATGCACGTCCGCATGTATCCCGTGCCACCCAACGTGCTCTAGAAGGTGTAAGTCAACTACCCTGGCCAGCAAGATCTCCGGATCTGTCCCCCATTGAGCATGTTTGGGACTGGATGAAGCGTCGTCTCACGCGGTCTGCACGTCCAGCACGAACGCTGGTCCAACTGAGGCGCCAGGTGGAAATGGCACGGCAAGCCGTTCCACAGGACTACATCCAGCATCTCTACGATCGTCTCCATGGGAGAATAGCAGCCTGCATTGCTGCGAAAGGTGGATATACACTGTACTAGTGCCGACATTGTGCATGCTCTGTTGCCTGTGTCTATGTGCCTGTGGTTCTGTCAGTGTGATCATGTGATGTATCTGACCCCAGGAATGTGTCAATAAAGTTTCCCCTTCCTGGGACAATGAATTCACGGTGTTCTTATTTCAATTTCCAGGAGTGTATTTGAAGACTGTCAGTAACGCTGGGACAAGTGCATCACATTCACGGAAAACTACTTTGAGAAGGACCATCAAAATTATGAAGATGAGTAAAGGTATGTTGTCAAAAAATATTATGATCGTTCCTTATTGAACAGCCCTCATAGCTAATCCTGCTGGAGCTGTGTTGATGATTATGAGGTCCCATACTCCGAGGAGCGTAGGGAAGACCCGCACTGCTGACCAGGCAAGGTCCTAGCGTACGTGGTTTCCCATTGCATCCCTGACCCTGCCGGGAATCGAACCTGGGACATCGTACGTGGAAAGCGAGAACGCTACCGCAAGACCACGAGCTGTGTGATGAAGTGTTATTCGCGACTTTCTTCAGCATTCCTCCTCACAGTTCTACTGGTCAGTTCTTGTCAAATAAGAAAGCAAATGAACAATGACAGAGCTTCCTTGGTTCATGGAAATGCGAATCTGACGCTAGTAATATTTGTTCAGTGAAAGCCATGTTCTTACGTAATATGAAAAATAAGTATTTCAATAAGAGCTGGCGACCTCCTCTACAACTTTCTGCGCCCCAGGGGATCGCACCCTCCACTTTGAAAAAACTATTGTCCACAGTGGTGTGCCTGTGTATGCAGAAAGTAAGCTCAGTGCGAACAAAATTGACTTAAATAGCTGTACGAGGTGCATTCAAGTTCTAAGGCCACCGATTTTTTTTTCTCCGGACGGGAAGGAGATAGAAACATGCGCATTGTTTTAAAATGATGCTGCGTTCATTGTCAATACGTCCCAGAGATGGCAGCACCGTACAGCAGATGGTATTTTACCGCCAGTGGTGAGAATGAGAACTGTTTTAAATACTTAAAATGGCGACGTTTTCCTTACTTGAACAGCGTGCAATCATTCGTTTTCTGAATTTGCGTGGTGTGAAACCAATTGAAATTCATCGACAGTTGAAGGAGACATGTGGTGATGGAGTTATGGGTGTGTCGAAAGTGCGTTCGTGGGTGCCACAGTTTAATGAAGGTAAAACATGGTGTGACAACAAACCGAAACAACCTCGGGCTCGCACAAGCCGGTCTGACGACGTGATCGAGAAAGTGGAGAGAATTGTTTTAGGGGATCGCCGAATGACTGTTGAACAGATCGCCTCCAGAGTTGGCATTTCTGTGGATTCTGTGCACACAATCCGGCATGACGACCTGAAAATGCGAAAAGTGTCATCCAGGTGGGTGCCACGAATGCTGACGGACGACCACACGGCTGCCCGTGTGGCATGTTGCCAACCAATGTTGACGTGCAACGACAGCATGAATGGGACTTTCGTCGGTTGTGACAATGGATGAGACGTGTATGCCATTTTTCAATCCAGAAACAAAGCGCCAATCAGCTCAATGGAAGCACACAGATTCATCGCCACCAAAAAAATTTCGGGTAACCGCCAGTGCTGAAAAAATGATGGTGTCCATGTTCTGGGACAGCGAGGGCGGAATCCTTACCCATTACGTTCCAAAGGGCACTACGGTAACAGGTGCATCCTACGAAAATGTTTTGAAGAACAAATTCCTTCCTGCACTGCAACAAAAACGTCCGGGAAGGGCTGCGCGTGTGCTGTTTCACCAAGACAACGCACCCGCACATCGAACTAACGTTACGCAACAGTTTCTTCGTGATAACAACTTTGAAGTGATTCCTCATGCTCCCTACTCACCTGACCTGGCTCCTAGTGACTTTTGGCTTTTTCCAACAATGAAAGACACTCTCCGTGGCCGCACATTCACCAGCCGTGCTGCTATTGCCTCAGCGATTTTCCAGTGGTCAAAACAGACTCCTAAAGAAGCCTTCGCCGCTGCCATGGAATCATGGCGTCAGAGTTGTGAAAAATGTGTACGTCTGCAGGGCGATTACTTCGAGAAGTAACGCCAGTTTCATCGATTTCGGGTGAGTAGTTAATTAGAAAAAAAAAATCGCAGGCCTTAGAACTTGAATGCACCTCGTAGTGTCGATTTTGACATAAAATTCGCTGCTTTGGGGCTTCCAGATGCAAACTTACGCTATGCAATCAAAAGTATCCGCACATCCACCAAAACATACGTTTTGCATATTAGGTGCATTGTGCTGCCACCTAGTTACTGCCAGGTATCCATATCAGCAACCTCAGTAATCATTAGACATCGTGAGAGAGCAGAATGGGACGCTCTTTGGAACTCACAGACTTTGAATACGGTTAGGTGACTGGATGTCACCTGTGTCATACGTCTGTACGCGAGATTTCCTCACTCCTAGGTCCACTGTTTCCGATGTGATAGTGAAGTAGAAACGTGGAGGGACACGTACAGCACAAGAGAGTACAGGCAACACCGACTCAAAGGAAGGCCTCGGCGCTTGTTGGTGACGTCACGTCAGCTAGCCACGGCTAACGCCAGGTCTGTTGCAGGCAGAAACGCCTGGGCGTGCTTATCACTATAAATCTCTTATTTTTGGACAAAATGTTTGGTATTGTTTTGGATTATGCAGTTTTATTTAGATGAAAGGTTTTCTTACTATCGTATAACTACAAAGGAAGATCATAGTTCTGTATTACTGAATCCTGTCGAAACAAACGTAGATCAATATGAGAAGATGCTTTGCCCCATTGCAAGCTTCGGAAATTTTACAATCAAGTAACTATATTTACTTGATCCATTTTGTTATCGAAACTTACTCCAGCCCCGTTACAATGAACTCGTTTCTTTTATTTATTTATTTTGGTTTGACATCGTCACTGGATATGTGAACTAATTTACAAGTGTAAATGTCCAACTGTTGCCAGTCATTAGATTACAGTCGTGTTCAACGAAAGGAATTCTAAACAGGAAACAAAATAGCTTCATACATCGAAAATACTGCTGAGCTTAAACTTTTTTAAACATGCACATTAGAAAAGATAAATATTCCCTACTTGCAACTGAAAGGAGAAACTTCATAAGATAAAAAAATTTTATTTGATAAAACAAGTATCTCTCTTTTGCCTCTTCTTCTGTCCCCCACCCCTCCCCCAACGTGTACAATCGCAGCATATTTCATTAACATTCAGTGCTCCTCACCCCACAGTCAACCAAGATACCTCAAGAAGAGCACCAAAATGTTCACAGTTTCTTGTAAAAGCAACCCAGTACAAACGTAACTTCTTCAGATTTACAAATAAGGTAAAGAAGCACGAATTCTGTTGCTGCTGGACCATGAAGTTGTTTTTGTATGTCAATCCTTAAAACAGGTGGAAATTTAAGTTCAGGAGTACACTATTTGTTAAGAAGTGTAATGAATTTCACAATTAATTGATTGCAGAAATCTCTCAGAACAATGTGTGTTGGTCAACTACCGCCAATAGTTTCATATTTTTCTGTGTCAGAGAGGAAGACACCCCACCATTATGAGTATGCCTGCAACAGACCTGGCGTTCGCTGTGCCTAGGCGACGTGACGTCACGAACAAGCGCCGAAGCCTTCCTTTGTGTCGGAGTCCGTACAGGCCGACCTCGTCTGTTGACTGACTGAGACCGTCAACAGTTGAAGTGGGTCGCAATGTGTAAGAGGAAGACATCTATCCAGACCATCACACAGGAATTCCAAATTGCATTACGATCCACTGCAAGCATGGGCGCAGACTTATAAAAAGTACTGTGGTGAGGAGGGGGGGGGGGTCTTGCCCCGGGAAATTTTATAAATTTTAGATGAAAAATAGTGAGTTTTCAAGTTTTTTAAAGCATTTTAGAGTCATGTGGTCAACATTATAACGCCGAAAACTGGACTCACCATAACTCGACACTCTGGGAAATTGACAAGCCTGACACATTTTTTGGCTTTGAAAAAAGAAACAAAACATAAACACCCACGGTATTTTCGTAAAAAGGAAATCTAATTTAGTTATAATCATTCTTCTAGACTATTACAGAGCAGTGAATATATTGCTTTGAAAAGACTAAAATTATTTTTAAATAAATCCTAAACTATCATTAAAGGAATAAAACATAAAATATTGCTGTCACGCAGTAATAGCACTTTGATTAATAAGTGAAATAGCTAATTTAAGCTTACTTTGAATAAGGTTCAGGATTCATTAAATAAAAACAGTATCTCAAAGTTAATGCTTTAATACAGTTAATAAAGTTAATACAGTATGCCTGATACTTTCAGTCAAAAAGTATGTAAATAGCGGGTTTTAATTGTGTCCTACATCCTAAAAATAATTAAGTACTTGAAAATAACTAATACAGTACTACAGTAATATAGTTCTGAACTAGTACCAATATTTAGAAATTGAAAATTTAACACTATTTATGTATTTAATTCTGTATTTCATAAAGATTTTTAATATTGCTCTAAATGCCATTATTAGGGCTAGAGTGTCTTTAGAAAGGTGCAAATGTCGACCTTCTGACTGAACTACTGAATATGAAGTCGTTGATGACTGGTCGGATATCGAATACATCCAAAACATCTCGGTGATCATGAAGAACAGTCAAGCTGTTCAGTTGCTTCTGTCCCACTGTTGATCGGAGATTTGACTTCAGACGTCTAGGAGCACTAAATGACCTTTCTGCTGTTGTGTAATGTACTTTCTTACTTCACGCATGTTTTTTTAAGACCAGTTGTTTTTTATTTGTGTATCGGGTAACGTATTCAAGTGTAAGCGCAGTCTCTCAATGTCTAGGTCATTTTCGAAAAACTCAGTTGATTTTTTAAAATTTGTTTCACCTCTGTTTACTCTTGTCCAACTGCAATGACCTGAGTGAGTCCAGTTGAGGCAAACCGCTCAGTAATGCAAGATTGCACCGTTTCACAAACTTCAATGTAAATAGCTTTGCAGTATTCGTTTCGGGTTTTGAAAGTGTGCTGTGAGCTGGCTTCGTTGTTTTCATACTTCTTTCTATTCTGAAGAAGCGAAGGATCATCAACTTGTGAAGGTTTTTCTTTTAAACAAAATTCCCAAAAGTGTTCAGAACTATCACGCCTTCCATTCAATATACAAATCAAGCCCTCGTATATATTTTCCAGATCAGCAAAACTTAGATGAGGGCACTGAATTTTTTAATTGACATCCTCTACTGTGTTCATTGCATGGCAATAAAGGCGTAAAAGAAATAAGTCTTGAACTGTACCATTGACTCAAGGTAGCCTGCACAATTGTAACCTGTCTCTGTTTTGTCCTCTGCAGAAAATGTTTCAAAAAACTCTAGAAGTTCTTCACAGTTTTTCAGTATTCTCAAGGTACTAGAAGCTCGCATAGTCCATCGAGTAGGGCAAAGGGGTCGTAGACCAGCTTGTTTGTTGGCGCTCTCACAGTGCATGTTTATGAAAAATCCCATCCTTTTTTTGGATTCCCTTACGGTGTTTATTAAGTCCTTGGCTAAAGCCATAATATCCCTCATAGACGTCAGGTGGCGGAGGCTGTCTGCAACTGCCAAGTCTAAACTGTGAGCAGTGCAGAGCACATAACGTGCTTTTGGTTGTATATCCCAAACTAACTTTTTTTTAGTCTTTTGAACTTACCACTGATCTTTGAGGCACCACCGTAGCACTGTCCTCTTAAGTTGTCCACCGACAAATCAAGACAAGCAAAAAGTCTTTTAAAATACTAAACGGAGTTTGTGATTCAGTGTTGTGGGTCTCGTAGGAGCCAAAAAAATCTTCGTTGATGATTAAAGAATCATCAACAGTACTAATACAAAATGCCACTTGTTCGTGAATCGAAGAATCACTTGTTTCATCAGCCATAATAGAACAATGTTCAGTCTTCTTGACAAAAGCCAATACCTTTCTCAACGCAGACTTTCCTAGTAGATCAATGATCTCGTTTTGAATATCGTGGGACGTCCACTTATACTGCGAACGCCCTAACCAATCTTTAAACTCAGGTACGTGGCTCTGAGCACTATAGGACTTAACATCTATGGTCATCAGTCCCCTAGACCTTAGAACTACTTAAACCTAACTAACCTAAGGACATCACACAACACCCAGCCATCACGAGGCACAGAAAATCCCTGACCCCGCCGGGAATCGAACCCGGGAACCCGGGCGTGGGAAGCGAGAACGCTACCGCACGACCACGAGCTGCGGGCTCTCAGGTACGTCATTCTTCCGGAGTTCCAACAACTGAAAAAAATTGAGTTTACATCTTCGTGCTCTCTGATTGATAGTCCTTGTCGGCATAGAAATTGCACGGTAGTAAAAATTGTCTCAAGAGCTAAACAGGCGTTCTTCATATCACTATCTAACATTTCATTCTATTGGGATGCCACACTTCGGTTAGTGATAGAATTTAGTTTCAGAACACCTTCTTTATGCGTAAACGTATTTTCCTGAAGACAGAATTTTTCCATAGCGTTTTTCCAGTTAGAAAAACCTACGGAAGCAAAGGCGACGCTAAGCGGGGGGTTCCAGGCGCTTCTGCTCCCGTCCTTTTGATGTCGCCGCGGCCACAGCGCTGGCCCGCCGGCTCCAGACTTTACCTGAAGGTTGCTGCACCGGGACAAATTCTAAGTGTTCCCGCAGCGGAGGTGAGAAAACTTGGATTTCATGGTCGAGCGGCTGCTCGTAAGCCACACATCACACATCACGCTGGTAAATGCCCGCAAACACAACGGTACACGTGAGCCCCAGTTAATCAGACGCCATTCCTGGATATCCAGCTGGAATACACTGCCGAATAACTGGGACCACGCAAGGAAGCCGTACCGTACACTGCACGCAGACAAGCTCCACACATCCCCCACACAATGAGATGATCTATGGCCGATCTCCCACTACTATATAACGATCTCGATTGTTCCAGGAATGTAGCGGCTGCAGCAACTGGGATACATCGCCATCGCTTGCCACGGCACCGATACTAACAAACCCAACCTTGCATGAACTATCGCAGCTAGTAAGCCACTACTGCTATTACTACCCATCCCACTGTCGCAGAGGTTTTTTTTCCCACGGCACGAGCCTTGGCACTTTTTTCCCTCTGTTCTTCAAATCGCTACACTCACTCGCGTTTCGTCCACTATCTGTCACCTGATGGACCGTGTTAATGCGTAGTCTTACCCAGACGCACGGATAACATCACAGCCCAGCATCCTGTGAGCCACTTACTAGATAACTAACATGTTGACGGAGGTGACAGTAGAACTTTTGGTTTGGTGGTTCAAATGGCTCTGAGCACTATGGGACTGAACATCTGTGGTCATCAGTCCCCTAGAACTTAGAACTACTTACACCTAACTAACCTAAAGACATCACACACATCCATGCCCGAGGCAGGATTCGAACCTGCTACCGTAGCAGTCGCGCGGTTCCAGACTGTAGCGCCTTTAACCGCTTGGCCACTGCGGCCGGCTTTTGGTTTGGTCACCACGTTGGTGCGGGCGTGGAGGGGCCCCATCTCTATTTTGGTAAATGCCAAACAACGCCTCGCTTGGTGCAAGGAGCGTAAACACTGGACGATTGAACAGTGGAAAAACGTCATGTGGAGTGATGAATGATGGTACAAAATGTGGCGATACGATGGCAGGGTCGATGTATAGCCAATGCCCGGTGTATGTCATCTGTCAGTGTGTTTCGTACCAACAATAAAATTCAGGGATTGTGGTGTTATGGTGTGGTCGTGTTTTTCATGGAGGAGGCTTGCATCCCTTGTTGTTTAGCGTGGCACTACCACAGCACAGGCCTACATTGATGTTTTAAGCACATTATTGCTTCCCACTGTTGAAGAGCAATTCGTGGATTGCGATTGCATCTTTCAACGCCATCGAGCACATGTTCCTAAAGCACGGCCTGTGGCAGAATGGTTACATGACAACATTCCTGTAATGAACTGGCCTGCAGAGAGTCCTGACCTGAATCATACAGAACACCTTTGGAATGTTTTGGAACGCCGACTTCGTGGCAGGTCTCACCGGCCGACATCGATACCTCTCCTCATTGTAGTACTGGGTGAAGAATGGGCTGCCATTCCCCAAAACACCTTCCACCAACTGACTGAATGTATGCCTGCTAGAGTGGAAGCTGTCATCAAGGCTGAGGGTGGGCCAACATCATATTGAATTCCAGCATGACCGATGGAGGGCGCCACAAAGTTGTAAGTCATTTTCAGCCAGTTGTCCAGATACTTCTGATCACTTAGTGTACGTGTTTGTTCCGTGCGCTGTACCCCAGATGGCAACAAAATTTCATCAACCAATCGGAAAGCTGTCTGCATCAACTGGTAGTGCCCCTGGAAGCAAAAACTGCTTTATGTGGAAACCTCAATAATCTTACTGGGGAAGATAAACAATGCACAACAATGTACAGTCCAAGGACCAAGGCTTAACTTTGGCTGGAACGCCCCAGAATGACGCTCTGGCAGTTCCTAGGGATATTTTTTTTTTATTTACTGGAACAAGTCGGCACCAGAGATTTAAAATTGCACGCATTTATTGATTCCACTTTTCAGAAATTATGAAGCAGTCATCTACTGTTTGCATTAAATTATCTACCAAGAGGAGATGTTTGTGTGAGACAGTTATCGCATACCTAAACAGTTGGGACGACATAGTAAGTGTAGTTGATAGTATGCTTGCAGACACAATGTAGTAATCATGAAAGTACGGACAAACGCAATGAATTCACAATAAATTCCCCACTTGCATTAGAAGTATGTGTTCTGAAATACGGTAATTACAAACAAAAGTCCAAATGCTTTTAAAACTATATTGCCAGCGGCACCAAGTATTTGAAGAATTGTCATCAAACGATGCGTTCAGTTGCATATTTCAGACCTTTAAAGTGAAATCTGATGAAAATTTTCCACTAAAATCCAAAACTTATCCAACTGCCAAATCAAAATGCATGCACAGAAGTGCAAAATAAAGAGGTAGTATTCCCATTAAACTAGCTAAAATGAAATACTACATCCAAATACTAAATGATAAGTCAGTGCACTAAACATGTTATCATTAAGGATACACTGTACTGCAATTATTTACGGACCACAAATAAACTAACTAAAGCAGACGCAGAAAAGCCCCAAATGTACACACATTTAGCTAATAAACGAGAGATGATAGAAAATAAACAATTTAACCACACAAAACAAACCCATACACTGTTGACAAGAGAACAAAATAAACCAGCCCAGCAGTTAAAAGCATGGTTAACAATACGTTATCGAGAGATGAAGCAGATAAATACAATTAACAATGAAATAAGGTAACCATCAGAAGGGTCTAATTCGCACAGAACCTTCTCCTACTGAAACGTATTTTGGATAAAATGAGTTACATTGTCAAGGTATAATTCACATACAATCTTCTGTTTGTTTCAGATAACAACACTATATCCTGCAGTGGTCATGACATTATGTCAATAGAACAACTAAAACAGACAACAGAACAACCGAAACAGCCTAAGATAACACAGGCATCTGCACACTGTTTCCGCCGAGCGCAGCCACCTCAAAATTCTTATTGTTCAAGAGCACACACCACAGTTAACTTCTGCTTGTGCCTCATCAGCACAACCTCCGCTTGAGGCGAGACATCAGACCCTGTCTGCTCACCTGGAACACGAACTGCTGCTTCTTGTTGCTTTCATGTCTGCCCCAGACTCCCCTAGGCAGCCTCCAGCGCTGGCCACATGAACTTGCCACTCAGTCTGTACAGCTTGTAAAGGCACATCTGCGGGAAGAGGGGAATTTACATAGGAAATACTTGAAATATAATAAATACGATGGTTGGACTGTATGTGCTTGAGCACTGTCCTGCAAAATGATGGTCAAGTACTGCAGAAAGTATCATCACTTCTGTCTCTATGCTATTCATTTTTGGAACACAACCTACTACCAGCATAGAGACAGAAGTGATGACACTCCCTGCAGGACCTGACCATCATTTTGCAGGACAATGCTTAAGCACATACAGTGCAAGCTGTTACTGATTTGTTTGGCAGAGGGGCTGCTAAGTGCTATACCACCTACTGCACTCCCCTGACTTAAGCCCTCATGAGTTCAACTTGATTTTTAAACTGAAAGAAACACTTCACGGCATTCGCCTCAGAACTGCTACAAATTCGTCGGGCAATAGACCATGCCGCTCGAACTGTCAACACAGCTGGCAATGCTAAGAGTATCCTACGACTTCCACATTGCTGGCAACAGGTTACACACAATGCCGATGTCTACTTTGAAGGTCAGTAAAACTTTGAAACATGTATCTATTTTGTATGAGCTCTAAATAAATAGTTACTACGATTAAAGTTCCAACCCATGTAAATAAAATAAGTATTAATTAAGTACTACGAACAGTTGTCTCGACTGTAGGATACAAGCACAGAAACAAATGAAGAATTGTGTCCCTGAGTTATTTTTGTGAAGGAGACAGCTCCTATTGGTTTTAGGAAAGAGCCAAGACAGATGCTTTTCCATAATTGCAGCAGATTTATAGGACACACTGACATTATCATTTATATTTTACTTAATGTGTTGTGGTCTTCAGTCCTGAGACTGGTTTGATGCAGCTCTCCATGCTACTCTATCCTGTGCAAGCTTCTTCATCTCCCAGTACCTACTGCAACCTACATCCTTCTGAATCAGTTTAGTGTATTCATCTCTTAGTCTCCCTCTACGATTTTTACCCTCACACTGCCCTCCAGTACTAAATCTGTGATCCCTTGATGCCTCAGAACATGTCCTACCAACCGATCCCTTCTTCTAGTTAAGTTGTGCCACAAACTTCTCTTCTCCGCAGTCCTATTCAGTACCTCCTCATTAGTTATATGATCTACCCATCTAATCTTCAGCATTCTTCTGTAGCACCACATTTCGAAAGTTTCTATTCTCTTCTTGTCCAAACTACACTCCTGGAAATGGAAAAAAGAACACATTGACACCGGTGTGTCAGACCCACCATACTTGCTCCGGACACTGCGAGAGGGCTGTACAAGCAATGATCACACGCACGGCACAGCGGATACACCAGGAACCGCGGTGTTGGCCGTCGAATGGCGCTAGCTGCGCAGCATTTGTGCACCGCCGCCGTCAGTGTCAGCCAGTTTGCCGTGGCATACGGAGCTCCATCGCAGTCTTTAACACTGGTAGCATGCCGCGACAGCGTGGACGTGAACCGTATGTGCAGTTGACGGACTTTGAGCGAGGGCGTATAGTGGGCATGCGGGAGGCTGGGTGGACGTACCGCCGAATTGCTCAACACGTGGGGCGTGAGGTCTCCACAGTACATCGAAGTTGTCGCCAGTGGTCGGCGGAAGGTGCACGTGCCCGTCGACCTGGGACCGGACCGCAGCGACGCACGGATGCACGCCAAGACCGTAGGATCCTACGCAGTGCCGTAGGGGACCGCACCGCCACTTCCCAGCAAATTAGGGACACTGTTGCTCCTGGGGTATCGGCGAGGACCATTCGCAACCGTCTCCATGAAGCTGGGCTACGGTCCCGCACACCGTTAGGCCGTCTTCCGCTCACGCCACAACATCGTGCAGCCCGCCTCCAGTGGTGTCGCGACAGGCGTGAATGGAGGGACGAATGGAGACGTGTCGTCTTCAGCGATGAGAGTCGCTTCTGCCTTGGTGCCAATGATGGTCGTATGCGTGTTTGGCGCCGTGCAGGTGAGCGCCACAATCAGGACTGCATACGACCGAGGCACACAGGGCCAACACCCGGCGTCATGGTGTGGGGAGCGATCTCCTACACTGGCCGTACACCACTGGTGATCGTCGAGGGGACACTGAATAGTGCACGGTACATCCAAACCGTCATCGAACCCATCGTTCTACCATTCCTAGACCGGCAAGGGAACTTGCTGTTCCAACAGGACAATGCACGTCCGCATGTATCCCGTGCCACCCAACGTGCTCTAGAAGGTGTAAGTCAACTACCCTGGCCAGCAAGATCTTCAGATCTGTCCCCAATTGAGCATGTTTGGGACTGGATGAAGCGTCGTCTCACGCGGTCTGCACGTCCAGCACGTACGCTGGTCCAACTGAGGCGCCAGGTGGAAATGGCATGGCAAGCCGTTCCACAGGACTACATCCAGCATCTCTACGATCGTCTCCATGGGAGAGTAGCAGCCTGCATTGCTGCGAAAGGTGGATATACACTGTACTAGTGCCGACATTGTGCATGCTCTGTTGCCTGTGTCTATGTGCCTGTGGTTCTGTCAGTGTGATCATGTGATGTATCTGACCCCAGGAATGTGTCAATAAAGTTTCCCCTTCCTGGGACAATGAATTCACGGTGTTCTTATTTCAATTTCCAGGAGTGTAGTTATCATCCATGTTTCACTTCCATACATGGCTACGCTCCATACAAATACTTTCAGAAATGACTTCCTGACACATTAAATCAATACTCGATGTTAACGAATTTCTCTTCTTCAGAAACGCTTTCTTTGCCATTGTCAGTCTACATTTGATATCCTCTCTACTTCGACCATCATCAGTTATTTCGCTCCCCAAATAGCAAAACTCCTTTACTACTTTAAGTGTCTCATTTCCTAATCTAATTCCCTCAGCATCACCAGAATTAATTCAACTACATTCCATTATCCTCGTTTTGCTTTTGTTGATGTTCATCTTATACCCTCCTTTCGTGACACTGTCCATTCCGTTCAAATGCTCTTCCAAGTCCTTTGCTGTGTCCGACAGAATTACAATGTCATCGGCGAACCTCAAAGTTTTTATTTCTTCTCCATGGATTTTAATACCTACTCCGAATTTTTCTTTTGCTTCTTTCACTGCTTGCTCAATATACAGATTGAATAACATCGGGGATAGGCTACAACCCTGTCTCACTCTCTTCCCAACCACTGCTTCCCTTTCATGCCCCTCGACTCTTATAACTTCCATCTGGTTTCTGTACAAATTGTAAATAGCCTTTCGCTCCCTGTATTTTACCCCTGCCACCTTCAGAATTTGAAAGAGAGTATTCTAGTCAACATTGTCGAAAGCTTTCTCTAAGTCTACAAATGCTAGAAACGTAGGTTTGCCTTTCCTTAATCTAGCTTCTAAGATAAGTCGTAGGGTCAGTATTGCCTCACGTGTTCCCATATTTCTACGGAATCCAAACTGATCTTCCCCGAGGTCAGCTTCTACCAGTTTTTCCATTCGTCTGTAGAAAATACGTGTTAGTATTTTGCATCCGTGACATATTAAACTGATTGTTCGGTAATTTTCACATCTGTCAGCACCTGCTTTCTTTGGGGTCGGAATTATTATATTCTTCTTGAAGTCTGGGGGTATTTCGCCTGTCTCATACATCTGTCTCATACATGTTTTATCAGACCTGGCTCTCCCAAGGCCGTCAGTAGTTCTAATGGAATGTTGTCTACTCCAGGGGCCCTGTTTCGAATCAGGTCTTTCAGTGCTCCGTCAAACTCTTCACGCAGTATCACATCTCCCATTTCTTCTTCATCTACATCCTCTTCCATTTCCATAATATTGTCCTCAAGTACATTGCCCTTGTATAGGCCCTCTATATATTCCTTCATCTTTCTGCTTTCCCTTCTTTGCTTAGAACTGGGTTTCCATCTGAGCTCTTGATATTCATACAAGTGGTTCTCTTTTCTGCAAAGGTCTCTGTAATTTTCCTCTAGGCAGTATCTATCTTACCCCTAGTGAGATAACCCTCTACATCCTTACATTTGTCCTCTAGCCATCCCTGCTTAGCCATTTTGCACTTCCTGTCGATCTCATTTTTGAGACGTTTGTATTCCTTTTTGCCTGCTTCATTTACTGCATTTTTGTATTTTCTCCTTTCTTCAATTAAATTCAGTATTACTTCTGTTACCCAAGGATTTCTACTAGCCCTCGTCTTTTTATCTACTAGGTCCTCTGCTGCCATCACTACTTGATCTCTCAAAGCTACCCATTCTACTTCTACCGTATTTCTTTCCCCCATTCCTGTCAATTGTTCCCTTATGCTCTCCCTGAAACTCTGTACAACCTCTGGTTCTTTCAGTTTATCCAGGCCCCATCTCCTTAAATTCCCACCTTTTTGCAGTTTCTTCAGTTTTAATCTACAGTTTATAACCAATAGATTGTGATCAGAGTCCACATCTGCACCTGGAAATGTCCTACAATTTAAAACCTGGTTCCTAAATCTCTGTCTTACCATTATATAATCTATCTGAAACCTGTCAGTATCTCCAGGCTTCTTCCATGTATACAACCTTCTTTTTAGATTCTTGAACCAAGTGTTAGATATGATTAAGTTGTGCTCTGTGCAAAGTTCTATCAGGTGGCTTCCTCTTCCATTTCTTATCCCCAATCCATATTCACCTACTAGGTTTCCTTCTCTCCCTTGTCCTACTACCGAATTCCAGTCACCCATGACTATTAAATTTTCATCTCCCTTCACAATCTGAATAATTTCTTTTATTTCATCATACATTCCTTCAATTTCTTCGTCACCTGCAGAGCTAGTTGGCATATAAACTTGTACTACTGTAGCAGGCGTGGGCTTCGTGTCTATCTTGCCTACAATAATGCATTCGCTATGCTGTGTGTAGTAGCTTACCCGCACTCCTATTTTTTTATTCATTATTAAACCTACTCCTGCATTACCACTATTTGATTTTTTATTTATAACCCTGTATTCACCTGGCCAGAAGTCTTGTTCCTGCTGCCAGCGAACTTCACTAATTCCCACTATATCTAACTTTAACCTATCCATTTCCCTTTTTAAATTTTCTAACCTACCTGCCCGATTAAGGGATCTGACATTCCACTCTCCGATCTGTAGAACTCCAGTTTTCTTTCTCCTGATAACGACGTCCTCTTGAGTAGTCGCCGCCCAGAGATCCGAATGGGGGACTCTTTTACCTCCCGAATATTTTACCCAAGAGGACGCCATCATCATTTAACCATACAGTAAAGCTGCATGCCCTCGGGAAAAATTACGGCTGTAGTTTCACCTTGCTTTCAGCCGTTCGCAGTTCCAGCACATCAAGGCTGTTTTGGTTAGTGTTATAAGGCCAGATCAGTCAATCATCCAGACTGTTGCCCCTGCAACTACTGAAAAGGCTGCTGCCCCTCTTCAGGAACCACACGTTTGTCTGGCCTCTTAACAGATACCCCTCCGTTGTGGTTGCACCTACGGTACGGCTATCTGTATCGCTGAGGCACGCAAGCCTCCCCACCTACGGCAAGGTCCATGGTTCTTGGGGGGGGGGGGTGTTGCTTAATGTAAGTCTTCTTATAAATTTATTGTGATACCACTTAATATTTGTTTCAATATCAGCTATATTGTGTCTTGACATGGTGAAAGGGTTGTGTTCATTAAATGCACATAAACAATCCAGTAGGAACCATTTGTTCAATGAGCAAAAGTTTCAAAGTCTGATAAAACAAGTTTTCATTTGAAGAGATGGACCTTATACAAAAGCTATTGTCAAGAGCGCCCAACAAAAGTAATGTATTTACAAACATTATTTATTTAAGAAATTACATAATTATTTATAAGTTGGCTCACTCCCTAGCACTTATCCATGCATGATCCCATCAGATTTAGTAATAAAATAAAATTTAAAAGCTGACTCTTGTCTAAGTTGCTCACTGTCCTCCGTATATACTAGGCTGTTATCACTGACTGGCAGTAGCCAACCTCCCTGCTTACTGACCGGCCTCCTAAACCAGTCACTCTCGAAGGTAAACAATACCGAACAGTGTGCCATCTGTGGACTGGCACTGCATGAAAAGTATCACCCTGCCGATGCTGCCTACAGCTCCCTGGCACTAGCTCCAAGTTTTTATCACTTCCTTGTTGCACACTACATGTTGTATAATGGTCCAGACTAAACTGTTAAAAAGGAGTAAGCACTAATCAAGAGGCTCTGTTCTTCAGTATCCCACAGCGGGACGAAAATTGTAAGCCATCCTGAAATATCCAATAAATAATACAAACGTGACAACAACTGCCATCTAAAATGTAAACAAAATTCATTGTGACATTTACAATGCCAATGCATCTTCTCCTTAGATAACTCGTGAACAAGCCTACATTTATTTCTACCCTGCTCAGGAGACCTCACTACACGTGAGGTCATTTTCTAGGATGGCCTTCGGCTGTGCGTCTGAGGTATGACTTCTGAGGTTTACTCACTGAGGCTCTAATATTGTACCATAAAGGCCTATAACGACCTTGTCTAAAATCGTAATATCTATGCGCACATCTTATTCCATTCGGCATAAAAACAAAGTCTCTATATGCGTCCCTAAATTGACGTATTAAATCATCCAGATTTGGCTTATAATACCAAAGCTCTTCTAGTACAATAACAGCTGCAGAATAATTTATTTTGTTTCCATAAAACGTAATAGCGAGTTCATCAATCCTCTCTTGGTTGTTAGGAACAAGGAAGGCGAGGCGCAGTTCGTCCGGGTAATTTGTGATATGATCCCAGTTGGAATAAAAAAACTCCAACGCAGACATTAGCTGTAAACAATAACCTTTATTCAGAATGTAACAGTACCCTTCCTATTACAAAAAGTCATATAAACTCTATTTCTTACAACATATGTTACATATTTAACCTCACTCTGAACATTATCATTTTTGGCAGGTTCATCACCGGCAATTTGCAGACCAATATAATATGGATTAGTACCTTGAAACAAACGATTCTTAGCTCTACATTGCGTTTCCAAATCAGTCCATGATTTTACTTTAGATATATCAGCACTTGTGTGTGTGTGTGTGTGTGTGTGTGTGTGTGTGTGTGTGTGTGTGTGTATTAGGCCTTTTGGGCGCTCAACATCGAGGTCATCAGCGCCCTGACACACATTAAAAGGAACGAATGTGGACAGACCTAAGGAAACTAAAGCACACACTCAAAGAAAGCAGGAAAAGAAGGAAATGCTACATAAGAAAGTAAAACCTAAGGAAAGGGGAAACATTGCAACAGAAATGTCACAGGAAATTGTTATTGGCTGGCCACTTAATAAAAAATGGGCGAGCTTGTCACACAGTGAGCAAATTAAAATCCTCTCCCTAAAAGCTTTGTAAAAACATTTGACAGGGCACAGAACTTGAAACGCGTACGTTTCATAGGCAGCGATGGCGAGCCATGACAATCTCTGACCAGAGAGCATGTAGTCAGTTCAGTTGCGAGAGAGTAATAGCGCGCGAGAGTGCAGTGCAGTTGCATGTAGCGAGTCGGAGCAAATTAAAATCCTCTCCCTAAAATCTTTGTAAAAACATTTGACAGGGCACAGAACTTTAAAACTTTAACCACATTTGTCCGAGTCTTGTTTCAGGTTTAGAATATGTTACAAACTTAAATCTATTCTTCCTACTATATTTACGCCATGGAACGCCAGCAGAACGCTGCGGATTAAGGTCAAAAGCACCCATCTTATTAGTACATGCTATATGAACTTTTTCCAAAGCACCTTGATCCTCAAATATTTTTTTGTTAGCTCTTTCATCCAACGTAAGACGTTCGATCCTAACATTAATCCTATAAACATATGTAACTACTTTATTTATTATTACTGAAGCTTATTTATTAGAAAAAAACTTAAATTCGTCCGTAATATCATAATGCTCTAGTTTTGCAAAGTTCTTGGCAGATTCATCATGTTTCTCGACAACCCCCATTTTACCATACTCAAACCTAACACCATCCGTCTACGTATACTCTGTACGCCATCTACACATACGACCGAAGTAAGGTCTACTCAGATTCGTCCGTCGTCGTATCCAACGCCTCTGGCATGCAGCGCGAACCCTGCAGTACATCCTCATCTGACGATATGCAAACGACCTCCTCCGGGGTTTCCACATCCGACGTGTCCGACAATTTAGGTGACACTCACTAAGAGACCTGACGACCAACCTATTTGCCTGAAAAGAATCAAAATATTTCTCAATAAACCAAGAGAGCATTGATGAACTGGCTATTACGTTTTATGGAAACAAAATAAATTATTCTGCAGCTGTTATTGTACTAGAAGAGCTTTGGTATTATAAGCCAAATCTGGATGATTTAATACGTCAATTTAGGGACGCATATAGAGACTTTGTTTTTATGCCGAATGGAATAAGATGTGCGCATAGATATTACGATTTTAGACAAGGTCGTTATAGGTCTGTATCGTATAATTATTAGAGCCTCAGTGAGTAAACCTCAGAAGTCATACCTCAGACGCACAGCCGAAGGCCATCCTAGAAAATGACCTCACGTGTAGTGAGGTCTCCTGAGCAGGGTAGAAATAAATATAGGCTTGTTCACGAGTTATCTAATGAGAAGATGCATTGGCATTGTAAATGTCACAATGAATTTTGTTTACATTTTAGATGGCAGTTGTTGTCACGTTTGTATTATTTATTGTATATTTCAGGATGGCTTACAACTTGCGTCCCGCTGTGGGATACCGAAGGGCATAGTATGAAAATGTTACCAATAGTCATGAACAAACCGAAGGTACCCAACATCACCCAGCTTCTTCTTCTTCGCAGCACAGGACAAGTGAGGACTCTTCACAATCTCAATTTGACGACGGATGGGAAATGCCGCTGTCGCGCATGCCAGCGTACCTATTCGGAACTTCGAGGTCACCCGCTGCGAGTGAAAACCCTGTGGAAGCCCCATTAGAAAGTGAAGTCTTGCCACCTAGTATTACTTGTGGCAAGATTCCGCGTTTTAGGGATTGCGTAACCTCTTCAATGTGCGTGAAGGTACCCAACATCACCCAGCTGCTTCTTCTTCGCAGCACAGGACAAGTGCCTTACAGGGCTCTTTCATTTTGAGGACATAAGAATGCTGGCTTTTGTTGCTTATTTTCACTTCTGGTTGCCTTTTTCTGAGGTAGTGCACATAAATGAAGTATTTATCCAGCAGAAGTGAGCAGGTGAAAATATTGTCTAAAGCAGATAGCCACACATCTCACAAAAGCCTTTTTGTACCTCTTGGAACTCTTACATGTGTTTTTCATTACAATTACTCTTTAAAGATTTCAGCTCAACTGTGATTTGCACAATCACAGAACAATACATAAATGTAAAGCAGTTCTGTCTGTGACTTGACAAACAACAGTGTGACAAGTACAAGTGTACCGTAAACAGATCCAATAGGTGAGGGTAACTATTTATTTTGAAAAACACCAGTGTACTGAATTAAATATTTAGCTGGCAACACAATAAATTATCTCTACAGGGTGTACATGAAGTCCAGGAACACTTTCAATTATTTGTTCCACAAGAACTAAACATTGTACAGATGTCATGCATATTGTGTTTTGAAGAGAAACTATAAACATTCAATATGCAAACCATGAGAGAACTGGCAGATGTCAATATGGTAATCGAATTCTTGCCATACCCATCCCATCATCGACTGTGGCAGTCGCTTCCTGTATTCTCTCGCGGAGTTCTGCTACATCGTGTGGTAGAGGCGGTACAGACACCAGATCTTTAATGTGTCCCCAGAGAAAAAAAGTCACGTGGGCTGAGACCTGGTGATCGGGGAGGCCATTTCGTGAAACAGCTGTCCCCTTCTATAGCACAGCCGCCATGTTTGTGACTAGCGCTGACTATCTGCAAATTACCAAACTATGCTATGGCGATACACATGAAAAATAAAACTTACAGGGTTTCTCATCAAAATGACACATATATGATATCTGTGCAATGTTTGCTTCTTGTGCAATACATAATTGAAAGTGTTCGTTGACTTTATGTACACCCTGCATTTAATGAAACTGAATAACCGGTAGCTTTTTGTTCAAATTAGCGGCTTTGCTCCTCATTTAATAGGCTACATTTAGCTGATATAATCACAAACAGCATCAGACAATATAGTGATGTTTTAACAGAGTTGACATTTGCTTGGTTTCTCCAGTGCATGTGCAGAAGTGAAAGTAGTGTTGGCACAGCCACGGCCACTGCCATAGACTAACAGGCCAGCAAGATGGGGACAGTTCTTGATCACTAGACTTTGCACCAATTTTTTGGATTAAATTCTAAGTATCACCACAGTGTCTCATGAAGTGAGGGCAAGTACCACAGTCGATGAAGGTCCATCCGTCGGATAGGGCCTTAAAGCCTGATAGTGCCATTGGTGCTGTTTGAGAGAAGTGATCAAAAGTATCCAGACACACCAAAAACAAAAGTTTTTCATTTTAGGTGCATTGTGCTGCCACCAAGTGCCAGGTACTCCATGTCAGTGACCTCAGTAGTCACTAAACATCGTGAGAGAGCAGAATGAGATGCTCGGAGGAGGCTTGCACCCCATATTGTTTTGCGTGGCACTATCACAGCACAGGCCTACATTGATGTTTTAAGCACCTTTTGCTTCCCACTGTTGAAGAGCAATTCATGGATGGCGATTGCATCTTTCAACACCATCAAGCACCTCTTCATAATGCACAGCCTGTGGCGGAGTGGTTACATGACAATAACATCCCTGTAGTGGACTGGCCTGCACAGAGTCCTGACCTGAACCCTATACAACACCTTTGGGATGTTTTTGAACACCGACTTCATGCCAGGCCTCACCAACTGATATCGATACCATTAAATTTCGGGCATGCAGCCGCGCAAATAAAATTTCTTCTACTGATATTTCGGCCGCGTATCGTCCGGCCATCTTCAGAGCGAGTCACAAGACTGACGACAAGGTGCCAAGCGCGGCCTTATATGCTCCACCGCGGCGGTACTGCGCATGCGGGTCACAGATGCTGCGCCGCCTGTGGCGAAGGCGTACGGACGTTCGATGTGCTTATCGATGATTGATCGGCGGCGGTGACACGGTGACGACTTCTCTGCAATTTAATTACTCCAAGAGCCGGATTCCATGCTTTGTCCAAATTAAAACCATTATCTCTGTTTATTAAATTGTTGGCTAATCGAATTTCTATGGCTTCCTTGAATACAGATTCCCAAAAAGAAGAGGTGGATGTTAAAATCTTCACATCACTGTAATTCATGGAATGACCCGTATCAATACAATGTTCGGCCACAGCTGACTTGTCTGGTTGTAATAGGCGTGTGTATCTTCGGTGCTCCACACACCTCTCATGAACGGTGCGTGTTGTTTGACCTATGTATGACTGCTCACAATTTCCGCAAGGAATCTGGTACACACCCGCCTTACGAAGCAGTAAATCGTCCTTCACAGAGCCGAGTAAAGCCGCAATCTTCGTGGGGGGCCGGAAGATCACCTTAACACAGTGTTTCTCAAAAATACGGCCCTGTCATGAATTTGACGGGTAAGGAATTGGACGAAGCTACGTTGTCTGTCTTAAGTAAAGGGCTAAATTTTGCCCCTACTACCAAGACTTTGCCGATATCATCTTTCATCAGTGCCATTGAAGAAGCTGTCCGACCACTATCAGAGGATTCTGCGGAAGAAATCAGACGAGAAACCTGTCAAGCAATCACGAAGCATCGTCCACAAAGAAGCAACGTTTCCAAGGAAGAAAGACGTGCGATGCGAAAACTGTGTGAGGATACTGATACAGTCGTCCTGCTTTTGCCTCAGGAAGTCTACAAGGAAAAGATATGTGGTCTACTTAGTTCTGGTGCATACCGGAAGATTAACAAAGATCCTACTAACAAGGTGACAATAAGGACTGCTGCGTTGCTGAACGCTTCATCACTACCGAAGGAAGTCATAAGAAGTTTAAAAGTACGAGGTGCAGTACCACCGAGATTTTATGGTCTTCCTAAAGTTCACAAGATGGGTAAGGATGAGCGTCTAGAGGACTTGTCTATGAGACCTATAACGAGCACTATTGGTTCACCAACATATTTTTCTGCCAAATATTTAGCTTCCTTATTAAAACCATTGGTAGGAAAATGTAGTCACCACATTCGTAATTATATGGATTTTATTCAGAGACTTAGCAATGTCAGGCTAAATAGTATGGATGTTCTTGTTAGTTTTGGCGTAGTATCATTATACACCAAGGTACCTTTAAAGGACTCTTTAGCTCTTATCAGCCAACATTTTGATAAGAACATTACGGCCTTATTTGAACATGTGCTTTTATCATCTTATTTTCAGTTTGATGGTGAATTTTATGAGCAAATTGACGGTGTTGCCATGGGAAGCCCCCTCTCCCCTCTGGTAGCTAATTTATTCATGGAAGACTTCGACGACAAGGCACTGGACTCAGCATGTTTTAAACCTACGGTCTTCTGGAGGTACGTGGACGACACATTCGTGGTATGGCCCCATGGTATGGATGAATTACATCGATTTCTTCAGCATTTGAATTCCATCCATGCTAGCATTAAATTTACCATGGAAATAGAAAAAGACGGGTGCCTCCCCTTTCTGGATGTTGTCGTTCGCCGTAAAAGTGATGGCACATTAGGACATGCCGTACATCGGAAACCAACGCACACAAATCTATACCTTTATGCCAGTAGCTGCCATCACCCTTCTCAGAGCATGGGTGTCCTTAAGACCTTAGTGCATCGGGCGCACTGTGTATCCGATGAAGACAATTTACTAGGAGAGCTAACATACCTCAAGAGTATTTTTAAATCGAATGGATATTCTCCGCAACAAATTCGTAGAACATTCGATGCAAAACCTAAAAAGAAGGTATAACGATGCGGAAGAAGATAGTAATTTCTTCAGATCTAGGGCGTTTCTGCCTTATGTGTGTGCTCTTTCTTCAAAGATAGGCCGTATTCTTGAGAAACACTGTGTTAAGGTGATCTTCCGGCCCCCACGAAGATTGCGGCTTTACTCGGCTTTGTGAAGGACGATTTACTGCTTCGTAAGGCGGGTGTGTACCAGATTCCTTGCGGAAATTGTGAGCAGTCATACATAGGTCAAACAACACGCACCGTTCATGAGAGGTGTGTGGAGCACCGAAGATACACACGTTTATTACAACCAGACAAGTCAGCTGTGGCCGAACATTGTATTGATACGGGTCATTCCATGAATTACAGTGATGTGAAGATTTTAACATCCACCTCTTCTTTTTGGGAATCTTTATTCAAGGAAGCCATAGAAATTCGATTAGCCAACAATTTAATAAACAGAGATAATGGTTTTAATTTGGACAAAGCATGGAATCCGGCTCTTGGAGTAATTAAATTGCAGAGAAGTCGTCACCGTGTCACCGCCGCCGATCAATCATCGATAAGCACATCGAACGTCCGTACGCCTTCGCCACAGGCGGCGCAGCATCTGTGACCCGCATGCGCAGTACCGCCGCGGTGGAGCATATAAGGCCGCGCTTGGCACCTTGTCGTCAGTCTTGTGACTCGCTCTGAAGATGGCCGGACGATACGCGGCCGAAATATCAGTAGAAGAAATTTTATTTGCGCGGCTGCATGCCCGAAAGTTAATGGATTATTCATTACGCCGCGAGAAGTTGAAAATGATATCGATACCTTTCCTCAGTGCAGCACTCCATGATGAATGGGCTGCCATTCCCCAAGAAATCTTCCAGCAGCTGATTGAAAATCTGCCTCCAAGAGTGGAAGCTGTCATCAAGTTAACCTTGACCATATTGAATTCCAGCATTGCCAATGGAGGTCGCTGTGAACTCGTAAATCATTTTCAGCCAGGTGTCCAGATACTTTTGATCACATAGTGTATGCGCTGGTACTGGTTTTCACCTTCTCCTTTCTCTCATCATCATAGAACACATACATAACATTACATCCATTACACTCACTGAAGCTTTAGGATGACACATAAGATACAAGTCTCACTTATCTCCAAGGAAACGACCCATTTCATTGATTTATGATGAGGAATTGCATCAGAAGTTCTACTCTTTGTATCGTTGTTTGAGTTTTCTTTAATTGAAGATTAGGAATATTATGATCGACTATAGGAATTAAACCTTTTTAGAGTATGAAGCTGCCCCTTGTGATTTCCCAGCCAACAATGTTATGCCACTTCACAGCACATTTTTTGTCACAGGGTAGGTAGTCAAAGAATCTTATGGCAGGATTTCCTCCCCCCATGAACCATGGACCTTGCCGTTGGTGGGGAGGCTTGCGTGCCTCAGCTATACAGGTAGCCGTACCATAGGTGTAACCACAATGGAGGGGTATCTGTTGAGAGGCCAGACAAACGTGTGGTTCCTGAACAGGGGCAGCAGCCTTTTCTGTAGTTGCAGGGGCAGCAGTCTGGATGATTGACTGATATGGCCTTGTAACACTAACCAAAACGGCGTTGCTGTGCTGGTACTGCGAACAGCTGAAAGCAAGGGGAAACTACAGCTGTAATTTTTCCCAAGGGCATGCAGCTTTATCATAGAGGGAGACTAAGAGATGAATACACTAAACAGATTTAGAAGGATGTGGCTTGCAGTAGGTACTGGGAGATGTAGAAGCTTGCACAGGAAAGAGTAACATGGAGAGCTGCATCAAACCAGTCTCTGGACTGAAGACCACAACAACAACAATCTCATTCCTTTCTATTCTAAACTAAGACTGAGTCTTGGATAGTGTAAGCCCTTTCTCCTCGTAGTAAATTTATAAGTGTTCCTATGTTGTCAAACTGGTTGACTGGTGACAACAAGCTCCCTAAGGGAATAAATGTACTGAGAAGTTGTTGTCATAACATACAACTGTTGAAAGAGCTATCTACAAGAGGTCCTGTGGTGGACATAATATTTATCATCCTTTCTATATGCTTACGTGCAACAAACTCTTTTTTACTCAGTGGTGAGCTACCATGTTGTTGTAGCTGTGAAACACATTCTATGTAAACAGAAAAATAAAATATTGTTACTGAAGATGATGTGTCTCTAACCAAACTATTCCTGCTTTCTCTCTCATCACACAAT
This sequence comes from Schistocerca cancellata, assembly GCF_023864275.1. Taxonomy (NCBI): domain Eukaryota; kingdom Metazoa; phylum Arthropoda; class Insecta; order Orthoptera; family Acrididae; genus Schistocerca; species Schistocerca cancellata. The sequence continues at coordinate 177,228,716 of NC_064635.1, forward strand.
TAGGAAATTCTATTTTTGATGGAAACTTCTAGATGCTATGATAATAATGACTGATCAGATGGTCCTTTCATGGTCATTTGTGGTAAGTGCACAAGAAAATGTGTTGTTACTGTAGAGCTCCCAGATTTCATCTCTCCCTTAGAGTAGAAAGGACTTTATGTACGCAATGTAAACTAATAGACTACACTGTTCTAACACTATCACATGGTGCACAGGCTTGTGGAATGCTCATTGGCTCATTAACAGATGGGTGAAACTCAGAGGGATTATCCCTAGGTTGCCCTATTGCAAGTGTTCTGTACATGCATGGACACTTGGCCAGTATCCATGCGATGAGGGCAGTATGGTCACGTAACAGTCACATTACAGCCCAGCTGCCTGACTGCCTGTTTGTCAGCTGTTTGCCAACCCGCACCCACTGCTGCTTGTGGACACACAGCAGCCCCTTGGGTAGACACTTGAGCTGGAACAGACTATATGAGACCATACTGCAGCAGCTTCTGACCTTTTCAACAGAATGAAGTTCTAATAACACATCTCCACATTAGGCTTTACCCTACATCTGCACATATGACATCTGAACACCACACATCTTACAGTGCCTAGCATAAAGTACTTATGGTACCACTACCATAGTCCCCCCCCCCTTTTGCATATGTGAATGGTGTACTAGACTATTGTTTAACCTTTATATAAGCTGTGATGCTACTGTCATAGTCATCTTGAGGGAAGAACTCATTTTCTTCTTGTAAAATAAAGAGTTATCTTTGTGATGCACAACAACTTTATACATTCCTGTTTTATCTAATTAACCCTAGAACATCAGGATAATACGCTGGTGCATTACTATGCACCACATCAGTGATGAATAGAATAATGTTCAACTTTTAAATTGAGATACATTCTAAATACTCAAATCCTGTGCAGAATAAGCGGGTCCACATATTTTCAATAGATCAATTTGGCTCTCATATTTTTAACTTCAATTTACTCAATAAATTCACAAGACAAAATAGACAGTTTGCTCATCAAATCAGTCTTCACAAAACAATCTCCTGTGGCCAATGCCATGTACACATTTGTACCATGTAACTGATGAAAAAGAGAAATTTGATATTACTGGTTGTAAGTCAAAAAGAATACTTATCTTATGAATATAATAGAGGGAAACATACCATGTGGGAAAAATATATTTAAAAAGAAAGATGATGAGACTTACCAAACAAAAGCACTGGCAGGTCGATAGACACAGGTCTATCGACCTGCCAGCGCTTTTGTTTGGTAAGTCTCATCATCTTTCTTTTTAAATATATAAGAATACTTATCTTTCTTGATGTAGTGAAGAGATCCAAGATTTTATGTCTAATTAATAAGGCATTTATTTTATCTATTTAATATCAATAACAGCAGCCATACTTACATAATATTTAATGAAAAAGCAGTCCAGACTGCAATAAATGTTTTTATTTTAAATTCTAGTTACCAGTTTTTATCTACGAGACCAGGGCTCTGAAATATACATTTATAATATGTCATGTATGACAACACCTATCCACTTTAAATAGTAACATAAAAGCAGTGTTTGTTCTCATATAAAATGTGTGGTACAGTTGACTTGAGGCACTAATACACAAAGCCAGTGTGTATTAACAAGTGGTACCTGTACTGTGCAACTGTGCAACATAATCTTTGTAATGAGTGGTACCTGTCCTGTGCAATATAATCATTGTAACAATTGGTACCTGTCCTCTGCAACATAATCTTTGTAATGAGTGATACCTGCCCTGTGCAACATTATCTATGTAACAAATGGTACCTGTCCTGTGGACCATGATTTTGCTTAACAGATGGATCTTCTTTTCTAGACACTATGCAGCACATATACTACCTAATAACTTGGTCAAGTATATGACAGATAGCAATTTTTAACATTATGGCTGTTGCACTTGGCCTTTTTAACTTTTTTAAATCTACTAATAGACTGAAAACAATACTATGTTACATTTTCATGTACAATATGAAGTTTTCTCTTTATACACACACTATTTAAGGATTTTGATCACAGTTTTTATGGATCACATGAGGATTTGTGGGGGGAGCTTCCCCTTTGCAATGCCTAGCCTTTGCTAGCTAGTCAATAGTTCATGACAGGTATCAGTTGGTACTACACAGCAGCTCAATGCACCATCGACTCATATCATTTGTGTAACACATCGTATATTGTAACTAATGTTAATGAATAACAGTTTGTCATGCATGATACTTTATAGATGATGTACAGGGCGGTCAGAAAGAGTCTGAAAAGCTTGTAAGACTGTTGTAAGGAAGGTTGTACTGAGAAATAACTGTTAAGAAAAAAATTAGATATCTACATCTACATCTACAACTATACCGTGCAAACCACCATGAGGTTCATGGCAGAGGGTACTTCCCATTGTACCAGTTATTCTTCCTGTTCCATTCCCTATAGTGTGTGGGAAGAAGATTGTTTGAATGCCTATGTGTGTGCAGTAATTATTCTAAACTTAATTAATGATCCCTATGTGAGAAATATGTAGGAAGCTGTAGTATATTCCCAGGGTTCTTCAAATTTTGTTAATAGACTTTCTCAGGAAAATTTACGTCTATCTTCAGGAGTCTTCTAGTTCAGTTCCTTCTGTATCTCTGTGACACTCTCCCACAGATTAAACAAACCTGTGACTATTCATGCTGCCCTTGTCAATTTACGTTCAATATCCCCTGTTAAGCCCATTTTGTACGGGTCCCACACACTTGAGCATATGTTATGCATTTTTTAGTTAATAAGCACTGAAGTTACCCAGTCAGGCTGTTGTGTGTACAAATTCAAGTGACCCACCAGAGACAGTGTCATCAAACGCACTCTTTGTTTAGTTTCCTAAACCTGCACAAGACAGCAATAGAAAAATTGGACATAGGATGATACTAAGGATCAAACCTGAGCCAAAGGCTGAGCTGTCTCGAGCACTATCACCTATGCTATGAGAACAACTGAGGGCAACTGTGTCTGTGGGCCACATGAATTTGCACGTACAACAGCCTGACTGGCTAACCTCAGTGCTAATTATTTCATAAATGGCACAGTGTATCACATTTTTTCTTAACATTTGTTTCTCAGCACAACCTATCCTGCAACACCCTTACAAGCTTTTCAGACTGTTTCTGACCACCCTGTATGTTTCAGTGTCTTCATCTGATTATGGTTTTATAGACCAAAACTTGGTAATCACAATTAAAAATAAAGAGAAATGGTTGCAGTTTGGACTGTTTTTTTATCAAAGTTACAAGTAAAATCACTCTTGATCCATAATGGCCTTAAAAATAATCATCCATTTCAGTTTATTTTCACAGAAGTCTTAGACACACCACACATAGTTACATTGTGGCCAGTCATTACAATTGTGAATATCAAAGAACTATATAGTCTCTTCTGCATCAATACTTATCTTTCATTAATGTTTGACAAGTACTGCTACATTATTATAAGATCATTTTCAATTACTTTCAGTTACAGGAGCAGTTTTACAGATTCTTTCTTCACACCATAAATTATTGACTATTCTAGCTGATGATCAATAATATTACTATCTTCTACTGAGTTAACAGTTTTCTACTGTAAACAAATAAATTTTGAATTAGATTTGCTTTACATTTAACATGCATAATTTTTCTATTTACATTGGACTTCACTGCTTAACACACACATTCAGCAATTAATTATTGGAACTCAAATGTGTATAGCCTAGTTCTCTTTGAGACAACCTTATTTTCATACAAATTGTGGATAACCACTGCATAAATCAATGAACTGTAGAGCACCTGCTTAATGCTGTCCAACATAACTAACTCACAAAATTATGTTTCGTAATACAAATTACGCAGATGATATCTCACATCCAAAATGTGAAGCTTCTGCAGCCAGCACACTGAAATATGTCTCTGGAATAGGAAATGCTGTAGTTACTGTATGCTTCACTAAACCATGACATCAGATACTATACTATTCTGCTATTGAGCTTGTTACATTTCGTAGATCAGGAAAGTCAAAGAACAATTTTGAGTTAAGTGTGATGTGTGCTGCTGTTTATATTATACAGGTGGGTTAGTATTTACTTCATTACATTTCTAATTTTTTAAAGATAATAGTCACCTGTATATTTAACAACAGAAACCTGTTTACCACAGTGCACTACCTGTCCTGCAGCTTGTCAGCTTTGTTACTTGCCATGTAGCTAACAGAACTTTCAGTCCTTGAGCTAGAAATAAAATAATTAGTACAACTAGTGGGTAATGAGGTATGTTTCTATCTATTAATTATTCATTACACATTTCCTATTTCTTCCTTTATGTCAGATGAGAACTTGTACAATACCTTAGCACAAGAGTACACAACTCCACTTTCAAACATAAACAAGGAGACAAAGTCTACAACAAAATTATTTTTTATGTTTTGTTTGTGATGTGCAAATCACAATTTAGATGAAACTGTTCTTTGAATCATCAGTAGCAAAAATCATAAAAGAGTGAATACACTGGTATTCAGCAGTGGAATTCCAAAATCTCTAAAGAGATTTCTGCAAGGTGTGGTCTGATACATTATTATTTGTTCTAATACTCTCAGTGTTTCAAGTCCACAGTCAGTGGGTATTGTTCAACTGGAAAAGTTTGCACATATCCCTAGGGGGAAATAAGAGTAAAAAAGTTTAAGTTTGATTGTGACAGAGCTCAGGTTGCTTGCAATCTTTTTTTTATGATCATTAAGTGACATGATGTTCCAGCTAGATGAGTGCTTGAAGAGTGGGTTTTTTAATTTTTTTCATTTTGTCTATTACATTGCTCGTTGAAAACTTCAGCTCAACAGCATTTGCTTCGAAAATGTCATTTGTGATCTGAAAAATCTCCTTCCCCAACCTGTTATTCATATAAGCTGTTCACCTCGCTTTGCTGAGTGGGTCTCCATTCACCTGCCCTGTAAAACACTGATACAATGTATGATTGGCACTAACAACCACTGAAAAACTAAAATAAAATTTCAGATAAATCATGCTATATTCTGGCAACTCAAACACACAACTGGAAACTGAGCTCATTGCAGCAAAATCTTAGTAACTCATAAGTTTTGAAATCTGCTTTACTACAACTGTTGTTATAGTCAGCCCATCATGTTACCAAATGGAAAACTGAAAAGATTTGTGAATGAAGTTCCTTGCTCACTTTAAAAAAATCAAAACTTCAGTGAAAACATATTTTTTCCTACATTTACCACTCCAGCTTAAAACACATTTCATTTTGACAGGGATTGTAATTGGGAGCATACAACAATAGCCAGAGTGTTCAGTGTGTTTACAAAGAATATGACCTCAAGGAAAGTTAAAGTATCTAATAGCAGATCACTGGTATATACTGGAGGATTTCCATTTTAGTGCTTGATTCCTGCTGCCAATGCATCAAGGGCTCCTGCATAAGATTGTAGAATAGAATCCTAGATGGAGATTCTACTGTTAACAAAATCTATACAAATTTTCTACTATCATACATTTTTACAATAATAATGTACCTGCTATATACTCAGCACATCATAATAATACTTCTGAAGCAGGTAGGCATGAACAGCTGTTTTAAACTCTGAATAATCTTTTATAAATTTGATGTCAGAAGATCGTTTCTAGTACAGATTCTTTTGTATCCAAAGTGGTCCATATGATTGTATGTGAATATTGGACATGGATATCCTTGTTTCTTTCTGTGGTTTGTGAGTGAATACCCTAGTCTTTATCTACAAGCTGCTGTTATCATATAATATTTTCATAATAAAAATTATTACTTAAGGGCAACCCTGCAATTGAAGTGAATACGTGAAGAGAGAGTCAGTCATCTGTACAACTCCCATCTCTGTGTTATTACAGATTGCACATAACTGTCTCCATTGACAGTGGAGTAGCAGGATATGTAATAGGTCCAGTTGTATCTTGAAGCACCAAAGCAAGACAAAGATTTTCAAATTGTCCACCGACCTAGTGTTCTCAAGTTATACTGTCATCCGAACTCAGAGACAGCATGTATATCTTAAGTTCGCTGCTTTTGCAAGGATGCTTTAATGGAACTTAGGTTCTCCCTTACTGTCTTAATGAAGTCTGTTGTTTACAGGGATGCCAGGTATTTTTTGTTATGCTCGTTTCTTCAGATAAAATAGCAAAATTAATAATAAAGTTGCATAGCAATGTGGACATTTACAGATTACTCCATTTTATGAAGTTATACATCAGTTATTTTATATGATGTATACAGTGGCATAGCAAGGGGGGGTGGGAGGGGGGGTTGTTCTATCATGCACTGGGCACCACTCACAGAAGGATGCCAACTGGTCTCCAAGACAACCAAGATTTCCCAGAAAATATTTTTAGACTAAATTCTATATATTATATTACTGCATATTTTTCTGGAGGGTGGGGGGCACCAATAAAGTGTAGTGCCATACTCCGTATGCTGAGGAGAGGGAGGGGGTCATGCCTCAGGTGCCAGTTATGTTGGCTATGCCACTGTTATATATCCCCTCCCTTGTGAGAGTTCCAAAACTGAAATGCTCATGTAGGTAACAGACATTTTTTTTAAAAAAACTAATGCTTACTGTATTTTGATTAAAAATGAAAAACAGACTTCTCAGTGGTGGTTCAATTGTAATGACTGCCTATCTATAAGTGATTCCTAAAATTATTCTGCAAAACCATTGAAATCAAGAAGCAAATGAAGGTAATATTCATTTCAAAGTCTAATTCTCCTAAACAGAATCGATAGCAGAAGCAAAAATGACTAAGAATTAATAATTAATTAATATAGGTATTTAATCTTTTGTAAATGCTGAAGTCAAAGTTACACATTTTTTTTTAATGTCAGAATAAATGAATCCATTGATAATTATATGACAGCAATTGTAACAGAGAATTAAAGTTTCTAAAACTCAGCACACTGAGGTAAGAGATAAATGACTCTTATAAAACTAGAATAATTCATCAACTAGTACAAAGAAGCCAAGACATAGTCAAAATATTTGATCATTAATTTATAAACAGCATTAAGTCTCGAATTACCCACCAGGCAGTCCTTAATTTATATTAGAAAATGTTTAAACTAGCACTAATATTGGTCAACATACAAACTCTTTCCCTTGGCAAAGCCACATCCTATACACCTTTCTTTGTTCGTTGTGCCCAGTTAAGGAGCACACTTGAACTTGTTAATTTGGTCTGACAACTTGCTTTTCATCTTCTTCTTTCCAGTTTCTCTTTCTGAATTGAAATTTCTCATAATTAGAGATGGGAAGAAGCAATTTGTGTTTTGGCTGGCCAGTGTGGCTGAGTGGTTCTACGCGCTTCAGTTTGGAACCGCGCGACCGCTACGGTCGCAGGTTCGAATCCTGGCTCTGGCATGGATGTGTGTGATGTCCTTAGGTTAGTTAGGTTTAAGTAGTTCTAGGGTACTGATGACCTAAGATGTTAAGTCCCATAGTGCTCAGAGCCATTTGAACCAATTTGTATTTGCTTTAAAGAAACTTTTGATATTACAATGAAACGAACACCCTTAGCTGCTTACAGCCATTGACATATGTCAACAGGGGGAGATGAAAATGTGTGCCCTGACCAGGACTTGAACCCGGGATCTCCTTACATGGCAGATGCTCTATCCATCTGAGCCACTGAGGACACAGAGGATAGCGCGACTGCAGGGATTTATCTCTGGCATGCCTCCGGCGAAACCCACATTCTCAACGTTTTGTCCCGCACTACATTCGTAGTGACCCCGCCCGTTATACTCATTACTTGCGGTGCATTGGCAATTCCCATAAGAGTTCGAGCTCTGTTTGTGCATTCACACAGAAGAAGAAGATGGTCAAGTGGCCGGTGAACCTTAAATATAGATTAAGATGGTATCTGTTCTTTTGATAGACATGGTTGGATTCAACACTATTTATTCCTGATGATTACATTATATGTTCTGTTTCATTGTGGCTGTATCACACATGCCTTGTTAAAGTTGTAGTGGAAAGTATGTAGCACAGTCCAGACAGGTGTGTTAAAAATAAAAACTGGTTTGTCACAAATAAAAACAAAGTACTTAGAAAGCACCTAGTGTGACTAGCGATGACGACACCCAAACTGGCAAAAATCAGCTATGTTGTAAGAATTTTTTGCAACAATACTTGTGCAGTAACAGTTTGGGCTGCATACTTTGCTCGTGTACATTCAGTACTGAAGCACAGTTTCCATTTTCTGTGAAACATGCACCAGGCCAAAACAGTTTTCAAGAAACAAAAGGCAGTTATAAGAACAATGAAACAAGTGAGCAGCAGAAAATCATGCAAACCTTTCTTTAAAGATCTAAAAATAGTACCCCTTCCCTGAATTTATATCCTGGAAGTAGTCAAGTGTATCAGGAAAAGTATGGTGAGAAAAGAAAACCCTTTTCCTTAGAACAAAAGTGTCCATGATTACAGTACCAGGTCAGACAGTGACATACATGTTAGTCATTGTAACACAACATTATGCCAGAAAAGTGTATATCCTATAGGAACAAAACTATGCAACACATTATCATGCCATATAAATTCTCTTCTTGAACTAAAAAGCTTTAACAAGTTTGTGATAGCTTACCCACTGCAAAACCTCTACTATTCAATCCCACAATATCTCATGCAAGAAAAATGTAGCTTATGCCTTTAATTGCAGGAATAAGAAATAAATATACAGTATACAGGTTAGGTTAGGTTTAGTTTAGTTTAGTTTAGTTTATTGAGCACCCGTTTTATCGTGTACAATGATATGGGATTTGTCATATGCTACATACAGAAAAAATATGAATAACAACATATTATGTAAAAACTATCAGTGAATAATCTGAATTAAATATATGGGCAAAACAATTATAGCTTACATGATATAAATTTGTAACAATATAGGACACAAATAAGTTACATATATTCTGTGTATAATGGACAGCAACAAGAAACAATGATTATAACACTCTATATTGACAGATTAATTAATTTTTGTGTGTACATAAAAGAGTCTACCCCACAACACAAGTTTGTATATGAGTAACTTATAAGATAGGTGAAGGCACGCTATCTTTCTGAAGAATTCATATATTCACTAACACTGTAAAAACTATTACTGATTAACATTCTTTTGAGTTCACTTTTAAAACTGCTCAGCTGCTGAATCCTTTTTATTTTTAAGGGAAGAGCACTATAGAGAATTTTTGGGTGGTATATTGCACTCTTGTTGTATTGGGCTTTCTTATGCACTTCTCTGTGAAATTCATTACTTTGTCTTGTTGTATAGTAATGGAACTCACTGTTTAAAGAAGAAAACTGGGGGTGAGACTTCAGAAAGCATATACTTTCATAGATGTAAATGGATGGAAGAGTCATGATTTTATATTCCTTGAAAATTTCCCTACATGGATCTCTAGGTGCAGCTCTTTTTATGATTCTTATCGCTCGTTTTTGAATAATAAAGGAGCGTTTTGCCTGACTTGAATTGCCCCAAAATATGACACCATATCGCAAAAGACTATGCAGAAATGCATAATATGTACACAATACTGTTTGATCACTGCAGCAATTTTTGAGCATTCTAAATACATAGCAACATTTACTTAACTTTTTATTGAGCACATCTATACGCTTGTCCCATTTTAGATGCTCATCTAACCAAATTCCTAAGAATTTTGTATTTGGCGTTTGTAGTATATTCTGTTGGCCTAGCTTCACAGTTATATTGGGCTTCATATTATTTGAAACATGTCTGTAATTCATCCATAATGTTTTCCTCTCATTCACAAATAAACTGTTGTCCCTGAACCATTTACTTGCTTCAACTGCTGTTGTTTCAATTTTGCTGTTAAGGTCAGTCTCATTCTGAGCTTTAATAAAGAGACTTGTATCATCAGCAAAAAGTACACAATCAGCTTGTGTTAAATAGTTTGGCAAGTCATTTATAAAGATCAAGAACAACAGGGGTCCCAGGTTAGGTTAGGTTAGTTTAGATTGGGATGGATTGGGTTAGGTTGGGTTAGGTTAGGTTAGGTTAGGTTAGGTTAGGTAAGTCATCAGTGTATTGCTTCAGTGGATTTTATTGTTGGATATATATCTGTAGTTTTCCATAAATCCACATTGTATTTTCATTAGTGGGCCCATAAATTTTAATGATAACTTTTTCGTCAGTTTTGAGTGGCTTCCTAGAGATGTTGAATGAGACACATTGTGCTGTAGGCAAAACAGCTGACTTTCGGTGTCAGAGTGTGACATTACAGGATATAACTTATTTGTTTTAGTGATTCCATACAGTTTCTTCAGCTTGGCAACTCTTATTAAATTGCTTTGACTGTCTAGTCCAGACAGCAATATTTCTCTGAGATATTTAAAAGAAGACAGATGCATAGCTATCCCATATCTTGAAACTTCCTGGCAGATTAAAACTGTGTGCCCGACCGAGACTCGAACTCGGGACCTTTGCCTTTCGCGGGCAAAGGTCCCGAGTTCGAGTCTCGGTCGGGCACACAGTTTTAATCTGCCAGGAAGTTTCATATCAGCGCACACTCCGCTGCAGAGTGAAAATCTCATTCTGGATCCCATATCTTGTTTGTTATGGAAATTTTGTGATATAATGTAAATTTATGTCAAATGTGTCTTTCTTATAAAATTTGAATGCCTGATTTTGATGGCATCTCATGCAACTGCTCTATGACTTACTTGCGTTCGTCACTAGTCTTAGTGAAGATGGCTAGATAATAAGCAAAACCTATACATTACACTCTGCTTCTTTATTCTGAGGCCCTCAAGTTTATATTCTCAATTTCCTTATCCAATTCTCTGATGCCTTTGTCTAATGTTGCATTAAATAGAATGAGGGTATCAGAGGAGGTTATTTCCTTATTGAGTTCCTCTGCATGCTTAAAACAGATTAGATATTTCACCAAGAAATTTCACTGAAGATGTTCGGTTGGTTGGAGTCTGAAAGATTAATTTTCCTGTCTTCCTGTCTATTCTGAACTCTTATGAAGTGTATTAAACAGTTTGGCTGTCAAGAATCATACACCTCCTTAAAATCCACAAAGGTGACAAATATATTGGTACTAGAATGAATCCTTGAGGCACCAAAGCTGACAAGCACATGATCTGCCTTTCCTGAAGCTACTTGATACTCACGAGTCAAAAGTTAAATGCTCTGTGTGCTGTTGAATCCTGTTTAAGAGAGCTTCAGATTAAGCCTTGTATATAGACCTAACTCACAGAAGAGATAGCTCTCTCCTATCACCTTTTCTATGCAAAAGATTTATACCAGCATTCTTCCGTTGCAGTCTGTGTTAATTAAGAACTCAGTTTAACTTAGATTTTTCCATTTATTTTATTTTTTTATTTCACACATACACATTAACATGAATTACAGTAACCATGCAGTAATAACATGGAGTTAAATTCCAGGGAATTAAATGTTATGGTGTGCATGTTATCGTGGTATACACTTAACAAACAATATGGATACAAATAGTACTTTTTCATACCCCCACATCACCCTCTTCTCAATAGCATTGTCCTTTTAGGACTCCAACTAATCTTGCTGGAAATCAAATTCACAAATAGGTCTTGTTGTTCTTCCTGGTTTTTGACCCTCTGTATAGTCTGGTTGCTTCTTGTGTAGACAGTTCAACTGCAGTATCTACATCTGCAGGCTGTTTATCGCCTTCATTCATCAAGTGGGCATTTTTAAATTGATCAATTCAGATATATTTACCTGCCCTTTTCAATTACTTCATATAGACCATTGTATGGAGGCTCTAAAGCCTTCTCTCGGTCAGCCCTTACACAAACACATGTTGAGTTGCTGAGGTCCTTATGTGTGAATGGTGTTTCTTTTGCCTTGTGGGTATATTGTACAGGTTTCTGCTGATTCATTTGCTGTTTCAGTTGTGACACAAACTGAGGTATATCTGCATCCCTTTTTGTACCATACTCTTGAAAAAATCACCCGTTGTTCCAATGGCTGACCTATTAACCATTTCTGAAATTGTAGCATTAGTGTTTTCTCTAATGGAGCATCAGATACTAACAATAGGCTAGGTTAGGTTAGGTTAAGTTAGGTTACGTTTGGTTGGGTTAGGTTAGCTTAGGTTAGGTTAGTTTCGGTTAGGTTAGGTTAGATTAGGTAAAGTTAGGTTAGTTTAAGTTAGGTTAGGTTAGATTAGGTTAGTCATCAGTGTATTGCTTCAGTGGATTTTATTGTTGGATATATATCTGTAGTTTTCCTTAATCCATATTGTATTCTCATTAGTGGGCCCATAAATTTTTCTGATAACTTTTTCGTCAGTTTGGAGTGGCTTCCTAGAGATGTTGAATGAGACACATTGTGCTCTAGGCCAAACAGCTGGCTTTTGGTGCCAGAGTCTGACATTACAGGCTATCACTCATTTGTTTTAGTGATTCCATACACTTTTTTTCAGCTTGACAACTCTTATTAAATTGCTGTGACTGTCTAGTCCAGACAGCAATATTTCTCTGAGATATTTAAATGAAGACAGATACGTAGCTATCCCATATGTTGTTTGTTGTGGTAATTTTGTGATATGATGTAAATTTATGTCAATTGTGTCGTTTCTTATAATATTTGAATGCCTGCTTTTGATGGTGTCTCATGCAACTGCTCTATGACTTACTTGCGTTCGTCACCAGTCTTAGTGAAGACGGCTAGATAATTAGCAAAACCTATACATTACACTCTGCATCTTTATTCTGAGGCCCTCTAGATTATATCCTTAATTGCCTTATCCAATTCTCTGATGACTTTGTCTAATGTTGCATTAAATAGAATGAGGGTATCAGAGGAAGTTATTTCCTTGTTGAGTTCCTCTGCATGCTTAAAACAGCTTAGATATTTCACCAAGAAATTTCACTGAAGATGTTCGGTTGGTTAGAGTCTGAAAGATTAATTTTCCTGTCTTCCTGTCAACTCTGAACTCTTCTGAAGTGTATTAAACCGTTTGGCTGTCAACAATCATACACCTGCTTAAAATCCACAAAGGTGACAAATATATTGGTACTAGAATGAATCCTTGAGGCACCAAAGCTGACAAGCACATGATCTGCCTTTCCTGAAGCCTACTTGATACTCACCAGTCAAAAGATAAATGCTCTGTTTGCTGTTGAATCCTGTTTAAGAGAGCTTCAGATTAAGCCTTGTATATAGACCTAACTCACAGAAGAGATAACTCTCTCCTATCACCTTTTCTAAGCAAAAGATTTATAACAGCATTCTTCTGTTGCAGTCTGTGTTAATTAAGAACTCAGTTTAACTTAGATTTTTCCATTTATTTTATTTTCTTATTTCACACATACACATTCACTTGAATTACAGTTACCATGCAGTAATAACAAGGTGTTAAATTCCAAGGATTTAAATGTTATGATGTGCATGTTATCATGGTATACACTTGACAAACAATACGGATACAAACAGTACTTTCTCATACCCCCACATCACCCTCTTCTCAATAGCATTGTCCTTTTAGGACTCTAACTAATCTTGCTGGAAATCAAATTTCACAAACAGGTCTTGTTGTTCTTCCCGGTTTTTGACCCTCTGTATAGTCTGGTTGCTTCTTGTGTAGACAGTTCAACTGGAGTATCTACATCTGCAGGCTGTTTATCATCTTCATTCATCAAGTGGGCATTTTTAAATTGATCAGTTCAGATATTTTTACCTGGCCCTTTCAATTACTTCATATAGACAATTGTATGGAGGCTCTAAAGTCTTCTCTCAGTCAGCCCTTACAAAAACACGTTTTGAGTTCGTGAGGTCCTTATGTGTGAATGATGTTTCTTTTGCCTTGTGGGTATATTGTACAGGTTTCTGCTGATTCATTTGCTGTTTCAGTTGTGACACTGACTGAGGTATATCTGCGTCCCTTTTTGTACCATACTCTTGAAAAAAAAAATCTCCTGTTGCTCCTATGGCTGACCTATTAACCATTTCTGAAATTGTAACATTAGTGTTTTCTCTAATGGAGCATCAGATACTAACAATAGGCTAGGTTAGGTTAGGTTAAGTTAGGTTACGTTTGGTTGGGTTAGGTTAGCTTAGGTTAGGTTAGTTTCGGTTAGGTTAGGTTAGATTAGGTAAAGTTAGGTTAGTTTAAGTTAGGTTAGGTTAGATTAGGTTAGTCATCAGTGTATTGCTTCAGTGGATTTTATTGTTGGATATATATCTGTAGTTTTCCTTAATCCATATTGTATTCTCATTAGTGGGCCCATAAATTTTTCTGATAACTTTTTCGTCAGTTTGGAGTGGCTTCCTAGAGATGTTGAATGAGACACATTGTGCTCTAGGCCAAACAGCTGGCTTTTGGTGCCAGAGTCTGACATTACAGGCTATCACTCATTTGTTTTAGTGATTCCATACACTTTTTTTCAGCTTGACAACTCTTATTAAATTGCTGTGACTGTCTAGTCCAGACAGCAATATTTCTCTGAGATATTTAAATGAAGACAGATACGTAGCTATCCCATATGTTGTTTGTTGTGGTAATTTTGTGATATGATGTAAATTTATGTCAATTGTGTCGTTTCTTATAATATTTGAATGCCTGCTTTTGATGGTGTCTCATGCAACTGCTCTATGACTTACTTGCGTTCGTCACCAGTCTTAGTGAAGACGGCTAGATAATTAGCAAAACCTATACATTACACTCTGCATCTTTATTCTGAGGCCCTCTAGATTATATCCTTAATTGCCTTATCCAATTCTCTGATGACTTTGTCTAATGTTGCATTAAATAGAATGAGGGTATCAGAGGAAGTTATTTCCTTGTTGAGTTCCTCTGCATGCTTAAAACAGCTTAGATATTTCACCAAGAAATTTCACTGAAGATGTTCGGTTGGTTAGAGTCTGAAAGATTAATTTTCCTGTCTTCCTGTCAACTCTGAACTCTTCTGAAGTGTATTAAACCGTTTGGCTGTCAACAATCATACACCTGCTTAAAATCCACAAAGGTGACAAATATATTGGTACTAGAATGAATCCTTGAGGCACCAAAGCTGACAAGCACATGATCTGCCTTTCCTGAAGCCTACTTGATACTCACCAGTCAAAAGATAAATGCTCTGTTTGCTGTTGAATCCTGTTTAAGAGAGCTTCAGATTAAGCCTTGTATATAGACCTAACTCACAGAAGAGATAACTCTCTCCTATCACCTTTTCTAAGCAAAAGATTTATAACAGCATTCTTCTGTTGCAGTCTGTGTTAATTAAGAACTCAGTTTAACTTAGATTTTTCCATTTATTTTATTTTCTTATTTCACACATACACATTCACTTGAATTACAGTTACCATGCAGTAATAACAAGGTGTTAAATTCCAAGGATTTAAATGTTATGATGTGCATGTTATCATGGTATACACTTGACAAACAATACGGATACAAACAGTACTTTCTCATACCCCCACATCACCCTCTTCTCAATAGCATTGTCCTTTTAGGACTCTAACTAATCTTGCTGGAAATCAAATTTCACAAACAGGTCTTGTTGTTCTTCCTGGTGTTTCACCCTCTGTATAGTCTGGTTGTTTCCTGGGCAGACAGTTCAACTGCAGTATCTACATCTGCAGGCTGTTTATCATCCTCATTCATCAAGTGGGCATTTTTAAATTGATCAATTCAGATATTTTTACCTGGCCCTTTCAATTACTTCATATAGGCCTTTGTGTGGAGGCTCTAAAACCTTCTCTCAGTCAGCTCTTACAAAAACACGTGTTGAGTTTGTGAGGTCCTTATGTGTGAATTGTGTGTTTTTTTTTTTTTTTGCCTTGTGGGTATATTGTACAGGTTTCTGCTGATTCATTTGCTGTTTCAGTTGTGACACAAACTGTGATATATCTGCGTCCCTTTTTGTACCATACTCTTGAAAAAGAGTCCCCTGTTGTTCCAATGGCTGACCTATTAAACATTTCTGTAATTGTAGCATTAGTGTTTTCTCTAATGGAGCATCAGATACCAACAAGGGATACTGGTATTATTTGAGTCCATTTAGCAGTTGCATGGACATGGATGGTTGCTTTAAATGTGTGACAAAACCTTTCAATTTGTCCATTTGATTGAGGATGATATGCTGTAGTTTACAACCACTTACTTTTGATAGTGCATGGAATAGCTCAGAGTTACACTATATTCCATGATCAGCCATTATTTGGTAAGGCGTGCCAAAGCTAGTGATCCAGCAACTGAAAAATGCTCATGCTACTGCTTGCACTTTTATGTCTTGAAGAGGTATTACCTCTGCCCAGTTTGTGACTCTATTGATGTATCTTTAGCAATAAGGACATCCATCAGATGGGAGCATTGGTCGTACCAAGTAAAGGTGAATTATTTTGAAACATTCATTACTAAAATACCGTGATACTTTGTTTTTCTGACAACCACTGCATGTTTTAGCCCAATTTTAAACATCCTTTTTTATACTGACCCAGAAAAACATTGATGTGATCATGTATACTGCCATCTTAATGTCTGGATGAGCCAAAGTGAGACAGAGTTACAAAATAGGATATCTAAATGCTTCAGGAATATAAGGGTAAATACACGTCAAGCCACAATTGTTTCCCTCGATTGCTAAACGGTATTTTATTTAAGTTATGTATGATGGCTGGACTGTAGTTTGTGAAGCTCTTCATCTTCTTGAGCTTGAACTATATCACCATAGTTAATTGGAACTAATTCTGCAAGCCTTGATAAGCTATCAACAACATTTTCTTCACCAGATAATTGTCACAGATCTGTAGTAAGCTGCAAAATGTACTGGAGATAACGTAATTAGAATGGTGTTGCTTTCTCATTCTTCTGTATAAGTGCATATGTTAGAGCAGTATGATCAGTATAAATAATGAAATTTCTTCATTCTAACAAATATTTGAAATATGTGACAGCCATACGTAGGCTATTCTAAGCAGCTTTTTGCCATACGTGGAATACTTCTGCAGTGCCATTGTGAACTCTTTTGAAAAAAAAAAATCCAATTGGTCTCCATTGTTTATCTTGCCACTGTTACAATGCAGAACCACAGCAAAATCGGATAATCCACAAATAATATGAGTTTATGATACAAATTACGAAAGTCGAAAATGTAGCTTTTGTGAGATCTTTGCATGTTTGGAAATGAGCATTTGCTTCTTCTGTCCAGTCAATACATCTTCAATCATTTTTAGTTGTACCATGTAAGGGAGTAGGACGTAAATAATTAAAAAAATATCGATTTTGAAAAATATGCCTATTTTGTAGTGCTGAACAGTTTGATGTATAAACATAAATTTGAGACATTGTAAGGCACATTATTTGGTCTTAAGTGTACCAATATACAGTGCCACATCCCTTTGCACAGTGTTCTTCTGTCATACGTAAGTGTATTTCCCTCTGTAGAATTTGAATGTTTATATTTTCGCTGGAGTTTATTATACATGAAACAAAGGACTGTTGATATCGATACTTTCTCGTGCTATAGACATGTATTGTGTTGATCACTGGTTTTGCTTGTTCAGTGTTTTGGAAGGCTTGCAGTGTGGTGTCGTGAATATGAAAATGATTTTCATCTGGCTCTGTTGTTTTGTGTTTGTTTGTGGC
This sequence comes from Schistocerca cancellata, assembly GCF_023864275.1. Lineage (NCBI taxonomy): Eukaryota > Metazoa > Arthropoda > Insecta > Orthoptera > Acrididae > Schistocerca > Schistocerca cancellata. The sequence goes on from NC_064635.1 coordinate 177,246,398, forward strand.
ATATTATCGCACAAGATGCCTAGAATTCATTGATTCGACTATAAACAACATCACCAGGGCAACAGATACACAGTAAAGGGTGCTACAACAAATGTTACACCAGTGGCTCCAGGCTGCATCCTCTCAGAGCCAGTGTACAAACCACTGCCGAGTGCTTCAAGAAGGAAAATGTTTTTTGTGCTAATGAAAATGGAGGCTGTGAATCTGAAGGTTCGTGTAATACTATTGTTGATGTTAACATACTCTCACAGTTAATGAGACTGAGCTGAATTGTAACATATCCTCAATAGAAACAAGGACACCAAATAAAAACCCAAAACCCACCACAGAAGAAGAGCATATATTACTGGAACTAAGTCCAAAATGCAAAAGCAATAAAGATGAAGAACAGTAGTAAACTGCTGCACGAAGGAAAAAAGAAAAGCCTAGCAAATCAGTGCCCATGAGAACTTCAGTAAGAAGAAAGATGACGTTTCAACATTTGGGAGTTGATTTTTTATGGTATAGCAAAAAGCTGGAAGTTAAATATTAATGGCAAGAAACATAAACATACTAATCAAATACAGACTGAGAATTTTATTAGTAAGCAAAAAAAAAAAAAAAAGCTCAGAATTCTACATCAAAATCTGCAATATCTGAGTAATAAAAAACTGGAAGTAGAACTACTGGCAAATGAAATATGCCCAGATATATATATATATATATATATATATATATATATATATATATATATATATATATATATATATATAAGTGGACATGGCTTAAAAGAAAATGAAATTTGCAGCCGTACCATAAAAAATTATGTTCTTGTAAACTATTTCTGTAGATCAGAATATAGAGGTGGAGGAGTAACTAAATTTACCCAAACAGCAGAGACTTATGATAGTAGTATGAATGATGCACACAAAACCTTTACCAAAATGCAAAGAAAAACATTTTGAAACCACAGGTATGGTCTGCAATGAGTTAAGAGTATTCTGTGTGTACTGATCACCAAGTGGCAAAATAAATTCTTTTCTCAAAAAAAAAAAAAAATGGCCATTATACTTGAAAAAAATAAAAATAGGAAGTTTGTGTAATATGTGGTGATTTTAACACTGATATGGGAAGAGAGACACAGAGAAAGCAAAAATTTGAAGCACTGTTACTACAATACAACATGAAGGCAACTGTTCAGACACCAACCAGAGTAACTTTGGAAACTGAGTCAATTATTGACAGTATTATCACTAATAAAGATAGCAATGCATATACAACAAAGGTTGTACAAACAGGAATTTCTGATCATTTTGGACAGCTTTGTGAAGTATATGGAAATCTGAACTCACAAAAGGAAGATAAAAGTGTAGAAAGAGATATCAGGCTTATCAGCCAACAAAATATCAACATCTTCAAAGTTTTGTTAAGAAAAGAACAGTGCACCAACACACTTCAAGCCCAGGGAACAGATGAAAAATACAATGCTTTCGAAGACACCATAGCACATTACTTCAACTTAGCATTTCCAAAAACCAAGAGGAAAAGAAACAATCGTGAAAATAAGTAGTGGATCACAAAGGAAATAATAGAACAGAGAGCTACCTTAAGAGAAATTAAACAGAGAGAAAATATTGAAAGCTACAGTCAGCACCAGAAGAAATACAGACAGCTGATAAGACAAGTCAAAGCAAAATCAATTAATGAGACTATATCAAAATCAACAATTAAAATGAGAACAGCTTGGAATATAATTAACTCTGAGAGGGGCAAGAAAAAATACTCACAAAAAAACAAATGAAATAGAAACTATGACAGTAAATAACAAAATCATCACAGATAGAAACAAAAATTTCTAACATCCTGAATAACAACTACACAGATGCAATCGAAAAACTAAAGCATGGATATAATAGCGAAGGAACTCACCAAACTATTGTGATGGGTAAGCCAAGCCACTCAATGTTTTTGAAACCAGTGTCTGAAAAGGAACTGACAAACGTTATGAAAAAGCTAAAAGCAAAAACGTCTGCTGGACATGATGAAGTGTCAAACTACCTAATCAAGCAGGTGGCAGCAGAAATAATTAAGCCAGCACTGGATATTGCTAACTGCTCTTTCCAAGAAGGGGTAATTCCAGATAAACTCAAATTAGTTAAAGTAGTACCTGTATACAAAAAGGGAAAGCACGATGACCGTAACAACTACAGGCCAGTATCTTCAGTATCAGGCTTCTCCAAAATATTAGAAACTCTCATACTAAACAGACCAACTGCTTATTTGGAAAAACATAATGTAATAACTCTAGCACAGCACAGATATCAGAAAGGGAAATCAACAGAAACAGCAATTGAATCGTTAACAGAATCATTTGTACAGGTCTTCGACAACAAGATAGTAGTGTCTGGAGTTTTTCTTGAGCTACCAAAGGCGTTTGACACATTTGATCATACAGTCCTAGTAAAGAAACTAGAGAATACTGGTATTCATGGACATGCAGGAAACTGGATAACATTATATGTAAGTAACAGGAGGCAATATGTAGTCATTAATAGCTTATGCAGATCAGAAGTTAGAAGCAATAAGTATGATGTACCTCAAGGATCTGTAATGGGACCTGTTCTCTTCAATTTATTTGTGAATAATATACAAACATGTTAAAATGAAATCAAAATACTTTATGCAGATGATATGACTGTGCTAAATGTTTCCAACAATTTGGAGACACTTGAGCAAATTACATTCATATCAGTCAGTAGTACAGCACAATGGCTCTCTGAAAATGAGTTAATTATTAACCTGAAAAAACTATGTACTTGGTCTTCAAAAACAAACAAAAAGAAGAACATATGGATGTTTTCTTAGATGAAAAAGGACTGGAAGAAGTAACTTCAGTTAAGTTTTTGGCCATTACAATAGACAGTGAACTAAATTGAAAACAGCAGATAAATACTGTTTCCAGTAAGGTAAGCTCAGTAATATTTATAATGAAACAACTGGCTCAGTATACTCACTGAGACCTCTTGTGCACTGTCTATCATGAACTTTTCGACCCATACATGTGATATGGAACCACAGCATGGGGGAGCTCAACTATCACGGGAATGAAGAGAATATTCACATTGCAGAAGCAAGCCATTAGAATTATTTTGAAAAAGAAGCAAAATGAATCGTACAAAAGTTGTTTCAAAGAACTAAACATTCTAACATTTCCATCATTGTATATATTCAAGACCATTGTGAGTGCATTATGTGATCACACAAAACTGGAGACTAATGAGACTGTTCATACACACAACTCAAAGAACAGAAAACAACTGTGGTGTACTCCACATAGACTTAAGATTTTTGAAAAAGGACCCAAATACTCTGGCATCAAGTTAATACAATGCCAATGCCAAGGGAATTAAAAGACCTCAAAACTGATAAAACGTTCCCCACAACTCTAAAAAAGTTTCTGATACAAGGAGAACTGTATAGTGTAGCTGACTACATTAGCAAACAGTGATCAAAAGTTCATCCTGTGAGTGATAAATCTCACACATCATAAAAAGAACTAGCAATAGAAACCAGTGTTAAAGAAATTAACTATAATTAGGAACTATTGATGTGTAATATAAGCTAATTATATCTCACAAAATTATTGCTTTTTTGTATGTATCATGTATCATAAGTCATTTTGTACTGTGTAATATTATGAATATACTGCATCATAAGTCATTGTGTACATTGTAATATTATATTCAGGGTGAAGCGAAATTTGCAGACTTGCGCATTGCAGCGTGACTACTCACATGCCAGCGATAAAAAAAGGTCTGTTGCAAAATTTCATCCAGTGAGTACATTTGGCAGAAAATGCAAAAAGAGAGTGGAAATCTGGCAACACTGTAACCACATGTAATGTGACAACCTCTGCCGGAACATGCTATTCATTATAAACAGCTGGTGCAGAGGATAGAGTTTTGGGTTAGCATGCAGGAGAACGATAGTTCAATCCTGGGTTGAGACATATGTTTTTTATTTGGTAAATGTAGTCAAGGTGGTACAGTATCTGGCATCTTAATCATCAACAGTGATTGCAGCAGGTCCTCTAGAAAACATATGCACTTACATACTACAATCATAGAAATGGAAGATTGGCCAGCTTTGAAAGAAGACCTGTCCATGTCGTGGGCATGAATTTATTCACACCACTTCATCTACTAGATGCAAAACCTGTTTTCTTTCTACCCTCATCCAATGGTCCTATAGATTAGTACCAACTATTATTCTTGCCTCATTCAGGTCCATTACATTTTGTTAGAGCCTTACGTCACCAGTAGGACTAGTAACATGCTTTACATATAATGTCCAAACTCAGTTACTATTTTTATGTGTTATCAACATGGTCGCACTAATTATGCCTTTCAAAACTGAGTCTGGAAACCGCATGCTATTTAGTATGTATCTCAATGAATTATTATTATTGTTATTTCTTTCATTTCTCAGATGTTACATCTGGTTAAAAATGGAAAGTGATGTGGACCTTGATCAAGCGTGACTTCCTTTTAACTGTGCAGTATATGTTACATTGCATTTATGAACTTTCGGGTAATTGAACATGTATCAATAATTACAGATTTCTGTAGTTGTATATATATATATGTTTGGATGTAGCTGTATTGCATTGATGTACTGGTGGATATTGTGTGGAATGACTCCTGTAGTTGATAGTATAATTGGTATAATGTCAACTTTATCCTGATGCCACATCTCCTTGACTTCCTCAGCCAGTTGGATGTATTTTTCAATTTTTTCTCCTGTTTTCTTCTGTATATTTGTTGTATTGGGTATGGATATTTCGATTAGTTGTGTTAGTTTCTTCTTTTTATTGGTGAGTATGACCTCAGGTTTGTTATGTGGCGTTGTTTTATCTGTTATAATGGTTCTGTTCCAGTATAATTTGTATTCATCATTCTCCGGTACATTTTGTGGTGCATACTTGTATGTGGGAACATGTTGTTTTATTAGTTTGTGTTGAATGGCAAGTTGTTGATGTATTATTTTTGCTACATTGTCATATCTTCTGGTGTATTTTGTATTTGCTAGTACTGTACATCCGCTTGTGGTGTGATCTACTGTTTCTATTTGTTGTTTGCAAAGTCTGCATTTATCTGTTGTGGTATTGGGATCTTTAATAACATGCTTGCTGTAATATCTGGTGTTTATTGTTTGATCCTGTATTGCAATCATGAATCCTTCCATCTCACTGTATATATTGCCTTTTCTTAGCCATGCGTTGGATGTGTCTTGATCGATGTGTGGCTGTGTTAGATGATATGGGTGCTTGCCATGTAGTGTTTTTTTTTTTCCAATTAACTTTCTTTGTATCTGTTGATGTTATGTGATCTAAAGGGTTGTAGAAGTGGTTATGAAATTGCAGTAGTGTAGCCGATATATTTATATGAGTGATTTCTTTGTGTATTTTGCTAGTTTTTGCTCGTTCTATAAAGAATTTTCTTAAATTGTTTACCTGTCCATAATGTAGGTTTTTTATGTCGATAAATCCCTTTCCTCCTTCCTTTCTGCTTAATGTGAATCTTTCTGTTGCTGAATGTATGTGATGTATTCTATATTTGTGGCATTGTGATCATGTAAGTGTATTGAGTGCTTCTAGTTCTGTGTTACTCCATTTCACTACTCCAGATGAATAGGTCAATATTGGTATAGCATAAGTATTTATAGCTTTTGTCTTGTCTCTTGCTGTCAATTCTGTTTTCAGTATTTTTGGTAGTCTTTGTCTATATTTTTCTTTTAGTTCTTCTTTAATATTTGTATTATCTATTCCTATTTTTTGCCTGTATCCAAGATATTTATAGGCATCTGCTTTTCCATCGCTTCTATGCAGTCGCTGTGGTTATCCAATAAGTAATGTTCTTGTTTAGTGTGTTGTCCCTTGACTATGCTATTTTTCTTACATTTGTCTGTTCCGAAAGCCATATTTATATCATTGCTGAATACTTCTGTTATCTTTAGTAATTGGTTGAGTTGTTGATTTGTTGCTGCCAGTAGTTTTAGATCATCCATGTATAGCAAATGTGTGATTTTGTGTTGGTATGTCCCAGTGGTATTATATCCATAATTTGTATTATTTAGCATGTTGGATAGTGGGTTCAGAGCAAGGCAGAATCATAAAGGGCTTAATGAGTATCCTTGGTATATTCCACGCTTAATCTGTATTGGCTGTGATGTGATATTACTTGAATTTGTTTGGATATTATGTGTGGTTTTCCAATTTTTCATTTAGGAACTGTATCAATTTAGGATCTACTTTGTATATTTCCAATATCTGTAGTAACCATGAGTGGGGTACACTATCAAAAGCTTTTTGGTAATCAATGTATGCATAGCGTAGCGACCTTTGTTTAGTTTTAGCTTGATATGTCACCTCTGCATCTATTATCAGTTGCTCGTTACATCCTCATGCTCCTTTGCAGCAGCCTTTTTGTTCTTCATTTATAATTTTGTTCTGTGTTGTATGTGTCATTAATTTCTGTGTGATGACTGAAGTTAATATTTTGTATATTGTTGGTAGGCATGTTATGGGGCAATATTTTGCTGGGTTTGCTGTGTCTGCTTGATCTTTACGTTTCAGATAAGTTATTCCTTGTTTAAGTGTGTCAGGGACTGTGTATGGGTCTGCAATGTAACTGTTAAATAATTTAGTTAGATGTGAATGTGTTGAGGTGAACTTCTTTAGCCAGAGATTTGCTATTTTATCATTTCCAGGGGCTTTCCAATTGTGCATAGTATTAATTGCTTGGGTGACTTCATGTTGCAAAATTATCACTTCAGGCATTTGTGGTATTATCTTGTATGTGTCTGTTTCTGCTTGTATCCACCGTGCATGTCTGTTATGTTGTACCGGGTTTGACCATATGTTGCTCCAGAAGTGTTCCATGTCTGTTATGTTTGGTGGATTGTCTATTTTAATGTGTGTGTTATCTATTGTCTGGTAAAATTTCTTTTGGTTTGTGTTGAATGTTTGGTTTTGTTTCCTTCTATTTTCACTTTTTTGTATCTTCTAAGTCGCTTGGCCAATGCTTGTAATTTCTGCTTATTTTAATCTAATTGCTCTATCACTTCTTGTTGTGAGATTTTAGCTAACCTTTTTCGTTTTTTGTCTGATATTTCATTTCTTATAAATTGTGTTAGCTGTCCGATGTCTTTTCTCAGTTTTTCTATTCTGATCTGTAGCCTGTGTTGCCATGCTGGTTTTGTGGGTTTCTTCTGTGTGTTGGTTGGTTCTGATTTCTGCCTAGTGTGTATATTTAGTGTAGTGAGTGCTCCTATATAAACCAGTAGTTGTAACTCTTCCATAGTTGTATTTTCATTTATTCTGTTGTGTACGATTGTGTTGATAGTTGTTATTGTTGTTTCGACTTAAGTGTTATTTGGGAGTCTATGCAAGAATGGTCTAATGTCTGTATTTGTGTCTTTGTATTCTATATATGTCAGCTGAAATTTTTCTTCTATATCTAACATGTGTGTCACTTCGTGTTTTATTTGTGTTTGTTCTGTTGGCTGTCTTAAGATTTCGTTTTCCCCTGATTGTTTAATTGTTGCGTGTTGTTCTTTGTTTGTTTGCTCTGGGATGTTTGAGTCCATCACTGTATTTTCTTCTTCTTCTGATTGCTCATTATTTTGTTCCAGTATCTGTTGTACTTGTTGTTTAATGTTTTCTATTTCTGACTGGGGTATCCTGTTATTTTTTATTAATACACAGATCTGATCAGCTAGTCATTGTTCTGTTAAAAATTTTAATTCTGGGTATCTGGTAATAAATGTTGTGTATACTTGTGATCTGTATCCAGTTGTGTTGGTTCCTAAGTTTGATGCTTGGTAATAACAGAACATGAGGTGTCGGTTAACTTCATCTGACCATCTCATCCTCTGTCCTTGTTTTCCTTATTATTATTATTATTATTATTATTATTATTATTATTCTATCAATGGCATTGTGGAAACATCAGCTCTATTACCGTTAAGGACACAGTGTATTTCGAATCTGAACATTTCACAATTAACAGTGTCGAGATGAATCATGCAGAACAATATCTGTCAGAGGGAAAATGCCCATTAGGTGGAACAGAGTTCAGGACTGATGGCATGTTTATACTATTTGTGCTGTCCAATGGAGAGGGACTAGTTGTGAGTGGAGTAACACACCCATGACAGACTCCAATGTACATGTGTATATGTGTCCAATTTTCTCATCGTAAATCTCTAAACCAGTGTCGCAGACACATGGGATACACAGACACTGAATATGTGGATATGCCTCTGGTCCTTGGTGCATCTGATAACCGGGCTGGTGTTGCCGCTCATGAGTATGCTACTAGATACCCCTGTCGGTGCCATCCAGATAAAAATGTGTTTCTTCATCTGGAGCTGCACCTTCAGGAGTCAGGTTCTCTCCTTCCACTGTCCCACGACAGAGATTGTCCACGATTTTGCTGTACTTCAGCTACTGAAGAAGCTATTCTGGAGTTCATACACCAAGAACCTCAGTGAGGTACACGTAGTGTACGAAGGCAGCTGTGTGTCTTGCAACGCACAGTCGTTAACATGCTCCACAAGCATGGGCTGCATCCCTATCATTACGTTTCCATGCAACTATTGCATCCTGGAGATTACCATCAGCAGATGCAATTCTGTGAATGGTCCCAACAACAGCAGGAAGCCAATGATAACTTCGTGAACACCGTAATATAGTTGGATGAAGCAGCATTTACTCTTGAGGATGTCTTCAATATGTACAATGCCCACCATTGGTGTGATGTAAACCTGCACATCTGGGTCAGAATACTGGGCGACGGGTGCTTGGGTTCCCACATTTCGCCTGACCGATTGACTGCACGAAGGTATCGTGCATTCCCCTCAAATTATCTGCCTGATGCACTGGAAGATGTCCCACTACCTGTTCTGGAATTAATGTGTGACAGTATTTGGACAGAACGTTTCCATGGAAATGGCTCAGGTGTGGAGGCCCAGTTGTATGGCCACCACATTCACCTGACCTAAATCCCCTGGATTTCTTCCAGTAAGGACAACTGAAGGCACTGATGAATGTGGAAGAATTGATAGAGTGTGTTCATGTTGCTATTGTTACTGTCGATGCAGTTTTGTTGCATAGGGTCGAGAGCTGTATGATCTGGTGGGTTGTGAAATGTTTGGATGTGCAGGGAGGTCGCTTTGAGAATCTGTTATTCTGAGGACAACGTATTCTGTTGTGAAGGTGATGTGTACATTTATATGGACATTATTATTTTCACTGGTTGCTAATGCATGACATCTTAGAGCTCATATTACATTTAGTACAAATGAGAAGTAGCTGTTGTGTTGTTGTACTGTGGTATCATCTTTAGCATCTCGAACTGGATATTTTTTTTTGTAGTTATTCTGTCCTATGACAGGTCTTTTGTTTCAACTGTCTATTTCTTGTTTGCCTAACCACATATTTGTTATGTTCAGACAAAATGATGTAAATTTAGGATACATGTCACCTAAGAAATGTTGTGTATTACAGTATGAAATGTCAGAATGGAATTGGCAAATAAAAAAAATGTGCGCCAACCTAGGATCAAACCCTCAACCACCCAAAACTCTAGCCACTGCAACAACTGTACAGTACTGCTAATATATGCTCACAGAGGTAGTTACCCTCCATGTGGTTCCAGTGTTGCCAGATTGTCACTCTTTAACATTCTTTTTCTGTCAGATGTACTCGCCGGACGAAATTTTTTAAGAGACATGTTTTTATCATTGGCATGTGAGGAGTCACTCTGTGAAGCCCAAGTGCACCAATTTTGCTTCACCCTGTATATATTGTGAAAGCTCCAATGTATATTTAATGTGTCGGCTATTTTATATACTTTTATATTTCATATTATCTAGATTGTAAGCCTAATGACCTCTCCTATGTTACAAGTACATATCTGTACAAAAGGTAGTTTGCGGGACCAATAAAAATCACAATCACAATCACAATTATGGACAATGTTATGTGCAAGCATTGCTTTGGTGTGCAGTGTGTTTCTGTGGTGGAAGATGAAGAGAGCCAGGAAAGGCCTTGCTTTGAACTTATCAGTGATATGTAGCAAATGCAATGTTGGTGCATTATGAGTGACATATAAAATCGTAAACAAAGGTTATGATGTGAATTTCAGGGTAGCATATGTCATGTGCTGTATTGGTATGGGCCAAAAGGCAGCAAGAACACTTTGTGCAGTGATGCATCTTCCACCTCCTCCAGCAAAATTTGAGAGATATTATGGCTGCTTGGGTCTGTAAAAGAAGTTGCAGAATCATCAATGAAAAGTGCTGCAGAAGAATCTATTATCGCAAATGATGGTGACAGGGTCATAGTGGCCACTTTTGATGGTACCTGGCAAAAAAGAGGGAACACTTCATTGAATGGTGTTGTTACAATAACATCTGTTGACACCGGCAAAGTACTAAATGTTGAAGTGTTGAACAAATTTTGTCATAGTTGTGTGAAAGGGATTCCAGATCATGACTGTAATATGAACTATAAAGGCTCAACTGGAGGTATGGAAGTGCAGGGAATTGTCAGCTTGTTTACCAGATCCATTGCCTTGTGTGACCTGTGATATGTGATGTACCTTGGTGATAGTGATAGTGAAGCTTTCCTTGAGGTCCAACAATGTGCTCCATATGGAGCTGAGACTACTGAAGTTAGAATGTGTGGGACATATACAAAAAGGACTTGGCACTAGACTTAGAAGGCTGAGACAAGATTTGTCAGGAAAAAAGTTATCTGACTGGAAGGGAATAAAAGGAAGAGGTCAACTGACAGATGCAGAAATTGATAAGCTACTGACATATTATGGCTTGGCTATAAGACGGAACACATGGAACTTGAAAAACATTAAGCAAGCAGTTTGGGCCTTCCACAAAATGTCCACAGACAATAACCCTATCCACAACTTGCACCCAAAAGGAAGTGAATCATGGTGTGGCTACATAAGGTAGATTGCTGGTGGTGAAGGATATCATCGCAGGAATTCTCTACCAACTACTGTAATGGAAGCCATCAGACCTATATTCAGGGACCTTGCAAATGAAAATTTATTGAAGTAATGCCTCCTTCATGACGATACCCAAAATTCAAATGAAAGTTTTAACCAATGTGTATGGGAAAGATTGCCAAAAACCATTTATGTGGGAAGAAATGCACTAGCTATTGGTATTTACAATGCAGTTTCATGTTTTACTGATGGTCTGCAAAGCAGGAAATATGGTTTAGAGAAAATGGGAATTAAGCCCAGAGTGAAATGTATCAAAGCTTTGTATGTATATAATAGAGGGAAACATTCCACGTGGGAAAAATATATTTAAAAAGAAAGATGATGAGACTTACCAAACAAAAGTGCTGGCAGGTCGATAGACACACAAACATACACACAAAATTCTAGCTTTCGCAACCAACGGTTGCCTCGTCAGGAAAGAGGGAAGGAGAAGGAAAGACAAAAGGATATGGGTTTTAAGGGAGAGGGTAAGGAGTCATTCCAATCCCGGGAGCGGAAAGACTTACCTTAGGGGGAAAAAAGGACAGGTATACACTCGCACACACACACATATCCATCCGCATATACACAGACACAAGCAGACATTTGTAAAGGCAAAGAGTTTGGGCAGAGATGTCAGTCGGGACGGAAGTACAGAGGCAAAGATGACGTTGAAAGACAGGTGAGGTATGAGCGGCGGCAGATTGAAATTAGAAATTAGCGGAGATTGAGGCCTGGCGGATAGCGAGAAGAGAGGATATGCTGAAGGGCAAGTTCCCATCTCCGGAGTTCAGACAGGTTGGTGTTAGTGGGAAGTATCCAGATAACCCGGACGGTGTAACACTGTGCCAAGATGTGCTGGCCGTGCACCAAGGCATGTTTAGCCACAGGGTGATCCTCATTACCAACAAACACTGTCTGCCTGTGTCCATTCATGCGAATGGACAGTTTGTTGCTGGTCATTCCCACATAGAACACTTCACAGTGTAGGCAGGTCAGTTGGTAAATCACGTGGGTGCTTTCACACGTGGCTCTGCCTTTGATCGTGTACACCTTCCGGGTTACAGGACTGGAATAGGTGGTGGTGGGAGGGTGCATGGGACAGGTTTTACACCGGGGGCGGTTACAGGGGTAGGAGCCAGAGGGTAGGGAAGGTGGTTTGGGGATTTCATAGGGATGAACTAAGAGGTTACGAAGGTTGGGTGGACGACGGAAAGACGCTCTTGGTGGAGTGGGGAGGATTTCATGAAGGATGGATCTCATTTCAGGCCAGGATTTGAGGAAGTCGTATCCCTGCTGGAGAGTCACATTCAGAATCTGATCCAGTCCCGGAAAGTATCCTGTCACAAGTGGGGCACTTTTGGGGTTCTTCTGTGGAAGGTTCCAAGTTTGAGGAGATGAGGAAGTGGCTCTGGCTACTTGCTTCTGTACCAGGTCGGGAGGGTAGTTACGGGATGCAAAAGCTGTTTTCAGGTTGTTGGTGTAATGATTCAAGGATTCCGGACTGGAGCAGATTCGTTTGCCACAAAGACCTAGGCTGTAGGGAAGGGACCGTTTGATGTGGAATGGGTGGCAGCTGTCATAATGGAGGTACTGTTGCTTGTTGGTGGGTTTGATGTGGACGGACGTGTGAAGCTGGCCATTGGACAGGTGGAGGTCAATGTCAAGGAAAGTGGCATGGGATTTAGAGTAGGACCAGGTGAATCTGATGGAACCAAAGGAGTTGAGGTTGGAGAGGAAATTCTGGAGTTCTTCTTCACTGTGAGTCCAGATCATGAAAATGTCATCAATAAATCTGTACCAAACTTTGGGTTGGCAGGCCTGGGTAACCAAGAAGGCTTCCTCTAAGCGACCCATGAATAGGTTGGCGTACGAGGGGGCCATCCTGGTACCCATGGCTGTTCCCTTTAATTGTTGGTATGTCTGGCCTTCAAAAGTGAAGAAGTTGTGGGTCAGGATGAAGCTGGCTAAGGTAATGAGGAAAGAGATTTTAGGTAGGGCGGCAGGTGATCGGCGTGAAAGGAAGTGCTCCATCGCAGCGAGGCCCTGGACATGCGGAATATTTGTGTATAAGGAAGTGGCATCAATGGTTACAAGGATGGTTTCCGGGGGTAACAGACTGGGTAGGGATTCCAGGCGTTCGAGAAAGTGGTTGGTGTCTTTGATGAAGGATGGGAGACTGCATGTAATGGGTTGAAGGTGTTGATCCATCAAAGACACCAACCACTTTCTCGAACACCTGGAATCCCTACCCAGTCTGTTACCCCCGGAAACCATCCTTGTAACCATTGATGCCACTTCCTTATACACAAATATTCCGCATGTCCAGGGCCTCGCTGCGATGGAGCACTTCCTTTCACGCCGATCACCTGCCGCCCTACCTAAAACCTCTTTCCTCATTACCTTAGCCAGCTTCATCCTGACCCACAACTTCTTCACTTTTGAAGGCCAGACATACCAACAATTAAAGGGAACAACCATGGGTACCAGGATGGCCCCCTCGTACGCCAACCTATTCATGGGTCGCTTAGAGGAAGCCTTCTTGGTTACCCAGGCCTGCCAACCCAAAGTTTGGTACAGATTTATTGATGACATTTTCATGATCTGGACTCACAGTGAAGAAGAACTCCAGAATTTCCTCTCCAACCTCAACTCCTTTGGTTCCATCAGATTCACCTGGTCCTACTCTAAATCCCATGCCACTTTCCTTGACATTGACCTCCACCTGTCCAATGGCCAGCTTCACATGTCCGTCCACATCAAACCCACCAACAAGCAACAGTACCTCCATTATGACAGCTGCTACCCATTCCACATCAAACGGTCCCTTCCCTACAGCCTAGGTCTTTGTGGCAAACGAATCTGCTCCAGTCCGGAATCCTTGAATCATTACACCGATAACCTGAAAACAGCTTTTGCATCCCGTAACTACCCTCCCGACCTGGTACAGAAGCAAGCAACCAGAGCCACTTCCTCATCTCCTCAAACCCGGAACCTTCCACAGAAGAACCCCAAAAGTGCCCCACTTGTGACAGGATACTTTCCGGGACTGGATCAGATTCTGAATGTGACTCTCCAGCAGGGATACGACTTCCTCAAATCCCGCCCTGAAATGAGATCCATCCTTCATGAAATCCTCCCCACTCCACCAAGAGTGTCTTTCCGTCGTCCACCTAACCTTCGTAACCTCTTAGTTCATCCCTATGAAATCCCCAAACCACCTTCCCTACCCTCTGGCTCCTACCCCTGTAACCGCCCCCGGTGTAAAACCTGTCCCATGCACCCTCCCACCACCACCTATTCCAGTCCTGTAACCCGGAAGGTGTACACGATCAAAGGCAGAGCCACGTGTGAAAGCACCCACGTGATTTACCAACTGACCTGCCTACACTGTGAAGCGTTCTATGTGGGAATGACCAGCAACAAACTGTCCATTCGCATGAATGGACACAGGCAGACAGTGTTTGTTGGTAATGAGGATCACCCTGTGGCTAAACATGCCTTGGTGCACGGCCAGCACATCTTGGCACAGTGTTACACCGTCCGGGTTATCTGGATACTTCCCACTAACACCAACCTGTCTGAACTCCGGAGATGGGAACTTGCCCTTCAGCATATCCTCTCTTCTCGCTATCCGCCAGGCCTCAATCTCCGCTAATTTCTAATTTCAATCTGCCGCCGCTCATACCTCACCTGTCTTTCAACGTCATCTTTGCCTCTGTACTTCCGTCCCGACTGACATCTCTGCCCAAACTCTTTGCCTTTACAAATGTCTGCTTGTGTCTGTGTATATGCGGATGGATATGTGTGTGTGTGCGAGTGTATACCTGTCCTTTTTTCCCCCTAAGGTAAGTCTTTCCGCTCCCGGGATTGGAATGACTCCTTACCCTCTCCCTTAAAACCCATATCCTTTTGTCTTTCCTTCTCCTTCCCTCTTTCCTGACGAGGCAACCGTTGGTTGCGAAAGCTAGAATTTTGTGTGTATGTTTGTGTTTGTTTGTGTGTCTATCAACCTGCCAGCGCTTTTGTTTGGTAAGTCTCATCATCTTTCTTTTTAAATATAAAGCTTTGTATGTGATAGACAGTGTAGAGAAAGCAGATAAATCATTTTTGGAGACGATAAAATGAAGAAGAGTATGTCATGGGAATGTGAAAAGGAAGAAAACTGATTTATAAAATGAAAAAGAACCTGCTTTTGGTGCTGGACAGTTCTAAAAGAATACCAAATACAAACAGAAACTTAAATAACTATTTTCCACAAAAAAAAAAATATTTCTTTACTTAAGTACATGTAACATCCAAAATAAATATCCTATTACTTTCAAACTTATTATGTCTATTAAACACTTAAACTCGTTGAAGAGAACTCTAGAATTTTCCAAATCTATGAAAAACTGTGGTAAAAACTGAGATAATTAACTGTAAAATTTGAGTTTCCTCTAAACATGAAGTTTAAAATGTAAAAGCTCATTCATTTCTCATAAATTAAATAAATTCCAGAGTTTCATACTCCTTTAAGTATGGTTTGTATGCTGTGCAAAATTCGTTGAAGAATCTCTCTTACTTATGGAGGTATGTGTACCTATAGCAAAAATGCTGCCAATAGTAAGTGAAAAAATGATGAAATTTCAGATATAAAAACAATTATTTTGCTACGTTTTTGAACATCCACTGCTATGAATGTGTATCCTGTATCCTTCCTGGTCATGCTGACAAAGTTTTGTGAATTTATTTGTAAAAGTATAGACAGTGGAAATTAAAATGTCCTGTGGTGCCTCTCCTGCTCCAAGTCGGCCCGTTTGATGTCTAACCCACTTAAGTAATAATTCAACAAAGTTTGGTTTTGAGCAGTATGTCCAATAAAAATTGATGACCCCTAAGAATGCTTCTACTTCATTAACTGTTTTGAGTTGTTTGTAGATTGTTATTGTCACTGCTCTCTGTTAGCTGTTATACACCAAATACTGATTTTTCAACTTTTATTATGATGTGATTCTCATTCAACTGCTTAAAGAGCAAATTTAGATGCTTGACATGTTGCTTTGGAAATTCAAATGCTATTAAAATAACATCCAAATTTGGGAATCAGAAATCTAGTTCTCTTACAACTTCAAGTATAGATCTCCGAAATGTGCTAGGTGCATTAAAAAGTCCAAAGAGCACAGAATTAAATTTATAATGCCAAGAAGTGTAATAATAGTTGATTTTGGTTTCTTTTTCAGCTAATGGAATTTGGTAATATGCTTCCAGTAGTTCAGTCTTTGAGAACATCTTTTTATTTTTAAGCATAAAACTTACATCATCAGTTCATGGAACTGGATACTGGTATGGAATATTCCTGTCATTCAGATGGTGATAATCTCCACAACCCCACCACTGACCATCTGGCTTCATAATAATGTGTAGTAGACTAGCCCATGATGATTGTGATGGATGTATAATACCATTACATAACAGACACTGAAATTCTACTTTAGCAGTTTGCAATTTATGTGGGTTCAGTCTATAAGCCCTGCTAGTGGACTACTAGATCTACTAAAGTAATCTTGCACTTTGTGCTTCAACAACTTTGGTACAATAGTTGGTTTTATTAGCTCAGAAATTTCTTCAAAAGTTTGGAAAACTGGAATGTTCCATAAAGTGAGCTTACTGAGTGTTCAGCATCCACAGTGGTTATCTCTCCAGAAATTTTTAATTTGGTGATATTGTCTATTGACTTTTTATTTTTGAGGTAGATTAAATGATGATGATGAAGTAAAACGGGCCTCAGTACACCTTGTGACACATGTGCTACAATGAACAGCCTTTCAAATTGTGTTTGAGCCATAAATCAATTGTTAACAACTTTGAACCATAAATATTTATCTCTGACTCATTTGTAGCATAGATATTGAAGTCAGAAGGTTTTATTTTCCTGGCTTTTTAAAACTTGGATAACACACAAATCTCCACTACTTTCTAGCAGAATATATCTTCCATCATTTTGATTTTTAACAAACAGGCATTGGTAGCTTGATGTGGGTACTTGGGTAAAACACTCATCTGCTGTTGTGCCTATTCTTCAGTTGTTTACAGAAGCTCTTGGACTGATACTGGCAATTATGCTGTCAGAATGGACTGAACCGATGAAATTTGAACCTCCTCAATGGAGTGCATTTTGACTATACAATGTGCCTTTTGAGCAATCTTATCTACTGACTTGACAGTTCATCAGATATTACTAAAATACTTTGAACACTGCTGGGAAGTTTGTCAAGGCAAAGTGTTTTCAAGATCATGTCTGACATATTAGTACTGGCATAACCCTGCATTTTTCTCAATTTTTGGGTAGGCTTCATATCATCCAATTCTGAACTATTCGAGGTTTTTTTTTATTTAACACCCTTCATTTTCTTTAAATATGGTCAAAAGCTACTCTTCTGCAATATAATATTTATTGTTCTCATCAGTTGTAATTACACCACTGGTTGTGGAACTTATTAATGTAATTATCATTTGCCTTACACTTTGCTAACCTGATTTCTGATCAGCATTTAGTCTTTAAATTAACATAACTAGCTCTGTCTGCATCACAATTTTTATATTTATCACAGTAAATCATAACTAATGTTCTAAGCCTCTGCAGAGTGGGTGTGAACCATTTGGATTTAATCACATTTTCAGACTCTTGCTGTGTTTCTGTTCAGAACTTTTGTTCAACAGATCTTAAAAATGTCATCTGCAACTGGGTCCTGTAGCTGGTCATACAGTAGCTGAATATGTTTTGAGGCAGTCAGATATAGATTTATTAATTTTTATTTTTAACTGTATACCTTCATAGTATGAAAGAACAATCCTAACTCAAAGAAATATTTTTCAACATTGCTAATGGCATTATTATTGGATTTTTATTAACACAATATAGATAACGTGATCTCAGCATAGTCTGTAGATAAAGCTGCTTTATTTATTTATTCCATGTGATTTGATGGTACACAGTGTGTTGCAGATGTCGGAAAATATCATTTAACATTGTTAACATATATTAACATAGGCCTATAGTATCCTAATATATTATATTGCTCAGTTGTTTTCAATTTAATGCAAACAGCAAGATTACTGTTCTAAGTATTCATTTACAGAGTAAAAACAGTTACACAACAAATATGACTTCAAGGCTTAGCTAAATTTTATGTTGTCTTCAATGGACTTAATACTAGTGGGAAGATTGTTGAACAGTTGGAGGCCCATGTGGAAAGCTCCCTTGTTACACAGTTGAGTGTTTGTATGTATAACATGCTGGTTTGGGTTTTTGCTGGTGTTGTGTTCATGTATTTCATTATTTTTTATGACTCTGGGGTCAGTTGGCACTATGTGGTTTCTGAAAAATTTTAGAGTCTTAAGAATGTAGAGGCAAGGCAGTGTAAGGATTTCCAACTTTCTGAAGATGGATTTGCAGGAGTCTCTGGGTTTGCTCTCAGTAATAATCCTCATTGCTCTCTTCTGGATTCTGAATGTGCTCAGAGCAGTTGGAGAATTTCCCCAGAATATTACACCATATTTTAGGTGGGCTTGTATGTAAGCATAGCACACACTGGTTAATGTTTTCAGGCTAGCACACGTTTTCAATAAACTCAGTGCATAACAGCCAGTACAAATCCTGGCATTTACCTTTCCTGTATGTGTATTCCATTTCAGGTTATCTGGAACCCACAGACCCAAGAATTTGAAAACAGTGTCAGTATCAATTGACTGGTTATTTACAGTGACAAATCAATGTTTATATATCCAATGATTAAATATTCTGTATTTGCTCAATTTTTCAAAGTATACGATTATTTTTTCTAAGACCTGTGTAGAGGGGTAAATTACTCAGCAATTGAAACACATACATTTTAAATATCATTTTGTTATGAAGTTCTAATGTGGAAAATAATGTTCTGTGTTTAGCAGGTGTGGTAGCTGATTTGCACATGAAATAACATGCATAGAAATGGTAAGAAGATTGTTAATTGAAATGCATCAAATTTGTCTTGGAATGCCTTTCATGGGGATCATTACAGTTTAGGGAGTATCCTTGACCAGTTCATTACTTGCTTTTGAAGAAATTTTCTCCTTTCCCTTTTGCAGGTCTCTGTTTTTACTGTGTTTCATGTGCAGTAGTTCTTATCTTGTTGCTAGGGGAACTTGTTTTTTCATGAAATAATGTAGATGCACTGGTAATTTTGCTTAAAATTTATTGTACAGTATGTTGTGATGCTAAGAATACCTGATTTTATTTGTATCCCAGAGTTTAAGAACCTTCAGTCTCTTTACACAGCTTAACATTTGTAGACAATAGTTTTCAAAGTAGCTGATGGTTACATAATAAAATAGGTCCATATTACTTTTTTAAGAGTGCCACAATTGCTGTAAGTATCTTGAAGTCCTCAATTTCTTTTTCATTTGTTAAAATTATAACTAATTTCAGTTACAAGTATATACTCAGTGACTTCGTAATCTTGATACATATGTAAAATGTTATCAATAACTGTGCTGCTAGTTGTCATGACTCTTGTTGTGTATTGTTAGATTATATGAAATGTCAGGGGATCTACAGAGTCAAAAAGTATGAAATCCGGTTTTTTTGTCTAAAAAAAATGTTAAATTCGGAAGAATGATAAATAGTGCTTTAATAAATGTGTGATCCATCATTTGTTCCACATTTTCCCATCTTTCAGGCAATTTGTGAATACCACACCAGTAAAAGTTTTCCCCTTTTGCTCCAAACCAATCATTGAAGCATTTTTAACATCTTAGTGTGAACCAAAGCACTGCTAAGGAAGTGCATGACCCATCAGTGTAAACAAGTGGTAATCTGAAGGAGCCAAATCTGGTGAGTAAGCTGCATGGTGTAGTAGTTCCCAGCCGAGTGCTTCCAATGTGTTGCAGACCAGTTTTGCCTTATGTGAAAGAGCATTGTCATGAAGAAAAATGACTGTGTTGCTTCTTTTGGTATTGTGACCTTTTTTCAAGCAGCAGATGGGTCAACATGGTCAATTGTTGTTAATAATGTATAGTATTAAATATTTCCCCTCTGGTCCCACCACGCACAGAGCATCATCTTTCTACCAAAATGATTCAGTCTTGCAGTCAATGAGGATGGTGTGCCTCGATCTTCCCATGATTTTTTGCACATAAGATTCTCAAAATAAATCCACTTTCCATCCCCTGTAACTATACAATGCAAAAATGACTTCCTTTTGTATTGAGAGAGCAAAATCCCAGATGTGTTTGTGCTTTTCTATTTACCTGTCTTTAAACTCCTGTGGTACCCATCTACTGATCTTCTGAATCTTTCATAGCCAACTGGAAACTGCTAGTTGACTAATACCCAATTGCTCGGCGAGATATTTTTGTGTTTGTAAATCACCTTCATTCAAGAATGCTTCCAGTTCCACATCACTGTATTGCTTTTGATGGTTTTCCATGTTCCTTGTCTGCAACATTGAAGTCACCATTTCAGAAATGCCAAAACCATCATTCACACATATCCTGTGATGCAATGCATTCATAATAAACTTCATGAAGAAATTGGTGTGATTCAGCAGCTGTTTTCTTCAAATGAAAACAAGAAAATTAATGCTGTCCATGAATGCTCTTATTTTCGAACAAATTTCAACATATTGAACAAAAAACACAACATTATGCACAAACTTTTTCCAGTTTATCACTCATGTGCATCTGACACTTGTTGATGACACAGCAAAATGGTGCAGAGTCAAATCTTTATAACACAAACTGCACCAGTGTGACATCTGTTGTCTGGTATGTAAACAATAATTAATTGCATTCCCAAAGAAGAACACAGTGACTGTCTTTCAAAGAAATTCTTTTCTTGTATTGTTCAGCCTCCAGTAACACAGATAGTCTCATTAACATTCATTCCAGCAGAAGCAAGTAGAAAGGTATTGTGCAAAGGAGATAACTGCATATTTTACAGAAGCTGTTTTAACAATGAAGACAATCAATTATTAATAAAAGTATTTAACTGGATTTATAAAAAATCTACTCACCAAGAAGGAGCAGAACACACACATAAGTCTTTTTAAGCATCTTAGAATTCTTACACTCACTTCCCAATACATTCACTGCTTAATGGTTTTTGCTGCTGATAATAAAAATTAGTTTCAACTAAACTGTGATGTACACAGTTCCAATGCTGCACACAAAAATAGTCTTCATGCAGTGTTCTCTCCTTGACAATGTTCAGAAAAGATATTCAGTTAGCTCCCTTCTAACATAAAGCAATGAACTGGGAATCAATATGAGTTCAGAAGGAAAACTAAATTATACCTCATTAAGGTTGCCACAATATCAGGAAATCAGGGAAATTGAGAAATGTCAGGAAATTTCAAACATATCACTCAATGGATTAAATGGTTTGTTTATGGAGACACTGCACATCACTACTGGCTGGGCTTATTTCTTAATCTTTAATGTTACATTAAACAACATATTCCTTTTTATGTTTCTTGTCCAATCTGATGCATTATCTTGCCTGGAAAGTTAGTAACTCCTGTCTGGGAGGAAGAGCAAAAAACTTCTGTTAATTCAAAGTTCAACTTAACTCATTAATGAAAACAGAAATATGGTACTTTAACTAAAATTGGCTTTTATTTACACAACTTACCTGGTTACTTACTTTCAGATCATAAATACTGTAAAGTAGACAATAGCTTCTTGTTAATTCAAAATTATAGTTAATAACACATTCATAAATACAGAAGTCCTCACATTCTTGTCAACTTACCTGTTTACTTACCCATCAGATCTCAAAATTTGTCAGGGAAATATGCTAGGACTGTGTCGAGAAATCAGAACTGTCAGGGAATTTCACTTCAGGAAACTTGTGGCAACCCTGCTAATTAGCTGCTGTTTTTACCAAATTATCCCCATATATGGATTGCAGGACTGATACATTTTGTTAGCTATGTGGCAAACAAGCAATGTTTGTTATAAAACTGTTGACAAGTAATATTATATTATACATAGGTATTTGTAAATGTAAACAATTTTTTTCTTTGGAAGGTATCATTGTATTCATGTACATATTAAGATAGTAATAGTAAGTAAAAGCAGTTGTACAGTAAACAGTTTTAGTACCAGTTTACACAGTTTCAGTAACAGTTTACACAGTTACTTTTTGATGGCATTAGTGTGAATAGCACAGGTGTACAGCAACAGTTTACAGTTAATGCAGCATACACACTAAATTTCTATGGCCTCTGTTTCATGTTAACATATTCTGGGATTTGTTCCAGACCCCAGGAGGTTCTCCTTCATGATGGGATCTACAGAACATAAGGAATGAATGAAAGAATGTACTGTATCATAAAGTGATTTGAATACGTTACACAGTATCTCCTCAGCTGAACAGGCCACTAGAGGCACTGCTACGGCCTGTTCAACTAATGAGTTACTGTGTAACATATCAGATCATTTGACAATGACTTTCTAAAAAGTGGAAACCATCAGTGAAACTCTCTGTGTCACTTTAGGCCAAAAATGCAATAAAAGAACCTAAGCATAGCTGTGAAATGAGTATACCATACAACAACTGAAAGGGATAGATGCTACTCATCATGTAGCACAGACAAAAGGACTGTCAAACAAGGAAGTTTTCAGCCAAAAAGGCCTTCATCAGAATCAGACAAAACACACACACACATACACACACACACAAATCCAACTCACACACACACACACACACACACACACACACACACACACACACACACACACAGATGCAACTCACACCCACATGACCACAGTCTCTGGTTTTGAGGCAAGACTCCTATATCTGTGTGTGTGTGTGTGTGTGTGTGTGTTTTGTCTGCTTCTGATAAAAGCCCTTTTGGCCAAAAGCATACTTGTTTGACAGACTTTTTGTTGTGCCTATCTGCAACTCAACATCTCCACTACATGGTGAGTAGCCCTTTCATAACATTTTCATTATTCCATCCTTGATTTTGCATTGTTTGATTTTGCCTACAGCAATTGAACTCTACATAATATTTCATCTTTGCATTGCACACCTCATTATGTTGAAAAGTGTAAAAGTTAACAACATGCCAAGTTGTTTTATGAATAACTCAAAACCACCAGATAGAACTCTATATTAACACAACTATTATTATTAGCCTTTCATGGATTTCTAAGTATATGAAACAAGCTTCAAAATGCTGACCATCGAAAAATCGAAGAATATTAATGCCTTTATGTTTGTATTCCTGTATAATATAAGTGGCATCTCCTCTTTGAGCTTCATTTTCCAGAATGGTACATGCTTCATGCATAGCTATAGCTTTATAGCTTTTGGTGCAAATCGCTTACTTCATACGCCCTTAGCAAAAAATAAATAAAAAATAAAAAATAATAATAATAATAATAAATAAATCTTGTAACGGAACATATTAAAGGCTTTACTGTACCGAAGTATGCGATACCCTCCAAATTCAACTAGTTTAACGAGTTTTTATGATTATAGAAAAGTTATTGTGTATGTTAACAATGATTGCATAACATGTCTGCATAAACAGTCAACCCATTAAATTTTACTGAGTAACTGACCCACACAAAAGTTTATATCACTTGATCACTGATACAGCAAATGTCATCATGTAAAAACACTAAGTTCATCTTAAATAATTAATATGAAGTACGAAAAATAGTGGCCAACTTAGGTATTTTGGATCTCCTTAAATAAAAATCACCCAGTGAAATCTATTTGTTCACTAGGAGCGTTTTCACTCAGTATTCACGTAAGCAATCCTATTTTAGACGAAAACCAATGTAATTCTTAATAATTCATGTTATTTACTTATTTATGCAAATTAGAGAAGTCAATTGACAAACTTCTAAAAAACGGCCTTTTTGTAACAAAGAATTATTCTGTTAAGTCAACAAATCTGTCTGTCATGTTAAAAACATGTTAAATTATGTCACTCTATGCAAATTAATAACTTTTCTGCACAAATTATGATAACAGATGTACATGTGACTTATAAACTATATCTGGTTTTAGTAGTTCTTTGACAATGTTATAAATACGAGCAGCAAGAAGGGTCGAGAGGCAGTCGGAATGTCACTTTGGTAAAGTGTGTTTGTGTGTTATTGTTTGAGGTGGATAAACGATGCAGAGAACATGTAACGGAAGTACTACTTTGTGTTGAGTCATGGTCTTTGGCGGACAGTGGAATTAAGATGGCCACCAGAGTAATAAATATTTGAAGTTTACATATTTGTTGGTTTCGCTCGTTCTTTATCATCAAAAGCACATAAAAAACACGGGACCTCATGTTTTTAACCCTAGACCACCAGATTTAGAGCCAGCATCAGCATCGAGACACAGCAGCGATCCAGCAAGTAGCAGCGATTACTACAACACAATGCATTTTAATAGCGCCAACCTAACATCAAGTGCTAACAAGCTCCGTAAATGGGAGTGAAATAGTGCGATTATAGCAATTAGCAATATCTACGACCAGGCGACCATTAACAAAGTGGGGGCTCGTCCGGGATCTTTAAGTGCATCGATGATAATAGTGCAGCGATAAATTTCGTAAGTGCTTAGCATTCCAAAAAAGTTTATTTGTGCAGTGTGGCAACAGTGAAAATATGTCAAAAATAAATAAATAAATAAAGTGTGTTAGTGCGACTACGAAAAACTATCATCACACCGCTCGGAAGATTAACGTCTGGATTATGTCAATGGAATTCATTAATCAAGACTTCAGCTTCGATGAAACCGAATAGAAGTGAAGAAAGCCAACACGAACACCGATCACGACATCATAGCATAGCTACATAAAGCAAGGTATTTTGTTGTTGTTGTCATTTAAAATAATTAATAGTTAACATGTCTCTACCTGAGAGGTATGAGATCGTAGGAAATGTAAAAATTGAACCAGGGGATGGTGAACAATTAAACTTAACAGAGTGGCTAGCAGACTTTGCAACTCAAATAAGCTTGCAACTTAAACAATCGAGTGAACAAGTAAGTTTGAATTTTGATCTATTAAGTACTCATCTCAATGAGAAGTGTGAGGAAATTAAAACTACCCTCAGTAAGGACACTAGAGAACAGTTGATACACTTCAGAAAAGAATTTTAAGTTAAGGTTGAAAGTTTAAATGAAAACATACAAGCGAACACAGACAGCATTGCTGTCCTCTACAACAGAGTAGATACTGAAGCTAAAAGATTAGATCAGAGAATAGAAGAAACATCAAAAAACCTTAAACAAGAATACAACCTGTATACCACTAATGTAGATACAAAAGTAGAAAATATACACACTAAATATACACAACTGGAAGATGCATTGATGTCAAAACAAATGTTTTACAATCAAAATACAATGTATGGGCACATCCAAGTAAAATGCTTTCCTGGTGAAAATCTGCACCCTATTGACTTTATTCACAAATGTAAGGATATGTTTGTTGTAGGAATGTCAGATAAGATAAAAATTAAGTTAGTAAAACGGCTTCTAGAAGGAGAGGCCCTATCCTGGGCATATGAGGATAATGATTCTTGGAATACTTTTGAAGAGTTTGAAGCTAAATTTATTTGCAAATTTTGGTCACAAACCATACAAGCCAGATTAAAGTCAGAATTTCTAAACGGACCAGTGTATAGAGGGAAAGTAGGGGGAATGCAAAAATTTTGCAGAGATCAATTGAAAAAACTTGCTCACTTGAATAACTCTTTTGATATTTTGACACAAATTGATGTTTTAAAAAGAAGGTTACCAGAGAGACTGCAGTGGGAATTGGTCCATGGACCAGACGATTCAATGGAAGAGTTCCTGAAATTTGTAGATAGATTAGATAGGGCCTTGGAAAGAGAAAATAACCAAAGTTTTGGCTCTGGCAACGACCAGTATGGGGGGTGGAACAGGAATGTAAATAGAGATTATTATGGGAGGAGAGACTTTGAAAATTCTGGTAATAATGCTCCAAATAGGGGAGATAGGAGATATGAAAATGATTTCAGAAACAATACACAGGAGGGAGGATGGAGGAGAGATAACAGGAATGATAGAAATAGGTATTGGGGAAGAGAACAAGATAGAAGGGGGTTTGTTGAAACTAGTGAACAAAACGACAACTACAAACGGACAGACCGAGGGAACCAGCCGGGAAACAGTGGACAGTCCCACTAGATGTCCATAGTTTTGGGGCTAGACAATATTATGACAGGACAACACATAACTGAAACTGGAAAAGGAGAAGATACAATGTAAAGAGTAAGTACCATGAAAATACTGATGTTGTTAGAATGAATAAATTAGAATTTATTAAAAGGTTTTGGGATACTATGAGTAAAAGTGATACAGTTAATAAAAACAGTGTTCAAGCACAGGTAGTTAGTGAAAGTGCAGAAGTTGTAGGTATTGCAGAGTCCATAGTTGGGCTGAAAAAGATACTGGTGTTAATAACAAGTCAGAAACACCACAAATAGAATCTATTTTGGGGGGTTTATTTGATAAGAAGGGGGATGACGAAGTGTTTAATGGAGCCAAAGACTCAATTGCTGAGATTCAGATACATAGGGGGGAAACTGAAGATGGGGTTGTTGTGGAGGAGGAGGAAGAAGTAATAGAGGGACATTTAAATAATGATCCTAAATCAAGTGATGTTATTGATGAGAGTGTGGAGGAAGAAATAAAAGTATTTGTAGAATTGAAAAGTGATTATGTGGTAAATGTAAGTGATGTGACAAACATGGGTAATAATGAGGTTAATTTAAGTGAAATGCAGACTAGGGAATGTGTATCTGAGGACAAGCTATTGCCGATTGGGAACTATGAAACACTAATCTATGAGAATGGTAATAATAATATTAAAGAAAATATAAAGGGATGGAATGTAAATGTGTGTTTTCAAGAAAAAGGGGAAAAGTTTTTAGAAGTTTTGTGGAACAACTATGGAAACTGTATAAACAAAGATGCCTTTTGGAAAGAATTAGCGAAGGTAAGTGCAACCTTGTATCCTACATGGTGGACAAGAATCCGTAGTGGACTTTATAAAAAAAGGGGTGAAAACAGTAGTTTGTTAAGTGACAACACAGTGTTAAAAGGAACAGATGAAAACAAAGATTTATGTTTAAATGTCAATGCTTTGCAAACAGAGAGGGATGTGTCTAAGTGTAGGAAAGAGACATTAGACTTAGGAACTAAAGAAATTGAAAATGATCTATTGTTTGAAAATACAGAAATAGACAAAGATGTTGAGCTAGGTCGTCCATATGTTAAAGTAAACATTGACATTTGTCCATTTGAAATAAAAGAAAGCCCACATCCTAATGCGTATAGACTTATCTTCCCAGATCAAGAAGGTTATTTGGATTAAGAAACATCACTGAATTGAAACCATATAAACATGATTAAACACATTTCCCTGTTTGAATACAGTTACTTACCCATTTTCCATAAAGCATGTTATCAGCAAAGATTTTTACTGGGTGTGTCAAATAGCAACTACCACTCATCGACAGACCCTGGAAAAGTTCCAGGTCTCTGAGAGAATGTTTTTATATTTTTATTGTCACTATTGAATATTAAATTTTGAGACATCTTCTTTACTTGCAATGGGCAAGAAGGTGACAAACATTTATTACTTTCCTTTTGTATTGTTGAATATGGGACATACTTGCACCAAATAAAAGACAATGTAAAAATTGTTGTGCAAGACCCATCATTTTGTTACTATTGTGTTCTTAGGCATATGATTTGTGTACAATTTTCTACAGCTAATCAGATGTTCACCAAGTTTGATGTTTGTGTTATGTTGTGACCAATTTAAGTATCCAATTTTAGTATTAATATGTTCTTGTACTGTCTTGACTATGTGTCTCAATGGGAGACAAGTTTTTTTAAATATTTCCTTTTTTTTAAAATGCATATTATATTCATACATGTGACTTCTCTAGTGTTTGTGTTTATATATCATGTCCATACTTATAATTATGTTCTTTGTTTTCATTTCTTTTATGTGGCTCAAAAAGAGCAGACAGTTGCAATATTTTCCTATGGACATATGACCTGTCCATCTATGTAATATATTTACGTTCCTTCTATTATCTTGATTAATCTGTGACTCAATGAGAACTGACTTTGAAATAATTTACATATATTTTTTATATATCTTAAAATCGCATGTGATATATTTGTGTCTGTTTTTGATCATTTTCCATGTGGCTCACTGGGAGCAAAGATAAACATTTTTTTTCCTTTCATATATTACTCAATATTTTTATTATGCTGTCATACTGAGAGCCATAACACAAAGTGCATTTGAAACAACACAACTAAAACATTTGCAGGAAAAAGTCATTTTGAAACGGTGTAACGGTCATTGTATACATACACATTATGCATAGTAAAACAAACAAAAAAAAATTTATTAAAGTAGTACTTTCCCAAATTTTAACCATTTGACACATTTGTCCTAGTCGGCTAATATCATTAACATTCTGTAAATGATATTACCCGAGGGGGGTATTGTAACGGAACATATTAAAGGCTTTACTGTACCGAAGTATGCGATACCCTCCAAATTCAACTAGTTTAACGAGTTTTTATGATTATAGAAAAGTTATTGTGTATGTTAACAATGATTGCATAACATGTCTGCATAAACAGTCAACCCATTAAATTATACTGAGTAACTGACCCACACAAAAGTTTATATCACTTGATCACTGATACAGCAAATGTCATCATGTAAAAACACTAAGTTCATCTTAAATAATTAATATGAAGTTCGAAAAATAGTGGCCAACTTAGGTATTTTGGATCTCCTTAAATAAAAATCACCCAGTGAAACCTATTTGTTCACTAGGAGCGTTTTCACTCAGTATTCATGTAAGCAATCCTATTTTAGACGAAAACCAATGTAATTCTTAATAATTCATGTTATTTACTTATTTATGCAAATTAGAGAAGTCAATTGACAAACTTCTAAAAAACGGCCTTTTTGTAACAAAGAATTATTCTGTCAAGTCAACAAATCTGTCTGTCATGTTAAAAACATGTTAAATTATGTCACTCTATGCAAATTAATAACTTTTCTGCACAAATTATGATAACAGATGTACATGTGACTTATAAACTATATCTGGTTTTAGTAGTTCTTTGACAATGTTATAAATACGAGCAGCAAGAAGGGTCGAGAGGCAGTCGGAATGTCACTTTGGTAAAGTGTGTTTGTGTGTTATTGTTTGAGGTGGATAAACAATGCAAAGAACATATAACGGAAGTACTACTTTGTGTTGAGTCATGGTCTTTGGTGGACAGTGGAATTAAGATGGCCACCAGAGTAATAAATATTTGAAGTTTACATATTTGTTGGTTTCGCTCGTTCTTTATCGTCAAAAGCACATAAAAAACACGGGACCTCATGTTTTTAACCCTAGACCACCAGATTTAGAGCCAGCATCAGCATCGAGACACAGCAGCGATCCAGCAAGTAGCAGCGATTACCACAACACAATACATTTTAATGGCACCAACCTAACATCAAGTGCTAACAAGCTCCGTAAATGGGAGTGAAATAGTGCGATTATAGCAATTAGCAATATCTACGACCAGGCGACCATTACAATCTCCAGACAGATTATGAATAACTATTATCTATTGCTAGGGTGTAGGGCCCTTGAGGATTTTTGTCATAATTTTCTTCCTCTGTCTCTTGTGTTTTCTGTATTCATAGTGTGTGGTGTGGTGTATTTGTAGACAGTGTCTTTGTTGTACCTTTTACCTCTTCACTTTTATCTTATTACTTCAGTTTGAGGAAAGATAAAAAAATTGAGGAAGCTGCTATGTGACACACTTGAAAAAAGAAGTTTTACCTCTTTGGTTGCTCATTTTGAGTGTGCATTGTTAGAATCTGCATCTGCAAATCATATGTACTGGAATAGTTTGTGTATTCATATGAGAGAGAGAGAGAGGGAGAGAGAGAGAGAGAGAGAGAGAGAGAGAGAGAGAGAGAGAGAGAGAGAGAGAGGACCACATCAATTACTGCCTGGTCAACACAAATGGCCGCCATGTGCAGGTCTTGGGTTTGATTCACAGTACAACCAAGGATTTGTCCTTAGTAAGTGGAAGGTAATTCCATGGCTTACGGAATGAAAGTCAGGCAATCATTTTTGCACTGAAAGCATAAAAAATTACCAATAATCATTATAAAGGCCAAATGTTTTTATGATATTTCCTATGTAAGCAAATAAATATAATGTTCTTATGTAACAGTTTATGTTTCATTCATGTATTGAGATTTTCGTAAAAATTTCTGGCAATGGAATAAGATAGTACAGACAAGCACATTGTTCTCATTTATAATACAATAATAATTCATGTCTCCCATTTCCTGTAAAAATTAACATAAATCACGTTATGGAGAGGCATACAGAAGAAGAAGAAGAAAAAGATGAATGCATTGGACAAATATTTTACTAATGAAATTAAACAATAATCTCTGGTAACAGAACGACACTTTATATTAACAGAATGACAGTTTCATTTGAAAATTGCCATTTTCATTTTTCATTGCTGTTGGGTAGGAAAATGGTACTTATTCCTCTGTTTGGTAGTAAGTGCAGCCAGTTTCACTACAACAGTTATATTTCCTTAAGAGAAATTTAAACATCTTTCCATTTGCATCATTCTTTTTAAGAAAGGAAATGTCACAATCATCAACATAAATTGCTTGCACTACAAAAAAGCTTTGGCAGCTTTCTTCCACCATATTCAACCAGAGAAAAATCACCTTAAACCAAGGCCATACATTTACAAGGTACTCTGAATTTGCTTTGGCTGAAGCGTGCATTATGAAATGTGTGCATACTTTGAAGGGGTGGTGGTGATGGTGTTGGTGGTGAGGGTACTGGCATTCAATAATAAAAGGAGAAATAGGTGTAACAACATGGATGCTTTTGGTTTGCTCTACTGGAATTATTTCCATCCACATTTGGTCTTATTCCTCCTAAGTACCTGCAATTTTCATGACAGACTCATAAAAAATGTTCATGAACTTTCAGCACTCTGCAGGTGGAAAATATTTCTGCAACTTGTTTCACAATTGAAATAAATGGTTGTAGCTTAAGGAGTATGTTTTTTATTTCTTGGTGGTGACTAGTTTTGGACACCTATTTCTATTTTCAGACCATCTGTATCACAAGTGTGACAATACAGGCGAAAGCCTATGTACAAAAACTAACCTTGCAGTGATGGTCAAAGTAGCACTATGGCTATCTCAGCAGTAGGCTGTTGAAATGGACTGCCTGAAAACATTTGTATAGTTTTTCAGAGATATTTTGTCAGTGTATTACTTTACAATGCTTTGCTGCATTGCCTGAGGAAATTAGTTTTCAGGGTTAAATAGAAGCTGAAATTTTAGACAATTTATAAAGCCATTTGTTCAGTTCTGGCACTTATTAATATAAAGATGTAGCTACAAATAAGAAATTTAAAGTTTCAGCTATCAGTGCTGATAATCAGATTTGTAATAAGGAAAATTTTTATTTTTATGATTTACGTCCCATGTGCTCAATACAAACTGAAGACACTTTGACTGAGTATTTGGAGCTCCACAGTCTGTGCATTCGCATGTTGCCAAAAGGCAAAGGATGACATGCTGGCTGGTACACATCCTTTGGGCCTTCACAGCCTGGATAAGCTCATATGAGCTGAATGATTAAAAAAAACACTGGATTCGGCAACATTTGTCATTTCCTCAACTGCATCTGTATGTGATTTGGAAGCAATCAAAGCTGTATAACTTGGATGGTTCCATTCACTAATAACATTTGGCATCATATTCTGAGGAAATCAATCACAAACAAATAAAGTCTGTGTGGCACAGAACGAGCTCATCAAATCTATGAGTAGAGTTCACCCTCCAGAAATTTATTCAAGCAACTGGGGTTTCTCAACATGTCTGCCAGTATAGTACAGTCAATCACTTATGTGCCTTCTCAACAATAATTGTACAATTTATAAAATAAACAGTGAATGTGGAGAGTAATTCTGGTTCATGTAAGATATCATTTGTTTGTTTTCTTTTTACCAAAACACTTTTATTTATTTTCTTACAGAAAAATTAATGTTACTTGTTAGCCTCTTGTTTAGGTTATATAAATATTTGGCTCAGAAACACTTAAATTTTCAAAAGGAATGACTATTATTGTTGAACATTTTACTTTAGTTTGCATACAGTGGAAGGGTAAGGCGTACGCCACGAGTTTAAGTGTTGTTCATTTATAATATGTTTAAAGATTTTGGTTTTAAACATAATTTGGAAATAATGTACATATATACTTTTGTTTACATACTTCACATGAACTATTTAATATGTATGTTGATAGCTTTAAATCTAACAGGCATTCATCTGACTGACTGAAGGATTTAGTGTGGCTTTTGGACCAGTCTGTCGAATAGGCTTTGTCATTACTGATACCACCAAAACATGACCAGAATTGATCATTTAAAAGGATGTAAAAGTCATAACTAGGTTTTCATACAGGAGCCTACACAAGGGTTGTTACCTACTAGACTGCATGTCTTGGAATGGGCATGTAGGGTCACACATTTCACAATCTGTATGGCTCACAATAGCTGTGAGCCACTTGCATAACCATGCCCACTACTCAAAAGTATCACACACACACACACACACACACACACACACACACACACACACACACACACACACACAGTAAGAGCAGGTTCGAGCGTTAGCAGTGGAGCAGGAGAGCCGTGGCATCTGGCATACCCCTGCTGGTTTTGAATGTCTTTTGCCCCAGTGCCTCTCTGCTCTGTCAGGCATCCATATGAGCAATCACATTTGAACAGTGTCAGTTGAACACCCCAGTCCCACCTATACATTGCAGCAGTCAAAAAGAATTAGAACAGTACAAAAGAGCACCTAGGGTGGCAGATTACTCGGCTCGTGGGTTGATGAGCCTAAATTCAGTGATGTTTTCTCACGGTCTTATATTGTATAAAAACTAATGTGAAATATTTGACACCTAATACTCATTTCTTTTACAAATTTAAATACTTTTGAGACAAATGTTCAATAACTTAAACAAGAGGTTAACATTTAACAACAATATTTCAGAAAGAAAATAAATAAAAATCCAGCTGAATGTAGAACAAACAATGCTGAAATGTGTATGGTTGGAAACAAAACTGGCAAATAGCATCTAACATAAAGCAGAATTCCTCTCCAGTATTGCTTACAAGACACCAAAATAAGATGATCGGCAATACCCAGAAGATAATTATGAATAGCGAATTTTATGATCATGATAAAAGAAGTAAACATGATGTTCACAAAGATTTTAAAAATCTCAGCATGGTACAAAATATAGTAGAAGCACAAAAATATACGATAAACTTCCAATTCCTGTCAAATAACTTACTGGCGGCTCTTCCCCCCCACCCCACCCCCCACCCCTAAAAAAGAAAAGAAACGTTGTCTTCCAGATAGTTCTTTCTCTTCTTTACAGTAATATTTTAATGGTGTGTTATGCTTTTTGCGCTGTGTTTAATTTTAAACATTACTATGTGAGCGTACTATGTAGGACTGGTAAATTACTTATAGACAGAATTTTTTATGTAAGATCTATCTGAGTACCCAATGCTGTCCGGGTATATAGTTCCTACTTTTTTATATTAGTACATCTCCTTCTTCCTCTTCTCTGTGTGGATTCACTCGCCCCCTCCCCCCCCCCTCTCTATGTCCACCTCCTTCAACTTCTCCTTCTTGCAACATCCCCCCCCCCACCCCCCACTCTGTCTCTCTCTGTAAATGTCTTCCTGT
The DNA here is from genome assembly GCF_023864275.1 of Schistocerca cancellata. Lineage (NCBI taxonomy): Eukaryota > Metazoa > Arthropoda > Insecta > Orthoptera > Acrididae > Schistocerca > Schistocerca cancellata. The sequence continues at coordinate 177,280,296 of NC_064635.1, forward strand.
CCCCCTTTCTCCCCATCTGTTCCTCCCCTCTCTCATACCACCTGCTCCTTCCCCTGTTCATCTACTCCTTCCCCCCCCCCCCCCCCCCCTCATCCATTTCCTCCTCCCCGAAGCACCTTCACTGCCCCTCCCCTGTCAGCCTATTGTTACACGATATGGTTCTTGGCTTAATGCTGCCGAGTATTACCACCCCAACTAAACCAAAATAAAGACTATTTTTTAAGCTTGATGTCAATGAAGGAAGTGCTATCAAAGGTATGAAAGCAGTTTTTATATATACCTTGTCTGGAAACATGGCATACATCAATGCCAACTTTCCAGTGGTATCAAAAGCCATCACAAAACTGGAAACAGCTGGCACTCAACTGTGTGACACACTGGATATTACACAACATGTGTATTGAGTGATGTGGGTGAAGCTTGTGGATGACAAAGTGAACAACAGATTGTGAAGTGCTCTCCAGTGGAATCCTGGATATTTTACAATGAGCAAAGTTAATGACAGACTTTCTGGGAATGCCATAATATTTGGAGACAATGAAACAAAGATGGCCTGTAGTGCCCTTTCCACCCTCAAACATGCCACTGTGAAGCCTTGTAACGTGGGGAGGAGATTTTCCAGGTCCGAAACTGCCCTCAGCGACAGCGATCTTTGAAAATGGAAAACCAGATAATGCTCCTTGTGAATCTGCAGAAACTGAAGGCTGACAGGATGAGCTAACTAATTTGGAGTACTTTAAACAAGCGAATTTATTTTTGGGATAGGTGATCTTGTTTTCACTGTACTTCATGGTTTTTAAGACACATGCAGACTTTCCAAAAATAAGTACTAGTTTGCTTCAGACACTGCAAAAAGTAAGTACTGTACTTAGAATTTGTTCTTGAGAGAATTTTGCATTACATTGTACTTTAAAAAATCAAAAAGAATGATTCTGAATGAACTTATATGAAGTCTTAATTTTACATTATTTTGAAGGTCAGATGTATAGTTTTAGGTTATAAATACTTGCACATTTCACTGTTGTTTAGGTCACTAAAATCTGAGCTCTAGTAATATGTGTATAAATTTTGACTGAAATCTATCCAGGGGTGTAGGGGAAGCTTTTTACATGTGGCTTTTCCTGAGTATGCTATTGTCACATGAGGCAGTTAGAGGCACAGAAGTGTAAGTGGTTTGCCGAGGTATGTGCAACAAATTCCTCAGTCTGTGATGCTCCCCATTGCCTTTACGGTAGTGACAGTGCAAGCACCTGAACAAAAACAAAAACATAATCAACTTTCAGAAGTATATCATGATGTACACCTCACTGAAGACCATTGATCACAAGTTTCTGATTTCAGGCCCCTCCTGTATAGAATGTCTTATGATACTACCCTTTATGATGACATTCATTTTGATTCCACTAGCTTAAGTTGATAAAAGATTGGTCACTGAAGATCAGTGATAATGGAGTTAAATTTACTGTCAGCACCTGCCGTAACATAGAAATATCAGAATCTGCAGCAGTTACTTCCATTTGTGCCTCCAATTTACCATCCTTTCTATACAAATATTAACCAGAAACCAAAAACATCTGTTTCCAAAGCACACTGGAGATAACCAGTAAGCAGAGGACCAAAGACACAACCTGCTAATGAATTTGTTCCTCCTGATGATGACTTGCAGTAGACATCTCCTGTAATAAAAACAAATGGGAGTTTATATATGCATACGTGCGAAGAGATTGCTTGGAAATTCATATTTCTGTATGTAATGTTGTTTATTCATTTACTTTATCCACTCCATTATCTGTATAGCAATAAAAGTTGTATGTATGGGTTAATGTAATACCTCAAAATGGGACAGAATATTGTATTACATTGTTGTGTGTCATCCCAAACCAGATATGAATGATGAGAGTCAAAGAGATGTTACTGAAACCCTTGGAGGCAAAGGGTTGTAAATGGTAACTAGATTGTATGTAAAAACATTAGTGAGCACAACATTCTGAATTTAATTTACTGATATTGTATGTACAGTTTTATTAAAAACCACTGCCTATGTTGGTAATGGTTGACAATATAACACACAAAAATAGAATTTTAAATCTAATACAAACTTTGAAGCTCATTTTCTCATAATCATGATTTTGTCATTTACACCCTTTGCTTTTAATTGCCTCACTTATATATAACATATTTCACTCATATTTGTACATATATATTACTTGTGCCTCTACTAAATTTTGCCCTGCAGTTATGTTTCCACACAATTCAATGTTTATGATGACATACCTCTTGAACTATGTGTCATACAATCATATATTGTTGCAGGTTCATTCAGTGGCATATGTGAATAATGTCTTCAAAATGTGTTGTGAATAGAGTTTGTAGTAAAGAACTAATGAATTAAAGTATCATGTGATGCAGCAGTTTTACTACATGAGTGACAAAAATGTAGTGAATTACGAACTTTTTTCATTAATTATTGGGTTAAACTATGAGCAAGAAAAAGTCTTGAAACAATTTGAAGTTATGTGCTGAGTTAATTGCAAGTCACTAAATAATTTCATTCTCAGGGAGTGGATGTATACTGTATATGTCTGCTATTTGTGCAATGTGACTTACCATACTTTTTTATCCCACCACTTTGAGAGGGAGGTGACTTTTACCCCCACAGTAGTCATTTCTAGACAGTGAGTGATATGTGTACCAAGTTTAGTTGAAAACAGTCCAGAGCTTTAAGAAGAGATGGGCAACACACGTACCCACATATATACATCAACTTTTCTAGCATGTATGGAGTACTTTCTGTAGCTCTGCTTTATAAATTTTATAAAGTTAGTTCCTTACTTTATGAGTCATCATTGTGGTGGAACTGGAGGACAGTTGTAATATCTTACTACAAACAAAAATACAAAAGGACTATGTTCTACATCCATGATCTGTGGAACATGAAAACAAAAAGAAATAAAATGTTGCATAATGGTATGAATTCATGAAACAGGTTGTAATATTGTGTAGTTTTGCTCTATTGTTAGGTTTATCTGTACAGACTATAGCTTTCTCCGAGGACCTTCAGATCTGATTTAATATTGTGTAGGTAGTGGTTTCCCTTTATGATCTCATATGCAAAAGTTGAATGTGTATTACCATTTTCTAATGCTCTTACATCAAATATATCTACAAAGATTATAAGTTCTGCATGAATGGCACATGCTGTCATGGACCACAAATTTCTTATAGCTGCCAGCCTTGTTGAATTTCTCTTGGCTATCGTTTTTTGTAGGGAACAATGAAAATAATCTATTATTGATAATATAATGTAAATGGATAGATAAAAAATGTACTCACCAAGCAGCAGCAGCAGGGAAACACACAAAGGGTTTAATTTTTACAAGTTTTTGCAGCCAGTGGCCCCTCCTTCTGGCAAAGGAGTTGAAGGGGAAGGATAGGGGTGAAGGAAAAGGAGTGGAAAAGTTTAAGGCAAGGGATGCATTTCAGAAAAATTGCCCAGAACACTGGGTCAGAGGAGACTTGATCTATATTGTGTATGTATTACACTGTTCATTCCATTCAATAGAGCCTATAATGCTTCTTCACTTTCACTGAGAATATCAATATCATCAGTCAATCTTATCACTGATATGTTTTTGGCTTAAATTTTAATCCCACTCCTGAACCCTTTTCTGTCATTGCTTCTTCGATGTACAGACTGAATAGTAGGGGCAAGAAACTACAGCCATCTTTTAGACCCTTTTTGATGTGAGCCCTTTGTTCTTGTCCTCTCATCACATTCTCATCTCCTCTTGGTTCTTCAACATACTGTATATTACCTGTCTTTCAATACTGCTTATTCATACTTATAGGATTTATGGCTCAGTTCCTTGAAATCAGTTTCCTAAAGCAGTATGATGCAATTGTCAGAAAAATCTTGAAAAAATCTACTTTGAATATCAAAATACTTTCAAGTGCTATTAAATATTCGGCATTCATGAAGTCACTGTACACTGGGTTATGGACAACAAATGGATTATGTTGGAGGTTTGAAACAAAGATGGCAGAATAAACACTGGCAGAATTGCTTTTCCATAGGTAAGCAATTATTTTTAATTCATTTTATTGTTGCATAACATTTAACTCTTTCATTCAGTTGATTAAAGTTGTTAAATGTGATACTTACTGTTTAGAGGTTCAATTGTTTTTAAATTATAGTGTTTACTGCTGAGAAATGTATTTTACAAATTGAAATTTGTTTGACAAGGCAAAAAAGACACACGTTTAGTGCATAAGGCATTTGCTGAAAATTTACTGGAAACAGCAGTAGCTCATCATACTGCAGTTCATTAACTTACTGAGAAATTTTGAGAGACAGGGTCTGTGTTAGTTGGTGGATGAAGTGGAAGATCACCTAAACTAAACAAACAGAAGTTGTAGGATATTTCTGACTCTGTGAGGCAAGCCAGTGAAATCATTGTACAAATACTGAATCATTACTTTTATGCAGAAATAACATCAATTTATTTCTAATACTGATCAAATACTGTGTGAGGTAGCACTGTGGTTAACACACTGAACCTGCATTTGTGGCGACTATGCTTCATATCTGCATCTGTTCACCCAAATTTAGTTTTTCCACGATTTCCCTAAATCGTGAAACAATACATGCTTGTGCTCCAGTCTCTAATAACCTCAGTGGTGACATGGCTTCAAACCATAATCTTCCTTCCTTCTTTTTAACTGCTTGCATGAAAATTCCAATATTCACATTAAATTAGAATTTGGTGAAAAAAGTAAAATTTCAAATACAAAATAAAATACTTTTTCATTTCTCAAGATTGAACAGCGTTCTATGTCATTCAGCAGCCACAGCTGGACAGACAGCATCAAGATACAACATTATAAAAATACATGAATACAACTCTACTATGATAGTAATTTAATACTGCAAGACATATTTAAGTTATAAGTTAGATTACAATAATATAACAACAAATAAAATAGATGCAAGTATATAGTGAAATTAAGTATAACAGTTGCTGTTGGAATCATGGAACTGAGCTGCAGCTCATGTAAACACCATGCTATTGCTAGAGAAGAATTCTTCAGTATTGTAGAAGGGTTGCTCATTTAGCTTACACAAAATAGTAGTTTTAATCTGCTCCCATAGTAAAGGCTGAATTTCATCAGGTAGAACATTAAACAATTTTAGGGCCACCATTGGGAAGCTAATCAACACCTTGACATGTTGATACTGTCTTTGCGGTGAGTGCTGTATTTGTGAACTTCATTTCTCTTTCTGTAGATATTACTGATTTTATTATTATTTTTTTTTTTTTTTTTTTTTTTTTTTTTTTTTTTTTTTTTTTTTTTTTTTTTTTTTTTTGAACACTACGGAATTTTGGATATCCTTATTGAATTTTAATATATTTTCATACGACCAATAATTGAAAATAATAAGAAGTTATTGTTATTAACGTTTATGCATTTTCCATATCCTTATTGAATTTTAACGTATTTTCATATGACCAATAATTGAAAATAAGAACATGTTATTGTTATTAATGTTTATCATTCAATATTTCTTAATTTATATTTACATTTGTTACTAAATATAGGATTTGAATAAAATTAATACAATATTTTTTGTAACTTGAGAAATTAAAACCCATGATTATACATTGAAGAGCCATAGAAACTGGCCCATCTGCTTCATATTGTGTGGGGCCCCCACGAGTATGCAGAAGTGCCGCAGCACAATGTGGCATGGACTCAACTAATGTCTGCAATAGTGCTGGAGGAAACTGACACAATGCATCCCACAGGACTTTTTATCAATCTGTAAGATTACGAAGGGGTGGATATCTCATCTGAATAGCATATTACAAGGCGTACCGAATGCTCTGACGTTCTTGTCTGGGGAATTTGGTGGCCAGTGGAAGTGCTTCAACTCAGGAGAGTGTTTCTGGAGCCACTCTGTAGCAATTCAGGATGTTTGGGGTGTTGCATTGTCCTGCTGGTATACTGCCCTAGTCTGTCGGAATGCACAATGAATACGAATGGATGCAGGTGATCAGACAGGGTACTTATGTATGTGTCACCTGTCAGAGTCATATCTAAAAGTATCAGTGGTCCCCTATCACTCCAATTGCATCGTTACAGAACCTCCACCGGCTTAAAAAGTCCCCTGCTGGGTCCCTGGATTCATGAGGTTGTCTCCATACCTGTACACATCCATCTGCTCTACACAATTTGAAATGAGGCTCATTCGACTAGGCAACATGTCTCCAGTCATCAACGGTCCAATGCTGGGCTCAGGTGAAACGTAAAGCGTTGTGTCATACAGTCCACGTATTCAATATCACTGAATCTCTTCCCAATTAAAAGAAAATAAAGTAATTTCAACTGTCATACTCAAACAATTATACAATTGTTCAGTACCAGGATGAGAGCTGGCAAACTAACTAATCCTGTCTAGGCTCTGCAGGTCTGTGGCAGTGTAAGTGACAGCTCTTTTAAATGTCTGAATGATAGGGTGTAGGAGCTTTCACTCTTTTTCTTCTCCCTCACATCTCTCCAGCACATAGTGCATAATTTTATGAATCCCAATCCAGATTATGAACCTCCGTTTCCTTTTAAAAAGCACTCCATCTTCAGGCCGCAAGTGACCCATCAGAACCATCTGACTGCCATGTCATCCTCATCTGAAGATGGGGCTAGGAGGTGCATCTGGTCAGCACACCACTCTCCTGGTTGTTATGATGGTTTCCTTTGATCAGAGCCACCATTATTTGGTTGAGTAGCTCCTCAGTTGACATCACAAGGCTGAGTGCACCACAAAAAATGGCAACAGTGCATGGCGGCCTGGTTGGTCACCCATTCAAATGCCGGCTATGCCCGACAGCGCTTGATTTCGGTGATCTGACAGGAGCCGATGTAGCCAATGCGCCAAGGTTGTTGCCTGTTTCCTTTTAGTGGTTGTTGGAAATTGTGCTTGAACTATGCCGATCATGGACTGACTAGTGTCTTCATTCATTTCAAAATAAAACAACAAGCAATGCACCACACATAAAGTGAAGTGGAGTACCCAAACCTTTTGGTAATGACTAGCACACAATTACTTGTTGAATTTAATGAGATAGTATAGGTTGGACCTCTACCAATATCTTGTGCAACCACAGTTCAGGACACCCACCACCTAAAACTGTCACCTTAAGTCATCTGCACCGTGCCTGTGTTTAAACTTCACTCACATTTACAAGTGAGAGATACCGAAATAAGTATCCTTGGTATTTAAAAACAGCTATGAGTACTCAAGATGAATGAGGCACCGCACCAGGCTCTAACAGAATTCCTATACGAATGAGATTTTCACTCTGCAGCGGAGTGTGCGCTGATATGAAACTTCCTGGCTGATTAAAACTGTGTGCCAGACCGAGACTCGAACTCGGGACCTTTGCCTTTCGCAGGCAAGTGCTCTACCAACTGAGCTACCCAAGCACGACTCACACCCTGTCCTCACACCTTTACTTCTACCAGTACCTCGTCTCCTACCTTCCAAACTTAACAGAAGCTCTCCTGCGAACCTTGCAGAACTAGCACTCCTGAAAGAAAGGATATTGCGGAGACATGGCTTAGCCACAGCCTGGGGGATGTTTCCAGAATGAGATTTTCACTCTGCAGCGGAGGTAGGAGACGAGGTACTGGCAGAAGTAAAGGTGTGATGACGGGGCATGAATCGTGCTTGGGTAGCTCAGTTGGTAGAGCACTTGCCTGCGAAAGTCAAAGGTCCCGAGTTCGAGTCTCGGTCCGGCACACAGTTTTAATCTGCCAGGAAGTTTCATATCAGCACACACTCCACTGCAGAGTGAAAATCTCATTCTGGAAACATCCCGCAGGCTGTGGCTAAGCCATGTCTCCACAATATCCTTTCTTTCAGGAGTGCTAGTTCTGCAAGGTTCGCAGGAGAGCTTCTGTTAAGTTTGGAAGGTAGGAGATGAGGTACTGGCAGAAGTAAAAGTGTGAGGACAGGACATGAGTAGTGCTTGGGTAGCTCAGTTGGTAGAGCACTTGCCCACGAAAGGCAAAGGTCCCGAGTTCGAGTCTCGGTCCGGCACACAGTTTTAATCTGCCAGGAAGTTTTAGAATTGCTATAATATGTTACGCTTAGTTAATTTTTTGCCTTGCTGATATTTAAGGAGAATCTTACACACACAAATCAGTGCCATGTGACAGGAAAAGTGTACATCTTACTTCTATGTACAAAGAGAGTAAAAGATTGGATGCACTGAATTATACAGCAATATTGCTAACATCCATTTGTTGAAGGATCCAAGACCATATACAAAGCTCACAAGAAGACCATATGGTTGCTCTGCTAGCTTTAGTTTTTTTCATTGGTATAGCCCTTGAACCTTAGTGCTTACACATCAGTTTCCTATTTGCAAATCATTAACATAGTTGTTAGTAGCTGAGTGTGTAGTTTAAATAATTATTAATTGTATAATCAAACTCAAATTCAAACTGAAACGCTGTCTGAACAGGCCTTGGAAAACCCAACTGTACCAATGAACCATGGTGTCACCCTCAACGGTAGAGTCACTGGATGAAGATATGGAGGGGCATGCAGTCATCACAGCATTCTCCCAGCCATTGGCAACTTTAATGACTAGAGCTGCTGATACTCAGTCAACTAGCTCCTCAGCTGGCCTCCCAAGGACTGAGTGAAGCCTGTTTGCGACAATACGTGGCAGATGTGGATGATCACGCACCCAAGTGCTAACTTAGCCCGATGGTACTTAACTTGGTGGTCTGATGGGAACTGATGTTTCCACAGTGGCAAAGCCATTGGCAATTGTCCACTGAAGTGCCAAAGAAACTGGTATAGACATGTGTATTCAAATACACAGATATGTGAACAGGCAGAATATGGAACTGCAGTGGGCAATGGCCATTTAAGACTAGTGTCTGGCACAGTTGTTAGATTGCTTACTGCTGCTACAATGGCAGATTATCGAGATTTAAGTGAGTTTGAACATGGTGGTATAGTTGGCGCATGAGCAATGGGACACAGCATCTGTGAGGTAATGAAGAAGTGGAGATTTTCCCATACGACCATTTCACGAGTGTACTGTGAATTTCAAGAAGCCAATAAAACATCAAATCTCTAACATCACTGCAGTAGGAAAGAGATCCTGCAAGAACAGGACCAACAATGGCTGACGAGAATTATTCAATGTGACAGAATTGGAACCCTTCCACATATTGCTGTAGCTTTCAATGCTGAGCTTTCAGCAAGTGTCACTGTGGGAACCATTCAATGAGACATCATCCATATAGGCTTTTGGAGGCAAATGCCCACTCATGTACCCTTGATGACTGTATGACACAAAGCTTTACATTTCACCTGGGCCAATCAGTATCAACAATGGACCGTTGATGATTGGAAACATGTTGCCTCGTCGGACGAGCCTCATTTCAAATTGTATAGATCAGATGGACATGTACAGCTATGGAAACAACCTCACGAATCCAGGGACCCTGCATGTTGGCAGGGGACTTTTTAAGCTGGTGGTGGGTCTGTAGTAGTGCAATTGGAGTGATAGGGGACCACTGATACTTTTAGATATGAGTCTGTCAGGTCACATGTACATAAGCATCCTGTCCGATCACCTGCATCCATTCATGTTCATTGTGCATTCCGACAGACTAGGGCAGTATCAGCAGGACAATGCAACACCCCACACATCTTGAATTGCTACAGAGTGGCTCCTGGAACACTCTCCTGAGTTGAGCACTTCCGCTGGACACCAAATTCCCCAGAATGAACGTTATAGCATATTTGGTGCACTTTTTAATATGCTACTCAGCAGAGATCACCACCCCTTCATACTCTTACAGATTGATAAACATCCCTGCAGCACTACTGCAGAAATTACTTGAGTCCATGCCACATTGTGCTGTGGCACTTCTGCATGCTCGTGGGGGCCCTACACAACATTAGGCAGATGGGCCAGTTTCTTTGGCTCTTCAGTGTATAATCATGGGTTTTAATTTCGCAAGTTACAAAAAATATTTTATCAATTTTATTCAAATTCTATATTCAGTAAAAAATGGAAATGTAAACTAAGAAATATTGATGATAAAAGTTAAGAACAATAACATGCTCTTATTTTCAATTATTGGTCATTTGAAAATACATTTAATTCAATAAAGATATCCAAAATTCCATATTGTCAAAAAAAAAAAAAAATACATCAGTAATATCTACAGAAAGAGAAATGAAGTTCACAAATGCAGCACTTGCAAACAAAGGCAGTATCGACATGCCAAGGTGTTGATTAGCAAAGACACGAAACAGCTTCCCAGTGGTGGCCCTAAAAGTGTTTAATGCTCTACCTGATGAAATTCAGCCTTTACCTTGGGAGCAGTGTAAAACTACTATTTTGTGTAATCTAAAAGATCAACCCTTCTACAATATTGAAGAATTCTTCTCTAGTAATTACATAGTGTTTACTTGAGCTGCAGCTCAGTTCCACGATTCCAACAGCAATCGTTATATTTAATTTCACTATATACTTGCATCTATTTTATTGTTGTGATATTATTGTAAACTAATTTATAACTTAAATATGTCTTGAAGTATTAAATTACTATCATAGTAGAGTTGTATTCATGTAATTTGATAATGTTGTATCTTGACGCTGTCTGTCCAGCTGTGGCTGGTGAATGACATAGAATACTGTTATATCTTGAGAAATGAAAAAGTATTTTATTTTGTATTTGAAATTTTATATTTTTTCACCAAATTCTAATTTAATGTGAATAGTTTCATGCAAGCAGTTAAAAAGAAGGAAGAACATTATGGTTTGAAGCCATGTCAACACTGATGTTTTTAGAGACTGGCACGCAAGCGTGAATTGTTTCATAATTTAGGGAAATCGTGGAAAAACTAAATTTGGATGAATAGATGCAGATATGAAACACAGTCCCCACAGATGCAGGTTCAGTTTGCTAACCACAGCGCTACCTCACACAGTATTTGATCAGTATTAGAAATAAATTGATGTTATTTCTGCATAAAAGTAATGATTCAGTATTTGTACATTGATTTCACTGGCTTGCTTCACAGTGTCAGAAATATCCTACAACTTCTGTTTGTTTAGTTTAGATGGTCTACCACTTCATCCACCAACTAACACTGACCCTATCTCTCAAAATTTCTCAGTAAGTTAATGAACTGCAGGATGATGAGATACTGCTGTTTCCAGTAAATTTTCAGCAAATGCCTTATGCACTAAAGGTGTGTCTTTATTGCCTTGTCAAACAAATTTCAATGTGTAAAATACATTTCTCAGCAGTAAACACTATAATTTAAAAACAATTGAACCTCTAAACAGTAAGTATCACATTTAACAACTTTAATCAACTGAATGAAAGAGTTAAATGTTATGCAGCAATAAAATGAATTAAAAATAATTGCTTACCTATGGAAAAACAATTCTGCCAGTGTTTATTCTGCCATCTTTGTTTCAAACCTCCAACATAATCCATTTGTTGTCCATAACCCAGTGCACAGTGACTTCATGAATGCACAATATATAATAGTGCTTGGAAGTATTTTGATATTCAAAGTGGATTTTTTCAGGATTTTTCTGACATTTGCATCATACTGCTTTAGGAAACTGATTTCAAGGAACTGAGCCACAAATCCTATAAGTATGAATAAGCAGTATTGAAAGACAGGTAATAAACAGTATGTTGAAGAACCAAGAGGAGATGAGAATGTGATGAGAAGACAAGAACAAAGGGCTCTCATCAAAAAGGGTCTAAAAGATGGCTGTAGTCTTTTGCCCCTACTATTCAGTCTATACATTGAAGAAGCAATGACAGGAAAGGGTTCAGGAGTGGGATTAAAATATAAGCCGAAAACATATCAGTGATAAGATTCACTGATGATATTGATATTCTCAGTGAAAGTGAAGAAGCATTATAGGATCTATTGAAAGGAATGAACAGTGTAATACATACACAATATAAATCAAGAATATACTGAAGAACAAAGAAAGCAATGAGGAGTAGCAGAAATAAGAACAGCGAGAAATTATAGGAAGTAAAAAAAAAATATTCTGCTACCTAGGGAACAAAATAACCCTTGATAGATGGAGCAAGGAGGACATCAAAAGTGGACTAGCACTGGCAAAAAGAGTATTCCTGGCTGAGAGAAGTCTTACTAGTATCAAACATAGGCCTTAATTTGATGAAGAAATTTTTGACAAGGCACATTTGGAGGACAGAATTGAGTGTAGTGAAACACAGAAAACCAGAGCAGAAGAGAATCAAAATGTAAGAGACACAGTGCTGCAGAAGAATGTCGAGAATTAGGTTTACTGATAATGACTGAGAAGGTTCTCCCTAGAATTGGTGATGAAAAGAATATACGGAAAATACTGAAAAGAAGAAGGGCAGGATGATAGAGCATGTGTTAAGACATCAAGGAATAACTTCCATGGCACTAGAGGTGGCTGTAGAGGGTAAATATGGTAGAGGAAGACAGAGATTGGAATACATCCAATAAATAATTGAGGACATAGGTTGCAAATGCTACTCTGAGATGAAAAGGTTGTCACAGGAGAAGAATTCGTGGTGGACCATGCCTAAACCAAAAAACCAGTCAGAAGACTCATAAAAAAAATAGAAGATTTCAGAACAGTCCATAAGACCCACTTGTCAGTCTTTATGGTGTTCCTAGAGGAGAAAAACATTCTGTCAAAGCATCAACACAGATTAAGTAAAAACCACTTTTGTGAAACACTATATGGTCTGCCTGTACACAGTACCTTGCAATCAATAGTGTAGATTCTTGGACCAGGAACTTGCAGTCTTCTTATATATCAGAAAGGCATTTATAACCATACCACATCAATAATAGAGAAAAAAGATATTATCATACAGAATATCTTCACAGGTACATGATTGGCTTGAATATTCTTTTATGTACTAGGAATCCAGTTTATTATATAGCATGGTCAATGTTCAAAAGGAATAAAAGTAATTAGGTTGGTGCACAACTTCATAGCATTTTTGTTTTGCATGTTGGTACTGCTACATACTTATTTACCGACTGTCATTTTTTATTTGTAGTTCACTGTTGCTATTTGAGTTTAAATTTTGTAATTTGCAGATGAGCTGTGGATTCTAGAGAATTGAGTGTCAAGTAAAGAAATTGGAATATTTTGACATATTCATCTGTTTGAGTTCAATAAATGGGCAACAGCAGTGAAGGCAGCCTTTTGTACCATGTATGAGGTTGATGACATTGGGCAGATGATAGCAAGAAAATGGTGTCAGGTTTTAAGGATGATTGTTTTGACGTTAATGCTTCTCCATGTTCAGGAACACCTTTGATGAAGATCATTTAAATGCCTTAATCCACAATGATCCACATCACTGAACTTGAGAACTGGCAAATATGATGAACTGTTATCATTCCACTATCGTGTGACATTTGAATGCAATGAGAAGGTTTAAAAACTGGATGTATGGGTGTTGCATGCTCCAAGCCAAACTCACAAAAATCAGGAGGTGGCCATACATGCACCTCTGCTAGCTCGTCATCAATTGGCTTATGAATGACACTGAAATTCATATCCTATATCATCACTGGTGATGAGAAATGTAAGGAAAAGAAAGGAATGGTTGAGCCAAAACAAAGCAACAACTCCCCATAGTAAGACCTGCACGCATCCACAAAGATAATGTTATGTATCTTGTGGAACAGCGTCAATGTGGTGTGTTACAAATTGCTTCCCCGGGGTGTAACTATCTCTGCTGACATTTATTGTTACCAGCTGAGACATGTTGCAGACACAGTCCAAGAACAATGACTGGGAAGACTGTGTGAAGTGATACTGCTCCATAGTAACACATACCTGCATTCTGTCTGCCACACTGTTTAAATGTTAACTTGGGGGACACATTTACCATAAATAAATAAACTATAATATTACAATAGAGTTCTCAATCATTTCTAGCAGAAGACACTGACACTCACTTGTGCCATGGGAAAATCTTATTAATAATAAGATTTCAATAACCTGTTCTCTATGACAAGCTGAAGAACATACTACTGGTCCTCCTTATAAAGGTGCAGTCATAAAACTTGCAATAAATTTGAGTATATAATAAGGTAAGAGATACATTTTTTTTGAAGTTCTATCCAACTCATATCGCTGTATTGAATGCATCTGTGACTGATTTTTTACTATCATCTGTTTAAAACTAAGTAAGGAGTATAGGTTGCTTCTTGTCAGTCTCTTGTCTCATGACTAGCAGAATGTAAGCACACCATTTTCTTCCTTTCTGTAATTTTGTCATCTATTGTAGAAGTAATTAACCTGAGCTACATTTTATTTATGAAAAAATGTTCCACTATCCTTTACTAATAATATGTAAAGCCTCTTTACATTTTTCAGTTTATTAATAATGATGGGAAGCAATTGGGGTTGATGTTGATTGTATACCATTCATGCACCATTGCATGCACTCTTCATAAGCTGAAGCTTGTAATATAAATTCCTTGTCACAAAGTCTGCGTATAGTTTTTCTTGGTGTAATGCACATTATTCTGTTGTATTATACATCATATTAGCACAGTGTGCCATGACCAAGCTTTTCTGCTCCCTAATAATGACTCTTCACCTGGCTACAAAGGAAAAAAATTATTCCAGCAGGTTTGAGCATGTAGGAGGTCTAATTCCAAAGAAAATTGAAATTCTAATGATGTATATTTCCTTGTTATATTATATTTACTGTCATGTATCCGACTTCTGAGCAATAAGCATCTAGAGTATTATTTACAAGCATTTCATTTCATTCATGCTCCTTTAATGGGATACGTTACAAGCTTTGGTTATGGTGTTTGCTCTTCTGCACACACTTTTCCCAACTGTAGGTGATTTATTTGTGAAAGTTGCATTTTGGAATTTCATGAAATGCTTTACTTCAAAATTTGCCTTGTTGAGATTCTGTAATGCCTGCCACTCAATGGATTCCTAATCTGAAGAAAAAGGAAGAAGTCACTGGGTGTCAGGCCAGGACAATACAGGGTATGAGTCAAAATTTGATAGCCCAAAGAAGCAGCGTGTGTGATTGTGTACCATACACAACTGGAACACTGCCATGGAACAAAATCATCCACTCAGACAGCTTCGTGTAACATTTAATCCTAATAGCCCTCCATAACAACATCAAGAGCTTTCAGGAATATTCCACTGTGATGGTTCACTACTCACAGCCAAAATCTGTTGGAGTCACACCATGTTAGTCCCAGCACCTTGCCCAGTGATGGTCAGAACTTTGCCATTTTCTGCTTCCACATTTTCACTGCTTGCTTTGATCCTTTGTTTTACGGGCTTAGTGATGCATTCTTCTGAAGTTGTTAGGTGGTTATGGAAGCCTTTGGGGCTGTCCTGACACAACTGAAAAAAAAAAAGACAAATCTGCCCACCACAATTTCCTCTCCTGCACCAGCCTTTTCTTCTCAGAATACCAGTTGCGTGGCCTATGTCCTCAATTATTTGTCTGATGTATTCCAATTTCTGACTTTCTCTATAGTTTTTACCCTCTACAGCTTCTTTAGTACCATGGAAGTGATTCCCTGATGTCTTACCAGCCTTCAAATCATCCTGTCACTATTTCTTGTCATTGTTTTCCATATGTCTTTTTCCTTGCCGATTCTGCAGAAGAGCTCCTCATTCCTTATCAGTCCACCTAATTTTCAACATCCTTCTATAGCACCACATCTCAATTTTATTGATTCTCTTGTGTTATGGTTTTCCTACAGTCTTTGTTTCACTACCATACAGTGCTGTACTTCAAATGTACATTGTCAGAAATTTCTTCCTCAAATTAAAAAATATGTTTCTCAGCGAAAAATGACATTTTTTCTGGTGCTATTCTGTTTTTATGTCCTCATTGCTCCATCCACCATTGATTATTTTGCTCTCCAGGGAGCAGACTTACTTAATTGTGTCTGCTTTGTGATCACCAATTCTGATGTTAAGCTTTTCACTTTTCTCATTTTTGCTACTCCCCATTACTTTTCTCCTTCTTTGATTGACTCTCAATTCATATCCTGTACTCATTATACTGTTCCTACCATTCAGCATATCTTGAACTTATTCTTCACATTCCTTGAGGACAGCAGTATAATCAGAGAATCTTATCATAGATATCCTGTCACCTTGAATTTTAATCCCACTCTTGAATTATTTTTTTTATTTCTGTCATTGCTTCTGTGATGTATAGATTGAACAGTAAGAACAAAAGGTTACATCTCTGTCTTACACCCTTTTTAATCTGAGCACTTCATCCCTGCTCTTCCAGTCCTATTGTTCCCTCTTGGTTCTTGGGCATACTGTATCTTACCCATCTTTTCCTATAGCTTACCCATATTTTTATTAGAATTTTGAACAACTTGCACCATTTTACATTGTTGAACGCTTCTCCTAGATCAACAAAGTGTATGAATATGTCTTGATTTTTCTTCAGTCTTGCTTCCATTATCAACTGCAACATCGAAATATTATCTATCCCCACTGCCTTACTTGATCTTAAGTCTTCCAAAGGTCTTGTAAATTCTGATACTATGTTGGTCCCTTATATCTTCCTAATCGACTCCAGTTTCTTCTTCTATCATGTCATCACATAAGTCCTCCCACTGATGTAGGTCTTCAATGTCTTCTTTCCATCTACCCAATTGCTCCTTCGCATTTAAAAGTGGAATTCCTACTGCATTCTTAATGTTACCACTCCTGCTTTTAATTGCACTGAAGGTTGTTTTGACATTTTTATATGCTGAGTGAGTCCTTCTGACAATAATTTATTTTTCGATCTTGCTTTAGCTTCATTGCACGTCCTATTTACTTTCTTCATAACTGACTTGTATTTCTCTATTCCCGAGTTTCCCTGAAGATTTTTGTAGCTCCACCTTTTGTCAATCAACTGAATTATTTCTTCTGTTATCCATGGTTTTTTCAAAGTTACCTCCCTTGTACTTACATTTTTTTCCCAACTTCTGTGATTGCCCTACTGCGCTATTCATTATCACAATATCTATAGCTTCAGAGAACTTCAAGTGTATCTGTTCATTCCTGAGCACTTGAATATCCCACCTGTTTGAGGATTGATTCTTCCTGACTAGCCTCTTAAATTTCAACCTAATCTTCATTATTACTAAATTGTGATCTGAGTCCATGTTTGCTCTTGGGTATGCCTTACAATCAAATATCTAGTTTCAAAATCTCTGTCTGACCATGATGTAATCGAGTGCTTACTGTTACGAAGGTGGTTTGAAAAGTTCTCGGAACTGAATGGAAAAAAGTACTTACACCACTGAAATTTTTTTTATTGTTCAATGTAGTCTCCTTATAGATTCATGCACTAGGTCCAAAGATGTTCCAGTGCCTTGATCCATTCATTCACTTTTAATATGTGAAAATGTGAATAAAAAGTTGTGTTACGATCTAAAAATTGAAGCGAACAGGTCATACATTAGAAATTAATACGTACTTTTACAGAGATACGTTCAAAATTAAAATTAATTGTCGTTTTATGATCTACACTACTGGCCATTAAAATTGCTACACCAAGAAGAAATGCAGATGATTAACGGGTATTCATTACACAGATATATTATACTAGAACTGACATGTGATTACATTTTCACGCAATTTGGGTGCATAGATCCTGAGAAATCAGTAGCCAGAACGACCACCTCTAGCCGTAATAACGGACTTGATACACCTGGGCATTGAGTCAAAGAGAGCTTGTATGGCGTGTACAGGTACAGCTTCAACACGATACCACAGTTCATCAAGAGTAGTGACAGGCGTATTGTGACGAGCCAGTTGCTCGGCCACCATTGACCAGACGTTTTCAGTTGGTGAGAGATCTGGAGAATGTGCTGGCCAGGGCAGCAGTCGAACATTTTCTGTATTCAGAAACGCACGTACAGGACCTGCAACATGCGGTCGTGCATTATCCTGCTGAAATGTAGGGTTTCACAGGGATCGAATGAAGGGTAGAGCCACAGGTCGTAACACATCTGAAATGTAACGTCCACTGTTCAAAGTGCCGTCAATGCTAACAAGAGGTGACCGAGACGTGTAACCAATGGCACCCCATACCATCACGCCGGGTGATACGCCAGTATCGCGATGACGAATACAAGCTTCCAATGTGCGTTCACCGCGATGTCACCAAACACGGATGCGACCATCATGATGCAGTAAACAGAACATGGAGGCCGTTGGGATCCAGCACGGCGTTCCGTATTACTCTCCTGAACCCACCGATTCCATATTCTGCTAACACTCACTGGATCTCGATCAACGCGAGCAGCAATGTCGCGATACGATAAACCGCAATCGCGATAGGTTACAATCCGACCTTTATGAAAGTTGGTCACGTGATGGTACGCATTTCTCCTCCTTACACGAAGCATCACAACAACGTTTCACCAGGCAACGCCGGTCACCTGCTGTTTGTGTATGAGAAATCTGTTGGAAACTTTCCTCATGTCAGCACGTTGTAGGTGTCGCCAGCGGCGCCAACCTTGTGCGAATGCTCTGAAAAGCTGATCATTTGCATATCACAGCATCTTCTTTCTGCCGGTTAAATTACGCGTCTGTAGCACGTCATCTTCGTGGTGTGGCAATTTTAATGGTCAGTAGTGTAATAACTTGAATGTGTAGCAGATAAAAAAAACACGTTCAGTATTAGTACGTGAACCTATAGGAAAGTGTAAGAAATGAAAATGAAATAGATATTTCAGTGCACGAAGAAATAACTAAACACAGACAAACAAACACAGAACTGGATTTACTATTACATAATTTGACAGACTAGTGTGGGAAAATCAAGCTTGTTTTAATATCTAATAGTTAATGTGTAAAGCATTAGGGTCTTTGTAGCTAAATAAGTGTACACAATACCTTTAATCTATGTAAGGGCTGAACATTTTTGTACTGTAGCTGTTGCTCTCACCATAGCTCTTTCTAAGCAAAGCTTTTGCGTATTTATCGACAGAACTGAGCTACGTTATTTATTGACACTTTTTCATCTGAGCGTACTCTCCGGTAACGTATATTTCCGCAGTAATTGTACATTTCAGCAGACGCCAAGGATACGCATCAATTGTAATATACCACAGTATCAGTATGACTTGACTGTACAGCGCTGAGCGGCCTGGGTCCTTCGGCTATTGTTTAATATTGTCGGGCGCATTCGGTAACGTTGCATGTAAACGAGGTTTAGTTCCGCGTTTTGCCATCAGCTAATTGTAAAATAAACAGGTAATACGTAATTTTCATATCCAATGAATGTGCTCTAAATTAAAATGAAGATCACATTATAATATTAAATTTTTAAAACTAATATGAACGTCAGCAAAGTTTGTGTCTGGTTTTGACGGCAGAAAACTCGTTGACCGTATCTTCATAGTTCAGACGGTTATCAGCTAGGAGGTCAGCTTAGATGTGAAGAATGAACAAGGCGTTCAGTCTCTCCTCAGACAACGTAGAACGTAGGTATGATTTCAGTCTTTTAAGAGACAGTTTGTAAGAGCTACACATAGAAATATTCTAAGAGCAATGTCAACATTCGGAAACACGAACTGTAACCTTTGTTTCCGTAAAAATTTACTCATTTCGACTGGTATATCACTAATCTCAGAAGATTTTAAAAGTTCCGCAAAATGTACACATTCGCTAGGGAAGGAGGGTTCTAAATATGTGTCATACGACGCTTTGAGTTTTGCTGCACGTTCAGCACTATCGTCAGGTGAACTTACTGTTCTTAAGGTTACTGAAAACTGTGAAGGCGTCCAACAGTGTTCTGTAGCTTTCGTTCCTTCTCACTAATTCGGCGTACAAGTTGTCAAGTACTGGGAGAAATGTTTCAACTCTAAATTTTTCCCTTCAAGTCACAGTCCGCTTCTTCGCCATCATAAAGTTTGCGTTTTCGTGAACTTCTGTAGGTAAATTCATAGTCTATGTCAGTCACAATCTCCATGGATTTATTTTCAAAATAGTCGAACATGCCACGAATACATGCAGAAAATCCTACAAATGATTCAAATAATTCATGCACTATTTTAGTATCAATATTTTTTGAAATTTCAGATTTACACTATTAAATCTCTGGAGTATGTCCTTCCAAACTGTCATCATGAATACTGTTTCTTGTCTGATCAGTTGATACAACATAGCTGAAGCCTCATTTCGCACAAGCGGTTTCTCAAACATATTATTGGCAGTATGAGTGAGGTCATTGATAACGGCCTTCGAGTTTTCATACAGACTTACACACGCTTCTTCTCTTGCTGACCAATATGTTTTGATAAACTTTTTACCGTTTTGCTTCCTGGTTTCATGAAAGAAAGAAGTTTATCCCAACGTTGTGTAGAAGCAGAGAAAAAATTATAAAGGTTTTGCATTACACTGGAAAATGAACATGCTTCCCCGGAACAGCTTGCACCACTAAAAATTAATAGTCTCTGTTCGCTCTGATGAGGCATGAAACCATTACAAGTTAATGAAACATATTCAAAGAATGGCACCACGAAAGGTTAGTCTTGCTTGACTGTTGTTGTTGTGGTCTTCAGTCCTGAGACTGGTTTGATGCAGCTCTCCATGCTACTCTATCCTGTGCAAGCTTCTTCATCTCCCAGTACCTACTGCAGCCTACATCCTTCTGAATCTGCCTTGTGTATTGATCTCTTGGTCGCCCTCTACGATTTTTACCCTCCACACTGCCCTCCAATGCTAAATTTGTGATCCCTTGATGCCTCAAAACATGTCCTACCAACCGATCCCTTCTTCTAGTCAAGTTGTGCCACAAACTTCTGTTCTCCCCAATCCTATTCAATACCTCCTCATTAGTTACGTGATCTACCCACCTTATCTTCAGCATTCTTCTGTAGCACCACATTTCGAAAGGTTCTATTCTCTTCTTGTCCAAACTAGTTATCGTCCATGTTTCACTTCCATACATGGCTACACTCCATACAAATAGTTTCAGAAACGACTTCCTGACACTTAAATCTATACTCGATGTTAACAAATTCCTCCTCTTGAGAAACGCTCTCCTTGCCATTGCCAGTCTACATTTGATATCCTCTCTACTTCGACCATCATCGGTTATTTTACTCCCTAAATAGCATAACTCCTTTACTACTTTAAGTGTCTCATTTCCTGATCTAATTCCCTCAACATCACACCTTGCTTGACTAACGAGAGAGAAATGCTGAAAAACCTGAATTGGTCGACGCTTTAAAACAGACGAACATTATCCGACAAAAGCCTACTTACAAAGTTTCGAGGACCGGTATAGAGAGAATACAAAATTATTCTTCGATCTCCTACTTACATGTAGCTCCGATATGGACTAATTACTGCACACAGAGAGACATTTTAGTAATGGTTCCACCCGTGCTATTACACGGTTGGAACGGGTGCAAAGCATAATGCGTAGCACAATTCTAAATACCCTCCGCTTTGCACTTCACAGTAGTTCGCAGAATATGTATGGTGACACAGATATGTGTTGTCAGTTTAGTGACTGCGCTATCAGCAGTTGTAAGAAGATAATGAGGAGCACCTTTTCAAAACGCATTATGTCCACTGGTCGACAAAATTGAATTTGATATGGAATCCGGTATTTTATTACCCGCTCTACACACTCCTGCAATCAGATTGTGTCCAAACGCATTTTAATACCTTCAAAAAGAGCACTTGAAAGAAGCAGCATTTTGTCCTCTAGTATGATTGAGTCAAACTGCATTAATTCCAACAGTTGCCACTATTTTATTTTATTAAGCTATGTTGGCTCCAATGTAAGGCTGGCGGGCTAAAGCGAAAGGCTTTAACTGGCCAACAATGAACAGTTAATATTCGTTTTCAGTATTACAGCATTGTTGTATATACACGTTTATCATTCTCTCTGTAGACTTATAGAAGTCAGAGGTAAAAACGTTGTTGTGCTGAGAAGGAGAGTATTATAGCGAGTGTATGTGTGACTGTTTAAGAGGAAATGAATCGTGGAACGAGAAAGCGAATGAAGAGCAAATCAAAAACGGAACTAGAGTGTGAAAACAGGCAAGAATAAAGAGTAATAAAATTATTTTTATTTCAAAGCTATACAAATTCCAAGCAACCATGTACCTGGCATTCACTGATTTTCAAAAGGCCTTCGATTCAGTGAAACATAAAGTGCTCTGGCAGGTGTTGCGGAAGTATGGCATACCACAGAAGATCTTAAACATCATAAAAGATCTATATGATGGCTACGAATGCTGCATACTCCACAAGGGAAATATGACACAGCCCATAAAAGTAACAACTGGAGTCCGGCAGGGTTGCATTTTGTCACCAACACTTTTTCTACTCATTCTAGACTCTGTTATGAGAAGAGTCACAGCAGGCAGGAGACGAGGAATCCAGTGGGGGATCCACGAACGTCTGGAGGATTTGGATTTTGCAGACGACATAGTTTTATTAGCTCCAAGGCTGACTGATATGCAAGCTAAATTAAGCTTGCTGAAAGAAGAAGCAGAGACTGCTGGCCTCAAGATAAATACAAGCAAACCAAATGAAATGAGAGTAAATTCAGGTAACATGGAGATGCCCCTGTTAATAGGTGAGCAGCGAGTGGAGACTGTCAACTCATTCCTGTATCTGGGTAGTATAGTGGCGGAAGATGGCGGAGCTGGAGATGACGTGAAAAACCGCATTAAAAAGGCAAATGCTGCCTTCATACAATTGTATCCAATATGGAAAAATAGAAATATCACATACAAAACAAAAATCCGTATTTTTAATACAAGTGTGAAGGCCGGAAAGCTGGAAACAACCCAGTTACAAAGCTTCATAAATAGATGTCTTCGACGCATCATGAATATCTGGTGGCCAGAAAAAATATGTACTGAGGAGATCTGGCGAATAACAAACCAGATACCTATAGAAGACCAGATACGAGAGAGAAAGTGGGGCTGGTTGGGGCACACCTTGAGAAAACCAGATGGAGCCATCGAGAAAAAAGCATTGGAATGGAATCCCCAGGGGCACATGGAAGAGGACAGTGGAAGGGGAAGCAAAAAGAGTTGGCAAGACCTGGGCAGAATTGAGGCAAATGGCCAAAGATAGAGACGGATGGCGAGTTCTCCTGGATGCCCTATGCCCCCATAGGGGCCAAAGGAACTAAGTCAAGTAAGTATACAAATTAATCTATTTGTACTTACCTGCATGATTATTTCTCTTGTAACCTTTCCTCTTAGATATTGGGATAAGGATCCTCATCTCATGAGCTTCGAATCTCCTTACCAGGATAAAGTAGGACGCTTTTGCTGTTAGTCGATTCCGGTTAGCAGTCTACACAAAACTAAAAGGGTAGAGTTTGCTAAACCAGACAAAAAGGAACAAGTAAGCGCAGGAGAGTACGGAATGATCCGAAAAATAAACCAACTGCTCTAATAGTGCAGTATCATGTAAGTAAAACATCGTCAAATTTATGATTTGTTTACTCTTATAAAATGTGTTACAGGGATAATATTGTAATTGCTACCTTTAATTCTTTTCAGTTTTATTCAAAAGGTGGTAGGCTTCCTGTGTGTGCTGCTTTCTTCAGGAAGCTTTTCGGCATTGGTCAAAGAAGAGTGCATACCATCGCTTATGGCCTTAAAACAAGTGAAGGAGTGCTTGACAAGAGAGGAGGAGACCATAAAGCAGAAAAGTATAGTGCAAAAAGGGAAAAGGTAACTGAATTTATTTCATATCTACAAGCAAGGGAGAGTCACTACTCCAGAAATAAGAGCCAGCACGTTTACCTGCCATATGACCTGAGTATAAACAAACTTTTCCTCATGTATAACAATTCAGTCATATCTGATCTGAAAGTGAAGAAAACATTTTATACGAAAATATTTGATATAAAATTTAATCTAGGTTTTGGAACTCCAGAAAGTGATACCTGTAGCTTCTGCCATAGAATGTATCACCAAATGAAAACTGCTACAGACATCAACACAAACAATAAGCTAATGATTGAACTTGGGTCATATAAATTAAGAGCTAGAGCTTTTCATAAATTAATGAAGCAAACGTGTGACTGTAGCTTGACATTTGCCTTTGATTTACAACAGGTACAACCTCTCCCAAAATTATCTCTTGGCGAGGCATACTATTTAAGACATCTCTGTACTTCTTTTGTGTAACAAATGTGGCAGATACAGAAACTACATTTACGTTTGGAATGAAACGCAGGCAGGTAGAGGGCCACAAGAAAATTCCTCAGCCATCACCGATTTCTTAAAGAAATTTACCATTGACACATCTGTCACATTTCTCAACTGTTCGCGGATGGATGCGCTGGCCAAAACAAAAATCAACACGTTATACATGCAGTTGCTTTCGGGTTATTCAAAGAATCCGCAATGCTTGTGACTGATGTACCTCTCTGCTTTCCAGTTCGAGGACATTACATTTTAACTCCTGACAGAGTATTTGGACGAGTAGAAAACAAACTTCGTAAAATTTCAGAAATATTGAATCCAAACACGTCCGAGAATGTTCATGCAGAAGTGGGCGAAACAAGGATTTTAGGGAAAGACTGGGAAGTATTTGATTTCAAGGAACTAAGTATAATTTTTAGGCTTGTAGACGGCATCAGTGATCCATTTGAAGAAATATATGATAGGTGAAAGGGTGACTGATGTGAAAATCAAAACACACATTACCTACTATTCTGATGATACTTCAAAGGTCCGCAGCTCGTGGTCGTGCGGTAGCGTTCTCGCCTCCCGCGCCCGGGTTCGATCCCCGGCGGGATTTTCTCTGCCTCGTGATGACTGGGTGTTTTGTGATGTCCTTAGGTTAGTTAGGTTTAAGTAGTTCTAAGTTGTAGGGGACTGATGATCATAGTGCTCAGAGCCATTTGAACCTTTGCCATTAGGTAAACGTGGATACAGCTTGGTCAAAGTATCAAATATCTCCAAAGTGGATGGCTGTTAATCTGGGTGAAAGATTTAAGTATTTCATTTTCTCTCCAGTTGTCTCCATATTTAAGGCTTAGTAGTTTTTCCACATCGCCTTTCCTTTCTTTTTTCAATCTCATCAGTGATGATTGATGATGTGGAACAACTACTAAGCCTTAGGCATGAAAACAACTGGAAAGAAAATGAAATACTTGAATTTTTCAATCCGTTATCAGCCGTCCATGTAACGAACTTATTACCCAAGATACTATTTGTTATTGTTTAGAAGAGAAGCCTGTTTTGGGAAAAACATTGTGAAATTTGCTATTGTAAATGAAGCACATTTTCGTTTTTGTTCCTACTTCTGGTGTTAAAATGTATTACTGAATGCTAAAAAATGTATTTTCAAACAATAAAAAGTATTTTTACCAATTCTGTGTCACTGAATACTAATCAAAACGCATTATATCCAAAATAGCTTACATCAAAAGTCAGATTGTCCAACAGAACCCAACAAAACCATTCTGTCCGTCACTAAAGTGCTCATAGCTTGAAAGTATAAAAAGCAATTTCCTTGAATTAAACACATTTTGATCAACAGACCTACCTGAGTAGGTGGTGTAAAATTCGTGAAAATTAATCGAACATTTTTTTCGGTATACTTTTTTCGCTTCTCTTGAAAAATTTACTTTTTGGGACACAATGCGTTTTGAAAAGTAGCTCCTCTTATGCTGTAACGATCTAGACGTAGAAAAAATAAGCAAGAAAGTGTCATAATGGTGCAGTCTCCTCGATTTTATGTCTGGCGTCACGCTGGACATGAAAAAGAGAGCGCGTGGTTGGAGAGAATCGATGCCGCGGGAGCGCAGAGACGCTAGGGCCATCTAGTAGCTGACGTTAATAGCAAAGTCGACAACAGCGCGACTTGTGGACCTGGATGAAACTACTGCCTCTTAAGATTTGCTCGACCGCTTGGCATTAAGAAAAGAACATCTGCCAAAAACCGTCACAGAAAAACGATTAAATGAATTCTGGCAGACGGAGCGGTTTGTGATTTTGGTCCTAGTATTGCTATAAAATTTAATGAATAAGTAGACGATGCATTTACACGATCGCTCTAGACTGTATTGGCGCGGGCAGAACGAATCTATTGTGCGACCCTACAACTACAGCGAACAGTTTTCAGCAGTAAGTGCAGCGCAAAAGGTGTGCGAATGAGTCCCTTGTTTTCAAGCAACCTGGTCAGAAGCAGCCAGTCAGCATGTAGTGCCACTGCCGGGTCTGTCCGGGAATCACCTAGCTGCCTCTCGGCCGCCTAGGCGCACGCGGCGGTATGTGGCGCAGAACCGTCCGGGGAATCCCCGTTGCTGCCCCTAGAAACTTCTGCAGTCTCCCAGCTGCAGAGGGAGTCCCTGCTCTCTGTAGTAAAGCCTACAAGGTCTTATAACGGGCTGCAGGGACAGCACTGGCACACTTTGAGTCGATCGGTTGGATGCTGCGCATCGGTGGAGGTAACTACTACTTTTCTCTTGTAGATAGCACACTTGGGTTCTGTCCTCACTGTATATACGGTGAGTAAATCGTCCTTGGTCTTAAATGTCACAACCGTTAGAATTAATTTCGCTGGCGATCAGGAAACGCTTCGTTTCTTTGCCTGTTGAGGTGGTTTTTTTTTATTTTTCTTTATTGAGTTTTCCTCGTGTGGTTACCGTTTAATTCACAGTGTGTTTTCTAAATTCAGATTTCGTCTTTGCTGTCTATTTTCCAGCAGCATTTGTTATCCGTTTTACAGCTGTTGAACATATTTAGATATTGTCTTATCGTGTAAATTTTGCAGATACATAGTCTCTGTACCGTTTCTATCATTTCTGTAGTGACTTTTCTTTTCTTTATTTTTTTGCTTTTCTTGAATTATCTCCAATCTGTAATACTGTGTTATGCACAAAGTAACCAAACGTGTAAATTTTTACCTGACTGGTTTTTACATTTTTGTAATGTTAGTTTTTTGTTTCAGTTGTTTAAGGACTGTGTACCATTTATAATTTTTTTCATTTTCTTTTCCTTTCAAATTCTTTTGACATTTAACTGTGTCATTTTCTTCTTCTCTCTCCATACAGTTCGTTACTGCCCTCTTACAGCTTTTGTCCAAAAACGCTTCTGTTGTCAATGCATTGCGTTTAGAAAGTTCTTTCTGTTTTTTCTTTTTTATTCTTACATATTTAGAAGCGTTTATCATTCATTTCTTTGATACAGTTTGTTGGTTGTTCCTTTTCCCAGAGATACTTAAAGATGTAGTTTACTAGCCTGTCATCACCTACTCTGTTTATTCGATAAGCAATGTGCACTTTATTGTTCTTGTAACACTTTTAGTAGTCCAGAATGTTTCACATTTGTTTCGAAATTCACGTACATTCTTTCGTATTTATTATTGGACCCAAAGCTTTCCTTATATGTTATTAATAGATATATGAATAGTTCTCAAGGTTTTTTTTTTTTTTTTTTTTTTTTTTTTTTTTTTTTTTTTTTTAGCATGACTTCCTTGTTTCTTTTGAATGTGAATAATTAAGGAGTTTTGCTAATTAGAACTGATGTGCTAGCTGTAACTGGCTTCTTTCTGTAGACATTTGGCAAGCAGATTTCTCGTATATTGCTCTTCCTGCAGCTAACGATTCCTAAGGAAACTTTCGCGTCTCTACACCTTAAATTTCTTTGTACTTATTAGGTGTGACTTTCAGAGTATGATTTTAACTATCAATGTTTTTTATTCATCTCTTAAACTATAGCACTATACAATTTCTTCATTATGTGGTATCTTTATTTTGTAATTGGTTTCATTTGAAACTTGGTGTATTTATTTTATTTTATTTTTTTTTCTTGTGGGAGAGTGTGTTATGGAAGAAGATGTTCTTCTCGTTGCATTATATTAATTTGTGACCTCTGTGGTTAGTTAGAACCGAACGTTTCACACCAGAGGACTGTCCCCAGTGTTGGCCTACTTTTTCAATTAAATGCCCCTTTATTATCTGTGAATCGTATTGTCTATTATTTAACAATATTCGCGGATCTTTGTAGACATCTTCTGCCAAGTAATGGGAACAACCGAATGAAAGCGCTCGATTGAGTCTGTTAATGGGAAACGAACGACTCTTTCGTTCTTTTAGTTTTTCGTAGCAGTTGTAGTATTCAGTTGTTTTTTTCCGTCGGTTGTAGTTTTACGTATCTGTTGGATTATTTTCATGCATTCACCCACTTTTTCGACTGCAACCATCCTGTGGCAGTGACCGAAAGAAAATAGTTGTTACATTCTGTTGTAGTTTTGCATACTAAGTGAGTTATTCACTCCGTCTTTTCAAGTGAAACCAGTGTGTAGTTTTGTTCTGTCTGTTAAACGACGTATTCATCCGTTCTTTGAGCTGTAACCATTTCTTACTAGAGGTTGATTCTTTCAAAGAAAAAGACAGCAACCAGAGCGCCATAACCGGTTTCGAACCCACAAGTTCATCTTTAAACGGCTGTTCACAAGGTGCACATGTGTGTGAAGCTTACGTAACTTTTTGCTCTTTATAACCCCTTGTAGTGAACGATTCTTGGGATGGTTGTGCCCTACAGTATAAAATCGATGTTAGAAAAGACCTATTTAAACTTAATTATCCTTCATAATGATCGAACACAGTGCAAACAAATATTTTAGACTGAGTAGTATTAGTACTTACCTTGACAATCCCCCATAATTTTGTTGGAATCTTGCAGGTTTGCGCGGGATTTTAGAGGATAGTACCAGTATTCCTCAACTGGAGGACAGGAGAAATGCCGTAACCCAATTACCCTGAAAGGAAGAGGAGTTAAAATAAGCGAGCAAGTGTCTCGGTTTATCTGAAGATACTCAACCGTTTCTTAGAAAACGACGTGGAAAGTTTCCACGTAGTTTAGATTTCTCCGCAGAGTCTCTGAGGGGAAATGGTGTCGCGGTCTGTCAATTTTGCGCCTCGTTTCGAACCCCGAATATTGTTTTTATTTACTTTATCTTATTTTTTCATTTATCTTGCCGTATCCATAGAAGGTTACTATGTGATTGTTCCTTATCAGTTAGTGGCACAAGGGAATTACATTATTAGTAAAATTACAACTGGGTTTCACAATAGGTATCGTAGCTTTATTATGTAAGATATGGGTGTAAGGTATTTTCGGGGTTACAGTGTTTTTAAATTCTTTTTATTTCATTCTTATAGCGATTACTATACGCTAAAGCACCAAAGAACTGGTATAGGCATGCGTATTGAAATACAGAAGTATGTGAACAGACAGAATAAGGTGTGTACCGCAGTTGTTAGGTCGGTTACTGCCTTCGACCATAAATATAATAGACTGGCCCTGACGTCATTTTCGTGGCTCCAACATCTCTGGTCTAAAGTCACGTGAATGTTGGCAAAACATGGTTGTTTCGTGTTGCGCTTATGGCTGTACTCAGCGTTTTGTCGGGGGAAATGGCATTACATTTCACGTGTGTTTCAATGATAATGCAGATGCGTTTATTGAAATCTGCTGAAGTGACTTTTATATGTTTTTTGAAATAGAGTATCACGTAAATTAAAGTGTTGAAAGCGATGCCTGTAAAGTCAGACGCATATTACATTTTGGAACGTATCTGTGATAATTCAGTTACACAAGTAAGTATAACTGTTTCTCGTTCCTACTCATAGGTTCCCTAAGGATGAAAACCGAAGGCAGCTTTGGATACAGGCCCAGAAACGGAAAAACTTTAAGCCATCTGCACATACGCGCCTTTTTGTATATACAAGTGAGATTATAATAAGGTAAGAGCTCCTATAGTCGACACACGAAGAGAATTTTTTTCTACCTTCTAATACTATTAAATAAATGTAGGCTCCAAAATGATTTTCTGAAACTTCAGAGTCTCACGTTTCATCTAAAATATCATTTTTTTAAAAACTGATAGTTTAAACATTTGTAAAAATAGTAGGAACTGAACCTTTGAAGCGCACCTAAAATTGATACTCTAAAATGGACCTGCTCCTAATGTCGACAATTTTGGCACCTATAGTTGGCGTAATTCCCATATCCCATTTTCTTTTATAAGTGAGTAGAGCTCAAAACGCGGCGAATCTAATATTTAAAGTTGTGACACGAGCCCACTCTTACTGTTTAAAAGAATTTTAACGACATTTTACTTTAATTGATAGTTTATAGTAATTTCGTCCCGCTGCCCACCAGAGGGGCGCTCGCTGTATTTGCTAGATTTTATAAATGGTACTGTGAACAAATCCAGGTCAAATGTAGTTCTGACATAATTTTTCGCAAATAAAAAAAGCATTTTTTGTTGGAAGCGTTTGGCAGTCAATTGAGAAATGTGGGGAAAATACGATACAAACATACGATGGCAGACCGCTGATTTGAAATCCCGCCACGTTCTGCCAACAGTCACGTGGTTTATGTTCAAGCCACACCAGCCCTATAGCTTTTGCA
Source organism: Schistocerca cancellata (assembly GCF_023864275.1). NCBI lineage: Eukaryota > Metazoa > Arthropoda > Insecta > Orthoptera > Acrididae > Schistocerca > Schistocerca cancellata. The sequence continues at coordinate 177,310,789 of NC_064635.1, forward strand.
CAGCAAGGCCAGTCTACTATTATCTATGGTCGAAGGTTACTGGTGCTACAATGGCAGGTTATCAAGATTTATGTAAGTTTGAACGTGGTGTTATAGTCGGCACACGAGTGATGGGACCCAGCATCTCCGAGGTAGCGATAAAGAGGGAACTTTCACGTACGACCTTTTCACGTTTGTACCGTGAATATCAGGAATCCAGTAAAACATCAAATCACTGCGGCCGGAAAAAGATCCTTCAGGAACGGGACCAACGTGCAGAGAATCGTTCAACGTGATAAAAGTGAAACTCTTCCATAAATTGCTGCAGATTTCAGTGCTGGGCCATCAACAAGTTTCAGTGTGCTAACCGTTCAACGAAACATCATCGATATAGGCTTTCGGAGCCGAAGGGCCATAGATGTACCTTTGATGACTGCACGACATAACGCTTTACGCCTTGCCTGGGACCGTCAACATCGACATTGGACTGGAAACATGTCAGATGAGTCTCGTTTCAAATTGTATCGAGTGGGTGTATGTGTTCGGGTATGGAGACAACTTCATGAATCCGCGGACCCTACATGTCAGCAGGGGACTGTTAAAAAGTTGATGGTCCAAGGCGTCTTGTCACGGTTCGCGCGGCTCCCCCCATCGGAGGTTCGAGTCCTCCCTCAGACATGGGTGTTTGTGTTGACCTTAGCGTAAGTTAGTTCAAGTTAGATTAAGTCGGGTGTAAGTTTAGGGACCGATGACCTCAGCAGTTTGGTCCCATAAGATCTTATCACAAATTTCAAACTGGTGGAGGCTATGTAATGGTACAGTTGGAGTCAAATGGGACTCTAATAGGTGACACGTATGTAAGCATCCTGTCCAATCATCTACACTCCTGGAAATTGAAATAAGAACACCGTGAATTCATTGTCCCAGGAAGGGGAAACTTTATTGACACATTCCTGGGGTCAGATACATCACATGATCACACTGACAGAACCACAGGCACATAGACACAGGCAACAGAGCATGCACAATGTCGGCACTAGTACAGTGTATATCCACCTGTCGCAGCAATGCAGGCTGCTATTCTCCCATGGAGACGATCGTAGAGATGCTGGATGTAGTCCTGTGGAACGGCTTGCCATGCCATTTCCACCTGGCGCCTCAGTTGGACCAGCGTTCGTGCTGGACGTGCAGACCGCGTGAGACGACGCTTCATCCAGTCCCAAACATGCTCAATGGGGGACAGATCCGGAGATCTTGCTGGCCAGGGTAGTTGACTTACACCTTCTAGAGCACGTTGGGTGGCACGGGATACATGCGGACGTGCATTGTCCTGTTGGAACAGCAAGTTCCTTTGCCGGTCTAGGAATGGTAGAACGATGGGTTCGATGACGATTTGGATGTACCGTGCACTATTCAGTGTCCCCTCGACGATCACCAGTGGTGTACGGCCAGTGTAGGAGATCGCTCCCCACACCATGATGCCGGGTGTTGGCCCTGTGTGCCTCGGTCGTATGCAGTCCTGATTGTGGCGCTCACCTGCACGGCGCCAAACACGCATACGACCATCATTGACACCAAGGCAGAAGCGACTCTCATCGCTGAAGACGACACGTCTCCATTCGTCCCTCCATTCACGCCTGTCGCGACACCACTGGAGGCGGGCTGCACGATGTTGGGGCGTATGCGGAATACGGCCTAACGGTGTGCGGGACCGTAGCCCAGCTTCATGGAGACGGTTGCGAATGGTCCTCGCCGATACCCCAGGAGCAACAGTGTCCCTAATTTGCTGGGAAGTGGCGGTGCGGTCCCCTACGGCACTGCGTAGGATCCTACAGTCTTGGCGTGCATCCGTGCGTCGCTGCGGTCCGGTCCCAGGTCGACGGGCACGTGCACCTTCCGCCGACCACTGGCGACAACATCGATGTACTGTGGAGACCTCACGCCCCACGTGTTGAGCAATTCGGCGGTACGTCCACCCGGCCTCCCGCATGCCCACTATACGCCCTCGCTCAAAGTCCGTCAACTGCACATACGGTTCACGTCCACGCTGTCGCGGCATGCTACTACTGTTAAAGACTGCGATGGAGCTCCGTATGCCACGGCAAACTGGCTGACACTGACGGCGGCGGCGCACAAATGCTGAGCAGCTAGCGCCATTCGACGGCCAACACCGCGGTTCCTGGTGTGTCCGCTGTGCCGTGCGTGTGATCATTGCTTGTACAGCCCTCTCGCAGTGTCCGGAGCAAGTATGGTGGGTCTGACACACCGGTGTCAATGTGTTCTTTTTTCCATTTCCAGGAGTGTATATCCATTAATGCCCGTTGTGCATTCCGGCGGACTTGGGTAATTCCAGCAGGACAATGCGACAACCCACACGTCCATAATTGCTACAGAGTGGCTCCAGGAACACTCTCCTGAGTTTAACCACTTCCGCTGTCCACCAAACTCCCCAGACATGAACATTGTTGCGCGTATCAGGGATGCCTTGCAACGTGCTGTTCAGAAGAGATCTTCACTCTCTCGTACTCGTAATCACAGTGTCAATTCTCTCCAGCACGACTTCAGACATTAGTCGAGCTCATGCAGGCACTCCTGCGTGCTTGCGGGGGTCCTACACGATTTTAGGTAGGTGTACTAGTTTCTTTGGCTCTTCAGTGTATTAATTCTTACTTTTGATTCTTACATTTATTCCACAGGAAAATTTGTGGCATTCCCTTCGATGATACCGATCATAGAAACATTCGAAATTTAGAAAGTCCGAACACTACGAGAAGACAGGTTTCCCAAGGTGACATTTCTTCGTGTGACTATCATTCGGGAAAGAAACGTCGCGAACACTGCAGAAGATTTCACGCTTTGGCTTTTATTTCGCGCCAAACCACTTGTAGCGGTGTGGAAATAAGCATTATGCGTATTTATTCATTCACGTACTGAATAGATTAATTCTTATTTTCACCGTCTAAATCTGACTATTCCATTGCCGTGAATTAAGTTGTTCTAGGTGCAGCTAACATGTAAGTAATTAAGATGATGTATCGTTGAGGATACAAAATTGAGCATGCAAGTTCCCCTTCCTTAGGGATACAAGTATTACAATCTTAGACCTCAGTAAGGCTTTCGACACTATTTCCCATGAGATCTTATTTTCTAAGTTCAAACTATACGGAATAAAGGGCTCACAGTTATCGCTAATAGAATCGTACCTTGATAACAGACAACAAATGGTCATAATTGAGAACCAACTATCAGACATACTAAAATTGAAACCGGAATTATTCAAGGATTAGTAATACGCCCATTTCTCTTTCTAGTGTATATCAATGACCTCCCACATAACTTGCCAGACAAATCAATTCCATATGCTGACGACATCACCTTAATAACATCAGACGGAAATCTGGTAACTTTACAGGACAAAAATACAGACATGGTAGAAAACTCCACCACATGGTTGCAAAGCAATAAATTGGTCTTAAAGGGCAATAAAACACAGACAATATATTTTCATTTGAGTAAGTTGAAACCAGAAGGGACAGTAAACACACCTGTCAAACTGCTAGGAATTTATTTAGACCCGAATTTGAACTGGGGCGAACATACCCAACAACTATGCAAGTAATTTTTTTATTGCGCAAACTTAGGACTTGTGTCAGTAAGAGCCAAATGCTAGAGGCATACTATACCTTTTTCCACTCGCACCTGGTCTATGGCATAATAATTTGGGGGAACTCTTCAGGGGCTCAGGAAGTTTTTAAGTGGCAGAAGAGGGCAGTTAGAGGTATAAAGGGCTTACCCGACAATGAATCGTGCATACCAGTATTCAGGGAGCTGAAAATACTGACTCTCTCTGCAATATTCATATACCACTGTCTGATAGACATCAAAGAAAACCAGAGCAACTTCAAAGAAAGGGGGGAGGTACATTCACACAACACAAGAAATAAACATTACATTGACACACCCCAGGTAAGGATAAAGAAAACCCAAAACTGCCATACTACATGGGGATTAAGCTATTCAACAAACTGCCTACAACACTGAGGGAAATGCCAGTACAGCAACGAGGGAAGAAACTAAAAAAATTGGCTGATTATGAATACAACCTACAACATTCCGGAATTCGAGGAAAACTTAAGACGCCTCCAGAATGAATGATCATTATAGCATGTAGTGAAAATATAGGCGGTATCATATTCTGTGACAAATTTGATCCAAGGAGATGTATACTTTTCTGTATATTTTTTAAAAACTAATTGGTAGCTCTAAAAAAAAACAAAAAAAACGATGTATGTATTGTTTTGTGTTTTGGTACCTTTCCTTGTATTTTTTGACGCTGTCTATTACAACAGAAGTTGTTTAACGACAATAAAATTTTATTTTATTTGAAAAAAAAAAAAAAAAACTGACTGGCTGGCGTCTTGCGCATGCGTACCGCGCGCTCCACGCGATTCTCCTGCTGCGGCCAGGAAAGCAGCTGTTGCGAGGAGGTGGCGTGCATGCAGCGTGTTACTGCAGACCGCGGGCACCAAAGTTGCGCCAGCGGTGGGGTTACCTCCTGGCGACGACTGTATTCCTGGCGGCAACAGGGGGCTGACTGCAGTGGCGCCAACTCCGGCACGGAAAAAGGCTGAGTGAGTGACCGTGAAAACAAAACAACATTCACATAACTGAGGTAACCGTAGAAGACTGACAAGGAGAGATTCACAGCGGTGAGATCGACTTTTTGAAATCATCCGAATTATACGGTGATGTAGGTTTAACGTCCCAGGTTTCAAACTTTCATTTGCGAGTAATTGAAGAAAAAATTAGCGTACTATGCGATTGCAGTCTTTCTCGGCGTATGCCACTGATGAATTCTTCTCTGGTTATCAGCCGAGTGATGGCGTCGTCTTTGCGAGAAGATGATGGGTACGAAACTCATTGAAACGTTGTGACAAGACGACGCCACCACTCGGCAGATAACCCGAGAAGAATTCATCAATTAGCGTAATGCTCTTAAGTTTTAGAAAAGGGATATTAACACAGATTGTTTAAAGTACAAGCTTGACATCAAAAAGGTTGTGAACTGATGTTTTCAAATCTATCATTTTTAAATTTTTTGGAAATGATTGTGATCATTATTTTTATTCGATTAAACGGGTTTAATGTAATTTTTTTATTTCTAATGCTGTGTCACATCATTTTATCACCGTATTAATTTTTACAATTGCTCTCATTTGTCTTCCTCGACTAGTATTTCCACTTGGGATTTCTGTACATGTCAATTTAATTACTTTTTTATTTATCTGTCATAATACTTGAACATTTTCAACTGCCGATATATCTCTTTAAAAAAAGACGATTAATCGATTTATATTAACCGTGCGTTTGTATCAAAAATGAATTTTTCGTTGCAATGTTCTTTTTTTGGGATGGTTAATGTCAAAAAAAATATTAAAAACGTTACTTCTAATTCCGCTATGCACTAAGTAACACAGATGATGATTGAAACGAAAGAAAGAAGTATAAATAAAGCGAAATTCAAGGAACACGAGGAACAGAGATACTGAATGGAATAACATGGGCAAAAATATAAGATGATAAAACGGAAGAAATTAAATCGAAGTTAATAAATAAAATAATTAAAATCATATGCACACGTATTCCAAGTAGAAAGAGAATGTCAGGAGGAAAAAATGAGAGCAATTTAAAAAGGTTAATCAAAATGACGTGACAAAGCACCACAAATTTAAAAAAAAATATATTTAATCGAAAAAAATAATGATCAGTCATTTCGATGAAGATTTAAAAATAAAAATTCTCAGAACACCAGAGAAGAAGACGTGAGACCTGTACCTTAAATGTTACCGCTGTACGAATAGCCTCTGCAAGAGCCCGTTTTGTAAAGCTAGAGAGGATCAAAATTCAGAACTATTTTTTTTTTCTTCAAATGAGGGCCGATGAGTGTGAATGGCCGCAGTGTGTGAAACTTGGGACCTTAACCTACATCACAGTATAGATGATTTCAATTTCAAGAAGTCGATTGTACCACTGAGGACCTCTCTTTGTGAGTGAGAAAAACATTCACATAACTGACGTAACTGTGAGAGACTTGTCTCGGCTGACTGTCTCACATTAAGTGAAAGCACTCAAACCGGAAGATCGAGTGACACACGGACATGGCCAGAGTGATAGTTTCGATTGGCGGATAAGTTGGCATAAAGAAATCTTTTAGAGACAATATTACATTCAAAACTGCCTTTTTATTGATCGGTTTCGACAGGTAAGGCTGTCATCTTCAGATCTTCTAAATTTTTTCTGGTTGTACATAATGATCCATTGTGCATTCATTATTCATGCCATGCTAACATTGTAGTAGAGAGTACATTTCATATACCACAGATTTCTCAGAAATGTGCAATATAATCTCCATTAAAATGTTAACAGGGCATGAGTAATGAATGCCCTATAGAGCATCATGTACAGTCAAAAATGTTTCTGAAGATCTGAAGATAACTGTCGTCCCTGTCGAAACCGGTCAATAAAATGAAGCCGATCTGGCTATAAAAGATTTCTTTGAAGTACATACAGATTTCTCCTTCTCATGATGAGAAACTTTAAATTGGCTGTCGTAACTGGGGCCCAGATTTTAATGATATGGTACTGGGAAGAGTTTACTGTGCGTATAAAGTCATACCTGTATTTATACCTTTTTTTAGTAGTAGGACTAGTGGTGTAAAATGGTTGGGCATTTACGGGTTGGGCCAAATGCCCAGAATAAATTCCTGGGCAACTACCCAAAATTCATGAACACCTGGGCATTTATGCATTTTAAAGATTAATTGATAAGCGGCACTTATAAAACAATTTTTAGGGGATATTTTGTATTTGGAAGGATGTTTTGCAACACTTCTTCTGTAATGGTTGGGTAACCAAGCTGAGAAAACTGCTTGAGAGTTAGGGGGTGTGATATGTACAACCTATTAATGCATGTGTTGTTGAATGCAATGTGAATGTGGGGTTTTACTTTATTTAATTTTGGTTTCACTGCAAGGACATGCGAAGACACAGATCGTTATTAGATTTTACTGACACAAAAATGTAGCGTAGGATCCTGTTGAAGTTACTTAGACGAATCCGTGCTCAAAAACAGTTCATCATTATAGGTTATACACACACACACACACACACACACACACACACAAAAGTATTTCACCATTTTCAGTACGTAGGACCTACGTGTGATTTAATTTCGTCTGAGTGCAGGACAAATCTGTGTCCTATTGCAGGTAACATAAATCTTCTGAATAAATCGTTTGGCACTTTGAAAATAACAGTTTCCTATAGATCATAAATGAAAGAAAATGTTGCCGAACTCCAGCGTCGCCTGTGGAAAGACCGGGATTATAATTACGATAATTTGAAATTGCCCCTTAATTGCGGCCAGTTGTAGCCGTCCAGCGATATTCGGCTTGCTGCCGGCGCGGCGTCTGAAATTCTTTAAAAACAATGCGACAAGCAAACAGGGTATGTGGTGCAGGTTACAGTTAAAATGAACAACGGGAATACTTTAGATGTATATTGGAGCTCACTGTTCAAATAATAAAACTTGTACACACCTTATTATGTAGATTGCGCACAATGGCGTCCTATCAGAACAAGGCAAAGGAGAAGAGCCTTCGGCGCTTTTTTGTTTCACGCCGTTACCAAAAAGAACAAAGATAATAATAATAGTTATGTTACAGATAATAGTTTTTCTTTATAATCGCATTATTCCTTGACTTTCAATAGAGTTTCCTTTACATATGACAAATACAATTGCTTAATATCGTGGCAAAATGTTTAAAATTTATAGTTCTCATAATCTGGGCCATGGGACGTCATAAGGCTCTCTGGAATGCCAAGTTCACATGTTCTAATGTCCGGGCATGGCATTCTACATTACGTCACATGAAGCACTTTCACTTAAGTTTTCACTTCGCATCACAATATTTAACATAATTTGTCATAGATTTCTCTGATTGTCTGATACTTCGAGTTCACATCAATACACTTAACACCATTGAACAAAGTTACAAAATTTCAGCATTATTGGTACATATATTTTTGAACAATATATTTTATTTTGGCAAGGATAGTCTGTTATGAACTGAAGTCGCTCTCCATTCGGACGAGGGCCCCAAGGGAAACCGCAGAAAACCTAGGCGGAGCAAAACAGACTATCCTTTATCATCTATCTGTTAGTAGCGTTTCGAATAGTATAAGGTGTACATTCTTGATTTGCAAAGTTTGCATTTTTATCGATTAGATACATAATTTTACAGTTGTATGACAATGCCGTTGATCGATGGTTCGCCAATTGGAAGGCGTGGTCGTCGACCGTCGAATGTTCGTGGGACGTTGCAGGCTCGGCGTCGCGTAGTCGGTGCTGCGTCATCATGGATACGCACGGCGGGAACGTGCGTAGCTTCGGCGTGGAGGCAGGCACCGCCCCCCCTCCCCGCGTTGACATTTAACCGCGCTACCGTCCGCCAAGGCTGCATCGGCTTAGCCTCCTGCATTGTCGTCTCCCAGAACGGCTCGTAACGCGAAGGAGTGGCCACGAAACAAATTCCATTACGCGGTATTATTTGTTTAACACACAGATGGGAATTCGCTATGGGCAAAAAATGCACGTATTATTAGTCACTGCTATTGTATAGTTTATTACACCCCAAGTGCGTAATTCCAGTAATCACATATCTGCATTTACATACATATTCCGCAATCCACCATACGGTGCGTGGCGGAGGGTACCTCGTACCACAACTAGCATCTTCTCTCTCTACTCCACTCCCAAACAGAACGTGGGAAAAATGACTGCCTATATGCCTCTGTACGAGCCCTAATCTCTCTCTTATCTTTGTGGTCTTTCCGCGAAATGTAAGTTGGCGGCAGTAAAATTGTACTGCAGTCAGCCTCAAATGCTGGTTCTCTAAATTTCCTCAGTAGCGATTCACGAAAAGAACGCCTCCATTCTTCTAGAGACTCCCGCCCGAGTTCCTGAAGCGTTTCCGTAACACTCGCCTGATGATCAAACCTACCAGTAACAAATCTACCAGCCCGCCTCTGAATTGCCTCTATGTCCTCCCTCATTCCGACCTGATAGGGATCCCAAACGCTCGAGCAGTACTCAAGAATAGGTCGTATTAGTGTTTTATAAGCGGCCTCCTTTACAGATGAACCACATCTTCCCAAAATTCTACCAATGAACCGAAGACGACTATCCGCCTTCCCCACAACTGCCATTACATGCTTGTCCCACTTCATATCGCTCTGCAATGTTACGCCCAAATATTTAATCGACGTGACTGTGTCAAGCGCTACACTACCAATGGAGTATTCAAACATTACAGAATTATTTTTCCTATTCATCTGCATTAATTTACATTTATCTATATTTAGAGTTAGCTGCCATTCTTTACACCAATCGGAAATCCTGTCCAAGTCATCTTGTATCTTCCTACAGTCCCTCAACGACGACACCTTCCCGTATACCACAGCATCATCGGCAAACAGCCGCACATTGCTATCCGCCCTATCCAAAAGATCATTTATGTAGATAGAAAACAACAGCGGACCTACCACACTTCCCTGGGGCACCTCCCATGAACACTCACCATCGAGGACAACGTACTGGCTTCTTTTCCTTACATAGTCCTGCGAACATGGTTGCTTTTTTCACTTTTTATGATATTCTTAATGTTTCGCGCTATATAAGAGTCCTAAAGTCGTCATACGCTCTACACTTCACCGTATCTTAGATCCATGACTATTCACTGTTTATAACCTGTTCTAAAAACAACACTCCGAGCGCGGCATGTCACTCGCTGACCAAGTGTCAGCTTCGCGTTGGAATGTTGATTGTTGTCGCGCGTGAAACGCTGTCTATTCCAAATACATCGTTCGCACAGTTTACAGGAGACGAAATAAACAGTTTTTCCATACTCGCACTGTGTGCATGTAACATCTGTTCATTAAGGACGTCCGCTCAAAATGGTTCAAATGGCTCTAAGCACTACGTGACTTAACATCTCAGGTCACCAGTCTCGTAGACTTAGAACTACTACTACCTAACTAACATCACACACATCCATGCCCGAGGCAGGATTCGAACCTGCGACCATAGCAGCAGCACGGTTCTGGACTGAAGCGCCTAGAAAAGCTCGGTCACAGCGGCCGGCCAAGGACGTCCGCCTTAAGTCTGTACAAAGTACGGCGATCGCCCACTTAACATACTACAGATTGGGAATTACAGACTTCCATATAGTTCAAGTCACGGTTTTTATTGTCTCTGTGACTACACATATTTTCTCCACAGAGCAAGTTAATCAAAGATTCTGTCACATTATCTGTCATTTCTTTTAGAGGCAAGTGTTACAATTTGTGAATACTTACTTTCCGGTTCCGGAACTAGACTTCAAACTTCCAAAAATCAGCAGCCAATATGGCCTTGTCATTTGCCTCCCATAAGTCATTCACTGTGCACGGCTGGTCTAAATGTGGACAGATAAGCAGGTGTTGAGGATCCTGGACAGAGCCACACAGACAGAGAGTGTTCTCATTCTCTTTTAGGAAACCCCATTGCTGCAGGTTTGTCTTGCACTTTGGAACTTCTACCCTCATACGGTCTAGGGTTCTCTGTGTATGGTAGGTCTCCACCAGGCGCCAGTTCTTCTTTTACATCTTTATGGGGGTTTCTCAGGTCGATTTCCCACCTTTTCAAACGATTCTCTGCAGCCGACCCTTCCAGGGCTCGGGTACGTGACAGGAAACTTCCTCGAACAAAGCCATCGGTCGGCTGACTGGTGTCCATATAAAGGGTGACCCATGTCCTCTTCTTGCTTGGTTTTTTCGGCTTCGGCAGCGATGTCACGTCGTATGTTGTGCGGTGCGATCCCAATGATTAAGTACATCTTGTGTATTGGGGTTGGCCTCAAGCATCCGGTAACAATCCGTGCCATTTCATTCACCGCGACATCAACTTTCCTCGCGTGTGTTGATGCAGACCATACTGGAGCGGCGTATTCCGCGACTGACACACTGAGCGCAAGCGCTGAAGTTCTCAGGACTTTTGGGTTTGCACCCCAGGATCCGCTGGTTAGTTTCCTGATGATGTTGTTTCTAGTTGAGGCTTTTTCCCTTGTTGCTGTTGCAGATGGAGCTGACAGTGAATTACACAATTCGTTGCTTACGTTCCTGCGTATCATGCCACGTTTGCCTGACCAACAGATCATCAGGACCTGTACTCGGACTGTGGCCTGCCTTTACAATAATAATGGCTTTGCCATATCATACTCAACAAATTGCCAACATGTTTATATTTTCTCAGGACTGCTGTACATGTTCCTGTGTTACACAGTGTCTAATACGCGTTTCTCAAGCCGCATCTAAGTTTAGCCATGGATCTAGCAAAGCTCGATTGATTCTAAAATTGTTTTATCGAAATCTGCTTTGCTGATAACCTATGGTGTTCCCCTTGAACATGGGTTTTATTCATGGTCATCTTTCTTTTTTACTCTAGTAGTTGAAATATTACCAAATAAATGAGTATTAATATTTAATAAAATTAAATTTACATCTCTACTAAATCTTTCACAAGCTGAACCTTCCAATGAAATAACAGTCCTAACTTTACATTACAGTATGGAATTAAATCAAATGTTCGCATTAAAAATAGATATCAATATTCACTATTCTACTTCAGTTTCACGAACTTGTGTTCCTTCGTTACACTGTTCAGTAACCAATGTCTTTCCTATGCATCTTTGAAAAGCGAGTAATATTGTTCTTTTCTCAAGTACACTCACTGTGTCCTAAATACAGAAAAATATACCATGGAAAACACTTCTATGCCGGCCGCGGTGGTCTAGCGGTTCAGGCGCTCAGTCCGGAACCGCGCGACTGCTACGGTCGCAGGTTCGAATCCTGCCTCGGGCATGGATGTGTGTGATGTCCTTAGGTTAGTTAGGTTTAAGTAGTTCTAAGTTCTAGGGGACTGATGACCACAGTAGTTAAGTCCCATAGTGCTCAGAGCCATTTGAACCAAAACACTTCTATGCTATTATATACAGTAAAAACTCGATTAACCGTCACTCTTTAAACCGTCAGTTTCTGTTAACCGTCACTGCTGTAACAGCATAATAATACTGTAATAACAGAATGCTCTAAGGTGCAGTGACGCGTTCGCTTTGTTTATTTACTCCATTTTAGTGGGAAGTGAATGTACCCGCCCGCCATAGAATGGTACATAAAATATGACCTTCAGTTGACGTGCTGACACGTCTCCCCCTTTTCTTGTCTTTGTCTCACTTGTGAGTCAACAATCACCACTGGATCGGTTTCCAGTCGTGGCGGGAAGACTGTAATTGTCGCCGTGTATCTAGCGGGCTGTGCCGTGTTACGTGTTTGCCACTTGAATAAGCTTCGTTGACTAATATTTTACAGTACCGTATTTAGTGCAGGTGTGTGTGATACAGTGACTTGATAAAATGTCTGAAAAACGTAAACGTGTTGTTTTAGGACTTAATCAAAAACTTGAAATTATACTGTAACGCTACTGCCCGCTCGGGCGTACGTTAGCGCTTTAAAGCCTGTACTGTAATAAGTTCACGGGCTTCACCTTATAAACAAGGATTTTAGTACATAAGTTGACCGCGTGTACCTAATTGGAAGCAATTCGGACTTATATCCAGTCAGTAACTACAGTGATGCGTCAAGCAAATGTAAAGTATAATTACTCGTTCGCATGGACAAGAAATACACACAGTAGATACTACCAATGATTAATAATTCTGTCGCCAGCCTAATTAGGCATTGAGTGAGTTTTTCCTTGTACAAGTGGGTGCATGTACAAGCATAATAACACGTAGTAATGTTGCGTTCTATGGCAAAGTTTAGAACCGGAAAAATCCACTGAACTAAAGTTTTCTCCTTTCGTACTAATTTGGACGAGCTATAAATACACAACACCACACTGCAATGATTACTACGAACTGCATTTTGTATATTGATCAGACTGAAATCGGGCATAGATTACCCTAGAATTAGCAATCTTGAAAGTACACATACAATGTCACTATTAAGGATGGATAAACACTAATACACTTAAGTTTAATATGGAACTTAACTTTGCTGGTCAAATCTGATCAGTACACTTCCAGGTTTGAAAGAATGGACAAGAGAAGGGGGGGCCCTGAAACTGTTATGGTCGTTATACTGAAACTATTAAGTACTGAAGGTAAATTAACACTCAGAATTATTGACCTATGGATTACTACTCTTTTGTCTCACTTCTGGATTATTTAACTATCATTCTTTCTGTCTCAAATTAATTAAGTGTCATTCAAAAATTTATCTTCCAATTTAATCAAACTGTTGTTCTTTACTAACATTTGCATTAACACACCGAACTTTAAACTTCTTTATAGCATAGATTTGTCTGCTATAACACTAACTTTAAACTTTCAGTTCGGGATACTCGGGTTGCACAATATGTGGTAAGGATCCTGTCTAGGTCAGTGATAAGGATGATTAATTGTTAGGGCAATTCTGGTAAAAGTCACATTATTATTGAACAGTTAGAAACATTTTCGACACTGGTCCACACAGATACAATTCTAAAGATGAATTAAATGTTTGACCTGTGCAAGTCGGTGTGGCGGATGGCAGGCAGCGAGATAGCGAGAGGCACAGCACACATACAAGCACGGCTAAGGCTCTCACTGCATCGGCACTTTCCTTCTTCTTAGCGTCGTAATCTTTCCAATTTTGTGCCTAAGAATATAGCCATGCCATGTAGTCGTCGGGATCGGCACATCCGAGGCTCAATGGAATCCACTTTTCCTGGATAGCCTCCTCGATACGGTACGTGTTCCTCTGACTGATGCCCAACTCCGACTGTAATACTGAGCCCGTTGTGCCGAACCGCGCCAGTGTGCGTTTTCCCGCACTCGCCTGCCCCCACCTTTTCCCGCTCCCCTATAGGTAGGGTATTCACCACAGGTTTTCTACTCAACATATATTAATACCTTTCCTACGTATGGACCAGGCGTATAAAATACAATTTTCACATCTTACAAGAGTTTCAACATTAAGTAAACTTCCCTTTGATTACCACATTACTTGAAATCTAACATAATAATAATATTCATTTCAAAAGTTGCTTATAGTTTCTTTAACATAACGATACGAAAAGAAAAAGAAATTCAAAACATTGCTTACATTAATCTCTCGAAATTCAGAAAGAAAAGAATTTGTAATATGTACAGTTTTTGTTGTTACAATACAACGCTTAAGAAAGGGCGAAACTGTGACAAGTGTAGCGCTGATTTATGATATTGGGAGAACAACAGGTAACGATATAAAACGTGATGCTGATAAAATAGAAGAACATGTGTCAACAATGCAGAGCATGGATGGAGATGTGCGAACAAGAAAGACAATGAAACCTGCAAAATATGATGAATTGGACACTGCAATGTACCGATGGTTTATACAAGCAAGAAGTCAGGGGGTTCCATTTTCAGGGCCTAGAATAATGGCCAAGGCTGCTGAAATGAAGAAAAAACTTGATGGTGACTCGTCTTTTTAAGCAAGTATCGGATGGCTCGACAAGTTTAAATTTCGTCATGGCATTTGCCAACTTGATATCAGTGGAGAAAAACTCAGCGCGGATAGCTCTGTAATTGCTGATTTCTGGGAACAATTTAAAGAAAAAATGGCTGAATTGAATCTTGTTAGGGAGCAAGTTTACAATTGTGGTGAAACTGGGCTTCATTGGAAGGCTTTACCACGAAAGACATTGGCATCACTCTCTGAAAAAGCTGCTCCAGGTTTCAAAGTACAAAAAGATCGCATCACTGCTATGGTTTGCGCAAATGAGAACGGCAATAATAGGCTACCCCTACTTGTGATTGGGAAATCAAGAAAACCTCGTGCATTCAAGAATTTGAATTTGAATGCTCTCCCTGCAGAATACTAAGCCCAGAAGAGTGCTTGGGTGGATCAATCAATTTTTTCTGGCTGGTTTCACAAACAATTTGTACATCAAGTTAGAACACATCTGGCTGAAAAACAGTTGCCACAGAAAGCGCTATTGCTATTAGATAATGCCCCAACGCACCCTACTTGTCAAATGAAAAGTGATGACGGCAACATAACATGTCTCTTCCTTCCAGCAAACACAACTTCACTTATACAGCCCATGGATCAGGGAATCATCGAAAACATGAAACGTCGTTATAGAAAAATATTTATCGAAAGTTTGCTCTCATCTGATGAATCAACATCTGTAAAACAGTTTTGGAGGTCTTACAGTGTTAAAGACGCCATTTTCAATGTTGCCTGCCAGTGCATGGAGTGATTTGTCAGTGTCAAATCTCAAGAACGGCTCGAATAAACTTTGGCCTAAACCTAGAGGTGAAGAATCGGAGGAACCTGAGTGTGTGACAGTTGACGAGATGGTCAATTTGGGCAATAATGTACAAATCAGCACAAATTTGACGTCAGAAGAAGTATCAGAGTGGTTAGAGTGTGACAAAGTGGACGGGGGTTTTCAAATTTTGAGTGATGACGAAATTGTTGCCACCGTAAGTGCCACCAAAGAAGAAGAAGAAGAAGAAGGGGCCGATGAAGACGAGTGTTCAAACCATGAAGAAAAACAAACTATTAGCCATTCACAGGCCGAAACAATGCTGTCCAAGTGTATAGAATGGTTTGAAAGTCAAGAAGAGGCTAATGCAACGCAGGCACTACTGCTCCAAAAAATACGAAATATTGCCGTGGTGAAAGCTCGAACATCAAAAAGGCAGAAGAAATTGACTGACTATTTCCAAGCTAGATAAACTATTTCACCTGTAAGTTTATAGTACAGTACAGTACTGTACATTACGTATTTTGCAACTTTTGTAGCTCCTGTACGGATGTTTTTATCATGTAATAAATAATTTTATTTGCTATTACAATCGTGTTTAATTTGTTTTCGCTCCGAAATATTATTATATTACTGTGAGAGTGATATGTGTCTATACATAAAATAATTGATTGAGGTTATGTTTTGGAGGAATACAGTGTTTCTGTTATCCGTCTATTCGCTCAACCGTCACGACCACGGTCCCGAAGATGACTGTTAATCGAGTTTCCACTGTACATGAAAAATAAATCAAAACTGAAAGAAAATCAAATATCTACATTGTCATTATGAATCATTTTATATACAGTTTGTCTTTGTAAGGGTATAATCCTTTAATCTTGTCTCCCTCTATGTTAGACAAGAGAAAGCTACAATTATGTGGTATGTCAATGAAATTGTATGGCCCAATGTATAACATCTGGCATCTCTTGTTTGTCTTTTCAATAGTGATGACTTAGGGCGATTTTTCACTAAAACCAAGTCTCCAATTTTATATTGCGCTATCTTTTTTATATTTTGGTCATATTTTTTCTTTCCTCCTTCTGGACATTTTTGTAGGATTGTTTGCCACCTCAGCAATTATTACCTGCCGAGGCTCCGATGCCCTTTGCAACCTGGGTAAAGGATTTATCGAGTCATTCTTTTCTATTTTATCAAACATTATTTCATTTGGTGTACAACCAGTAGCCGAATGTGGCAGGTTATGATGAATATTTTTCTTTCTTCGAGCACGGTACAGAATATGCGGCGTGACATAAGGTTTCAGGGGCAACACCTCTATGTTGTATTCGTAACCCTTTACTACTCTATGTTTCACCGAGAAATCAGAATCAGAATTGATTAGTCTGAAGTTTGACGAGAAGACCACTGAACTTTTTAGGCATGTCTTGACTTCCACGTATTTTCTTTTTAATGGAGAATACTACGAACAAACGGAGGGAGTCGCCATGGGTAGCCCATTCTCACCAGTGGTAGCGAATTTATACATGGAGAACTTCGAGGAGGAAGCCCTGTCGTCATCCGTATGGAAACCTACTTGCTTTTTCCGTTACGTGGACGACAGGTTCGTCATCTGGCCACATGGTGTGGATAAACTCCTTGACTTCCTTACACATCTAAACTCCATACACCCCAACATCAAATTCACTATGGAGACTGAAACGGAGGGTAAATTACCTTTCCTTGACGTCTTGGTCAAGAGAAGGGCTGACGGCACCCTAGGTCATGGGGTGTATCGGAAGACAACGCACACTGATCTGTATTTTCACGCAGACAGCTGCCACCACCCTTGACAGAGGAACGGGGTACTTAAAACTCTAGTACATAGGGCGCGCACTATCTCTGACGCAGAGAGTCTACCCCAGGAACTGGAACACCTGAGAACTGTATTTCGAAAAAATGGGTACTCAGAGTGGCAGATTCAACGTGCTCTCCGCCCAACCACTGCAGCACAACCTGTTGAGATGGATGAAGTCACGAGGGAGGAGGTAGGCACTGCATTTATTCCATACACATGCGCACTCTCGGGGAAAATCGCCCGCATTCTGAAGAAACACCAGGTCGGAACTGTGTTTTGTCCTCCAAATAAACTCGTGCACTGGTGGGGAGCGCCAAAGATGACCTCGGTTTGAGGAAGGCCGGCGTGTACCAGATTCCGTGTCAATGTGGCAAGTCGTATATTGGTCAGACGATGCGCACCGTCGAGGATCGATGCCGTGAACACCAGAGGCACACTCGACTGATGTATCCGAGCAAGTCGGCTGTCGCTGAACATTGTTTGTCGGAAAATCACGCCATGGAGTATGACCGCAAGAGGATTCTGGTACAGACGTCGAGATACTGGGACAGCGTTGTTAGAGAGGCCATCGAAATTCGCACCAATGACGACCTCATAAACCGTGACTGTGGCTATAATCTTAGCAAGGCTTGGGAACCAGCGATTGGGTTAATCAAGAGTAAATCGGGCAAACGTATAGTTGTGACGACCACGGCGGACAGAGCCATCACACCGACATCATCTCAGACGCCGTCGCAATCTGTTCCACCGCGCGACCGTGGCGCGGGGCGCGGACGGCGGAGGGAGCGCGCCGCGGGCGGAGGGTATTTAAATCGGCCGCCGCCGCGACCGAACCCAGTTCCCTCTGAGCAGCCATAGCGTACGGATCTCCGTGCCGGCACGTTCACAGGAGCTCAGTCCGTCAGTTCACCTGATGATGGCGACATGTATGATCGTCGAAATATTGTGCCCGTTGGACACTATAGACCGGCAGCACACCCGTGGATATTTTGATTATCAAATACGCCGGGAGAAACTCAAGAATAGGTTTAAGTAGTTCTAAGTCTAGGGGACTGATGACCTGAGATGTTATGTTCCATATCGCTTGGAGTCATTTGAACCATCAGATAATCCGATTCCGTAACCTTCTTGTTAACCATTTCCTGTATTTCCGTAGTCTTCTCTATTCCCTTTTCGGGATAATAGTATTCCTTCCCTTTCAAATACTAGTTAACTTGTAAAATCTTTAATCTGCGGCATTTGTTTTGAATACCCTGGCAATACTTGCCATGTAAGTCTTTCGTTCTGACCATATCCAGTACAATTCTCTTTCCACCTTACATTAAACTATTTTCCCCAGTGGAAAGATCAATTTTTTTTTTTTGTTTGGGTTTAAGGGCGCTCAACTGCTGAGGTCATTAGCGCCCAGTCACTGTTGTTAGAGCACATGGAATCTGGTAAAACTCAAGGGGATGGGGGGGGGGACACCGGAAGGACCTGACAAAGATGCAGATAAAATAAGTAAAAAGGTTAAATGTCTTTGGACAAGCCAGTTAAAGTTATAAATCGCAGAATACGAGCAGCTGCTTTGAGCGTCATCAGCTAAAACATCCGGTAAAGTAGATGGCAGGGACAGGACAACACGAAATTGACTAAAATGGGGACACGACAATAAAACATGGCGCACTGTTAATGCCTGACCACAAGGGCACTGCGGGGCTGGGTCACCGGAAAGCAGGTAGCGGTGGCAATGCCCAATCCGCAACCTGGTCAGAAGGACCTCCTCGCGCCGAGATGGTCGGGAGGATGTTGTCCAAGCAGTTGGGAGTGGTTTTACTGCCCGGAGCTTGTTTCCTTGGAGGGATGACCAAGCATCCCACCACAACGACACAAGCCTCTTACATACATCCCCACGAACGTCGGATGACGGGACACAATGGGAGGCTGGCCGAGGCAGGAGGACTGCAGCCTTGGCTGCAGCATCCGCAGCCTCATTCCCAGGCACTCCTACATGTCCGGGAACCCACAGAAAGCTGACAGAACCACCATTATCAGCGAAAGAATGGAGGGACTGCTGTATCCGTTGAATCAAGGGATGGACCGGATAGGGAGCTCCAAGGCTCTGAAGAGCACTGAGTGAGTCAGAGCAGAGTACATATGATGAATGGCGGTGGCGGCGGGCATACTGAACGGCCTGATGGAGAGCAAAAAGCTCGGCCGTAAAGCTGGAACATTGGTCGAGGAGCCGGTATTTAAAGGTGGCGGCCCCAACGACAAAGGCACAGCCGACACCATCGTCAGTTTTGGAGCCATCGGTGTAAATAAAGGCGTGACCGGCAAGTCAAGCACGAACTTTGACAAACCGTGAGCAATACACTGCAGCCGGAGTACCCTCCTTCGGGAGTGAGCTGAGGTCGAGATAAATATGAACCGGAGCCTGGAGCCAAGGTGGTGTCGGGCTCTCACCCTCTCTGAAGGTGGTAGGGAGGGCAAAATCCAATTGTCGAAGCAGGCGACAGAAGCGGACTCCGGGGGGCAGCAGGGCAGACACATACAACCCGTACTGACAGTCGAGAGAATCGGCGAAGAAGGACTTGTAAGAGGGGTGGTCGGGCATAGACGACAGCCGGCAGGCATACCGACACAGCAGTACGTCGCGCCAGTAGGTCAACGGTAACTCGGCAGCTTCAGCATAAAGACTCTCGACAGGACTAGTGTAGAAGGCTCCAGTCGCAAGACGTATCCCCTGATGGTGGATGGAGTTGAGCCGGCGTAAGAGGGACGGCCGAGCGGACGAGTAGACGAAGCTCCCATAATCCAGCTTCGATCGGACTATGGACCGATACAAGCGAAGCAGGACAGTGCGATCCGCTCCCCAAGATGAACCGCTAAGAACTCTGAGGACATTAAGGGAACGTGTACAACGGGCCGCCAAATAAGAGACATGTGGAGACCAACACAGTTTCCTGTCCAACGTGAGCCCTAGAAACTTAGTTGTGTCCACGAATGGGAGAACAACGGGACCGAGATGTAAGGATGGCGGAAGGAACGCTTTGTATCGCCAAAAGTTGATACAAACCGTCTTTTCTTCAGAGAACCGGAAGCCATTTGCCACGCTCCATGAGTAGAGGCTGTCTAGACAACGCTGAAGGCAGCGCTCCAGGAGGCATGTTCTCTGGGCACTGCAGTAGATCGCGAAGTCATCGACAAAGAGAGAGCCTGAGACATTAGGTGGAATGCAATCCATAATTGGATTGATCGCGATGGCAAAAAGGGCTACGCTCAAGACGGAGCCCTGAGGCACTCCGTTCTCCTGGAGGAAGACGTCGGACAATGTGGAACCCACACGTACCCTTAACTTTCGATCTGTTAAAAAGGAATCAATAAAAAGGGGCAGGCGACCGCGTAGGCCCCACCTGTGCATAGTGCGAAGGATACCTCCTCTCCAACAGGTATCATAAGCCTTCTGCAAATCGAAGAACACGGCTACCGTTTGGCGCTTGCGCAAAAAGTTGTTCATGATGAATGTCGACAAGGTCACAAGGTGGTCAACAGCGGAGCGGCGGCGACGAAAGCCGCATTGGACATTAGTAAGTAGCCGTCGAGATTCAAGAATCCAGACTAACCGAGCATTAACCATGTGCTCCATCACCTTACAGACACAGCTTGTAAGAGAAATGGGGCGGTAACTAGAAGGAAGGTGTCTATCCTTCCCGGGTTTGGGTATAGGAACAACAACGGCGTCACGCCAATGCATGGGGACTTGACCTTCGGTCCAGACGCGATTGTAGGTACGAAGAAGGAAGCTTTTGCCCGCCGGAGAAAGGTGTGCCAGCATCTGAACGTGAATGGCATCTGGCCCCGGAGCAGAGGACCGGGACAGTGCAAGCGCACGTTCGAATTCGCGCATAGTAAAGGGGGCATTATAGGTTTCCAGATTCAGCGAGTGGAAGGAAGGTTGCCGAGCCTCTTCTGCCTCTTTCCTGGGAAGGAAGGCAGGATAGTAATGGGCGGAGCTTGAAACCTCCGCAAAAAAGCGACTAAAGGCGTTGGAGACAGCCACAGGATCAACAAGGACCGCATTACCTGAGGTCAGGCCAGGTACCGAGGAGGG
Source organism: Schistocerca cancellata (assembly GCF_023864275.1). NCBI lineage: Eukaryota > Metazoa > Arthropoda > Insecta > Orthoptera > Acrididae > Schistocerca > Schistocerca cancellata. Next base: position 177,332,089 of record NC_064635.1, read on the forward strand.
AGTAAAACGGAAGAGGGAGTAAAACTGTTAAAGGAGCTGGTGAAAGAGGCCCAACAAGCTTTTTTGCTGTCTTTGATGACTCTACGGCATTGCGCTCAGAGTCGTTTGTATTCAATACAATTCGCCAACGTAGGATGGCGGCGAAAGGTGCGTAAAGCACGTCGTCGAGCACGGATAGCGTCCCTACAAGCCTCTTTCCACCAGGGGACAGAAACGCGACGTGAAGAAGAAGTAGTACGAGGAATGGAACGTTCGGCAGCATTGATGATAACAGCCGTGAGGTATTCGACCTGACTGTCACAACTGGGAAAATCGTGGTCCGGAAAGGTCGCCAGGGAGGAGTAAAGTCCCCAGTCAGCTTTCGGTATGTTCCAGCTCGAAGGACGTGGGGATGGGGTGTGGTGCAGGAGACGAACGACACAGGGGAAGTGGTCGCTCGAATAGGTGTCAGAAAGGACATACCACTCGAACCGATGGGCAAGAGTGGTAGAACAGATCGAGAGGTCCAAGTAGGAGTAGGTATGAGTAGAGTCCGAGAGGAAAGTTGGGGCGCCGGTATTGAGGCAGACAAGATTGAGATGGTTGAAGACATCTGCCAAGAGTGAGCCTCTTTGACAGGATGCAGGAGAGCCCCAAAGGGGATGATGGGCATTGAAGTCGCCAAACAATAAAAACGGCAGGGGAAGCTGAACGATCAGGTGCATCATGTCAGCCCAACTAACAGCAGACGACGGTGGAGTGTAGATGGTACAAACTGAAAAAGTAAAAGCAGAAAGAGTAATGCGGACAGCTATTGCTTGGAGTGGGGTGGTCAATGGGATGGGATGGTAATAGACATCGTCCCGAACGAGCAACATGATCCCACCATGAGCTGGGATACCGTCCACAGGGGTGAGGTCATACCGCTCCGAGGTATAGTGGGTAAAGGCAATACGGTCAGTCGGGCGCAACTTGGTTTCCTGGAGTCCAAGGACGAGCGGACAGTGCAGGTGGAGGAGCAGTTGTAATTCCTCCTGCTGAGATCGAATACCTCTTATGTTCCAATGAAACAACGCCATCGCTAGTCAAAAAGTCGGGGGAACGAGACGGGGGAAGAGCTGGTCACCTCGACGGCCGCGGAGGGCCAGGTTTCGAGGGAACAACGCTACAACCAACGGGAGGCGGATCCGGTTCCATCGACTCGTCGCCAGCTGCGGCCGCTGTCCCTGATTGTGTAGGAGGGGCAGCATCATTTGCTGACAAAAGGCCAGCTGAGCGCCTGGCAGCAGAGCGTCCCGGCGAAACTGAGGATGGCCGGGAGCAGCGACTCACTGATGGAGCATCAGACGAAACGCGCCAGGGTGGAGAGGGGGATAGAGACTTCTTCTTGGAGGCCTTCTTGGAAGGCCGAGGAGGCACAGGGATGGTGGGCTGGACCCGAAGAAGGTCCTCACGCGCGGGGTCCGTTTTGGAATGCCGGACCTCGGAAGCTGGGGTCCGGAACGTTTCCCCGATGGACGCCTGAGAAGAGGATCGCTTCTCAGGGGGCATGGGGGGAGAAGGAGGAGGAAGGGTGGCCCCTGGGGCAGAGGGGGTGGTGGCCACGGGGGAGGAGGATTTGGAAGGGAGGGATTTGGGAGGCGGAGGCAGAGCCCCCTGATGGGCAGAGGAGGCGGAGGGGGGACAGGATAGGGGTGAGGATACTGCGGAAGGAGTGGACACAACTGAGGCAAACGAAGTGGTCAATGGCACGGGATGGAGGCGGTCATACTTCTTCCTGGCCTCAGAATAAGAGAGCCGATCCAAAGTTTTGATTTCTTGTATCTTCTTCTCCTTCTGATATGCGGGGCAGTCTGAGGATCTAGGCGAGTGGACGCCAGGACAATTAACGCACCAAGGTTGTGGGGTGCATGTATGTTCCTCACGAAGAGGACGTCCACAATCGCCACAAAGGGGCTCAGCCTCACACCGTGACGACATGTGCCCAAAGCGCAAACACCTAAAACAGCGCATAGGAGGCGGGACGTAGGGTCGCACGTCACACTGGTAGCACATCACCTTTACCTTCTCCGGGAGAACGTCCCCCTCGAAGGTGAGGATAAAGGCCCCAGTGTCGATGCGATGGTCTTTGGGGCTGCGCTGGACTCGCCGGACAAAATGCACGCCTCGGCGCTCCAGGTTGGCCCTGAGCTCCTCATCAGATTGTAGCAGGAGATCACAATGAAAAATAACCCCCTGCGTCCTATTTAGTGCCAGATGTGGGACAATGGAGACTGGGATGTCCCCTAGACGGTCGCACGCCTGGAGCGCCGCCGACTGCGTGGCGGAGGTGGTCTTGATAAGAACGGACCCTGCACGCATCTTGCTGAGAGCCTCGATTTCCCCGAAGATGTCCTCAATGTGCTGAACAAAGAACATGGGCTTGGAAGTGGCGAATGTCCCCCCATTGGTTCGAGAACAGACCAAATAGCGGGGGAAGTACTTCGCCCCAAGCCGGCGGGCCTGTCCCTCCTCCCATGGAGTGGCCAACTGAGAAAGGGCAGGAGAACCAGAAATAGAAACGGTACCTTTTCTTTTGAAAGACTCGGCCGCAGAGCGACCTGATACGTGGTGACGTTTCATCTGCGAAACGTCCACCCCGATACCACCCACTCCGACCAGGGGCTCTCCCCACGGGCGCCACCCAGCCGCAGCAAGGGCCACCTGGCAGGATGACCATTGCCGGGAGTCCTGATGCCCCAAGGAGACGGGCATCTACTCCTTGGCCGACGTGGGGTGGGTGCAGCTCAGGTATCGGCAGTACGATCCCTGTGTCAGGGGGCTACAACCTAGAGGGTACATGACGACCCCACCACAACGGGCTGGCTACCGTGCTGGATTTCTGGTGCCATGGAAAGTCCATCATGATCGCTGGTGCAGATGGAGATGCACTATGGGCGTAACTTTGACAACCCATCAGGTGTTTAGGCCCAATTTGAGGAATAGTGGGTATGGTTACAACGCCGGTGCAATGCTGAGTGCCAAGGTCTTAGTGCACTTAGGACCAGTGGTACACCACGTAAGGTGTCCTTCCCCAAAAGGCTCGTACTTCTGTAGAATTTTGAAAAATGGAGGTCAAACCCCAAGGGGGACCATCACATGGAAGGCCGAAACGGTTGAAACTCCTTTTAGTCGCCTCGTATGACAGGCAGGAATACCTCGGGCCTATTCTTACCCCGGACCCGCAGGGGGGTGGATGACATCAAGCTGTACATCAATTACTTAAGAATGGATGAACATACATTTCTGTATGTGCTCAATGAAGTGTATCCTCATACCACAAAGCACAATATTCACTTAAGAACCGCTACATCTGCAGAAGACAGGCTCACTGTAACACTAATTCCTTGCTACAGGAGAGGGTTAGGTTAGGTTAGGTTAGGTCTCCAATCTTCATAATCTATTTTTGTATTCAGCGTGCCTCACGTTGTAAAGCGCCTCATCAGCTTCATACATCTCTATTAATTTTGTAGTTGTCGGCACACACCAATTGTATTTACTGGCAATGTTTATACAAACACTACAGACGACAGAATGCATCAATGCTAGCGCTCCATGTGGTAACATGTCACATTGCAGTAACAGAAGACAAGCGACTTCTTTGATCAAATCTACAGCGAGGCCCTCAATTTGATCAAATATTGGACGACATTTGACAAAGTTCCCTATTACATCATCAAATATCTTTGACAAAGATATTGGACAAAAATATTTGACAAAGAAATTTGATAGTGTAATATGGGCCTTAGTTAGGTTTAAGTAGTTCTAAGTCTAGGGGACTGATGACCTCCGATGTTAAGTCCCATAGTGCTTAGAGCCATTTGAACCATTTGATACATGAGCTATTAAGCTGATTGTGCATTAATCCGAGCACTTGTCCGCTCTTGAAATCTAATTGATGTAGCCATCACTGCCAAATGTAGATGTTGGCGTGTGGTGGAGGGATGTTGGATGTGGATGGAAACCGTCAGGATGCGCCATATTAAAACTCGACCACCATCTTCAAGTATTATATTAATCCCAGCTAAAGTGCCACATTCCCCTCCTGTCTGCGTCATGGGTCCCACGATGCTGAGGACGCCACTTCACTGTCTGCAAAACAGCTTGGTGCAGAAGGGCAATATTCTGCGGTGTGCCAGACATGTACAGCCGCAGTGTTTTGACGACGTCAGGATATGCCGGCAGCTGACACAGCGGCCTTCACCTCTGGATGCCTCCAGCATGTGTTGGGAGCCAACCAGACTGCCCGTGGTGGCAAGCCATTGAGTGGCGCACGGCTACGGACCCTGCGTTGGCCTCTCAGAGGGTCGACCAGTGACCCGCCGTAGACTGCAACGCTGGTGCCCCATCTGCTACTGCATGTAGCCAGTGGTGTAACATGCCCCACCATCCAGGAGAGCTGCCACACTTGAATCCCCACGTTAGAAAAGCAACATCGATTTATACGCGGCTGTGTACCTCTGTTTTGCTAATGTACTGCTCCGAGTCACGTACTCATAACCCCTAGGTTGCACCAGTGGGGTCCTTCTGCCTAATTCACGCATGCACACCACTGTGTCTACTCTTTTCATCGCTTTGATGGCCCTTTGGCCTCGATTCTACTTCGCAACCTCTGGTCAACGTAACTCTGGTCAACATAACTCTGGTCAACATAACTCTGGTCAACATAACTTACCGTCAACAGGCCCTCGCCTGGCTGTAACTTGTGCACTCAGAAATATTGCACCGAATCTGACTTTCCTATCTTAAACGGTGGTGCCACTGCATTATTCCCCTGTTGAAACCAGGCCCCCGGGTCGACCCCTAGTTACTCTTAAACTTGTTTCGGTCGGCATGTACTTATGGCATATTTACTACTACTGTTAGAAAACTTAGATGTGGTCTTGTCCCATGACATGAGATAAAATTTAAAAATTCCACTTAATGCTCGATCAACCCCTTACCTACCTGTCTTATGCACTCGGTATTCAATCAGCTGTGATTATACTACAAGCGGTTCCCTCTTGGAATTGGCTCTGGGCCTGATCAGAATGAAAACAAAACACAACAAAGTGAAGGCTGTGATGGCACTTGGCACAGAGGTGCTCAAAACAATCTTTACTTGTTGCCTCTCCCTATATTGAGCGACATGCTGCACAAGCTGCTCAGCTGATATGCACCCTCTTCCTCTGAAATGAACTGGTTTTATGGATCTCAACAGTCCTCGACTCCAGAATTTGATTTAACAAGGTCGGATTCTGCCTTGGCAGAAACTCTCAAGTTGCTTCTGGCCAGTACAGCTGTGGCTGTGTAACATTCAACTGCGTGACTCCTGAAATTGATGCTAGCAGATGGAAGGTTGGTCGTATTATGTTACACGCAGTTCCAGTGATTAAAATTGCGCTTCCCTCGAGCTCTGTACATTTCTCTTCTGCAAATACTTCCTGTTCAAAACAACTTGCTACTGCTATCAAGTTTTTGTAGGTGGAGAAGATGCAATGCATCCCGACTCGTTGCAAGCTCAATTTTGGCTCCACCATGTCCCTTGGACAGCCCATTTCTCTCCTCCTCGCCAACAATAACTGCTCCGTGCATGTGTTGGGATTGGTGCTTATCACCCCGGCTGGACATACCTTCCCTCTATGACAGCTCCGTAATTCCTTCCTTGACATCTCGGTGTACCAGCTGTTAACTGCCGAGATCAGCAATACCTCCTCAGTTTTTTACTTTTACCAACTTGCTCAACGCTCCCCTTTTAAGTGACCTGAGGACAGTGATCACCATAACCCTTCCTCCCTCTTCAAAAAGACTGCTGTCCCAGCAGGCTCACAATACTCGAAAACACGTACAACATATGAAAATACAATGGCTAATTAATCTACGCAAACCCAATGATACATAACAATAAATCAAAAGCTACAAATACTCTACTTTCTGGATCGCAAAGCACACGGTACATCATGCTGTACTCTATCTTTCTGGTTTTCCCTGTGCTTCACAACTCTCTCCACTCTCTTTTTTCATCTTCCCTTCCTGTGACATGCCCAGAATCACATCCGGACAACCCTTAAATGGCCGCAACTGCCCAATGTGTACTATCGTTGTTCTAGTTGGCAGCTGAAGCTTAACATTAATGGGGAATGTGGTTTCAACTACCTGGTATGGTCCTTGATACCTCGTGACGAACTTCTTCATTTTCCCTTTTGGCATATGGGGCTGGATAGCATTACCCATTGCCCTACTCTGTACTGCGGTTAACTTCCTTTCCGCTTCACTGCGTCTTCCTGCCTTTCCAAAGCCTTCACATTCGCCTTTTCTACCCGTTTTCAAACATCCCGAATCGTCCTTGCAAACTGACGTACAGATTCACCAGTCCTTCCTTTCTGTAGCTTCAATAAATCAAACGGTGACGCCATTTTTCGCCTCTACACTACTTCAAACGGAGACAAACCGGTATTGGTAAGGATTTTTGCGTTGTATGCACATACAATATGCTTCAAATACTCGTCCCAATGACAGTGATGAGAATCCACAAAAAACTCGGCATCTTCCCGATTGTTCTGTGTACCCGTTCTGTCCTTCCATTCGGCTGTGGATGCCACACACTCGTCCTCAACTTCTTTACATTCAACAATTTATACAGTTCCTTCATTAAACCTGACATAAAGTTGGTTCCTTGGTCAGTAATTATTGTCTCTGGTACACCAAACTTCAAAATCCAGTTGTTTATTAACTCTTGTGTGACCATTGTTGCCTGTTGATTTGGCATAGCCACCATCTCCACATACCTCGAAAAATGGTCTATTATTGTCAGAACGAATCTGTTCCCCGATGATGTTCAACTGAAAGGTCCTAAGACATCAGTTCCCAACACTGGACAAATCGCTTCCCGCAATCGTTTCAGCTGTATCCGTTTCCGACTCAAATCTACTGCCTGCACACATGGTATACAATTCTTGACATACTGATCCACATCTACTTTCCTGCCCCTCCACCAATACCTCTCCGCCACTCTCCTATTCGTCGCTCTACTCCTACCATGACCAGATAACACGTGATCATGTGCTTCATTTAAAACCTCATCTCTCAGCTTCGCTGGCACTACTACCCTTGGCGCTAACTTCTTTTCCCTGGACAGAAGACCGATGTACGTATTAAACTGCGGCTGTGTCCGATACAATTTATAATCGTGGTCCACGTCCTGTAATTCTTGCCATACTGCTAGGTCATAACGTATGACTTGTACTTTTGGCACCTTTCTATTCAGTGCATCCACATTACCGTGCTTCTTCCCAGGCTTGTACACCACCTCATAGTCGAATTTACTAATCCTCACAACCCACCTAGCGAGTCTAGTGGACGGATCCTTCAACCGCAACAACCACTTCAACGCAGCATGATCTGTCACTACCCGAAATCTTCTCCCATATAAATAACATTTAAAATATGTGATTCCATAGATTATGCTAAGCATCTCCCTCTCTGTTGTTGAGTAATTCCTCTCGTCTGCATTCAACTGCCTAGACGCATAGGCTATAGGATGTTCTTTCCCATCAATTTCCCGACTAAGAACACACCCTAATGCTTGATTCGATACGTCGCATGCTAGAATAAATTCCTTTTCAGAATCTGGAAACACAAGAACCGTAGTTAACACTTCTTTCAGTTTGTGAAACGCTTTCAGACACTCTTCTGTCCACTCAGATTTCACACCCTTCCGTAACAATCGCATCAATGCCTGTGCTAAATCTGTAAAATCCTTCACAAAATTTCGAAAGAAATTGCAAATTCCGATGAATGATTGCACTTCTTTAACTATTTTCGGCTCCCAAAAATCCCTTACAGCCGCTACCAACCTCCGATCTGTTCACAACCCCGTCTTTACTGATGATATGACCTAAATATTTCACTTCTTCCTATGCAAAATGACATTTCTCCCGGCTCAACGTCAAACGAGCTGCTCTTAATCTCATAAAGACTTCCCTTAACCGCTGTCTGTGTTCGCTCCATACTGCTTGAAAACACTAAAATGTCATCCAAATAGACAAGACACTGCAGTGGTTTCAAACCCCTCAACACACTGTCTAGCAACCTCTGAAATGTTGCTGGAGCGTTTTTCAAACTTAATGGCACTCTGATGTACTGATAATGGCCTCCAGGAGTAGAGAAAGCAGTTTTTGGACGATCCTCTTTAGCCACCTCTAACTGAAGGTAACCACTTGTCAAATCCATCATAGAAAGGTACTGGCACTGTCCTAAGTGATTCAAAGTCTCCGATATGTTTGGAATGGGGTATGCATCCATTACTGTCTTATTATTGAGGTATCGGTAGTCACAACAGAACCTATTTGTCTTAGTTCCCATCTAATACCGTTCGCAAGCTGCTGATCAATGAAATCCTCCACAAACATCTGCAAATACCTCGGTATTCTGTATGGTTTACAGTAAACAGGTGCTTCGTTCCCTGTTGGTATCCTATGTTGAACTAATGGAGTTGCTGGAAACGGCCCTCGCAGAAAAAACTAATCCTTAAATTCCCACAACAATTCTTCCATATGCTCTTTTTCTCCTCCTTTCAAATGCTTAATTTTGTTATGCAATGCAGTTCTATCGGCAGTTGATCGCTACGCCTACCTCTCGAACACCAGTCTTCGTTATCTGGTACATCCAAATTCACTACTGAAACTCCTTTTCCCAAACTCGCGTGTACAGCGCTAAATTATCCACATTCACCGGGACTACTCACCCATCGCTTCCCTCTTGTACTCGTACAATACAACGTTTCACAAAACAACCTAATCGATCCAAAACTTCATTATCCTCCAATCGATCCATAACACATGTCATATCCACAGGTAGACTTGACTCTACACTTACCCAAAGCGACTTCCCGGTGCCACCAGACACACACTCATGCGAATTAAGTCTTAATGCTAATGTACGCAGCTCATTTGGTTTGTTCATTACGTTGAACGCCCCTCGCAACAGCTCTGCATCGACAACAGTTTCCCCTAGAAGAAATAACATTCCACCAAGTTCCATACTTCGTTGTCCAAGATCAATTTTGGCATGATGTTGATGCAAGAAATCTACTCCTCGTAGCCCTCGCTTACCCATGGTACTACCTCCATGCATACATCAAATCGGACTTTCCCTATGCGGAACAACCGGCACTGGCCCCAAACGTGTGACCTCCTTATCCTCCACTCCATGCAACCTATAATGTGGTGGGTAACTTCCATTGTCCCATTACACTCTTCGTAGCCACTGACACTTGCGCCCCTGTGTCCAACAAAATCTTAAACTTTTAAGCTGCTATGGATCCTACCACTGAACATTCCACTTCTGAATACATAATTAAATGGGAGCTCCCTTAGGTGAGTCTTGAGCCCCCTCTGCCGTTTAACGATTGTCCACCGCTACTAACGCCACTTCTCAATCCTGTACGCCATTGATTTCTACCCCTTCTTCCATTCCTCAGTGGCTGGGTACATTGCCTCTGCACATGTCCTATACGACCACACTCATAACGTTTTATACCTACTGTAAACACTGTTTGTCTATCACGTACCCCCATTGCCTACTGAATGGCCGAAAACAAATCTTTCGGAGTCCCTTCAAGCGCTTTCCTCGCTGTATGCGCCGGTAACCCCCTCGAAAATATGTCGAGTGCCCTTTGCTCGGCCTCTTGCAATAGAACACCATTTACTTCATCGCTTTGATCCAACTAGTAAGTATACTCGTTAATTTCTCTTATTCTCTCCGCAAATTTCTGTACCATCTCTCCCTGTCTCTTCGTCATTGTTCTCAACCTCTCCCTAAAGTAGCGAGCGCTATTCTGTCTCTTGTACCTCTGTAAAAGCGCCTCCTTCAACTGCTTAAACTGTCCTGCCTTTCTTAAGGCCTGAGAACACCTTACATATGTCTTCGCTTCACTCGTTACTCTAATCTTGGCTATATGTAACAGTTGTTCATCAGACCAACCATTCATCACAGCTGAAGTTTCCAAGTCCTCCACAAACGAACACGCGTCCTCAGATGCCTTGTCAGAAAATGGAATAATCAAACTCGTGGCAGCTGGATCAATCTGCTGCTGCAGCACCCTAGGCAAAAAGGACTGATCCGATGCAGTTTCCCACTCACTCCTAGATGTTAATTCACTTCTCAACTGCGTATTGTCCGCTGTTAATTGTGCTGCTTTTCCAACAAAACCTGTACCGCTTCTGGCTCCGACACACCTTGCGTCCTTGACTCTGCCATTGTGTTGCTTTCATTCCCAGTTAGTCCCATTTCAGCCTACAAAATGCCACAGAAACAAAACATTTAACTACAAAAATAAAATGACTTCCTGCAGGTCAGTATCTCATCTTACATTTTAGGAAGAGATAAATAAAACATCATACTCAACCCAATGCAAAAGTAATTAAATGCCACGAAAGAAAAAATCTTACTGCCCCAAACACACTAACACTTACTCTGACAACGCAAAGAAAGAAAACGTCCAACACTCAAAAAGAAAAATTGGTCAGCACTCACCACATTTTGTAATGCAGGTGGTGGGGCAGATGACACCAACTATTCTGACACCAAATGTAGCCATCTCTGCCAAATATAGATGTTGACGTTCGGTGGAGGAGTGTACAACATGGATGGAAACTGTCAGGATCCGCTGTATTAAAACTTGGCTGTGATCTTCATGTATTTTATTATTCCGGGTGCTACATTCCCCCCTGTCTGCTTCAAAGGGTCCCGCAATGCTGAGGACGCCACTTCGCTGCCTGCAAAACAGCTTGGCGTGGAAGGGCTACCTCAGTGACCAGTGCAACGTTCTGCGGCACGCCGGCAGCTGATTCAGTGGCCTTCACCTCGGGGTGCCTCTGACATGTGTTGGGAGCCAACCAGATTGCCCGCAGTAGTGAGCCGTTGAGTGGCCTGCCACTGGCTGATACGGACCCTGGGTTGACCTCAGAGGGTCGAACCAGTGACCCGACGTAGACTGCAACGCTGGCGCTCCATCCCCCATCTGTTGCTATGTGTAGCCAGTGGTGTAACATGCCCCACCGTCCAGGAGAGATGCCACACTTGAATCCCCTCGTTAGAAAACCGGCATCTATTGATATGTGGCTGTGTGCCTGTGTTTTGCTAATGTGCTGCTCCAAGTCACGTACTCATAACACCTAGGTTGCATCAGTGGGCCCCTTCTGCCTGTAACTCGCGCCATGCAAACCACTGTGTTTACTCTTCTCAGTGGTTTGATGGCCGTGTGGCCTCCATTCTACTTCGCAACCGCTGGTCAGCATAACTTACTGTCAACAGGGCCGCACCTGGCTGTAACTTGCGCTCTCAGAAATATTGCACCAAATCTAACTTTCCTATCTCAAATGGTGGTGCCGCCACATTGATAATCAAAGTGCAGTCTACTCACCTATTTGATAAGAACTACAGACACTGCAACAATACCATATAAATAGTCACACTAAATGAGTAGATTCTTCATTCCATGTAACAGGTCATGCGGTTCTTCCTCACTTTGACTGTGGACAGCGGTGTCATCCTAGAATCTTATCACTGATATCCTTTCACCCTGAAAATTAATGTCAATATTTTAAAGCTTTTTTTCACTCAACTTTATGGTTTCATTCTCTATTGATCCATTGTGGACATGGGACAGCGGCTGTTCAAGTATTTAACAATGAAATTCGCCAACAGCTGTGCAGTTGAGATGTTATTTTATTTTATTTTTACTACAAGTTTCGGCATTCCATTATGTGATCTTCAGGCACATGCATAATAATACACTTATAGTGTACCTCAAGGAGTACTACAGAGTGAGCTTTACAGAAAGTTACTCATAATAATAAAAGCACTTAAAACTACAATATGAATCTAGCAGTGTTGAGACAAATTTCTGGGTACACCCAGCACAACAGAATAAAATATTTGTTTATAGATTTTTTAGCTCATACACTGAAATTATACTTAGGATGGTGAAGTTTTTATTGGTTCCTTATAGTGTGATTTAGCATTATCTATTCGTCAGCATATCATTTTTTAGCCGGTTACATTTTTAGGCCCAAACTTTAACAGGCCCCTGCTCGCTTCTTAATGGCATTTCGTGAGTGGGATTTGGCAGCGTTCTCCTTTACTTCTCCATAGAGCTTATAGGGAATACTACGATGTTCTTACCAGATATGCATGTTTAGTGTTTATGGAGTTCTGACTGGTTTCAGCCTGACATTAATTATAAGTTTTCAATTTATGGGCTACTAATGTGGGAGATAAGCGGATGAGACTCTAGGCGTGTTTAAACTTGTACCAATATATTCTTTCATCATCTTGGGCTTCTCTGTTAATTGCTAGGTTTCGAATAGTGCTGTTCACTCCATGATTATAATTCCAGTTAATAAATTGTTTTTCGTGCATAATCATTGCCCCCCCCCATTTGATATGCAGTATGTTACTTAATTAGTGGGCTTAATCGTAAGTGTTTTGCTTGTAATTCTGATTGTAATGGTGTGGGGCATGTGCAGTTTAAGTGATATGGGACCCATGATGCGCCTAGATACGACTCTGACAGGTGACATGTATGTAAGCATCCTGTCTGATGACCTGCTAAATTCCAGCAGACTTGGCCAATTCCAGCAGGACAATACGACACCATGTGCATCCTGAAATCTACATAGGGGAAAACTTTTTGACCGTTTCCCTTCAAATTTTTGCACAATAATAAACTTTTGGATATATGTATGTACAGTGATACATTGTTAATATACAGGAACGTTGTATTTATGGCTTATCGGCTTATAATAGGAATACCACTATGGGACCTGAACTTACAGAAAAAAATAAACAGAGTCAGAGAGGGGGAAGAGGAAGCAGACATATAAGTAGGACCAAGTGGACGTAGACAAGGAGGATATGGATACAAAGTGGAGGAGGCAGAAAGTGCAGGAAGAGATGGAGAGAGAAGACAGGAGAAGATGGACAGAGAGAGGGGGAGGGGGTGATGGATAGGCAGAGGAGAAGGAGGATGGACAGAGAGAGGGGAAGAAGAGATGGGCAGAGACAGGGGGAGGGGAATGAGTTAAGGATGTATAACCAATTGCTATAAATTTTAGAAACATGTGCTTTTTCTTTTCTTTCATTTCTAGTTAACCAGACCGAGAACGGTAATGCATGATCGGGAACAGCTACTTTTATGTGAAAAAAATCGTGCCAAAAAGGACATGATTTTGATGGATGTTTGATATTCCTTGAAAGAGGACATTTTCGTGGCACGTGAGTTCTAACTTTTTTCTCGTTTTCAGAGGGACTTGGTCTGGCCCGGGTTGTGCCTATAAGCTAAACAGCCGATAGTAAAAGGGTGTCTTCTGTCAGTTGGCGTCTGTTCTGACTGAGGGAGTTCGCCCTCAGCTCTACGCACTGTGGCAGTAACCAGCCCAGGGTCAGACCTCTGAAGACAAGCACCCTTCAGCTGCCCAACAGTGACAACCACCAAACAGTGCCAACAAGGAACCACGCACAGGCAGCGCCGGAACATCTGCAAGGTGAGTGTGAGCGAAGGGTTACACTGGCTAGAAGTTCTCTCTGTCAGTCCCGTTAGATCCATGGTAAACTTATGAAAGAAGATCAGTCACCCCCTTAAAACAGCACAGTGGTCGCCGTGGGGCACTGCAGTGGTGTTGAACTGAACCAGATGGTCATGTGACTGTCCGGTGCTGATGTAAGTCGTAGCACAAAAATGGTATGTAAGTGGCAGTCAGATTTATGGAATCCATGCAGGAAGACGGGACGACGTGGAAGTGTAACAGAAAACCAGAGAGGATCTCTTGTTTTTGGGCATGCTCATGATCATACTACGTGGTGTATCAGTGCGGCCTGTCCAACATGTCTACATAGAATGGTTCCACTAGGAGCTATGTAACACTGTGTGATAACAGTCGCCATAAAAACATCCTAAATGACAGAGACCAAAGGTAAGTACCATGTGCTGTCAGTTTCAGTCAGTTTAAAGCGCACTGGACAAATTCACTGACAGAGAAATATCGCTGCACTACGAAGGGGTTGCGCGATATAAACCGAATGTTGTAGATGTGTTTCTACATCTGAAAAATGACATCTGTTCAAATTTCGCACCAGTCGCATGAGAGTGGCGATAGTAGTGTTGCTATAACGGTCTTGACCATCCAAGACCCAGGCGATCATTGTAGGTAAAACCACCCCTTCCTTCCGTCTCTTCTATATCACCATTTATGGCCATCCTATCACCCTCACTCCCACCCTCGAGTATCTTGGCATCACCCTTGACCGTCGCCTCTCGTGGACCCCCAGTCTACGGACTATCCAAGCCAAGGCACACTCCCGTCTCCTCCTTTCTGGCTGCACATGGGGTCTGGACCCCTCCACCATCCTCCACACCAATAAATCCCTTATCCGCCCTATCCTCTGCTATGCTCATCCCACTTGGATCTCTGCCCCTCCTATCTTTTACAAATCCCTTCAAATCCTAGAATGCCATCCACTCCACCACGCCTATCGCATCTGCCTCCCATCCCCCAGGCAGATCCTGTATGACCTTATCCCGTTCCCACACCTCCTCCTTTTCCTCAAACAGATACGGATCCTCTACACCTCCCGCAAACTTGATCCTCCTCACCCGCTTGTCTCTCCCATCCCCGTCTGCTGCTGCGCCTGCATTCCCACATCCCACCTGCTCTCCATCTCTCCACTCCCCATACCCTCACCCAAGACGGCTTCCACCAACTCCTCCTCCCTGATGATGCCATCATCCCCTCCATCTACCCCTCCTACCAACATTGATCCTCCTCTACTGCATTCTGTGTTTTTTCCCAAGGGCACCCTCTCTCCCTTCTCTCCCTCCTCCCTTCCTCCTCCTTCTGGGCTTCCCCTACCCCCTACATTCTTTACCCCTTCCCATCGCCTCTCCCACTGGCATCTAAACCCTCCCCTCTCCCTCCTCGCCCCCTTTTCACCTTTTTGCAGGTCCCCAGACTCGTACACGTCAAGTGAACATTCGCGCGCCGGAGATCGTTGCCAGATTTTGTGTGTGCCATCGTGTTAGTGATTCACTGTTTCGTCATTTTTGCTCCTTCGTTCACGTCTGCCGTTTCTGTCGTCTCTGTTAGTTCCCGAGTGCTGAACGTTTTTCCTTGGACGCTGCACTTGTGAACGACTTCATGTATTTTTAAATTTGTGTGTCTACTGTTGTCTATCCACCGTGTTGTTTCGTTTTTCGATGTCTCCACTTGTAATAAATGTATTATCTGTGGCCGAAGAGCGGCGTAGTATTGCCGCTACCGGCCTATCTTCGTGTAAAGTCAAAATAACAATAAAGGGAAAAAAAGGTCTTCAATTTTAGTCACCTTCGAGACTGTACTTGGTGAACTGATGTTAGGAACGCCTTTAAGGCAACAAAGACACCATTGTTAACACTTCACTGGGAGTGAACGAGGTCGTGTTATGGGCTACAGAAAGTTGGATGTTCCTTCTTCTACCCCGCAGAAAGACTTGGCAGGAATGTAGCCAATGTACATCATTACCAGAATCGGTGCTCACGAGAATGTACATGCAGAAGAACATTGGGCCGTCGACGGCCACATTGCACTACCAAAAGGGTTGACCATCGTGTTCGGCATATGGTTCTGGCGCATCGTACTGCATGTGCAGCGATTCGAGCAGCAGTCGAAACCGCAGTGACACAAAGGACTCTTATAAATCGGTTCCTTCGAGGACAACGTGTAGTCCATTGACCCCAAACCCCATCATTTTATAACCTCTCTTTTAATTCAGAACAATATTCAGAATGAGATTTTCACTCTGCAGCGGAGTGTGCGCTGATATGAAACTTCCTGGCAGATTAAAATTGTGTGCCGGACCGAGACTCGAACTCGTGACCTTTGCCTTTCACGAGCAAGTGCTCTACCAACGTTTTTTTTTTCTTTTTTTTGGTAATCTCATTTTGTTCGTTATTGTTCCTTTCAATTGTTCGTGGCGGACGTCACCTGACGCTCGTTGAAGTTTGTTATTAATCCATTCACTCAGTTTTTTTTGTGTATGTAGAATGTAGAATGTTGGTTTGCTATTGGCTGTTGAATAAACTGACCAATGGTAAAGGAATATTCTTCGCGCGCCTTTCTCTGCTGGTAGAGAAGACCTTAGAGTATTCTAGAGAAGAGTCGAAGCCTAGCCATGAAACATCGGACGTGTGTACCAGTAGTTCCGATGGAAATGATAAGTTGCCGGATCTAGTATTATTTCATACATCAAAAGTGTTGGAAAGTGACAGCATAATTATTCCGATGGGCGTGTAGAAATTTCGGAAATTTTAAGTTAATTTTGTGACGAAAAAAGACATATATTCCGCGTGGCGTATTGAGCAGGTCGGTGGCTAAAAACTGTGACTGCATTTGGTACCGACAGACTTAATATTTGGCGAGCATTATCAATCAAAAACAATCAGTATTTTTGTAGCTATTACGTTTTCGGGAAATGCAACACCATAAACTTGCTAACGTCAGTCAAAGGGATTATGAGTGACTGTGTTAAGACTAGCACGGGCAGTGAAACTTGTTCACCTAAATTTCTGAATATATTAATTGAGGACAAAATTTCCAACCTTTCATTTGTGTGAAAACTTTCTCCCGAAACGTAGATTAGTGACTTCAATTACAGCCTGGTTTACGTCGAAGTACAGTAGGTTTCACTCGGCTCTCCTATGATGATCTGCTGAGACAATGTTCACATGTAGGTGCAGGTTCGTCGTAAAGGGACGGAAAGAACCGCGCGGCCGCAGGGTGATCGACTGAGCAGAAAGTTAACATTAATTATTAGAATGAAAACCCGAAATTTAATCGCCGTTACAATGAAGATGTTTGTGGCTGCCCCACCTGAAATATAGATATAACAAACAGTCTGGCATGTACAGTAGGTAACCACATCAATAACTTATGTCAGAGAAGTCGATGACAGCAGATCGACGGAGGATGGCTACAATTTACGACTTCCAGTGTTGTTAAAGATAAACTCATTGGAGAGCAGGGTGGACTGTGTTTTCTGACGAAAGCTGGTTCTGCCTCGGTGCCAGTAATGGCTATATGTTGGCTAGAAGGACGCCAGGTGCGGGCTTGCTGCCAGTCTATCTGTGTGCTAGACACACTGGACCTACACCTGGAGTTATGATCTGGTTGCGATTTCGTATGACAGCAGGAACACTCTCGTGGCTATCCAGCGCACCATGACTGCAAATTTGTAAGTCAGTCCAGTCATTCGAGTTACTGTGCTGCCATTTATGAACAGCACTCCAGGGGATGATTTCCAACACAATAACGCTTGCCCACTTGCTGCTCTTGTAATCCAACATGCTCTGCAGAGCGTCGACATGTTGCCTTGGCCTGCTAGATCACCAGATCTGTCTTCAATCGAGCGTATATGGTGTAAGTAGGCTGCTTAGGTTTTTATGTCGGTAACGTCAAGTAGTGCTCTGTATGAAAATCGCTGACTGCGCTGTGTGCAGTGTGTGGCTGGTTGGACTCGTTGTTGGAATATTCGCTTGTGTAGTGTTGGGCAGTTTGATGTGAACAGCGCGTATCGTTGGGCAGTTGGAGGTGAGCCGCCAGCAGTGGTGGATGTGGGGAGAGAGATGCCTTAGTTCTGAGCGGACGATCTGGACGTGTGTCCGTCAGAAAAAGGAAATTTGTTTAATTGGATGTCACAAAATTATATATATATATATATATATTATGACTTTTGAACACTATTAAGGTAAATACATTGTTCGTTCTCTATCAAAATCTTTCATGTGATAACTATGCCTATCAGTAGTTAGTGCCTTCAGTAGCTAGAATTTTTTATTTAGCTGGCGTTATTGGAGCTCGCTGTATTGCAATAGTTCGAGTGACGAAGATTTTTATGAGGTAAGTGATTCATGCTGAGGATTAGATGGGTAGATCACATAACTAATGAAGTATTGAATAGAATTGGGGAGAAGAGGAGTTTGTGGCACAACTTGACAAAAAGAAGGGACTGGTTGGTAGGACATGTTCTGAGGCATCAAGGGATCACAAATTTAGAATTGGAGGGCAGCGCGGAGGGCAAAAATCGTAGAGGGAGACCAAGACATGAATACACTAAGCAGATTAAGAAGGATGTAGGTTGCAGTAAGTATTGGGAGATGAAGAAGCTTGCACAGGATAGGGTAGCATGGAGAGCTGCATCAAGCCAGTTTCTGGACTGAAGACCACAACAACAACAACAAGCGATTCATGAAAAGTATAGGTTATTGTTAGCCGTCGCCATTCTTTTGTAGGGATTATTGAAAGTCACATTGCGTTGCACTAAAAATATTGTGTGTCAGTTTACTGATGATCAGAATAAGTAAAGAGGGAAATCTCTGAGTACGTTGACTTTTGCTCAGCTGTTTGAAAATCAAATAATGTAAGAGGTTTCCAGCACTGTCATTTTTTAATTTTTTCTAGGGGGACGTTTCAATGGGACATCATCGGACAACAACCGCACAATCACAGCTTCGTCCACAAACACCATCAACTATCTCTCTGTTGACTGACCAACTGCAACAGTCGTCATGGAACTCCACCACAAAATCTGACATCCGGCACCTATAGAACACAATGCATGCCCTTTTGCATTCAACATTCTGACAGTTACACCACATATTAATGTATCAGCATTTCACATTTGCAATTATTTATCTCCCACTTACATTATCCTGTGACCTTGCAGTGTTACCTAGACATATACATTCCTGAAATTTCATTTGTATTAATTACCTTTTAGTGTTGTCAGTTTTTCCTTCAGTATAGTTAGTCACAACCAGGAGAAATTACCCTAAAACCGTCTTAAGCATGATAAATGGCTCGGTTTAGCGTGGAAGAGAGTCCACTAATGAACAGACCTGCCATAACTATGAAACTGCACGGAAGTTGACAGTTACAGTTCATCTAGTGACCAAATAGTCCCAGACATTTGTAAAGGTTACCATCAGGTTTCGATGAGGTGCCTCAGTGTGGTGTGCGTACTGTAAGACCTTCAGTACCCACACCATCAGATTATTTGACCTGTCACTCTAACGAAGTAGGTGAGTGTCAGCAATATGTCTCGTGGTCTTATCGTGGCGTGTTTATCTTCTACCGTTAGGTCAGATGATGGAAGTGCCACTTGCACGCTTAGAGTAGCAGATTGACGGTGACCACCTTTAAACAGAACTTGATTAATTTTCACACACATTTATTAAAATAATAACAAGCATAAAAGTTACTTAACTTGCTCCAATGCTAAATTTGTGATCCCTTGATGCCTCAGAACATGTCCTACCAACCAGTCCCTTCTTCTAGTCAAGTTGTGCCATAAACTCCTCTTCTCCCCAATTCTATTCAATACCTCCTCATTAGTTATGTGAACAACCCATCTAATCTTCAGTATTCTGCTGTAGCACCACATTTCGAAAGCTTCTATTCTCTTCTTGTCTAAACTATTTATCGTCCATGTTTCACTTCCATACATGGCTACACTCCATATAAATACTTTCAGAAACGACTTCCTGACACTTGAATCAATACTCGATGTTAACAAATTTCTTTTTTTCAGAAACGCTTTCCTTCCCATTGCCAGTCTACATTTTATATCCTCTCTACTTCTACTATCACCAGTTATTTTGCTCCCCAAATAGCAAAACTCCTTTACTACTTTAAAAGTCTCATTTCTTAATCTAATTCCCTCAGCATCACCCGACTTAATTCGACTACATTCCATTATCCTCGTTTTGCTTTTGTTGATGTTCATCTTATATCCTCCTTTCAAGACACTGTCCATTCCGTTCAACTGCTCTTCCAAGTCCTTTGCTGTCTCTGACAGAATTACAATGTCATTGGTGAACCTCAACGTTTTTATTTCTTCCCCATGGACTTTATTATCTACTCCTAATTTTTCTTTTGTTTCCTTTACTGCTTGCTCAATGTACAGATTGAATAACATCGGGGAGTTTTGCTAAATATTTATATGAACGTCTACTCTTCACTATAGTTCCATCATCCATCAGAATATCTCTTCCTATACCTCCGACAACCAAGTATTCAGTCTTTGCAAAATTAATTTCCATGACGCACTGTTCATTTTCTTCTTTAAGCTTTCTTAATACAGAATATACATCCTCTCCTTCTTCGGCGAAGATGACCTGATTGTCAGAGAAATTCAGGGAGAACAAAACCACATCATCTACTTTAACTCCCATGTTTTTTCACTTCCTTTTCCAATTCTTCAGTGCTTCGTTCAAAAATATTTTAAAGAGAACTGGCACCAAACAGCATCCTTGTATTAGTCCTTTGCTAACCTTAAGTTTCTGTGGTAGTAGCTTCTCAACTTTAACATGACAAGTACTATCTGAATACAGATTTCTAACGGTTTATGCATAACATGTGTGACTGTTCCGGTTTTTCATCGCTTCCCACGTCCTAGAAAGTGGTACACTGTCATAGGCTTTCTGTAAGTCTATGGAAACCATGTGAATCTCCAAGTTATGTGCCAGTATATTGTCAGTCAAATGCTGCAAATATTATCGATACAGCCCTTCTGTCCGAAAGCCATGTGTTATTCTACTTTCTCAATTTACTACATAGTCTCGGTGACGAACTGCGCACTGTGATGACTCGATAATTTGCCCAGTCGTCCTTGTCTTGCTGTTCAAATATGTTTGTGCTGAGCCCTTCTTTAAGCTACTCAGGGATTTCCTCTCCACTTAGACAAAGGTTAAATAGCTTTGCGGGATGTTCGAATTGCACGTTTAGTCTGGCCTTCAACAACTCCATATATAAAGCTCCAGGTCCTGGTCATTTTCCACTTTTGAACTGCTTAGCTGTATTCTGTACGCTTAGCTGTATTCTGTACATCTACGTTACCGCCTGTGCCGTGTTCGCTGCCTGCAAAGTCCTGAAATTCGGATCGATCATCTTTAAACTGTTCTTCATAGTGTACCTTCCATCTATGTAGGCTTAGCAGCTGTACGTTTATACTACTACTGTCATTAATTCTTACTTGTTTAATGGCCTTCCATGCTTCTTTGGACTTTGAACTCCTATGCAGTTATTAATTTCTTCATACTTAAAGTTCCACATAGCAGTTTTTGCTCTAATTACTGCTCCCCTCAGTCTCAAATAACTACTTCTGTCATCGGTCTCATTGCTCATAAGCCATTTGTTACAGGCCTCCTTTTGCTTGCGGCGCAGCACGTTACTTTTTTACCGCCCTGCCAGCGTCCAGCAATGTTCATTTGTCTAGCTAAAAGCTGTAGTAGAAAATACTAGACCACTACTGTCTATTGCAGGTCGCAACATACATAGAATAGTCCGGTAAACAGGATGTGGCTGGCTCCCGAAATAGAAGTTTTAACTTGGCAATGTAAATTTTCAGGTGTATTTTTACGATAAAGATTACAGTTAATACTGCCAAGTCCGTACTAAGTGGCAACACAATGTGAAGTTCACACGCACACCCCAATCACACACTTGGCCAGTTTATGGTATTTACACCCGTTACCGAAGTTAATAGAGTTCACCGGATCGTTTAGTTATGAAAATGCTCGCTCAGTTGTTGTGCACTCTGCTCTACACTTATATCTGTTCCAGTCTTAGATCGCACAACACGCCAGGTGGATTTAACTACCAGTCAAAAGCAATAATTTTGATATTCCGTCCGAAATTCCACACGACTTCCACTGTACCGTTCACTTAAATGCACTTCGTGCTACTTCGCGAACTCGTAATTAGCATTTTTCCGCGATTTTACAGTACTTTCGTCCGAGCTGCTTTCAATGAGATGTTACTAGGTCGAACCCTCAGCTCCGACCACCCTAGATCACACCAAAGGCTTTGTTCCCGGCATAGATTGGCGCGAGCCTGCATTTTTCTGATTGCCTGATATCACAAACAGCAAATCAGGTTATCCCACGCTAACCCGCGCTTTACGTCAATGACCAATCATAGTAAAACATTTCTTTCTATGGCAATTGATAAATAAATAAATTTAGAAAAGTATCAAATATAAAATTACTCCTTCTGAAATTACCGATTAATTTGTGTTCTACTCACGATTTATTAGTACCATAAACTGACTGCACATTTAATTATAGTAAATCCCCTGTATAATTTAACTGGTACTTCGTGAAGAACCAAAACAATTTTCATTTACTTCTGTTCTTCTTCACTCATACAACATTCACACGGTTAATTACTACACATATAAAACAACTATAACTATGCAAATACATTAAAAATTAATCAAACATAACTTTACAACATTGTTTTGACTACGACTGCTAACACTGCCCGTCAACTGCTGACCTCTGCCGGCTACTAGTACAACTACGTGCAGCTCTGTAACTCAGGTCCATGTCAGCTGGTGACATCTGTCGATGACTCATGCCTATAACGATATCGTCCTAACAAGTGACAGGAGCGATGCGAAGGCGCTACGCCTCATGCTCTCCCACCTTTGCGGCAATGTTGCGACAATGTACGAATGACAGTGGGGGAGAGTGTTACACCCTGGAACACTTATCAGACTTTCACTTCTACCCAGCTGTGCAATATAATTTTAATATATTTTTTAATGTGCTGTAGTCATGTTCTGCAATTATGATAACTGCTCTAGAAAAATAACTATTTTCCAAACGCCAGAGTTACATGCCTAGGAACGAATAAAACCTCTGTCCGGAATAGACCTTGAAGAGCCAACATACCGACCGACCGTCGTGTCATCCGTAGCGCATAGGTTTCTCTGGATGTAGATATGGAAGGACATGAGGTCAGCTTTCCAATATTTTGGTCGTTGTCAGTATACGAGACCAGAACCATTACCTCTCAGTCAAATAGCTCCTCAATTTGCCTCACAAGCTCTGAGTGCACCCACTTGCCAACAGACTTCGGCAGACCCGGATGGTCACCTGAGCCAGCCAAACACGTCAGCAGTTAATTTCAGTTATCAAATGGGAGCCAGTGTTACCTCTGCAGCAAGACAGTTGAATTCTAGCACCAAATACCCTATTGAAATTTAAAAGTGTCGCAATGAAGAAAGTTTTGTCGATGCTGTATTTAATATACTCTCTGTTACATTATTTTCTACTTCACCCCAATAACCAGTAAGCGACATTGGGTTAAGTGGAAGTATTACCAAAAATCAGTTACAAGCTGAATACATTTTAAAATAGAGTATATTCAAAACTAACACAGATTTCTTTTTTCGTGACAAGTAAAATTGTTAACACATTAAAGAAACCCAGTTCTTTTGGAAATGTCATACGTTCCGAGGTAGAAGAGCTTGTTCCATTTCAAGGTACGAGAAGGTGCAGAGCTGAAGTGGTATGGCTTGGCTGCCCACACGCTATGTAACTAGTTTTAAAAATGTATGGATAATTTTACTCACCGTGAAATCCTGCAACTGAAAAATTAACAGTGTCTTCAAAATAATCTAAATAAATTACGTATGCAGAACTTAAAGGTGTAGAACTAAAAATATTTAGAAATTATGCACAAAACCCAGTTCTCATTCTCACAACAGAAAAGAAAATTCTGGGAACTGGTTATGGCTGTCTGTAATGCACAATCCCCGATGTGATTCTAAAATTGGTCATTAGATTAAAACGTGGACCAGGACACATAATATGTTGCTAGGTACACTAGATACAACATTCTCCCCTACAGATTAGAAGGGAATACCATTTTTTTTAAATCAGGCATTACAGAGGAATTTTGAAGATTAGAGGGATAGAATGAGTAACTAATGAAGAGATAGTGAATGAAATCGATTAGAAAAGAGCTTCTTGACACTAACAGAAGGACTTAGTTGGCAGGTTACATCTTGAGGCATCAAACAATAGCTAATTTAGTAAAGGAGGGGAGTGTGGTGGTGAAAGCTATAGAGGCATACAAAGGATTGACTAAAGTAAGCAGATTCAGAGTTGCATTGAAGTGGTCTTTGGACTGAGGAATATAACAAGACAGCACGTGATACAAACGTGGATGCACAGTTACGCAATGAACACACATCTGTAGTGGGGTATCCATGTCTGTCTCTCTCTAGGTTTTGCTCTCTTCTTTCACACGCGCGCGCGCGCACACACACACACACACACACACACACACACACACACACAATTGTAAACACACGACAGTAATTTGTGGACAGTCACATACATGCCAGATTACCACTAGCTCCAACGCGTTGATGTAACTGCACACAAGATAACCAGGCAGAATCAAACAGAGGAGAGGCAATGTGTAGCGAAACATTTAACGAGCTACATTCTTATCCCCTGAGGTGAAATTTCTGTTCATTCTTCCTGATGAGCGGAAATGATAGTTGTACGCTTTCTACACGTTAATTTGATGGCAACCCTCACTCAGAGGGGGTGTACATTACAGAATGCGCATGCCCAGTCACACTCGCTCAGACAGGTAAAACGAAAAGACTATATACTGGCTAGCATGCCGATTACGGGTAAGGAAACAAGAATGCATCATAAACCTGCATACAAGTATGGTTTGGTAAATCTGCTAAAAAAGCGAGAAAAATTGTTTCGTAAACAACTGATCTTACTTCTCATGATAGTCTTCTTCGAGGGATATACACTTTTGGAAATTGAAATAAGAACACCGTGAATTCATTGTCCCAGGAAGGGGAAACTTTATTGACACATTCCTGGGGTCAGATACATCACATGATCACACTGACAGAACCACAGGCACATAGAGACAGGCAACAGAGCATGCACAATGTATATCCACCTTTTGCAGCAATGCAGGCTGCTATTCTCCCATGGAGACGATCGTAGAGATGCTGGATGTAGTCCTGTGGAACGGCTTGTCATGCCATTTCCACCTGGCACCTCAGTTGGACCAGCGTTCGTGCTGGACGTGCAGACCGCGTGAGACGACGCTTCATCCAGTCCCAAACATGCTCAATGGGGGACAGATCCGGAGATCTTGCTGGCCAGGGTAGTTGACTTACACCTTCTAGAGCACGTTGGGTGGCACGGGATACATGCGGACGTGCATTGTCCTGTTGGAACAGCAAGTTCCCTTGCCGGTCTAGAAATGGTAGAACGATGGGTTCGATGACGGTTTGGATGTACCGTGCACTATTCAGTGTCCCCTCGACGATCACCAGTGGTGTACGGCCAGTGTAGGAGATCGCTCCCCACACCATGATGCCGGGTGTTGGCCCTGTGTGCCTCGGTCGTATGCAGTCCTGATTGTGGCGTTCACCTGCACGGCGCCAAACACGCATACGACCATCATTGGCACCAAGGCAGAAGCGACTCTCATCGCTGAAGACGACACGTCTCCATTCGTCCCTCCATTCACGCCTGTCGCGACACCACTGGACGCGGGCTGCACGATGTTGGGGCGTGAGCGGAAGACGGCCTAATGGTGTGCGGGACCGTAGCCCAGCTTCATGGAGACGGTTGCGAATGGTCCTCGCCGATACCCCAGGAGCAACAGTGTCCCTAATTTGCTGGGAAGTGGCGGTGCGGTCCCCTACGGCACTGCGTAGGATCCTACGGTCTTGGCGTGCATCCGTGCGTCGCTGCGGTCCGGTCCCAGGTCGACGGGCACGTGCACCTTCCGCCGACCACTGGCGACAACATCGATGTACTGTGGAGACCTCACGCCCCACGTGTTGAGCAATTCGGCGGTACGTCCACCCGGCCTCCCGCATGCCCACTATACGCCCTCGCTCAAAGTCCGTCAACTGCACATACGGTTCACGTCCACGCTGTCGCGGCATGCTACCAGTGTTAAAGACTGCGATGGAGCTCCGTATGCCACGGCAAACTGGCTGACACTGACGGCGGCGGTGCACAAATGCTGCGCAGCTAGCGCCATTCGACGGCCAACACCGCGGTTCCTGGTGTGTCCGCTGTGCCGTGCGTGTGATCATTGCTTGTACAGCCCTCTCGCAGTGTCCGGAGCAAGTATGGTGGGTCTGACACACCGGTGTCAATGTGTTCTTTTTTCCATTTCCAGGAGTGTACATTTCGTCAGCGATCCTCCAGCTTTTTCATACTCGTTGACTGTAAATACCGCTCCCACGTTTGATGAAAATTTCTTGCCTGCAAGCCAACGCATCAAGTTATACATTAGGAAGAGGTCAATTGGGGCTAAGTTTGGAGAATAGGCTGAATGACGAACCTCTGCAAAGCCCAGTTCCTTTACTTTCGCAGTTGTTATCACTGTTTTGTGGAGTGATGCATTATCCTGGTGACAGAGCACTTTCTTCTTGCCAACCTTGGTCTTTTTTCAGCCAACGCAAGCTGAAGCTTAATAGGTCCAGTTATGGTTCTGCCTTTTTCCAAGTAATCTGAGAGGATTATTTTTTTGGAATCCCGAAAAACAGTGCTCATCACCTTACCAGCTGACAAAATAGCCTTTGCCTGTGCCCATTGTTCTGACTTCCGTTTTGGCTCTGCCGTGTAATGATCGATCCAGGTTTCATCAACAGCCACAAGTCGGCGCAAAAACTCTTGCGGATTGCGATAAAACGTCACCAGACATTGAACTGAAATATTGTGGCGGATACGCTTTTGGTCGATTCTGAACAATCGTGGAAGCCACCTCGCACACAGCTTCACAGCTAATTCTCCGTGCAGAATATTATGCATTCGCTTAATTGAGATGCCTACAGTCTCAGCAATTTCTATTCGATGGACCATATCATGGGTTTTGTCGGTGGTTTCCTTTATGGGGACCTCAACTGAATGGCCAGAGCGCGCTTCATCTTTGGTGCTTGTCCGACCACATTTAAACTTATTAATCCAAAAGTAAATGGTCTTCAATGATGGTGCGGAGTCCGCGGGAACTTTATCCAGTTCCGATTTGATCTGTGTGGCAGTGTAACCCTTCAAATTAAAATGTTTACTAACAGCACGAAACTCGTTTTCTTAATTTTCAATCGCAGTTGACATACTACCAGTTCAAGTGGCTGTCAGCAATGAAGTGTACGCTATACAATGTTGAAATATTTTATACGATCCTTGGAACAATCGAGCTTACCAGCCGTGATGGCATAACAGAAATGTCCTGTTATTTCATGGAAAATTACCAGATTTATCTAATCACCCCCAGAAATAAACGCCGGTCAGAGTGGCCGTGCAGTTCTAGGCGCTACAGTCTGGAGCCGAACGACCGCTACGGTCGCAGTTTCGAATCCTGCCTCGGGCATGGATGTGTGTGACGTCCCTAGGTTAGTTAGGTTTAATTAGTTCTAAGTTCTAGGCGACTGATGACCTCAGAAGTTAAGACGCATAGTGCTCAGAGCCAGAGCCATAGATAAGCAAATCAAACGAAAATTAAATCATCCCTAGGAGACCCCACGCTAAGACCGTTACTTTTGATAATGCCCACAGTTCGGCGAGGAAGGGAGTCCATAAGCTAGTTCGGGAGTGTCAAACAATCTTAAGCGACTCATTCATGATCTCATGGAGCTACCAAACAGTGGAAATATTGTTTGCTAAGTGGCAACCAGTGTTACAGATGGTTACAGACATTTTGTATGGGATTACAGTTGGGTAGTTTAGTGGGTCATTCGAGGTGATATAGGAAGCCTGAGGTCAAAGGTGCAGGCCTGTGAACAGGACTGTTGTCGCCTTGAAAAACGAGTGTCCGCAGAATACCACTCGTGAAGTTGTAGAAGAAAGGGCAACACTTGGCCACCGATAACGCAGAAATAAAAATTCTGGTTCATATTCATGGTACTGTGAATGAGTTGGTCCAACCCATGATATAAAGAACAGTTCCGGCCTTCAACTACACGTTCCATGTGTGAGGCTCGAGCACGTCACTGGGATGTCGCTGAATTTGGTGCATCGCACCGTTTGGAAAGAGGCGAAATCGCGACCAGCTGGACCACCCTGCATGCCTCCACTTCTGTGTTGGAGATGTGTAGCTTTATGTGTTCAATGGCCTTTAGCGAGGTCATTGTCATCAGTTTTCTGCTATATCTGCAGTCTCATGAGTCTTCACTTCATGCTAACCATTGCTTCCTTCTTAATGCTGGTTGGTGTATGAGGTGTGATCAAAAAGTTTTTCTTTATTATCAACTTTGTCCTCTTCAGAGTAATCCCCATGAAATACACTGTTGTTGTTTGTTGTAGTCTTCAGTTCTGAGACTGGTTTGATGCAGCTCTCCATGCTACCCTATCCTGTGCAAGCTTCTTCATCTCCCAGTACTTACTGCGACCTACATCGTTCTGAATCTGCTTAGTGTATTCATCTCTTGGTCTCCCTCTACGATTTTTACCCCCCACGCTGCCCTCCAATGCTAAATTTGTGATCCCTTGATGCCTCAGAACATGTCCTACCAACCAGTCCCTTCTTTTTGTCAAGTTGTGCCACAAACTCTTCCCCAATTCTATTCAATACTTCCTCATTAGTTATGTGATCTACCCATCTTATCTTCAGCATTCCTCTGTAGCACCACATTTCGAAAGCTTCTATTCTCTTCTCGTCCAAACTATTTATAGTCCATGTTTCACTTCCATACATGGCTACACTCCATACAAATACTTTCAGAAACGACTTCCTGACACTTAAATCTATACTCGATGTTATAAAATTTCTCTTCTTCAGAAGCGCTTTCCTTGCCATTGACAGTCTACATTTTATATCCTCTCTACTTCGACCATCATCAGTTATTTGGCTCCCCAAATAGCAAAACTCCTTTACTACTTTAAGTGTCTCATTTCCTAATCTAATTCCCTCAGCATCACCCTACTTAATTCGACTACATTTCATAATCCTCGTTTTGCTTTTGTTGATGTTCATCTTATATCCTCCTTTCAAGACACTGTCCATTCCGTTCAACTGCTCTTCCAAGTCCTTTGCTGTCTCTGACAGAAATGAAATGCACTAATGAGCGCAAACTTTACGACCACCGCCCACCGCGAGGTTCAATGCTGGTGATGTTACGGGCATGTGACGCAGTAAGGAAAGAAAGCAATCAGAAGAGAAACGAGTGGGTAGTCAAAACAGCGAAGAGCGAAGATACTGACCGCGAGTGAGGAAATCTAGTGGTATAAGTGGTTCTGACAAACAGCTCATTGTTATGGCGCTGCGGCTGGAAACGAGAAACTGGTGGTCGCCCGTTGGCGTACTGCTGTCGTGAGTGGTTGCAGGATGGTGAAGTAAGGAGGAGGTCGTATGGTATTGGACGACCACGCCTCATCACAAAACATAGGGGTTAGAGGATCACTCACTGTGCAGTCCATGATAGGCGGCGATCTGTGGCAGATCTACAATAGCGTGCAATGATGGTACAGGCAGCAGTGTTTCAGAGCAGACTGTTGAGAGGTCATTGTTGAACATGGAGCTCCTCATCACACAACCCTTGCGTGTTCCTGTTCTGACTCAACGACATCGTCAATTATGATTGCAGTGGACACAACATCATTGAGTTTCCTCCAAGGATCAATAGAAACACGTCGCCTGTCGAATGAATCGCATTCTTTTTACACCAGGTCGATGTTGGGTCCTTCCTCCAGGGCAACGGCTGCACGAAACATGTACAGCTCCGCAGACGCAGGCCGGTAAAGACACAGTTATGCTATGGGACACATTGAATTGGGTTCCATGGGATCTGTGGTGGTGATCGAAGGCATCGTGACTGCAGTGAACTACATAAACATTTTTGCAGACCAGGAGCATCGCTTCATCCTTGGAGTCTCGACCTATGGCGATGAAGGATAACTACCCCTATTGAAAGGTCAGAATTGCGCTACAGTGGTTTGAGGGTCATTACAGTGAATGGCATCGATGTCTTGGTCATCAGACGTGCCTGATCTGTACCTGTTGGAACACATACTGGGCACCAACTGTGTGCCTTTAAACCGCCATCCGGTGCATAGACATCTGATATACTTCTGCAATACTGTCAAAGGCTTGTAGAACCCATGTCAAGCCCCAATCTCTACTATAGTGCGTTTTAAAAGTGGAAGAACATGCTATTAAATGGATGGTCGTAATGTTTTGGCTCATCGGTGTGTAATCGACTTGTGCCAGCGCTTTTTACAATCTTGGAAGCACTTCTGGAACACACTTTTCGTTGTGGTCTTCAGTTCATCCAGCGGTTCTGTTTTTATCTCTTCATTGGTGTCAAAAAGACGTCCATTCGCGGTTCTGTGTGTGTGTGTGTGTGTGTGTGTGTGTTGGGGCTTATGGGCGCTCAACATCGAGGTCATCAGCGCCCTGACACACATTAAAAGGAACGAATGTGGACAGACCTAAGAAAACTAAAGCACACACTCAAAGAAAGAAGGAAAATGCTACATAAGAATGTAAAACCTAAGGAAAGGGGAAAAATAGCAACAAGAATGTCACAGGAAATTGTGATTGGCTGGCCACTTACATAAAATATGGGCGAGCTTGTCACACAGTAAGCAAATTAA
Source organism: Schistocerca cancellata (assembly GCF_023864275.1). Classification (NCBI taxonomy): domain Eukaryota; kingdom Metazoa; phylum Arthropoda; class Insecta; order Orthoptera; family Acrididae; genus Schistocerca; species Schistocerca cancellata. Next base: position 177,362,555 of record NC_064635.1, read on the forward strand.
AATCCTCTCCCTAAAATCTTTGTAAAAACATTTGACAGGGCACAGAATTTTAAAACTTTAGCCACATTCGTCCGAGTGTTGCCTAAAAGAGATGGCAGGTCCGCTGGCAAGTCAGCCGCGGCCCGCTGGTCAGAAAATAAAACGCAATCCAATAAAACGTGGCGCACAGTGATTCTCTTCAGCCTAGGGAATGGAAAGATGTCGCAGGGAGTCATGTATGGCGAATACGTTGCCCGAGGCAACTTACCGGTTTTGATTTTTTGCCAAAAAATCACGAAAAAGCGTTGAGGTGTGAGCCAGAGCATTATCGTGATGCAGTTTTGCCATAATTCTGGTTATTTTCTTTGGGCTGCTTCATGCAGACGGCTCATAACTTCCAGGCGATATTCCTTATAGACCGTACAATCCTAAGGGAGGAACGCATGATAAAGTATCCCATTGCTATCAAAGAAAGGAACGCATGATAAAATTTCCCACTGCGATCAAAGAAAACAGTGAGAACAATCTCCACATGTGATCGAACTCGTAGAATTTTTTGCGGTCTTGTTCTTTCAGGTAGTTTCCACTGGGACACTGGGCTTTGGTTTCAACGCCATACCCAGATACCCATCATTCGTCACCTGTTATAACTTTCTCTACAAGTTCTGGATCGTTGTCGACTTCATTCGGCAATTCCTGGGCAATGTCTACACTACATCGTTTTTGGCCGAAATTCGACAATTTCGGAACAAACGTTGCTGCTATACGTTTCATGCCTAAAACATCCAAAAATATTGTTGGTATGAGCCAAAGGATGTGCCCACATGATCATAAACCTCTCCGATGGTGATATGGCAATTTCCCAGAACAATTTTCTTTACTTCTTCGACATTGTCGTCAGTAACTGATGTGCTAGGGCATTCAGTGTGGTCGTCGTCTTCAGCGTCCTCTAGACCTTCTTTGAAACGTTCATACCACCCGTAAACTCTTTGGCTTAATCATAGCGGATTCGCCAAAAGCCACAGTGAACATTTCGAATGAGGGGCTGTACTTTATTCCGTTTTTAAAGCAAAATTTAATGCAAATTCTCCGACGCAACTTTTCTGAGAGTAAAAATTCGCCGAGCACTCGAAAATGCATATAACCTTTTCGACCTTCAGCAAAAAACTAAATATTCAAAACACCTAAAAATGCACATATAAATCAGGAGCTTATGTACCAACAAGATAAATAGGAATTTGAAAGTCGGATGTATACAGCCCGTGAAATTAAAAATTCTCGTTACTCTTTGATCACACGACGTATGCGTGCCGTCCGCTGCATCATCCATACTCTGAAATCTCTTCCTCCCTCGCCACCTCTTTCCTTCCACACATCCTTCAAGACTGTTTTTATAACACCCTCTTTCATTCTTAACGTATGTCCAATCCAGATTCGTTTCCTCCTTTTCAACTGCATCCAGTTAAGTGTCTAGGTATACCGTCTTTGATTAGTAATAAAAACGTCCTGGGTTCGAAACCAGCCACAGCTTAAATTTTGGTTAATAATCAGTATTGGTGGCTGCAACGTCTTGCATAATAAGTCACCTTCATTCTGCCAACGGCCTTGTCAAGGTTCAGGGCACTCTCTTGTCCTTGCGGTGGAAAAATTCCCTTAAAAAGTAAAGAATCACTAATGATCAACGGCATGAGGATGCACAAGGCAATGGAAACCATTGCATTAATGACACATAAAATGTAACCACGGGACATGTGGCCTGTAATTGAAAAAGTGTCATGATGATCGCAAAGGCTCCTGATTTCCGAGAGGGGATAGCCAAAGGGGAGGTGACCATAAGAAAAAGATTGAATAAACAACGAAAGGATAACGTTCTACGAGTAGGGGCGTGCAATGTCAGCAGCTTGAATGTGGTAGGGAAGATAGAAAATCTGAATAGGGAAATGCAAAGGTTCAGTTTAAATATAGTATGGGGCAGCGTAGTGAAATGAAAAGGAGACAAGAATTTCTGTTCATATGAGTATAGGGTAACATCAACAGTAGCACAAAATGGCATAATGGGTGTAGGAGAACGATAGTTCAGGTATACATTCCGACGTCGCAAGCTGAAGATGAAGAGATAGAAAAAGTAGGATATTGAAGGGATAATATAGTACGTAAAAAAAGCATAAGTGGACCATCGGGACCATCCGACCGTCGTTTCATCCTCAGTTGAGGATGTGGATAGGAGGAGCGTGTGGTCAGCACACTACTCTCCCGGTGGTTATGATGGTTTTCTTTGACAGGAGCCGCTACTATGCGGTCGAGTAGCTCCTCAATTGGCATCACGAGGCTGAGTGCACCCCAAAAATGGCAACAGCGCATGGTGGCTCAGATGGTCACCCTTCCAAGGGCCATCCATCTGATGGGAACCGGTGTATTCAGTGCGGCAAAGCCGTTGCTCAAGACAGACCATAAAGGGCAGTGCAAATGTAATCGTTATTGGGGACTGGATCCAGCTGTAAAGGAAGAATAAATCGTTACAGGAGAATTTTGGCTTGGAACAAGGAAAGAGAGAGGAGAAAGACTAATTGAGTTCTCTATTAAATTTCAGTTAATAATAGCGAATACTCTATTCAAGAATTACAAGAGGAAGAGATATATTTGGAAAAGGTCAGGTGATAGGGGAAGGTCCTAGTTAGATTACATCATGGTCAGACAGTTTCCACAATCGAATAATGGATTGTAAGGCTTACCCAGTAGCAGATATAGACTCTGATCACAATTTAGGTATAGCCCAATATGCAGTATAGTTGGAATGGACATCTCTAAAAAGGGCGATCGCAGAAGTTGGAAAGAAAAACGTAGGTACAAAGAAGGTAACTGCGAAGAAACCAGGGGTAACAGAAGAAACGCTTCAGTTAACAGATGAAATAAGGAAACACAAACACGTTCAGGGAAGTTCAGGAATGCAGAAATACCAGTCACTGAGGAATAAAATAAACAGGATGTGCAGGGAAGCTAAACTGGTTGCATGAAAAGCGTGAAGAAATCGGAAAGAAATGGTTGTCGGAAGGACTGAAACCATACAGGAAAGTCAAAGCAACGTTCGCTGAAATTAAAGGGAAGGGTGGTAAAAAAAAAATTGGAAATGTCGTGTGGCTAGGGTATCCAGTCAGGTAGACCTGCGGTCTAGTGCAGTTCTTTTGAGTTGACGCCACTTCGGCGATTTGCGTGTAGATAGGGATGAGATGATGATGATAAGAGACAACACGACACCCAGTCTGGAGAAAATCTCCAAGCCAGCTGGGAATCGAACACGGCCCCTGGACATAACAGTCCGTCTTGCAGACCACTCAACTATCGAGGCGGACCGAAGCCGCGCGACTGCTGCGGTCGCAGGTTCGAATCCTGCCTCGGGCATGGATGTGTGTGATGTCCTTAGGTTAGGTTTAAGTAGTTCTAAATTCTAGGGGACTGATGACCATAGATGTTAAGTCCCATAGTGCTCAGAGCCATTTGAACCATTTTTTATCGAGGCGGACCAGGGCAGTAAAATTAAGAAGGCAACGGGAATCCCACTGTTAAATGCAGACAGGAGAGTGGATTGTGAAACGAGTACAAGGAAGACCTCTATGAGTAGGTCGATATGTGTGGAGTGATTGAAGAAGGAACAGGAGCCGATTTAGAAGAGATAGGGGCTCGAGTATTAGGATAAGAATTTAAGAGAGCGTCGGAGTACTTAAGATCAAATAAGGCAGCAGGGATAGATAACATTCTATCAGAATTACTGAAATTATTGCCAGATGTGGCAACAAAACAACTAGTCAAATTTGTGTGTAGAATGTATGGAGTCTGGTGACATATCACCTGACTTCCGAAAAAATATCAATTCCGAGGACTTTTTAAGAGCTGAATAATGTGAGAGTTATCGCACAGTCAGCTTAATCGCTCATTCATTCAAGTTACTGACAAGAATAATGTACAGAGAAATGGAAAAGAAAATCCAGTATGTGTGATATGACGATTACTTCGGCTGTAGGAAAGGTAAAAGCAGCAGACAGGCGATTCTGACATTGCTGTTGACAATGGGAGCAAGACTAAAGAAAAATGAAGACACGTTCATAGGATTTGTCGACCTGGAAAAAGCGTTCGACAGTGTAAAATGGTGCAAGATGTTCGAAATTCCGAGAAAAATAGGGGTAAGTTATAGAGAGAGACGGGTAATACACAACATGTGCAAGGGCCAAGAGGGAACAGTAAGAGTGAACGATCAAGAACGAAGGGCTCGGATTAAAAGGAGTGTAAGACAGGGATGTAGTCTTCCGCCCCTACTGTTCATTGTATACACTGAAGAAGCAATGATGTAAATAAAAGAAAGGTTCAGGCGTGGAACAAAATTCAAAGTGAAAGAATATCAGTGATAGGAATCGCTGATGACATTGCTATCTGAGTGAAATTGAAGGAGAATTACATGAAATTCGGAATGTAATGAACAATCTAATGAATACGGAATATAGACTGAGGGTACATCGAAGAAAGACGAAAGTAATGAGAAGTAGCAGAAATGAGAACAGCGAGAAACTTAACCTCAGGATTGATGGTTATGAAGTAGATGAAGGGATTCTGCTACCTAGGCAGCAAAATGACCAATGACGGACGGAGAAATGAGGATATCAAAATCAGAAAGTAGATTCCTAGCCAAGAGAAGTCTACTAGTATTAAACATAGGCCTTAATTAGACGGATAAATTTCTGAGTTTGTACTTTTGGAACACAGCATTGTGCGGTAGTGAAACATGGACTGTGGGAAAACCGGAACAAAAGAGAATCGAAGTATTTGAGATGTGGCACCAGGAGAAGACGAATGTTGAAAATGAGATGGACTGTTATGTAAGGAGTGAGGAGTTCCTGAACAGAATCGGAGAGGAATGGAATATGTGGAAACCACTGACTAGGGGAAGGGACAGGATGATAGGACATCTGTTAAAACGTCACGGAATGACTTCTAAGCTACCAGAGGGAGCTGTAGAGGTCGGAAACTATAGAGGGAGACGGAGATTGGAATATATCCAGTAAATAATTGAGGTTGAAAGTGCTTCTGTAAGAGGTTGGCACAGGGGAGGAATACGTGGCTGGCCGCATCAAACCAGTCAGAAGACTTAAACTTCCTGACAGATTAAAACTGTGTGCTGGACCGAGACTCGAACTCGGGACCTTGGCCTTTCGCGGGCAAGTGCTCTACCAACTGAGCTACCCAAGCACGACTCACGCCCCGACCTCACAGCTTTACTTCCGCCAGTATCTCGTCTCCTACCTTCCAAACTTTACAGAAGCTCTTCTGCGAATCTCGCAGAACTAGCACTCCTGAAAGGAAGGATATTGCGGAGACATGGCTTAGCCACAGCCTGGGGGATGTTTCCAGAATGAGATTTTCACTCTGCAGCGGAGTGTGCGCTGATATGAAACTTCCTGGCAGATTAAAACTGTGTGCTGGGCCGAGCAGTCAGAAGAATGATGAGTAAAGAAAAATATTTCTTTGCTCTTCCACTGATCTCATTTCATTTTTCACTCTGTCCAACCAATTTATTTTTCCACGCTCCGCGCTGTCCACATTTCAAATGCCTCTGACCTTTCAGTGCTTTTCTGCCGCCGTGTACACTTTTCAGATCCATATAGGCAAAAAATTTATTAGCCTTTTCCGTAAATCCATATGCATTTGGCTACAGATCACCGTTTCTTTTAAGATGAATCTTTCTACATTGCCGTTCGGGTTTTAATTTCTGTGCTGCACATCCAGTCGGCTTCAGTCCTACTTCTGAGTTCTTTAAAGATTTGCAGGAGTTCTAATACTTCTCCATTCAGCATTATGTTTACCTTTTTATTTACTCCCAGTGTCATTACTTTTGTTTCTTTTGTATTTGTTTTCATTCTATAAATCATTTCCTTTCGATTCAGTGACATCCACTGTGTCCTGCCCGTTTTCAGACTATTCACTCGCTTCGTTGGTTGAGAAGAGCTTGCATTCATCGATAGCAGCAGCTTCTGCCAGCTTTTAAACGTATTGTCATCGAACTGCCGTCTGTTCTTTTGGAACCGAGGTTTCGAACAGCATCCAAAACGACCAGTGCTCGTTAGTGGTTCACTTTGTAGACCTCTGGGAAGAAGGCGACACGCATTTCTAACGACAGCTACAGCTACCCTCCAGGCTGTTGTCGTTTAGCAACGAATAACCTGTTTAAGCATGCACTGAGGTAACAGAAGTTACGGGTATACAATATGCACTTAATGGGGGTAGGACGTCAAACGGGCCGACTTGGAGCAGGAGAGGCACCACAGGACATTTTATTTTCTACTGTCTATACTTTTACAAATAAATTCATAAAAATTTGTCAGCATGACCAGGGAGGATTCAGGATTCACACTCATAGCAGTGAAAGTGCAAAAACATAACAAAATAAAATTTTTTTAGATACGAAATTTCATCGTTTTATCACTTACTGTTGGCTGCATTTGTTGCTATAGGTACATTTTTCTTCACAAGTAAGAGAGATTCTTTGATGAATTTTGCATAGCATACAAACCATACTTACAAGTGTATGAAACTCTAGAATTTTCCAAATCTGTTATAAACTGTGGTAGAAATTGAGATAATTAATTACAAAATTTGATTCTTTTCTAAACATAAAGTTTAAAACGTAACAGCTCATTCATTTTTTCATAAATTAAATAGATTCTAGAGTTTCAGACACCTGTAAGTATGGTTTGTATGCTGTGCAAAATTAATCGAACAGTCTCTCGTACTCATGAAGGAAAGTGTACCTATAGCAACAAATGCAGCCAATAGTAAGTGAAAAAATGATGAAATTTCACATGTAAAAAAATTATTTTGTTATGTTTTTTAACTTCCGCTGCTACGAGTGTGAATCCTGAATCCTTCCTGGTCATGCTGACAAAGTTTTACGAATTTACTTGTAAAGGTATAGACAGTGGAAATTAAAATGTCCTGTGGTGCCTCTCCTGCTCCAAGTCGGCCCGTTTGACGTCCTACCCCCCTTAAACAGATAACGGTACTACCGCTTACACAACGTGTAAAAGGGCAGTGCATGGACGAAGCTGTCATTTGTACTCAAGTGATTCACGTGAAAAGGTTTCCGACGTGATTATGGCCGCACGAGTGATAGTTGGGGCTAGACGCATGTGACATTCCGTTTTGTAAATCGTTAGAGAATTCAATATTCGGAAAGCCTCTGTGTTAAGCGCGTGCTAATAATACCAAAATTTTAGGCATTACCTCTCACCCCAGACAACGCAGTGGCTGACGGACAGAGATCAGAGGCGTTTTCGTAGAGTTCTCAGTGCAAACAGACAAGCAGTGTTGTGTGATATAACGACAGAAACCAATGTGGGGCGTACGACGAACGTATCCATTACGAGAGTGCGGCGAAATGTGGCGTTAATGGACTAAGAGAGCAGAAGACCGACGCGAGTTCCTTTGCTAACAGCACGACATCGCCTGCAGCGCCTCTGCAGGGCTCGTGACCACATCGGTTGGACCCTAGACCACTGGAAAAGATGGACCAGTAAAGTGATCGCGATTTCAGTTGGTAAGAACTGATGGTAGGGTTCGAGTGTGGCGCAAACACCTCGAGCCCATGCACTCAAGTTGTCAACAAGGCACTGTCCAAGCTGGTGCTGGCTCCGTAATGGTGTGCGCTGTTCGTACAAGGACTGGACTGGGTCGTTTGGTCCAACTGACCCAATCACTGACTGGAAATGGCTATGCTTTTCAATTAGGGGACCGTTTGCAGCCATTCATGGACTTCATGCTCCCAAACGACGATGGAATTTTTGTTGATGACAATGCACCACCGGGACACAATTGTTTGCCATTGATTCGAAGAACATTCTGGACAATTTGGCACCCTTATCGCCCGACAAGAATCCTATCGAACATTTATGGGTCATAATGGAGAGGTCAGTTCGTGCACAATATCCTCCACTGGTAACACTTTCCGAATTATGGACTGCATGGCTCAGTACTTCTGCAAGGCACTTCGGCCACTTGTTGAGTTCAAGCCACGTCGAGCTTCTTGACTACGTGGGACAAAAGGAGATCCGATACGATATTAGGTATCGCATGAATTTTGTCAAATGGTTCAAATGGCTCTGAACACTATGGGACTTAACATCTGAGGTCATCAGTCCCCTAGAACATAGAACTACTTAAACCTAACTAAGGACATCACACACATCCATGCCCGAGGCAGGATTCGAACCTGCGACCGTAGCAGTCGTGCGCTTCCGGACTGAAGCGCCTAGAACCGCTCGGCCACACCGGCCGGCTGAATTTTGTCTCCTCTATATTTTCTCGTTTGTGGAGACAAATTGATTAATAAATACCGCAACGACCGCAAGCGCACATCAGAATCAACCACTTTGTTGCTCAAGTTACATTAAAAGTTGTGATGCCGTTTTAGCATCGTGTGACAGAATTTCTCTCTCGCTCACTTTCATTTCTCGTATATTTCAGCGTTTATTGTTGGCCTTTGTCCTGTAAACCAAACAATGAATTCTGGTCCAATAACGTGCACTGGTTGAACAGTGTAAGTACCCCGTGCCGCTCATTTCAGCGCTATCACATCTGTCAACACGTGAGCTTCTTGCAGTTTTATCTGACTGTTTTATTCAACACAAACTTCTTGCCAGTGGCATACACATGTTGTTGTTGTTGTTGTGGTCTTCAGTCCTGAGACTGGCTTGATGCAACTCGCTATGCTACTCTATCCTGTGCAAGCTTCTTCATCTCCCAGTACCTACTGCAACCTACATCCTTCTGAATCTGCTTAGTGATTCATCTCTTGGTCTCCCTCTACGATTTTTACCCTCCACGCTGCCCTCCAATACCAAATTGGTAATACCTCGATGTCTCAGAACAGGTCCTACCAACCGATCCCTTCTTCTAGTCAAGTTGTGCCACAAGCTCCTCTTCTCCCCAATTCTATCCAATACCTCCACATTAGTTATGTGATCTAACCATCTAATCTTCAGTATTCTTCTGTAGCACCACCTTTCGAAAGCTTCTATTCTCTTCTTGTCTAAACTATTTATCGTCCACCTTTCACTTACATACGTGGCTACACTCCATATAAATACTTTCAGAAATGACTTTCTGACACTTAAATCTACGCTCGATGTTAACAAATTTTTCTTCTTCAGAAACACTTTCCTTGCTATTGCCAGTCTACATTTTATATCCTCTCTACTTCGACCATCATCAGTTATTTTGCTCCCCAAATAGCAAAACTCCTTTACTACTCTAAGTGTCTCATTCCCTAATCTAATTCCCTTAGCATCACCCGACTTAATTCGACTACATTCCATTATCCTCGTTTTGCTTTTGTTGATGTTCATCTTATACCCTCCTTTCAAGACACTGTCCATTCCGTTCAACTGCTCTTCCAAGTCCTTTGCTGTGTCTGACAGAATTACAATGTCATCAGCGAATCTCAAAGATTTTATTTCTTCTCGATGGATTTTAATACTTACTCCGAACTTTTCTTTTGTTTCCTTTATTGCTTGCTCAATATACAGATTCAATAACATTGGGGAGAAGCTACAATCCTGTCTCACTCCCTTCCCAACCACTGCTTCCGTTTCATGTCCCTCGACTCTTATAACTGCCATCTGGTTTCTGTACAAATTGGAAATACCCTTTCGCTCCCTGTATTTTACCCCTGCCACCTTCAGAATTTGAAAGAGAGTATTCCAATCAACATTGTCAAAAGCTTTCTCTAAGTCTACAAATGCTAGAAACCTGGGTTTGCCTTTCCTTAATCTTTCTTCTAAGATAAGTCGTAGGGTCAGTATTGCCTCACGTGTTCCAACATTTCTACGGAATCCAAACTGATCTTCCCCGAGGTCGGCTTCTATCAGTTTTTCCACTTGTCTACAAAGAATTCGCGTTAGTGTTTTGCAGCTGTGACTTGTTAAACTGATAGTTCGGTAATTTTCACATCTGTCAACACCTGCTTTCTTTGGGATTGGAATTATTATATTCTTCCTGATGTCTGAGGGTATTTCGCCTGTCTCATACATCTTCCTCACCAGGTGGTAGAGTTTTGTCAGGAATGGCTCTCCCAAGGCTGTCAGTAGTTCTAATGGAATTTTGTCTACTTCGGGGGCCTTGTTTCGACTCAGGTCTTTCAGTGCTCTGTCAAACTCTTCACGCAGTATCATATCTCCCATTTCATCTTCATCTACATCCTCTTCCATTTCCATAATATTGTCCTCAAGTACATCGCCCTTGTATAGACCCTCTATATACTCCTTGCACCTTTCTGCTTTCCCTTCTTTGCTTAGAACTGGGTTTCCATCAAAGCTCTTGATATTCATGAAAGTGGTTCTCCTTTCTCCACAGGTCTCTTTAATTTTCCTGTACGCAGTATCTGTCTTACCCCTAGTGAGATAAGCCTCTGCATCCTTACATTTGTCCTCTAGCCATCCCTGCTTAGCCATTTTGCACTTCCTGTCGATATCATTTTTGAGACGTTTGTATTCCTTTTTGCCTGCTTCATTTACTGCGTTTTTATATTTTCTCCTTTCATCAATTGAATTCAATATTTCTTCTGTTACCCAAGGGTTTCTACTAGCCCTCGTCTTTTTATCTATTTGATCCTCTGCTGCCTGCACTATTTCATCCCTCAAAGTTACTCATTCTTCTTCTACAGTGATTCTCTCCCCCATTCCTGTCAGTTGTTCCCTTGTGCTCTTCCTGAAACTCTGTACAACCTCTGGTTCTTTCAGTTTATCCAGGTCCCATCTCCTTAAATTCCCACCTTTTTGCAGCTTCTTCAGTTTTAATCTACAGTTCATAACCAATAGATTGTGGTTAGAGTCCACATCTGCCCCTGGAAATATCTTACAATTTAAAACCTGGTTCCTAAATCTCTGTCTTACCATTATATAATCTATCTGATACCTTTTAGTATCTCCAGGGTTCTTCCATGTATACAAACTTCTTTCATGATTCTTAAACCAAGTGTTAGCTATGATTAAGTTATGATCTGCGCAAAATTATACCAGGCGACTTCCTCTTTCATTTCTTAGCCCGAATCCACATTCACCTACTATGTTTCCTTCTCTCCCTTTTCCTACGCTTGAATTCCGGTCACCCATGACTTAAATTTTCGCCTCGCTTCACTACCTGAATAATTTCTTTTATCTCATCATACATTTCATCAATTTCTTCGTCATCTGTAGAGCTAGTTGGCATATAAACTTGTACTACCGTAGTAGGCGTGGGCTTCGTGTCTCTCGTGGCCACAATAATGCGTTCACTATGCTGTTTGTAGTAGCTTACCCGTACTCCTATTTTTTTTATTCATTATTAAACCTACTCCTGCATTACCCCTATTTGATTTTATATTCATAGCCCTGTATTCACCTGACTAAAAGTCTTGTTCCTCCTGCCACCAAACTTCACTAATTGCCACTATATCTAACTTTAACCTATCCATTTCCCTTTTTAAATTTTCTAACCTACCTGTCCGATGAAGGGATCTGACATTCCACGCTCCGATCCGTAGAACGCCAGTTTTCTTTCTCCATATAAATACACATATGTCACATATATGGTGCGAAAAAACAATTTGTCCAAGAGTGTAGTTCACAAAGACAGCAACATACAAAATAATTTGAGTATTGGAAGTTGTCGGCCAGAATGACCGAGCAGTTCTAGGCGATACAGTCTGGAACCGCGCGACTCCTACGGTCGCAGGTTCAAATCCTGCCTCGGGTATGGATGTGTGTGATGTCCTTAGGTTTGTTAGGTTTAAGTAGCTCTAAGTTCTAGGGGACTGATGACCTCAGCAGTTAAGTCCCATAGTGCTCAGAGCCATTTGAACCATTTTTTTATTGGAAGTTCCGGTCACATTTCAATATTTTCGGCGCTTGAGATGTGTCATATGGGCTCTTCACTCAAAATGAAATCTAATTCACAGAAAATGTATACGCAAAAAGGACGTTTGAACTAAAAAAAATCGCGTTGATGAGAACAAGAAAAACTTAAAGCATCACATACACGTATATCTTACTTGGCTGACGTACCATACAGCACTTCTTTAGAAGTGAAAACCACGGCCGTGTTTCATGTTTCGATGTGTCCTAAAAGGTCAAAGTAACAAGTCAAAGTAAATGAAGAATGCGTATTCTCCTGTACAACTGCGACTCCTAGTTCTTATACTAAAATTCCTTCTTCTCTCTGCACTACTCGTTTCGTCGAATTGTTTTTCCGCGCCCTTTATATAGACTTTCGCTTCGTTTGAGTCATACTGACAGAAATTGCTGATAGTCGTTGCGAGAGAAAGTAATGTCGCTGGCACCTCTCTCGCAGTTGTTGTATGCCTTGCGGTTCCAGAGAGAGTGTTTAATGCACGTGGTACCTTAGGCCATATAGAGTGTATCCTTGGTGTATTCAGTCATGTGTCATGATCTTTGACCCAGAAACACCCTGACAAAATTGTTGGCTCACTGCACTGCTGTCGCAACTTATTCGACGCACTGGCCAACACAAATAAAAGGCAGATTGTGATTCATATTTTGAAAGTATTCCAAGTGAACTAAATACGAGAAACACGAAAAAATCGTTTGCAAGTATATTACATGTTATCTCAACCTTAGGGATAGCAGCGGTGTATTAATCCCGTAGTATTTTCATGCAAATGATGAGTCATGCATACACTAAACTTGGTTGAAATTGCTCCTAACTTTCACAATAATTTTTTTCGCATGTAGCAGGTGATACGTTTGCCAAATTTGGTAGAAAGCGCTTCCGAGGTTACGGACATATGTTGATACGTGTATTAACACCCTTCGCTTCACCCCCTCCCCTCTCCACCCTCACACCCATAGGGCTGGGACGTCATTGGCGCTCTCACCAATGAGCTTAGCGAGCCTGAAAACTATAGATTCAATACTAATACCCTTCTTTATTGAATATTTTTACATGTGACGGCTACTCATCCATTTTCACTCCTAGGTGACGGAAATTGCTTCAACATTCCTGAGGTAAGCTTTTCTATCAATCCTTTTTCACATCCACCTCCGCCCCTATGGAAAGTACACTCCTGGAAATGGAAAAAAGAACACATTGACACCGGTGTGTCAGACCCACCATACTTGCTCCGGACACTGCGAGAGGGCTGTACAAGCAATGATCACACGCACGGCACAGCGGACACACCAGGAACCGCGGTGTTGGCCGTCGAATGGCGCTAGCTGCGCAGCATTTGTGCACCGCCGCCGTCAGTGTCAGCCAGTTTGCCGTGGCGTACGGAGCTCCATCACAGTCTTTAACACTGGTAGCATGCCGCGACAGCGTGGACGTGAACCGTGTGTGCAGTTGACGGACTCTGAGCAAGGGCGTATAGTGGGCATGCGGGAGGCCGGGTGGACGTACCGCCGAATTGCTCAACACATGGGGCGTGAGGTCTCCACAGTACATCGATGTTGTCGCCAGTGGTCGGCGGAAGGTGCACGTGCCCGTTGACCTGGGACCGGACCGCAGCGACGCACGGATGCACGCCAAGACCGTAGGATCCTACGCAGTGCCGTAGGGGACCGCACCGCCACTTCCCAGCAAATTAGGGACACTGTTGCTCCTGGGGTATCGGCGAGGACCATTCGCAACCGTCTCCATGAAGCTGGGCTACGGTCCCGCACACCGTTAGGCCGTCTTCCGCTCACGCCCCAACATCGTGCAGCCCGCCTCCAGTGGTGTCGCGACAGGCGTGAATGGAGGGACGAATGGAGACGTGTCGTCTTCAGCGATGAGAGTCGCTTCTGCCTTGATGCCAATGATGGTCGTATGCGTGTTTGGCGCCGTGCAGGTGAGCGCCACAATCAGGACTGCATACGACCGAGGCACACAGGGCCAACACCCGGCATCATGGTGTGGGGAGCGATCTCCTACACTGGCCGTACACCACTGGTGATCGTCGAGGGGACACTGAATAGTGCACGGTACATCCAAACCGTCATCGAACCCATCGTTCTACCATTCCTAGACCGGCAAGGGAACTTGCTGTTCCAACAGGACAATGCACGTCCGCATGTATCCCGTGCCACCCAACGTGCTCTAGAAGGTGTACGTCAACTACCCTGGCCAGCAAGATCTCCGGATCTGTCCCCCATTGAGCATGTTTGGGACTGGATGAAGCGTCGTCTCACGCGGTCTGCACGTCCAGCACGAACGCTGGTCCAACTGAGGCGCCAGGTGGAAATGGCATGGCAAGCCGTTCCACAGGACTACATCCAGCATCTCTACGATCGTCTCCATGGGAGAATAGCAGCCTGCATTGCTGCGAAAGGTGGATATACACTGTACTAGTGCCGACATTGTGCATGCTCTGTTGCCTGTGTCTATGTGCCTGTGGCTCTGTCAGTGTGATCATGTGATGTATCTGACCCCAGGAATGTGTCAATAAAGTTTCCCCTTCCTGGGACAATGAATTCACGGTGTTCTTATTTCAATTTCCAGGAGTGTAGGTCGTTCGTCCTCCCACTTTGCTTCTTTTCAGATAGTAAATGATATGTGTACCAATGTGAGACGTATATACATACCCAAAATGATTTTTTTAAATGTACAGTTCTGTTTCTTTGGGCCGGTGTAAGACTCATTTACAAAGCTTTGTAACCTCCCTAACTGTGCTTAATTTCTGTTACTAGCTTGATCATAATCGTAGTGATTCAGCTAAAGGCCAAAGGTAATTACGCCTGGGGTCACAGTCAGGACAGGAAGCTACGCAATGCCAATGCCCGTTTTAGCAAGAGCACATGGGAAGGTGTTGCAAGGCGAATTGATAAAACACATTAGGCAGGTGGAGGAATCATCTACATCTACATCTACATCTAAATGACTACTCTGCTATTCACAATTACGTGCCTGGCAGAGGGTTCATCGAACCACCTTTTTTTAAGCTACTTATCTAACATTTCAATGTCGAAGAGCGCGCGGGAAAAACGAAGACTTTCCGTGCGAGCCCTGATTTCTCTTAATTTATTATGACGATTATTTCTCCCTATGCAGGTTGACGCTAACAAAATATTTTCATACTCTGAGGAGAAAGCTGGTGATTGAAATTTCACAATTTGTTTTAATGACAGCCACCGCAATTCGCGTATCATGTCCATGGCACTATCTTCCCCATTACACGATAACACAAAACGAGCTGCCCTTCTATGAACGTTTTCGATGTCCTCCGCCAATCGTACGTGATGGCGGGATCCACATCGGACAGCAGAATTCCAAAAGATGGCAGTCAAGCGTGGTTTAAGCAGTATCTTTAGCAGAACTGTTAACGTTTTCTAAGTGATCTGAAAGTAAATCGCAGTCTTTTCTTTGCTTTCTGCACAACATTATTCATGTGCTCGTTCCAGTTTAACTTATTCGTAACTGTAAACCGTAAGTGTTTAGTTGACTTGACAGCTTTTCGATTAGTGTGATTTATCGCGTAACCTAAATTTAGCGGATTGTTTTTAGTACTCATGTTGCCGACTTCACACTTAGAGTCAATTGCCACTTTTTGCTCCATACGTATGTCTTGTCTAAGTCATTTTGCAATTGGTTTTTATCATCCGATGCCTTTATAAGACGGTAAATGACGGCATCAGTTACAAACAATATGAGTGGGCTGCTCAGATTGTCTTCTAAATCGTTTACGTAGTTCAAGAACATCAGAGGGACTGTAACATATCCTTCGGTAACGCCAGATGTTACTTCTGTTTTACTCAGTGACTTCCCGTCAATTATTACGAACCGTGTCCTTTCTGACCGGAAACCACGAATCCCATCACACGACTGACACGATACTGCATAGGTACGTAATTTGGTCAGAAGTTGCTTATAAGGAATGGCGTGCAAAGCCTTCTGGAAATCTAAAAATAAGGAATGAATTTGACAGCTCCTGTCGATAGCACTCACTACTTCGTGAGAATAAACAGCTTGTTGTATTTTACAAGAACATTTTCTGATTCCGTGTTGGCTTTTTGTCAAGAAATCATTTGCTTCGCGGTAATTCATTAGGTTGGGCCACAATGTATGTCCAGAATCCTACTGCAAAACGACGTTATTGATTTGGGCCTATAATTCAGCAGATTAATCCTATTTCCTTTCTTGGGTGTGGTGTGACTTGTGAAACTTTCAGTTTAGACATGGATCTTTTGACGAGCGTGTTAAGTATGGGTTGCAGGTTCGAATCCTGCCTCGGGCATGGATGGGTCTGATGTCCTTAGGTTAGTTAGGTTTAAGTAGTTCTAAGTTATAGGGGACTGATGATCTCAGATAATAAGTCCCTTAGTGCTCAGAGCCATTTGAACCATTTTGCTAAGTATGGAGCTGTTGTATCAGCATACTTTGCAAGGAACCTAACAGGTACAGAACCTTGACCAGAGGCCTTGCCTATATTAAGTGGTTTAAGCTGCTTGGCTACACCTAGGATATATACTTAGGTTACTCATGTTTGCAGTTGTTCTCGATGCGAATTCTGGAAAATCTACTTCGAGAAATCTCCAAGTTGAGTTTTGCATGGTCGATATTTTCAGTATCCATGTTGGTTTGGTATGAAGAAGTTCATTCCTTTCGAGATCCTTCATTAAGTTTGAGTCCAGAACATATTCAAGGATTTTAGAACGGACGACACCACTGAGTTAGTCGCTAGTTTTATGGATCACTTCTGTCGCCTTTCTTGTAGACGAGGGTGACCTATGACATTTTCCAATCTCTTGACACAGCTTTTTATTCGAGGGATCGACAGCATATTATGGCTAAAAAGTGAGCTATCCCAGCTGTAATTTCTGTATAAAGTCTGACATAAATTCTATTGGATCGAAGAGCCTCGTTTAATTTTAGCGACTTTTGGTGTTTCTAAACTCCAAAGCTGCTTCGCCAAAACTTCGGACTCTCTTCTTGCGCTACTAAAGATGGCCGCAAAACCTTAACAAAGTGGGAACATTGGATTACTGGGTGCCGCTGGATATCGGTACTGGCACCATTTGCTGCTGAACTGTTAGTAATGGCTGTTCTCTTCTATTTTCAGGCTGAAGCACCCATCCTGAACGATGGCTGGATTCTGGAAGATTGCTGGACAGCTGCTCTTGAACGAGATGGTGAACCAAATGGCAGAAAGTATGTTAGAAAGGATGGACCCTAAGCAGGCCAGGATGTGCAAACTGCTCTGGAGACTTAGAGGTGCAGTCGGCAGGATAAGTCTTACTGGGGGACAAATCAACAGATTGGTGCAAGAGTTGACCCTTTTCTTGAATAACGAAAAGGGTAACTTGGGGCAAAGTCTGGAGATGATTGTCGAGTCTTTGGAGGTGGCGAGGGATGCTTTTGAGGAGTATGAAGAGATTCAGGAATTGATTGATGACATCAAGAGAGAGTGGAAATATTACCAAACTGGAACGTATGAGTTCTGAAAGTTTAAGTCTTTGTATTGATTTTAATGAAAATGTTTACTCGTTCCATAGTCCACTAATTCATTTACCATCTGTATTAATGGAACCCGAATATAAATAAAAAAATACAAGGAACTAATACAAGACTCTTTTCTGGCATACAGCTCTTGTATATGATAGTAAAGCATAAACTGCATCAACAGTTCAATTTCAAAACATTACAAATAGCGAAGGACAGACGGCGCTGACAACACGGTTCTGGTGAGCTGAAGAGAGTTGTGCCGACCAAAAAATGCTACATCAAGTACTACGTGGGTTGCCCAGAAAGTAATGCACTACATTTTTTAGCTTCCACAATTCTTTATTGAACATAATGATAATCCCACATACGAAAAAATGGTGTTTTATCTACACACCCTATTTTTCCACATAATCTCCATCCCATTCTATGGCATTCCTCCAGCGTGAAACAAGGGCATGTATGTCCTATCGGTACCAATACCTGTGGCGAAGCCAGTGCTTCACTGTGTGAATCACCTCCTAACCGACCTCAAAATGACTTCCACGAATGGCATCCTTTACTGGCCCAAACAAGAGGAAGTCAGCGGAGGCTAGGTCAGGTCTGTCAGGTGAGACAGCTGTGGGTGGACTCCCCGACCGCCGCAATTCGTCGAACTCCGCCGAAGTGCCTTCTGATAACCTCACCCCCTGTTGCCAGCGACCAACTGTATCTCTGTAGACAGCAGATGCGCCATAGACTTTGCACAAGCGTTTGTGAATATTCCCAACAGTTTCGTTCTCTGCAGTGAGAAATTCAATGAAGGCACGTTGCTTGTAATGTACATTACCTACAGACGGCATTTTGAAACTGTCTTGCAGCTACGCTGTCTGTCGGAAGTGACGGAAACTTGACGCGCTCATTAAGGATACTTCGAATAATACACTACTGGCCATTAAAATTGCTACACCAAGAAGAAATGTAGATGATGAACGGGTATTCATTGGACAAATATAATACAATAGAACTGATATGTGATTAAATTTTCACGCAATTTGGGTGCGTAGATCCTGAGAAATCAGTACCCAGATCAACCACCTACGGCCGTAATAACGGCCTGGGTATTGAGTCAAACAGAGCGTGTATGGCGAGTACAGGTACAGCTGCCCATGCAGCTTCAACACGACACCACAGTTCATCAAGAGTAGTGGCTGGCGTCTTGTGGCGAGCCAGTTGCTCTGCCACCATTGACCAGACGTTTTCAGTTGGTGAGAGATGCGGAAAATGTGCTGGCCAGGGCAGCAGTAAAACATTTTCTGTATCCAGAAAGTCCCGTACAGGACCTGCAACATGCGGTAGTGCATTATCGTGCTGAAATGTAGGGTTTCGCAGGGATCGAATGAAGGGTAGAGCCACGAGTCGTAACACATCTGAAATGTAACGTCCACTGTTGAAAGTGCCGTCAATGCGAAGAAGAGGTGACCGAGACGTGTAACCAATAGCACCCCATACCATCACGCCGGGTAATACGCCAGAATGGCGATGACGAATACACGCTTCCAATGTGCGTTCACCACGATGTCGCCAAACACAGATGCGACCATTATGGTGCTGTAAACAGAACCTGGATTCATCCGAAAAAATGACGTTTTGCCATTCGTGCACCCAGGTTCGTCGTTGAGTACACCATCGCAGGCGCTCCTGTCTGTGATGCAGCGTCAAGGGCAACCACAGCCATGGTCTCCGAGCTGATAGTCCATGCAGCTGCAAACGTTGTCGAACTGTTCGTGCTGAAGGCTGTTGTCTTGCAAACGTCCCTATCTGTTGACTCAGAGATCGAGACGTGGCTGCATGTTCCGTTACAGCCATGCGGATGCCTGTCATCTAGACTGCTGGTGATACGAGGTCATTGGGATCCAGCACGGCGTTGCGTAGTACCCACCTGAACCCACCCGTTCCATATTCTGCTAACAGTCGTGGGATCTCGACCAACGCGAGCAGCAATGTCGCGATACGATAAGCCGCAATCGCGATAGGCTACAATCCTACCTTTATCAAAGTCGGAAACGTGATGGTATGCATTTCTCCTCTTTACACGAGGCATCACAACAACGTTTCACCAGGCAACGCCGGTCAACTGCTGTTTGTGTATGAGAAATCGGTTGGAAACTTTCCTCACGTTAGCACGTTGTAGGTGTCGCCACCGCCGCCGACCAACGTTTACGGGTATGGAGACAACCTCATGAATCCTTGGATGTGGTAGGGGGACTAGTCAAGCTGGTGGACGCTTTGTAATGGTATGGAGCAGGTGCAGTTGTAGTTATGTGGGACCCCTGATACGTCTAAATACGACTCTGACTGGTGACACGTAAGCATGACTGGTGACACGTAAGCAGTAGCCAGCATTACTGGATATGCAGATAATGTGTCAGCACTCCAACGAGTAATGCTGGCTACTGATGGGCTATGCATGGGGACCATATCAACCTATACCACATAAAAAAGAGCCTGAAGATGACGCAATGAAGCATTGAAACTGGTAGCGACAAAACAAAATAAAATCGTTACGACGGCTGTAGGTGTTTTTATTTTTTGTCACTATAGTAAACAGCCGTCGTCCCAGAGACCTCCTGCTAAAAAGGATGGACATACAGATGATTTATGGACTAGTCTCCACTCGAGCACGTGCGGGATATGATGGGACGAGAAGTGATCCATGCGACTCGTCACCCAACAACTCACACAGAACAACGTGAACAGATCTAGCAGCCGTGGCATATCGCAGCTCTGGACAGTATTCTCCATCTGTACGATCGAATGGATTCCAGTCAGCGCCGGCACTGCCGCCCATGAAGACTACACCATGCACTAAAAACGATGTGCTAATTTTTTTTCCCCGTCAGTGTATTTCAGATACTTAAATATCGGTCTAGATCATTACACCACGTAGTTTTGACAGTCGTCACATAAACTCCGCCGGCCGCCGTGGGCGAGTGGTTCTAGGCACTTCAGTCCGGAACCGCGCTGCTGCTACGGTCGCAGGTTCGAATCCTTCCTCGGGCATGGTGTGATGTCCTTAGGTTAGTTAGGTTTAAGTAGTTCTAAGTCTATGGGACTGATGACCTCAGATGTTAAGTCCCATAGTGATTAGAGCCATTTGAACCATTTGAACACAACCTCCAGAGTATGATAACAGAAGTTTTTCTTTTCTCGCAGTTGGATATTCTCCAATACGCGGAAACGCCACACAATAAATTTCTTACTCTCTCAGGCCTTACTTAAAAACTCATACATGTCCAGTCATTTTACAATGAGTGATTAAAGGCTGACCAAATGCATAAATGAGAAATGTGTAGAGGTACGCTTTACCTTAATTTTATGCTTCAAAAATGTAGTACATGTCCTGAGTATGATCCAACTTTCCGGAGTAAAAATAATATTTAATGAGAACAGTCATTAATGACCTCCTGCTTGCTTGAGTGCTGATCATAGAAAAGGGGAAGATAGAAGCCGATTAAACCGGGACCATCCGACCACCGTGTCATCCTCAGAGGAAGATGCGGATAGGAGGCCTTCAGGCCAGGAGTGACCTACCGGGACCATCCGACCGCCGTGTCATCCTCGGTGGAGGATGCGGATAGGAGTGGCGTGGGGTCAGCACACCGCTTTCCCGGTCGTTATGATGGTATTCTTGACCGAAGCCGCCACTATTCGGTCGAGCAGCTCCCCAATTGGCATCACGAGGCTGAGTGCACCCCGAAAAATGGCAACAGCGCATGGCGGATGGATGGTCACCCATCCAAGTGCCGGCCACGCCCAACAGCGCGTAACTTCGGTGATCCCACGGGAAGCGGTGTATCCACTGCGGCGAGGGCGTTGCCTAATAAGCTAAATGCCACACAATAAATTTCTTATTCTCTACTCTTTCAACTCTTACTATATATATATATATATATATATATATATATATATATATATATATATATCATCAGTCTGTCCTAGTGGCAAACTGACAAAGTTACAAAGGTAAACAACAAAAAAATGGCTCTGAGCACTATGGGACTTAACTTCTAAGGTCATCAGTCCCCTAGAACTTAGAACTACTTAAACCTAACTAACCTAAGGACGTCACACACATCCATGCCCGAGGCAGGAATCGAACCTGCGACCGAAGCGGTAGCGCGGTTCCAGATTGTAGCGCCTAAAACCGCTCGGCTACCCCGGCCGGCAGGTAAACAACAATGTAAAAAATACATGTACTAATGTTGTACTAATTCACTGGGTAGAGAAGGTAGAGAAAAATCACATGTGTTGATACACTAAACAGTAATAAAGTTGATTTACATTTATATCACACTGTCCTGCAGGCAAATCGATGAATTTGCAGCATAGACAGCATTTTAGTTAGTGAATGCAGCTGTAGTATGCTTAGGTGAATACTCCACTGGAAATAAATATATACATCCATACATTTACAACAGAAAAAAACAAACACCGTCTGAACAGACCTTGAAGACTCACCTGTAGCCATCACCGGATGCAGATATGGAGGAACATGTTTATAGCATACCAATGCTGACACAGCAATGAATTTCTTTGCTGAAATTGTAATCAAGACTTCGAAACGAATAGCAGAGAAGTGACATATCACTCAGGAATATAGAAAAAAAAAAATTTGTACAGGTTTTTTGTGAGGTGGTGCGGAGTGGACATTTACTCGTATCTTTCTTGTACGGCTGAAGATGCCTTATTTCTTTCGTTCCGGGTTGTCTATGTCATGGTGTTCGCCCAAGTCCTACAGGAAACCAAACAGGATGCTTAATTTCGTAACTATAGTGTTTCTACAAAGCACTCGGAGCCAGGGTTGAAAATACACAAGTTGTGGGGGTCAGTCAGAACTAGGGAGATCTTGGCACTGGCAGAGTAGTACCCCACTGACGTTCAGCAACACAACGATGGGAGAAACGAAACAGATTGTACGACAAGAATTAGCCTTAAAATACACCTTTCTTCCTGTTCGTGTAGACAGAGATGCACAAAAACAGAACAACACTACCAATTTATGTTTACATAAAGACATTCTCCTAGTGTGTGCTATTCAAGCTCACGGTATTTGTTGTTGTTGTTGTGGTCTTCAGTCCGAAGACCGGTTTGATACATCTCTCCATGCTACTCTATCCTGTGCAAGCCTCTTCATCTCCGAGCAACTACTGCAAACTACATCCTTTTGAATCTGCTTACTGTATCCATCACTAGGTCTCCTCTGCCTCCAGTACTAAATTGGTGATCCCTTGATATCTCAGAATGTCTTCTACAACCGACCCCTTCTTGTAGTCAGGGTGTGCAAAAAATTTTTCTCCCCAAATCTGTTCAGCACTTCCTCATTATTTACCTGATCTACCCGTCTAACCTTCATCTGTAGAACCGCATTTCAAAAGCTTCTATTCTCTCCTTTTGCAAACTGTTTACCACCGGTATTTTACTTCCATACGTGGCTACACTCCATACAAATACTTTCAGAGGAGACCTCCTGACACTTAAATCTATACCCAATGTTAACAAACTTCTCTTCTTCAGAACTGCCTTTCTTGACATTGACAGTCTGCATTTCATATCCTCTCTGCTTCGACATCTCAGTTATTTTGCTGTCCAAACAGCAAAACACATCTACTTCTTTAAGTGTTTTTGATGCTAATCTAATTCTCGCACCATTGCTTGATTTAATTAGACTACGATCCATTATCCTCGATTTTGTTTTGTAGATGTTCATCTTGTATCCTCCTTTCAGCACACTGACCATTCCGTTCAATTGCTCTCCCAAGTCCTTCTCTGTCTCTGAGAGAATTACAATGTCAACAGCAAATCTCACAGTTTTTATTTCTTGTCCCTGGACTTTAATTCCTCCCCCAAATGTTTCTTTTCTTTTCTTTACTGCTTGCTCAATATACAGATGAATAACATCGGGGATTGGCTACAACCCTGTGTCACTCTATTCTCAACCACTGCTCCCTTTCCATGCCTCTCGACTCTTACAGCTGCCGTCAGGTTTATGTACAAGCTACGTCTACCACCTTTAGAAATAGAAAAAGAAAAAGAGTATACCAGTCAACATTGTCAAATGCTTTCTCTAAGTCTGCATAAGCTATGAACGTGCGTTTGTCTTCTCCTATCCTATCTTCTACAAGTCGTAGGGTCAGTATTGCCTCGCGTGATCTTACATTTCTCTGGAATCCAAACTGAGCTTTCCCAAGGTCAGCTTCACAAGTTTTTTTCCATTCTTCTGTAAATAATTCGTGTTAATACTCTGCAACTTTCACTTATTGAATGGATTGTTCGGTAATTTTCACATATGTAAGCACTTTCTTTCTTTGAATTATAAAATTCTTCTTGAAGTTTGATGGTATTTCGCCTGTCTCGTACATCTTGCTCACCAGATAGAAGAGTTTTGTCATTGCTGGATCTCCCAAGGGTATCAGTAGTTCTAATGGAATGTCGTTTACTCCTAGGGCCTAGTTACGAGTTAGATCTTTCAGTGCTGTGCCAAATTCTTCACACAGTATCATATCTCCCATTTATTTTCACCTACATCTACATCCTCTTCCATTGCCATAATATTGCCCCCAGATACATTTCTCTTGTATAGAGCCTCTATATGCTCCTTACACCTTTCTGCTTTCACTTCTTTGCTTATGTGTGGTTTTCCATCCGAGCCTTTGGTATTCATACAGGTGGTTCTCTTTTCTCCGAAGGTCTAATTTTTCTATAGGCAGCATCTCTCTTACCCCTAGTGATATATGCTTCTACATCCTTACATTTGTCTTCTGGCCATTCCTACTTAGCGATTTTGCACTTCCTGTCAGTCACATTTGTTAGACGTTTGTATTCCCTTTCGCCTGTTTCATTTAGTACATTTTTATAATATCTCTTGTGTTATCCAAGGATCTCTACTAGACCTCGTATTTTTACCTACTTGATCCTCTGCTGCGTTCACTATTTCATCTCTCAAAACTACCCATTCTTCATCTACTGTATTCCTTTGCCCTGTTCTCATCAACCTTCACTAATACTGCCTCTGAAACCCTCTACAACTTCTGGTTATTTCACTTCATCCAGGTCCCGTCTCCTTAAATTCCCACCTTTTTGCAGTTTATTTTACATTTCATAAGCTATCAATTGTGGTCAGAGTCCACACCTGCCCCTGGAAATGTCGTATAATGTAATAGTTGCGAAACCTCTGTCTTACCATTATATAATCAATCTGAATGTGTGACATAAATGGCATTCGTTTGTACCATTTTTGTATGCTGAGTCGTTCATTGACATTTGCTGAGATGCAGATAATGTTTTTAAACAGTAATTTTAAAATCTTAAATATGGCTGCGAAACATCAACTGTAAATCTGAAGAGGGTGATAAATCAGCCAACCAGTTGCAAATAAACGTTTATAGGCCATTGACCTAATTTTCGATATTTGTAAAAATATCTTCTTCAGAAGTAGTGGTCTTGTTACATTACATGATGGTACAATAGATCAGATGAAGCCAAGCGGTTCTTGTCATCAACATAATGTTGGTGAAGGGCTAATGGACCTTTATTTGCAACTGGTTGGCTGATTTTTCAAGCTCTTCACAGTAATTTTGTTTGTCAGAGGGTTCATGAGTTCGTTGCACATTGAAATTAGCGCTATGCAGCATGGCTAGCAACAGCTCGAATTCTGTCTGCATCTAAAGTCACCGAGTCTGCATTCCCAACACTGCAGCGACATGGAACTCGTCTAACTTGGGTACTGCGACGGCAGCACTGGCTAATCTCTGCATAGCTCATGCACAGTCGCACAAAACTCGTTTCAATACTAAGTACGAGTTTTCATTGTAGTTACTTACCTGAGAAAGCTACGCCTGCTTTCCATGGCACACAGCTTTGAAGTCAGGAACCACAGAAGTTAAATAAAATCTCAAATTACTTTCAGCACGAAGTCTGTTTCTGTATTTATTTTTATAAAGAGGCATATGAAGAAAATGACTTAAAGCACAAATATGTGTCCAGAATGAGATTTTCACTCTGCAGCGGAGTGTGCGCTGATATGAAACTTCCTGGCAGATAAAAACTGTGTGCCGGACCGAGACTCGAACTCGGGACCTTTGCCTTTCGCGGGCAAGTGCTCTACCAACTGAGCTACCCAAGCACGACTCACGCCCCGTCCTCACAGCTTTACATCTGCCAGTACCTCGTCTCCTACCTTCCAAACTTTACAGAAGCTCTCCTGCGAACCTTGCAGAACTAGCACTCCTGAAAGAAAGGATATTGCGGAGACATGGCTTAGCCACAGCCTGAGGGATGTTTCCAGAATGAGATTTTCACTCTGCAGCGGAGTGTGCGCTGATATGAAACTTCCTGGCAGATTAAAACTGTGTGCCGGACAGAGACTCGAACTCGGGACCTTTGCCTTTCGCGGGCAAGTGCTCTACCATCTGAGCCACCCAAGCACGACTCACGCCCCGTCCCAAAGACCCCGAGTTCGAGTCTCGGTCCAGCACACAGTTATAATCTGCCAGGAAGTTTCACAAATATGTGTATGAGAACAGTAATAAAGCCGTTACTTTTATTCGCTAACACTGGGACTTCATAGAACGTTACCAAAAATCAATTAATGACAAAGATTTATAGGTTTTGTGTAACTGAAAATCAATAAAAATCATTTACGCTTGATGTAGATTGGTAGCTCTTCGAAGGGACTGCGAATTCAATTGTCATTATTGGACATATAGGGGAAATATCTGAAGGTGTTATCAAGTCCCTTGAAATGTCCTTTAACACTGTTCTTGATATTTTCGTCAAAGAAAGATTATTTTCCGTCACGAAGTCGTGATGGGTATCAAAACACTCAGTTTTATTCCTATTGCAACACATTTCGTAAAAAAATTAAGTATTTTAATGAATAATTCGATACGGTTTTTCACAATATAAACGTTTATATTTTACCCCTAGAGTGATTTAAACTGTTAATTTATGAGAACATTTCTGTCAAATAAGGTGAAGTCTGAACCCAGATTTCATCTTCCATGCACTTTGCTTTGTGGAAGGCGTGGCTGGTGAGCAAATCGTTAACTTCGTGTTCAAGCTCTTACAGTCTGGAAATAGTTATAGCATCATGTAGCCACGTAACTTCAGTGTGAGAGAATGAACACTTGCCACGCGGAGTGGCGGCGCGGTTCGCGTCGCCATGTCACGGATTGCGCGGCCCCTCCCGCCGAGGGTTCGAGTCCTCCTTCGGGCATGGGAGCGTGTGTTGTTCTTAGCGTAAATTTAAGTTGTTTTAAGTAGTGTGTAAGACTAGAGACCGATGACCTCAGCAGTTTGGTCCCTTAGGACTTCAGCGCATTTGAACATTTGAACACCTATAAATGCCTCCTATTTCCTCTCAAAGCACTGCAAAGATGCGGCAGTTTGTAGCGTGAGCCTTAATAAAATTAATTGTTTTCACTGCTTCGTCCAGTAAAGATTTCAATCCATCAGGAATGCAAAAATGTGTCCAAGAAGCATTCGGTGCTACCGATTTCACTTTGGCAGTACATTCAGCATTACGCCCTGCCGTAGATTTCGCACCATCTGAACAAATACCTACACAGCGACTCCAGTCTACTGAATTTTTCGCGGAAGTATTTGTCGTTTCCCTTATTGTAGAATAGTAGCTTCTCTTCTACACACTCGACGTTAATGTAACGGGCGAAGAGTAACAAACTGAGTTCTTCAAGTTGAATCGAACACTCTCCAAAATTTCATTTTCGACATAATTTGACATATCCGGCGGCTGATCATATTGCCGGGCAGTGGCACTATGTTGACTTTTTTTGTGAAAGATTCTCCAAGCATGCACCGTACTATATCATTTATTCATGCCTACATGACATCTTCAACCACTCAGTGAGGTTTTGCAGTTTTATCAATTCCGTAGGTTAACGCGATAGGACGCTTCAAGTGCATCCTTATTGTCACTGTTTGCAAACGGATACGAAAGTAGTTAAATCATTTTTCCAATGAGCTTTCCACGTAAAAATATCAGCAGAATGTTTTACGTGCGTGGAGTGTTTATTTTATAAATGACGTTGAAATAGAGAAGGTTTCAGACTACTGGTCGTAAGGATGTCCCCATAAACAATACACTGTGGCCTTGGACAGTCCTTGTCACACATGTATGAAAATGCAAACCTAATGTGTTTATCATCGTACTTTCTGTTCTTAAACACTGCTCACTTTTGTGGGATTGACACACGTCACAAGAAGTTGAATGACATGTTGACACAACACTAACTTGTGATTTTGTTAAACACAAACAAATTAAAGATATATTTTTATGTCAGCAAACTTCTATCCTTAAGAAAGTGTTTGGAAAATGCAGGAATGCAAGATCTTCAACGGTAGTGGTAAAGACTGTGAACTGGCTTAGGAGACAAATCAAATGTCATTTCATGTAAGTACTGATCTGGCACGAACCGATATTACTGGATTATATCGTCATGAAGAACACAGGGTATTGCTGAACAATATAAAAGTAATTTTTTTGTTACTTCGTTAAATTCTAGTGCCTTTCCTGATTACACTGATATGTACTTTGTTGGGCTTAGAATTAAAAATGACCGCTATAAACTAGATTTTGAAGTCACAATCGTGTACGCTCCAACTCCTCAAGTTAAGGGAAACCATCAGTATTTCATATAAAAAATAAAAAATAAATAAAAAACAATAAAACTGGAAAGCTTCTGCTTCTAGTGATTTCGATTAGGATGCATTATGTATGTTGATAAGATTGCTGGTTTCCAGCATCTGTAAATGACCATGTTTGCTCCCATTTATTTTGGCTTTATTGAGAGTTTTGTTTACTTCCTACTGAAAGTTTAATGATTAAATGCCAAAGATATTTGTGACTATAGAAGTTCGTTAGTGTGCAGTAACTATTAAAAATGCCACACACCAAGATACTCGATAAAAGAAAATTCTGAGATAACTAGTTTACACGCAGAGCAGTCCATACTATTGAGAGAATCTACATAATATTTATTCAGGTATGACTAAAATCTTCTAGTAAACATACTAATTTGTTGTTCAGTTAATTTTAGGCAACCTATACCAACATGTTGTTAACATTTCGCCACTTCCTTTATCAAAGAAGATGATTCAACAATCAATAACTCATAAATATATTATGTCGCAGTATCCCCCAAAATTATGTGCGCGCCAATGAATTAGATGTAAAATTGTATTGCTAGGCAGATATAATTTCTTTTAAGCAATTATGTATTCATTTTTGTAAAATGTATTTATCTCGCTAGTAACCTCACACAACAAACATAATTTAATAGTTACTTCTGCTGAAGCATGTGGACAAGTGTATAAATAACATACATTGACCAATGAAGTAAAATGGAGTAAAAAGTGTATCAGGAGGAAGTTTGGAGATTGAGAATTGCAGCAGGATGAAGACTATGGTTCAGCAATGTTCTGAGGCACATTGTAATATGACTCAAATCTTAATTTGCAATTTTTCAGATTTTAAGTACACATATCTTCTTAACTTTATAAAGCATTGCAATATTTTTTTCTAACTTGCAATTGTCTTTACCTATCCAGCAAACCTGAACTTTACTGCAGCTCGACTAAATTATAGAAAAATACAACAATATTTAAACAGGAAAAATAGCTTAAAATTAAAATACAAAATACAATAATTTTTATATTGATTAACATATTTAATGTGCAGAATTAAAAAGACTTACTACCTCAGCCAATATAGCATACATATACGGTAAAAACTTGGTTCCTTTCACATGACTGTTATGAGATTAAATGACACCTGAATTTTAAGAACCATTTTTAATTATTGTTTTTATAAACATAAATAGATTTTAGATTGTTCAAAATACTTTTGAAAAATATTCTGCACTAACTGTGACAAACTACAGTATTGTAAATCATATACAAAAGGAATAGTACATAGGTGCAGATTTTCACAAAACATGGAATACAAAAAAGTATCCTGAGTCCCCAGGACACAGGATGGTGATGGTTGAGTCTTCGCCTTTGAGGACAGTGATGTATTCACATTTTTCCATTGACTATTTCGCCCCTTTGTCTCAGGTTCATACTTACACACTCAGCATTTCTACGTGAAGATTGGGCAAGTAAAGAAGTCATCGGGATCGGACTGAGCCAGCTGTAGTATTTCTGGTGTTGCCTCGGCTCGGGGGGGGGGGGGGGTCTTTAAATGGCTCTGAGCACTCATAGAATCCAGCAGGCACGACTTTTGTCTCGTGCAAAATGTCGTATAACTTATAAACTGATCTGTGAGCGATTTGCACTTTTTCCGCTACAGTCTCGATAGTGCTACCATCATTTTCGAGCACCAGAACCTCCACATTTCCAGCAACGCCTGCTTTTTCACAGACAGATGTCTGCCTCTTCATTCTTCAACACTTAGATTTGTTTGACCAGACTGGAAGGACCTGCGCCACTTAACCGGCGTTTCATATAATGGTGTATTGTTGCGGTGCGCATCTACCAACTCACCAAATGTTGCTGCTCACTAATATTTAAAGTAATTCAGCATAATAACATCAGATCACAGACGTATTCACAGCATCCATTACAATTTCAGTCGCAGTTATATACACATGATGCAGAGGGTGTACAACACCAACAAATGGCGCAAGAGTCTCTTATTCCCGAACATTCTCTCCAGCCCGGTCTGTCTCGAGGGAGATGACCGTCTTAACTGATTGACAAATCTTTGTGCCATCCAGTTGCTGCAGAAGGAGGGTCCATATTTTATCATATCAGCTGCGCCACACCTCGTGTACCATTGCTTTCTCCCGGAAGTGCCGTGGTTTGCTGTCCTCGTGAAGCAGAACGACATCTCTAGCTCATGGTCTTCTTCTTCACCTCATGGTAGCTTTTTAGCAGCAGCAGGGGTTTATTTTTCCACCTATGACAAAGGTCTTGCATCAAATTTTGATATGACAAACTTTGTTATATGAAATTGTTAATGTTCTACCACTCTAATGATCGTATGCAACAGTATTTCATGTGTTGGAAATTCGCATCAATAAGTGTATGGTCCTTCATTTGCACGTGTAGGCTTGTTATTAATTTACTGTCGTATGTGTTGACTAGTAGCCCGATAAACGGTGCGACGTAGCTCAGTGTGGTGAGCGGCACCTATGGTGCACGGGGTGCAGCATACTTGCCGACCGTGCGCCCAGTATAACAGTGGCGGAGGACATACGGTGCCATGTGTAATTTTACCCATGTTCGAAACAGGCTTGAGTCTGTTGAAGTTATTTTATTGGTCTTGCCACAGCCGTTGGGCTATTTTTCATTTATTAGTGTGTATATAAGAAATATGTTTTCACTTGCGTAATTTTGAAGTTTGTGTGTAGATTGTATCACTGGTCTAGATGTTATTTTGATAATTTTTTAGGACTTCTGAAGAAGGCTTTATTACGAGAGTAATCCCAAAAGTATAAGTACATAGACCTGTTTATTTCTACAATGGTTTACATCAGTTTAAACATTTAGCTAGTTTTCGACATAAGCACCATTTCTGTCGTTGCAGTTTTGTAGACGCTGTGGCAGTTTTTGTATGTCCATATCATACGAGCTCGCCGCCATGCTGTTCAGAAGCTGAATCGCTGGGACCACAATTAACGCTGAAAGGTACTGTGAGACTATGAAAAAGCTGAAACGGGCAATTCAGGACCGGCAAAGAGGAATGTTGAACAAAGGGTGTACACTTTATGACAACGCTCGCCCACCCATTGCTCGGCAAACCGTTGCTCTCCTGCAACAGTTTCAGAGGAACGTAATCGATCACCCACCCTATAGTCCTGACTTGGCGCCCAGTGACTATCACCTGTTCCCTAGGCTAAAAGAACATTTGGCTGGAAAGCGATTCAACTCCAACGACGAGGTGAAAGGAGAGGTTCATAACTTTCTGAACATCATGGCGGCGAGCTAGTATGACATGGGCATACAAAAACTGCCACAGCGTCTACAAAATTGCATCGACAGAAATGGTGCTTACATCGAAAAATAGCTAAATGTTCAAGCTGTAAACTGATGTAAACCACTGCAGAAATAAACAGGTCTATGTACTTATAAAAAAATAGGAGACCTTACTTTTGAGATTACACTCGTATTATAGCAGAAACCACGGTCAAGGTTTAAAATAAACATAATTTAGTGCAACTGTGGGCTGTTTTTCATTCGAGACAATATGACAAAGGTCTTCATTGACCTTTTGTCTTAGTCAGAATTCTTCAGCAAGATGCCATCTAGTTGTTGGTTCTGGCCCCCATGTAATGATTACTAGTTTGCCATTTAGGAAGTATCACTGTCTCCATGAGTAAAGGACCCTGAGTTTATTGTGACTTCTGTTCCTGTGAAAACGGTGTTTAGACTCTCATCGTTGACCTGAGAGCGACCAGCCACCCCCATCGAAATTGATGGAGCCTTTGTTGCATTCCCACAAGCCACCCGACGAAACCGCCCGTAGTGGTATATACTTCCAGGTGATTCTATTGTGGTACACTACTACTGTATGCCAGGATTTATTTTTCCATATGGTTATTACGCAAATCTTAATTTTTTATTGTGTTATTCCACTAACTACAGACTTCTTCGATGAAAGAATGCTGGCGAAACGAGAAACACCGTGGATTTTGAAACAACACACACTACTGGCCATTAAAATTGCTACACCACGGAGATGACGTGCTACAGACACGAAATTTAACCGACAGGAAGAAGATGCTGTGATATGCAAATGATTAACTTTTCAGAACATTCACACAAGGTTGGCGCCGGAGGCGACACCTACAATGTGCTGACACGAGGAAAGTTTCCAACCGATTTCTCATACGCAAACAGCAATTGACCGGCGTTGCCTGGTGAAACGTTGTTGTGATGCCTCGTGTAAGGAGGAGAAATGCGTACCATCACGTTTCCGACTTTGATAAAGGTCGGATTGTAGCCTATCGCGATTGCGGTTTATCGTATCGCGACATTGCTGCTCGCGTTGGTCGAGATCCAGTGACTGTTAGCAGAATATGGAATCGGTGGGTTCAGGAGGGTAATACGGAACGCCGTGCTGGATCCCAACGGCCTCGTATCACCAGCAGTCGAGATGACAGGCATCTTATCCGCATTGCTGTAACGGATCGTGCAGCAACGATTGCAAGACAACAACCATCTGCACGAACTGTTCGACGACGTATGCAACAGCATAGACTGTCACCTCAGAGACCATGGCTGCGGTTACCCTTGACGCTGCATCACAGACAGGAGCGCCTCCGATGGTGTACTCAACGACGAACCTGCGTGCACGAATGGCAAAACGTCATTTTTTCGGATGAATCCAGGTTCTGTTTACAGCATCATAATGGTCGCATCCGTGTTTGGCGACATCGCGGTGAACGCACAATGGAAGCGTGTCTTCGTCATCGCCATACTGGCGTATCACCCGGCGTGATGGTATGGGGTGCCATTGGTTACACCTCTCGGTCACCTCTTGTTCGCATTGACGGCAGTTTGAAAAGTGGACGTCACATTTCAGACGTGTTACGACTCGTGGCTCTACCCCTCATTCGATGCCTTGCGAAACCCTACATTTCAGCACGATAATGCACGACCGCATGTT
This sequence comes from Schistocerca cancellata, assembly GCF_023864275.1. Taxonomy (NCBI): domain Eukaryota; kingdom Metazoa; phylum Arthropoda; class Insecta; order Orthoptera; family Acrididae; genus Schistocerca; species Schistocerca cancellata. The sequence goes on from NC_064635.1 coordinate 177,395,655, forward strand.
GCAGGTCCTGTACGGCCCTTTCTGGGTACGGGAAAAGTTCGACTGCTGCCCTGGCCAGCACATTCTCCAGATCTCTCACCATTTGAACACGTCTGGTCAATGGTGGCAGAGCAACTGGCTCGTCATAATACGCCAGTCACTACTCTCTATGAACTGTGGTATCGTGTTGAAGCTGCGTGGGCAGCTGTACCTGTACACGCCATCCAAGTTCTGTTTGACTCAATGCCCAGGCGTATCAAGGCCAGGCCGTTATTACGGCCAGAGGTGGTTGTTCTGGATACTGATTTCTCAGGATCTATGCACTCAAATTGCGTGAAAATGTAATCACATGTCAGTTCTTGTATAATTTATTTGTCCAATGAATACCCGTTTATCGTCTGCATTTCTTCTTGGTGTAGCAATTTTAATGGCCAGTAGTGTAAGTTAAGACATTTATGCGTTAATTTTTGTGCTGAGGGTGTGCTTTTCCATAAGCTATAGACCTTATTTGCCCTGCGTTCCTTACTTAATAAAGTGAATAGGCCATTGCTTCAGAATTCTCTCTCAATTGCGCCTAGACATCACGTGAGGTGACATTGTTGCAAAATTCTGCTGCTTTCACAAAACCAACAAATTTTAACATGCCAACAAGAGAATGATAGGTTTCACTCAAAATTCGCCAACGCTTTTCTGAAGGTTGCAAATGGTTAACGCGCCAGGCGAAACGAAATCGGTGCTGTTGTTGCATTTTCAGCGGAATTATTTTCAGATACTAACCAAAGCAAAGGCAACAGGGGATCTTTTCGGATGGTGTGACCGCTCAGTGTCATTCAATACGATCACGACGACACTCATCGACGACGTTAACACTCGTGGTGTCACTCGCCTTCATACATGGCAGTGGACGTTTGAAAATTCGTGACGCTAACTCAATGGCCGTCAATTGATTTAAATGTTATTCCCGGCTGACTCTTAATTCAATTACTGGCAGGGGGGTGAGGAGAAAGAACACATCCTGGTGGCAACAGCATTATGCGTATTTAGATGTTCGATTAATCTGAATGGTTTGCAATGTTCCAGCGATTCTATTCGAACTCTATGCTGATGTACCGACAAGGACCATTTTCGCAGATAAACATGCAAGTACGTAATGGATGTTCAGTTTCTCAATATAGTTCGTCGCACTCACACATTATACATCCGCTGTAAGAACAATTTCATGCATTTACATTTTTTGGTGTCCCACAATATTGGTTGGCTAAATATTATGACGATACATTGTATACAACTTCCACAGATATTGTTTATCATGTAATCAAGACTACGTAATGAAGCCAAAATCGTGGATAAAATTGAAATGTAGTTTGTTTATTAACACATTTCTTTTCATTAACTAAATATGGAATATGAATCGGGATTGGAGGTGATGATCCTATCCTTCTTTTCAGTATTAGAATGGTCGATATCGTGTTCTGTATAACGTGTGTCATATAATGTCCAAATATAGACACGACCCAGGCTCTCAATTCGGCACTTAAATGTCTATTCTTCGCTCTCGAAATGTTCGATGTGATTGTCTTTCACACGCAGGGTTCAGTTTAACGGTGTATGCACTGTTTTTAGTATTTTAGGTCCCCGTTAATTAATATCTGGTAGTTAATAAGCGAACTATTTTTATGCTGGCGCGTTGTTTGTATCAGTTACCCCCGCAACCGTCCGTGGATAAGATTCTCTTAATGTTCCGCGCACACGCGTTTCACAATTTTAAAAAATGCATAATTACGTAAACTATAGCTTTCCGTTCCGTACAACTTTCGTGGGTTCCACAACCAATATACACTCCTGGAAATGGAAAAAAGAACACATTGACACCGGTGTGTCAGACCCACCATTCTTGCTCCGGACACTGCGAGAGGGCTGTACAAGCAATGATCACACGCACGGCACAGCGGACACACCAGGAACCGCGGTGTTGGCCGTCGAATGGCGCTAGCTGCGCAGCATTTGTGCACCGCCGCCGTCAGTGTCAGCCAGTTTGCCGTGGCATACGGAGCTCTATCGCAGTCTTTAACACTGGTAGCATGCCGCGACAGCGTGGACGTGAACCGTATGTGCAGTTGACGGACTTTGAGCGAGGGCGTATAGTGGGCATGCGGGGGGCCGGGTGGACGTACCGCCGAATTGCTCAACGCGTGGGGCGTGAGGTCTCCACAGTACATCGATGTTGTCGCCAGTGGTCGGCGGAAGGTGCACGTGCCCGTCGACCTGGGACCGGACTGCAGCGACGCACGGATGCACGCCAAGACCGTAGGATCCTACACAGTGCCGTAGGGGACCGCACCGCCACTTCCCAGCAAATTAGGGACACTGTTGCTCCTGAGGTATCGGCGAGGACCATTCGCAACCGTCTCCATGAAGCTGGGCTACGGTCCCGCACACCGTTAGGCCGTCTTCCGCTCACGCCCCAACATCGTGCAGCCCGCCTCCAGTGGTGTCGCGACAGGCGTGAATGGAGGGACGAATGGAGACGTGTCGTCTTCAGGGATGAGAGTCGCTTCTGCCTTGGTGCCAATGATGGTCGTATGCGTGTTTGGTGCCGTGCAGGTGAGCGCCACAATCAGGACTGCATACGACCGAGGCACACAGGGCCAACACCCGGCATCATGGTGTGGGGAGCGATCTCGTACACTGGCCGTACACCACTGGTGATCGTCGAGGGGACACTGAATAGTGCACGGTACATCCAAACCGTCATCGAACCCATCGTTCTACCATTCCTAGACCGGCAAGGGAACTTGCTGTTCCAACAGGACAACGCACGTCCGCATGTATCCCGTGCCACCCAATGTGCTCTAGAAGGTGTAAGTCAACTACCCTGGCCAGCAAGATCTCCGGTTCTGTCCCGCATTGAGCATGTTTGGGACTGGATGAAGCGTCGTCTCACGCGGTCTGCACGTCCAGCACGAACGCTGGTCCAACTGAGGCGCCAGGTGGAAATGGCATGGCAAGCCGTTCCACAGGACTACATCCAGCATCTCTACGATCGCCTCCATGGGAGAATAGCAGCCTGCATTGCTGCGAAAGGTGGATATACATTGCACTAGTGCCGACATTGTGCATGCTCTGTTGCCTGTGTCTATGTGCCTGTGGTTCTGTCAGTGTGATCATGTGATGTATCTGACCCCAGGAATGTGTCAATAAAGTTTCCCCTTCCTGGGACAATGAATTCACGGTGTTCTTATTTCAATTTCCAGGAGTGTAGTTTCCCAAGAGTACTTTTCCCAGCTAACACAAAGTTCGAATTATGTTGTCGGAATCATTTTCACTTCACCCGACAATAAACGTCTCTGATCACTTCGTCACATGTAATGTATTTTAAACGTGATTGAAGAGTCTTTAAATAATCTCCTTAACGAATTTCGCAGTCGCGTACCACTTTTTTATCGACTAGCCCATTCGCGATAACTGAAGGCAGAGAGCTCAATAATGTGTTACATGTTCTTTTATATGTATTAAAAAACAAACGCGCCCCTATATCTTTCTGTCCCGCTTGGACTTCGCTACTTTGCTTTTTATTACTTTACATTATATTGCTTCTTAGTAATACTGAGCAGTTATTAAAGTTTCGTATTACTTTCCCCTTTTTAATTCTTCCAAAATAAAGTCTATTTATCCCCGATTTTAATTGATGTGATGCTAATTGACACTCCTGCCCGCAAAGTACCGTTATAATGGTCACCGTGCAAGCGAGGGCGTGAAGGGGCTCCACTTAATATCTGCATAAAATGTGAGTTTCGGCTTCAGTTTAGAATGACACTTCCCCTCCAGCACTCAGCATTTCCTCTGCACCGCATTAAGCACCTGCCCACGGCCCCCACCACCACTGCTCTTGTGGCACTTTGCCCCCCTGAATGTGCGTCTACTGACCCTGGTACTCTGCATGCACTCTACTGTGGCGTGGTGATTGCAGCGTGTGACAGGACAGCAGAGGTGTAGTGGCAAATGAACTAAAAATAATTTACAAAATTTTATTTTTAGAGGTACAATCAAATCCTTATTGTGGTGTCAGCGCCAGACATCACACTTGCTAGGTGGTAGCCTTTAAATCGGCCGCGGTCCGTTGGTATACGTCGGACCCGCGTGTCGCCACTATCAGTGATTGCAGACCGAGCGCCGCCACACGGCAGGTCTAGAGAGACTTCCTAGCACTCGCCCCAGTTGTACAGCCGACTTTGCTAGCGATGGTTCACTGACAAAATACGCTCTCATTTGCCGAGACGATAGTTAGCATAGCCTTCAGCTACGTCATTTGCTACGACCTAGCAAGGCGCCATTACCAGTGAAACGTCCCCTTAGAACAATTATACGAGACTGTGCTTAAACTGACATACAATATTATTTAGCCCAACGCAATCTGACTTTCAAAAATCCCTACAAAAGAACGGCCCTGACTAACATTAACCTATACCTTTCACAAGTCACTTACCTCACAAAAATCTTCGTTACTCGAACTACTGCAATACAGCGAGCGCCACTACTGCCAGCTAAATAAAAGATTCAAACTACGGAAGGCACTAACTACTGATAGGGATAGTTAGCAAATGAAAGATTTTAATAGAGAACAAACAATGTATTTACCTTAATATCATCAAAAGTCATAATATATGTAATTTCAAAACTCCGCCATTTCCTTCCACACATCCACCACTGCTGGCGGCTCACCTCTAACTGCGCAACGCTACGCGCTGTTCACATCCAGCTGCCGCTGCCCAACACTACAATGGCAGACAACAATGCAAACTAGCCACAGACTGCACACAGCACAGCCAGTCATTTTCATACAGAGCGCTACGTAACATTGCCAATAAGAAAATATAAACAGCCTACTTACACCAGTTACTATTGATGCTGTAAAACATGTACCGTCAAGAGCGATGTTCACCATTTATGGATTAAAGTTAAGTATTCCACAGCTACGTCCTTTTTTGCTAGTTAATTTCCTTGACCTGTTCCAGACCTCACGCCAGCCTGCGTGAGCTAAAACGCGTGCCTTTCGGCTTCCTCTCACACCGGGTTGGCTCTCTTGCCAATCCACAACACTTATGACTTCCTCTTTCTATGTGGCCCTGACAGATAATATATTGCTAACCTTAATTTCATTTTCATTAGTGAGTCAAGGGAGATAAACGACCTTATGAATTTCTAAAATCCTTTTAAAAATTGTAATATTTTTTAATTGTCTTGATGGTAAAAACACATTACTCTAGAACCTATTATTAGTTTCAGTTCCTAAATGGCCAACCTCCGATCCGTAAAAGTAACAAGAAACAGATAACTGCCTTAGGTTAATTTCAAAGTAATTAACGTTAGATGGTAATAAAATACCCATTCTGGTAGAGACTATGTCTATCTACACTGCAGGCTGATTGTATATCTTGGCACTACATAAATAAGCGGAAAATGTAAACAAATAACCATTTTAAGACATTTTAAAAATAGGCAATAAAAGGAAACACACCCAGTTCACTAATGAGACAGGTTACAACACACTGTTCGTTATACCAACCAAGTTACAGGGTGCGCTGTGAACCTATGCTGACAAACAAAAAAATATTATTTCGTTAACAATAAAGACAAGAGACCAGTTTAAAACCATAAATTAATTTCAAAAGGGATGAACATCGGAAATGTAAAACGTAAGGTAACATACAAAGTGGGTATAATTATAGGGCACTAGTCACAGATGTCCGGTATGGGCTGTAATTATCATGTGGCAGTCAAACTGGGTAGATACACTAATGAGTTATTGTGCAACAGATTTATACTGGGAAAAAATTAGTTCCCATTTTGGCCAATAGGTGCAGAACTGGTGCTGTGAATGTACATTACCGGCCATTAAAATTGCTACACCACGAAGATGACGTGCTACAGACGCGAAATTTAACCGACAGGAAGAAGATGGTGTGATATGCAAATAATTAGCTTTCCAGAGCATTCACACAAGGTTGGCGCCGGTGGCGACACCTACAACGTGCTGACATCAGGAAAATTTCCAAATGATTTCTCATACACAAACAGCAGTTGACCGGCGTTGCCTGGTGAAACGTTGTTGTGATGCCTCGTGTAAGGAGGAGAAATGCGTACCATCACGTTTCCGACTTTGATAAAGGTCGGATTGTAGCCTATCGCGATTGCGGTTTATCGTATCGCGACAATGCTGCTCGCGTTGGTCGAGATCCAATGACTGTTAGAAGAATATGGAATCGGTGGGTTCAGGAGGGTAATACGGAACGATGTGCTGCAGCCCAACGGCCTCGTATCACTATCAGTCGAGATGACAGTCATCCGCATGGCTGTAACGAATCGTGCAGCCACGTCTCGATCCCTGAGTCAACAGATGGGGACGTTTGCAATACAACAACCAGAGACCATGGCTGCGGTTACCCATGACGCTGCATCACATACAGGAGCGCCTGCGATGGTGTACTCAACGACGAACCTGGGTGCACGGATGGCAAAACGTCATTTTTTCGGATGAATCCAGGTTATGTTTACAGCATCATGATGGTCGCATCCGTGTTTGGCGACATCGCGGTGAACGCATATTGGAAGCGTGTATTCGTCATCGCCATACTGGCGTATCACTCGGCGTGATGGTATGGGTTGCCATTGGTTTCACGTCTCGGTCACCTCTTGTTCGCATTGACGGCACATTGAACAGTGGACGTTACATTTCAGATGTGTTACGACCCGTGGCTCTACCCTTCATTGCCGGCCGCAGGTGGCCGAGCGGTTCTGGCGCTACAGTCTGGAACCGCGCGACCTCTACGATCGCAGGTTCGAATCCTGCCTCGGGCATGGATGTGTGTGTTGTCCTTAGGTTAGTTAGGTTTAAGTAGTTCTAAGTTCTAGGGGACTTATGACCTCAGCAGTTGAGTCCCATAGTGGTCAGAGCCATTTTTTTCTACCCTTCATTCGATCCCTGCGAAACCCTACATTTCAGCACGATAATGCACGACCGCATGTTGCAGGTCCTGTACGGGCCTTTCTAGATACAGGAAATGTTCGACTGCTGCCCTAGGCAGCAAATTCTCCAGATCTCTCACCAACCGAAAACGTCTGGTCAATGGTGGCCGAGCAACTGGCACGTCACAATTCGCCAGTCACTACTCTTGATGAAGTGTGGTATCGTGTTGAAGCTGCATGGGCAGCTGTACCTGTACACGCCATCCGAGCTCTGTTTGACTCAATGCCCAGGCGCATCAAGGCCGTTATTAAGGCCAGAGGTGGTTGTTCTGGATACTGATTTCTCAGGATCTATGCACCCAAATTGCGTGAAAATGTAATCACATGTCAGTTCTAGTATAATATATTTGTCCAATGAATACCCATTTATCATCTGTATTTCTTCTTGGTGTAGCAATTTCAATGACCAGTAGTGTAAAAAAGTATAGAAATATTCCCATATGTAAGAGATTGGGAACAGAACGTGTGCAGAAAATATCAAACAAGTGAGAAAGTCAATGTTGATTTGATTGTAAACCGTCGCTTACGCTGTTTGTTCAGTATGAATGAAGCGTATTCACACTTATAAGCAACCAGCAGCTGTATAACGGAAAGACGACTCATTTTCACTATCGTCATTCCCTTGTACATGTTGTAGTTGTTCATATTCGGAAATGTGAGTACGTTTAATGTTTATCACAACGGCTGTAGTCGCCACAATGCTTGTCGCTTCGGACATGCATGCAGATTCGAAGGAACATTGCATCGTTCATTTCATCAACATAGACCCTGCAATATCGTATTGTTCAATACGAGCGCCAGAGACATCGATAAGATGCCGCATCCGTTAAACGACGACATTAACAATTTCTCACAGCATTTCAAATTAAATGGGTCTGAGCAGTATGGGACTTAACATCTGAGGTCATCAGTCCCCTAGACGTAGAACTACTTAAACCTAACTAACCTAAGGACACCACATACGTCCATGCCCGAGGCAGGATTCGAACCTGCGACCGTAGCAGCAGCGCGGTTCCGGAATGGAGTGCCTAGAACCGCTCGGCCACAACGGCCAGCTTTCGCTATTTGTCTCAGACAGGGTCGTTTTAGGAAGCATGAAATCATAAAGGACCTATCCGAAATGTTCGAACACCAGAGTTGGAGGAAAATGTGATTAACACTGTGGAAGGCGACCGCCGTGTCAGTACCAGGCATCTGGCCCGCCAGTACAGGGTAAGCCAGATTACCGTGTGGAACAGTTTCCTTGACAATTGTTACTACACGTATCACTTACAGCGTGTGCAGAGTTTACTAGCGATAGACTTTCTGTAGTGGACTGGCAAGACAGCCAATCCACAGTGACGGGTAGCCGAAAGGCACGCGTTTAAGCTCACGCAGGCTGGCGTGAGGTCTGGAAAATGACAAGGAATTATAGTAGCCAAAAATAGTACATAGCTTCTGGAATACTTAACTTTAATACACAATTGGTGTACATCTCTCGTTACTGTACATGCTTCATTAGATACATAGCAAAGGATAAATGGCGCCTTGCTAGGTCGTAGCAAATGACGTAGCTGAAGGCTATGCTAACTATCGTCTCGGCAAATGAGAGCGTATTTGTCAGTGTATCTTGGCTAGCAAGTCGGCTGTACAACTGGGGCGAGTGCTAGGACGTCTCACTAGACCTGCCGTGTGGCGGCGCTCGGTCTGCAATCACTGACAGTGGCGACACGCGGGTCCGACGTGTAGTAGCGGACCGCGGCCGATTTAAAGGCTACCACCTAGCAAGTGTGGCGTCTGGCTGTGACACCGCACTTTCCATATCGGGAGCGGTTTTCCCACTGGTTTCTTCACTAGGCAACCCTGATTCCGCAATTTGTGTCATCCATCCTATTCTCAGCTGAGGCCACCTTTATGCGGAGTGGTATCTTTAACCTTCGTAAGTCATCTGTGGCATAGTACGCAGAACCTCCATGGTATGGTGAGAGCTAATCATCAGCATCTGTGCAGCCGGAATGTGTGGGTCGGGATAACTGGCGACCGTATTTTAGGACCAGTCTTCCGTCCACGTCGCCTAGCAGGGTGGAACTATCGGCGTTTCTTGCGGGTGGCTCTGCCTCCCCTGCTGCAAGAAGTGCCACTGATGATTCTAAGGGTTACGTGGCTGCTACACGATGGTGCTCCAGCCCACTTCGCCGTTAACGTCCGGACGCATTTTACTCGTGTCTTCCCTGATGGTTCGGACGAGAGGTTCCAGTTGCACGGACTGCTCGTTCACCGGATCTGGACACGTTTGGTTGCTGGTTATGGTGTCATACCAAGAGTACTGTGTATGCAGAGCCCATTCCAGATTTGAGCCACCAGAGCAGTGAATTCATGCTGCCTCTGACACTGGTCGGATGCGGCCTGGTCGATATGAAAGTGTGAGGCAGATCATTCTACGGCACGTACACGCGTATGCTGAAGCACATTGTAATGTCTCTTGCAGTGGTATTTTCAGAAATTTTATAAATTATATAACTCAGTACATATCTCGAAATATCTCTTCTTATCTTACCGATTATCAATGCAAAGTAGTTTCAAGCCCAGTTATTCCTTGGAGCGTCCATTTACTCCGTGGAATAGCTTCTCTGCTATCTATGTTTTCTCTTATGAAAAGAATGAAGGACTTCTTGCCGATTAGTCGTGAAAGAAGGAGGATGTATATGTATGTATTGTTGAGCTATTCGCCATCTTGATGAGACTGGGTATGAGAAGGAATTTAATACGTGAACTAAACTAAAGTAAGTGTGTTCGCGTATTATTTAACTGATTATTATTGACAGTGTCTGCTTACTACGCTGTGTTGCACGGGATCAGTGGGGAACGTCTGATTTACACTGGACGAACCTGCCGATTTGTATGCTCAAGATATCCAGTTACTTCAAATAAATAGGCTAACACGGTCTTACCAGCAGATCTCCGGTCTTCCCCATGTGATCACCGAAAGTTAATAATTATTACAAATGTTTTCAGGAGATCGACTGACAATTTTCGTCGCACCGAGACTTCGAAATTGCTTCACTGCCTTATGGAATTTAAGTTAAGCTCAGTTTAATCAGGATAGAACAGTACTGAACTGTGTGAATGTGATAAGCCTGCTTTGTGAATGAAAATTCCCTTAACATACGCATGTTTTTACTACCCTGATCAGTGAAGCTAAATCAGGCCGGTGTGAGAGAGCTTTTTAAATTTTAGATCTCACAAAAAATATTAAAACATGGAAACCTTTTTCAGCACACTCTTACCCTGGCTGAATGGTACAGTGTGTATTAAGGTGCGCCCACACTACTCGTGTGGCTCGTGTACTTGTGAGTTCGCGAGACTTACGAGTAATGAGTAATATAAAACAGGCGTGCGAGCCGCCCGAGCTTATGGCTTGTCTGGCTCCGGCCGTTGTCAGCACATCAAAGGAATGCGCGGCGAGCTGCGCGAGTGGTGTGGACGGTAACAAGCACTGACTAGATGGTTCGTTGCACTCTAACAGCTTGGTCTTGGCGCTATTATTTTTCTGTGTTGTGGACATCGGTTTTTCCTTTAAAATAGAGTGGGCCGACGATTTTGCCATTAAATTCATAAATATTTGTGAACAATATCCTGTGCTTTAAGACGCAACGAACTCCCGATGTTGTTCTTGTTGTGGTCTTCAGTCCTGAGACTGGTTTGATGCAGCTCTCCATCCTACTCTATCCTGTGCAAGCATCTTCATCTCCCAGTACCTGCTGCAGCCTACATCCTTCTGAATCTGCTTAGTGTATTCATCTCTTGGTCTCCCTCTACGATTTTTACCCTCCATACTGCCCTCCAGTACTAAATTGGTGATCCCTTGATGCCTCAGAACATGTCCTACCAACTGATCCCTTCTTCTAGTCACGTTGTGCCACAAACTCCTCTTCTCCTTAATTCTATTCAATACCTCCTCAATAGTTATGTGATATACCCATCTACTCTTCAGCATTCTTCTGTAGCACCACATTTCGAAAGCTTCTATTCTCTTCTTGTCCAAACTATTTATCGTCCATGTTTCATTTCCATACATGGCTACACTCCATACAAATACTTTCAGAAACGACTTCCTGACACTTAAATCTATACTCGATGTTAACAAATTTCTCATGTTCAGAAACGCTTTCCTTTCCATTGCCAGTCTATATCTTATATCCTCTCTATTTCGACATTCATCAGTTATTTGGCTCCCCAAATAGGAAAACTCTTTTAATGCTTTAAGTGTCTCATTTCCTAATCTAATTCTCGCAGCATCACCTGACTTAATTCGCCTACGTTCCATTATCCTCGTTTTTCTTTTGTTGATGTTCATCTTATACCCTCCTTTCAAGACACTGTCCATTCCGTTCTACTGCTCTTCCAAGTCCTTTGCTGTCTCTCACAGAATTACAATGTCATCGGCGAACGCAAAGTTTTAATTTCTTCTCCATGGATTTTAATACCTACTCCGAACTTTTCTTACCTTTCCTTTACTGCTTGCTCAATATACAGATTGAACAGCATCGGGGAGAGGCTACAACCCTGTCTCACTCGCTTCCCAACGACCGCTTCCCTTTCATGTCGCTCGACTCATTACTGCCATCTGGTTTCTGTACAAATTGTAAATAGCCTTTCGCTCCCTGTATTTTACCCCTGCCACCTTTAGAATTTGAAAGAGAGTATTCCAGTCAACACTGTCAAAAGCTTTCTCTAAGTCTACAAATGCTAGAAACGTAGGTTTGCCTTTCCTTAATCTATTTTCTAAGATAAGTCGTAGGGTCAGTATTGCCTCACGTGTTCCAATATTTCTACGGAATCCAAACTGATCTTCCCCGAGGTCGCCCTCTACCAGTTTTTCCATTCGCCTGTAAAGAATTCGCGTTAGTATTTTGCAGCTGCGACTTATGAAACTGATAGTTCGGTAACTTTCACACCTGTCAACACCTGTTTTCTTTGGGATTGGAATTATTATATTCTTCTTGAAGTCTGAGGGAATTTCGCCTGTCTCATACATCTTGCTCACCAGATGGTAGAGCTTTGTCAGGACTGGCTCTCCCAAGGCTGTCAGTAGTTCTAATGGAATGTTCTACACTCCTGGGGCCTTGTTTCGACTTACGTCTTTCAGCGCTCTGTCAAATTCTTGACGCAGTATCATACCTCCCATTTCATCTTCATCTACTTCTTCATCCATTTCCATAATATTGTCCTCAAGAACATCGCCCCTGTATAGACCCTCTATATACTCCTTCCACCTTTCTGCTTTACCTTCTTTGCCTATAACTGGGTTTCCATCTGAGCTCTTGATATTCATGCAAGTGGTTCTCTTTTCTCCAAAGGTCTCTTTAATTTTTCTGTAGGCAGTATCTATCTTACCCCTCATGAGATAAGCCCCTACATCCTTACATTTGTCCTCTAGCCATCCCTGCTTAGCCATTTTGCACTTCCTATCGATCTCATTTTTGATACGTTTGTATTCCTTTTTGCCTGCTTCATTTACTGCTTTTTTATATTTTCTCATTCAGTATCTGTTACCAAAGGATTTCTACTAGCCGTCGTCTTTTTACCGACTTGATCCTCTGCTGCCTTATTTCATTCCTCAAAGCTACCTATTCTTCTTCTACTGTATTTCTTTCCCCCATTCCTGTCAATTGTTCCCTTATGCTATCTGTACAACCTCTGGTTCTTTCAGTTTATCCAGGTCCCATCTCCTTAAATTCCCACCTTTTTGCAGTTTCTTCAGTTTTAATCTACGGTTCATAACCAATAGATTGTGGTCAGAGTTCATATGTGCCCTTGGAAATGTAATACAATTTAAAATCCGGTTCCTAAATCTCTGTCTTTACCATTATATAATCTACCTGAAACCTTTTAGTATCTCCAGGGTTCTTCCATGTATATAACCTTCTTTCATGATTCTTAAACCAAGTGTTAGCTATGATTAAGTTATGCTCTGTGCAAAATTCTACCAGGCGGCTTCCTCTTTCATTTCTTAGCCCCAATCCATATTCACCTACCACGTTTCCTACTATCGAATTCCAGTCACCCATGCCTATTAAATTTTCATCTCCTTTCACTACCTGAATAATTTCTTTTATCTCATCATACATTTCATCAATTTCTTCATCATCTACAGAGCTAGTTGGCATATAAACTTGTACTACTGTAGTAGGCGTGGGCTTCGTGTATATCTTGGCCACAATAATGCGTTCACTATGCTGTTTGTAGTAGCTTACCCGCACTCCTATTTTTTATTCATTATTAAACCTACTCCTGCATTACTTCTATTTTATTTTGTATTTGTAACCCTGTATTCACCTGACCAAAAGTCTTGTTCCTCCTGCCACCGAACTTCTCTAATTCCCACTATATCTAACTTTAACCTATCTATTTCCCTTTTTAAATTTTCTAACCTACCTGCCCGATTACGGGATCTGACATTCCACGCTCCGATCCGTAGAACGCCAGTTTTCTTTCTCCTGATAACGACGTCCTCTTGAGTAGTCCCCGCCCGGAGATCCGAATGGGGGACTATTTTACCTCCGGAATATTTTACCCAAGAGAACGCCATCATCATTTAATCATACAGTAAAGCTGCATGCCCTCGGGAAAAATTACGGCTGTAGTTTCCCCTTGCTTTCAGCCGTTCGCAGTACCAAAACAGCAAGGCCGTTTTGGTTAGTGTTACAGGGCCAGGTCAGTCAATCATCCAGACTGTGGCCCCTGCAACTACTGAAAAGACTGCTGCCCCTCTTCAGGAACCACACGTTTGTCTGGCCTCTCAACAGATACCCCTCCATTGTGGTTGCACCTACGGTACGGCTATCTGTATCGTTGAGGCACGCAAGCCTCCCCAGCAACGGGAAGGCTCATGATTCATGGGGGGAATTCCCGATATAAAATGAAATTGAAAAAAAAGTGAAGCGTGGGATTCCATCGCCACAGAACTTCGGGTAGATGTGACCGAATTAAACTGGCTCGCTTTCAAAGCGTTTGAATTTCTGCACTGCAAATATCATCTGAGGAAGACTACCAACACAGATATCAGTGAAAAAATATTTATTTTTGGAAATGTATAAAAAACTTATTAACAAACTTAATGGGGTTCGGTCCCTTTTGGGTTCTGTCTCCACAGCTACTTATCTTTTTGTCTTTCTCAGTTACACTTCGGTCCCTGCTCATTTGTTATTTTTATATTTTTTTATGTTTTTCCCTCATATACTATTAATCATGTCATATCCTAAGATAGTTTTTCGTATTTATTTTAGCTTACTACTATTTCTATTAGGAATATACCTAAATGGACTAACAGACTGGAATACATACTGGGGCAATTCTGGGTACTCAGCTAGTAATAAGTAAATAGTAATGAATAACATTTATTTTTGTAACACAATATATTTAAGCAGATGTGCATTTATGTATATTTTATTTGTATATTATATTATTTGAGGAAATAAAAATAATAAGTTATGATATAGGTAGTTGAAATGTGTGCAGTCAGGCAGTCACAAGTACGTACGTAGCTAGTAGCTGAAAAAAATTCTTTAATATGTGATTGGTAATCATCTTGCCAATCGTCTTTGCATGGCAGTCCTCCCTCTTCGGAAACTAAATAAGCAGCGAATTCATCGCCATTGTCTTGGTCAGTCTGCGTTGAACGTCGTGGAATGATCGCTAATCGTGTAAACGTTGCAGCAGGAGTGATCTCATTTCTCCATGTTCCTGGCTTTAAATGCCCGTTCTCCTCATGATCCACTGCTCTTACAAGGGTATAAATTTGTCTGGAAGCAGAACTTCTTCGGAAGAAATTATGGAGGTATATACAAGTCACAACAACACTATGGATCTTCTCAGCCTGTAGTAATACAGGCTTTCTTAGTATCCGGAAGAAAGTATTCCGAACGCACTTTCCACAATCCGCCGTGCTCTTGAAAGTCTCTTGTTAAAAATTCTTTTCATTGCCCTCTGAGGTTGTTGCCCAATTTCATGAAATGACTGTTCAGGGGAAACGCGTCGTCTGCGACAGTAATATAGGGTATTTCTTTCTGTTAACCTGGGAGGGTACGATCGTCCAGAAAAACGAAATCATTACTCTTATCTTAAAAAAGATGTATTTCGAAAAACACCACATTCTGAAATTCGACCTTGGCAGCCGACATCAGCAAACATCATCCACCACCTGCGTTTTCTTGGGTCTTTGTAGCATCTTCTTCCATCTTCTTCCTCAGCTAAAAGGCGCATCACAACTAAGCTGGCACTTACTATAACCGCTTCGTCCATTTTTTAAATTAGGAAAGTGGCACTGGTCAGTAGTGCGAGTACGGTGCGGCTTCTCACGAGCCAAAGCCTGGCAAGCCACTGGAGTAGTTGGACGAAGATGGAAGCAGCTCGAGCGCAAGTCAGACAAGTCAGACAAGTCGGACAAGTCAGACAAGTCAGACAAGTCTCTGGCGAGCACGCGTAGTCACCTTTAGAGTGCAGTCTCTGTAACAATGTATGACTGAATAAATGGTGTCTAGCATGGAAAACGCATATCTGGACACAAGTTCATGATATCTCTTTTGTTCGGTATCCTCTAATCGATCAGTCCCTGGAGTTCGCACACGGAGGAAAAAAAATCACCTTGTATAGTGTTTTGCAGCCGAAAGAGTGGGAAATCCTGAGTAAAACCAACTTGTTTCCAGAAAAAAAAAATGTTGCACTACGTCGTACATTTATTCATGTCGTCACTGGATTACGTACTGTAAGCACCTTGATTCTCCTTATTTGATTTTTAAAGTTGAATTCCGCTCTGGTAGGTTTCCTGTCTGCCCTTACATTATTTTGCAAAACAATTCCGTTTCTCAGCTTTAACATTTTGGCTGCACGTTCCGTCGCCCTCTCAGCCATCACGATCAGTCCCTTCTCATTCTCATTGTCAACAAATTTAATCACGTTAAATGACTGCGAGGAGATTTACCCCACTCGCTTTGCTTGCACTGCGACATAACAACGAGAAGTACTTTAATCGGAGTGGGACTGTGCTTAGACAGGCGACCAAGTTAGTTGCTGCTACTGCTGCGTTCCCCCTTCGCATTGTCGGCTAATATACGAAAAATGCAAACCACAATACAAACGGTCAATTTTGAAACTAATTACGTCTTCCACTCTATTCCACTCCCTGTTACATTGTTTGTTTTTTTACTACCTGACCTAATAGTTCTCTAGATGTATCTGTCCATTGCTTGCTGATGAACGCAAAGTTTTTGTATAGTATTTATCTTGAACGTCTGTCTCTGTCATTCGTCTAAGCTGGTAATGCACAAGCTACCTGCACACTTTTCATTTCAGATTCACTAGGAGAAACGTTTCAAAATCTACAGCATTTGCCGAGAACGTCCCAGAATGCTAGTGCTTAACTGTTCATTTCTTTTGCTATCCATTTAGTGATTTTTTTATGTGACCTAAAAGACAAAAATGGTGCAAAGAGCTCCTATGGCTTCGTTAGTACTTAACACCATTTGATTTTCACTGTGTCGATTGTGCATTATTTTTGTCTTATTGTAACTGATTTTTCAGGTTCCCTTTGAGCTTGCTCTATTAAAGGACCTTGGTTACTTCTTGAAGATTCGTTGTTCTATAGAAATTACGTTACAAAATGGTAATTCCGTATTTATTCCGCCGGAAGAACATGTTGGCTTTAGAAGTGGCTGGAGAAGAACAAGGTCATTTGAAAGTCGAAAGGACGGAGAAATTGTTGTAGACCACTTGGACATTTGTTTTCCAAGTGTTTGTATTGCTCTTGCGTGACCAGCCGGTTGCAGTCGTTTACGTAACACTATATTTCAACATCTTACCTTGTAAGGTGGCCATGTCATTTTGGTTTTTGTATGTTATCGATGTGCACGTGAGGAGAGAGCAAGCTACGTTACTGTTAAACAGTCTTTGTTCTTGTAGTGGCACAGTCCTTGCCTCTGCGCCGTCTCATACATTCTGAGTTGAAGTGTGGTAGGTGATAGACGTAATTAGTAGTGCTGTGTTGGACTGTATCTGTTAGCTAAAAAAAAAAAAAGTACTGTAAAGGACACCAAGGATGAGTATGATATATATTGGACAGCGAAAAGAATAGTTCAGAGCTGAAAGAAAGACCACTACGCTTCTCTGAGTCATGCATTAACACATTAACTGATTAAACTGTTTGATTTTTATAGAAATTCTCTGTTAACAGTGTACCCTCTTTAAATCATTGCACGCTTTATTAAGCGTAGAATTGTTCAGACCAATGTTATGAGTGAAGATTACGCTAATTCTTACTCTACCTTTTTGAATACATACTTCATTCTAAAATTGTTGTCTTGGAATAATCATTTCTTAGAAATAGTTACTCTCCCAATCCCGCTGTTCAAAGAAGGTTTGTCATTACCAATTACTACATTGCATCATATGGTAAGCATAAGTTTGAGTACTGTTAGGAAATTTTATTTCAAAGTAGCCGCTGCCTGCTTGTAGTTTTGCTTTCAAGAAATCTGTAACGATTTTGTCAAGACGCGAGGTAAGTGAAAATTTTGATTCGGGCCAGATAGTTGCATTACTTCCGTTGCGTATTTAATGTAAAGACAAGTTACATTCAGATCAGTTACAGTTCAGTTCAAGTTAGGTTCTGATTAGTCAAAGGTTAGCATCATACGAGTCCATGTGGGACTTAGTTTTGTAACACGTGGATTTTTGTAGAGTGGGATGTAAAGTTGGGCTAAATTTCATACAGAAACGAATATGGCGAGGAAGTTAAAACCTTACTGGTTTGTCGAAATGTCGTATTTCGTAAACGGCTGCACGCTTCTGGACACACGTGGGCAATACGAGCGGTTGGCTCGCCAGGAAAGCTTATGATCATACATTTGTTTCACAGTTGTCGGATGGTGTAAGTGGAACTGAAACTTTATCGGATGTCCCGTGGTTTTCTTTATTACCATAGGGCAGGGAAACGGTGGTTAGTATCTCGTGTTTGCCACAAAATAGTGGACCCCTGCAATGCTTAGAATAGAGCGCTGACTTCACAATTACTAGATACATCATCTCTCTCTTTACCGAAATACATATGGATGTACACTGGTCACTAAAATTAAAGCAACAAATCAATTTCCCTGTCCTGTGTGTAATTCACGACATAATCATACAAACTGTCAACGGATGTTCGTATGATCGTATTCTGAAAGGAATGTGGCAGTCCTGTCAACGGACAACCACGCCAACAATGATGCCAGGGAATCTATCAAACGGGGTTGTGTTTGCCGGGTAGTTCCACATCCACAATCGCTGTGTACAGTAACAGTTGGCTGTTGATGTTTGTAGTGCAGACATTATCTGCGTATCCAGCAGTGCTGGCAACTGATGGGTTATACAGGAGGTGAAATAAACCTGTACGGCATCAAAAACAGCCTGAAGATGACGCAATGAAGCGTTGAAACTGGTATTGTTGTTGTTGTGGTCTTCAGTCCTGAGACTGGTTTGATGCAGCTCTCCATGCTACTCTATCCTGTGAAAGCTTCTTCATCTCCCAGTACCTACTGCAATCTACATCCTTCTGAATATGCTTAGTGCATTTATCTCTTGGTGTCCCTCTACGATTTTTACCCTCCACGCTGCCCTCCAATACTAAATTGGTGATCCCTTGATGCCTCAGAACATGTCCTACCAACCGATCCCTTCTTCTAGTCAAGTTGTGCCACAAACTCCTCCCCAATTCTATTCAATACCTCCTCATTAGTTATGAGATCTACCCATCTAATCTTCAGCATTCTTCTGTAGCACCACATTTCGAAAGCTTCTATTCTCTTCTTGTCCAAACTATTTATTATCCATGTTTCACTTCCATACATGGCTACACTCCACACAAATACTTCCAGAAACGACTTCCTGACATTTAAATCTATATTCGATGTTAACAAATTTCTCTTCTTCAGAAACGCTTTCCTTGCCATTGCCAGTCTACATTTTATATCGTCTCTACTTCGACCAACATCAGTTATTTTGCTCCCCAAATAGCAAAACTCCTTTACTACTTTAAGTGTCTCATTTCCTAATCTTATTCCCTCAGCATCACCCGACTTAATTCGACTACATTCCATTATCCTCGTTTTGCTTTTGTTGATGTTCATCTTATACCCTCCTTTCAAGACACTGCTCTTCCAAGTCCTTTGCTATCTCTGACAGAATTACAATGTCATCGGCAAACCTCAAAGTTTTTATTTCTTCTCCATGGATTTTAATACCTACTCCGAATTTTTCTTTTGTTTCCTTTACTGCTTGCTCAATATACCGATTGAATAACATCGGGGAGAGGCTACAACCCTGTCTTACTCCCTTCCCAACCACTGCTTCCCTTTCATGTCCCTCGAATCTTATAACTGCCATTTGGTTTCTTTACAAATTGTAAATAGCCTTTCGCTCCCTGTACTTTACCCCTGCCACCTCCAGAATTTGAAAAAGTGTATTCCAGTCAACATTGTCAAAAGGTTTCTCTAAGTCTACAAATGCTAGAAACGTAGGTTTGCCTTTCCTTAATCTAGCTTCTAAGATAAGTCGTAAGGTCAGTATTGCCTCACGTGTTCCAACATTTCTACGGAATCCAAACTAATCTTCCCCGAGGTCGGCTTCTACCAGTTTATCCATTCGTCTGTAAAGAATTTGCGTTAGCATTTTGCAGCTGTGACTTATTAAACTGGTAGCGACAAAATAAAATAAAATCATAAGGATGGCTGAAGGCGTTTTTATTTTCTGTCACGATAGTAAACGGCCGTCGTCCCAGAGACCTCCTCCTAAAAGGATGGGCATACAAAAACAGTCACAGACGGTGCAGTATGGCACAAAGAAGCTTACCAGACTCTCTGCTTTGAAGGGTCATAGAAGAAATGGAAGCAGCACAGTCTCAAACTGTTGTGGCTGGAAGGCTTAATGTAAACCATTCTGTTGTTTCTTGGATGTGGCGACGGATTATAGAGACCGAAACTGTATTCCAAAGACCTGGGCAAGGCCAACCACTTGAGGCATCAGAAAGAGAAGGCCGCTACTTGAATGTAAGAGCACGACGGCCCACTTCAATATTGCACGCCAACTGCCATATGACCTCGCAGCATCCATTGGATATGATGTATCGAGGCAAACTGTGTACACAAGGCTTCGGCAGTCTGGCCTTTATTGTCAGAGACCTGCTCTGTGTATACCCATGCCGCCTCTTCGCAGAAGGGAACGTCTAGAGAGGGGTCGTCAATATACCGCCTGGACAGTCGAATAGTGGGGCAATGTTCTTTTCACAGAAGAGCTCCGATTTGGTCTAGAGAGTCATTTTCGACGAATCCCATCTGGAGGTAATGTGGATCATGATTTCTGGACTCAAACATTGTGGAAAGAGATTGATATCGATGAGGATCCCCAATAGCGTGGGCAGTGATTATGTTGACCACTTGAATGCCCCTTTATGAAATTTTAAGGGGGTGTGTTGGCAAGGTTTTGTCTGCTTTCAGTTCTCGGCACCTCACGTGCGGTTGTTGCGAGGTGCTGTTAGCCCAGACTTCCTATTGATGGACGATAATGCTTCTAACAACCCTACCACAACAAAGGTAAAAAATTAATTGTGTTGCTCACGCTGCTAAATATTGCATTTTCAGGCAACAACAAAGTTATATTACATGGCAGGTGTCATTAGAGCGCAGTTACTAAAGTCATTTCATGAAATAATGGATAAACTAAGCACTCATCTTTTCGTGTTTCCCACGCTGGTCTCGTTGTGAACTCATGGCTCGATCGTCGAAAATCTAGGTGGTGGTGATTCCAAGCTCGGATGCAAAGAGGCCTAGGTGTTATTCTGCGATGGTCAAAAGTTTCATAAACCATTCTTGAAGATTAAACTTTTGCAAGTTAGCACAATGGTGATGTAAAAAAGTAACCAGCACTCTGAATTTAAGTTACACTTCTTTTTTATTACTTTTGTTGCAATACCACGTAACACACAAAACGTCACTTCACATTATAAAACATACTTGAAAATATCTTCCTCACTGTTAAAGTTCACATTTTATAAACTGACTACAATTTGCGTCTTTTCAACATGACGACCAAGACTTGACTCTCCAATAACCGCTTACGCGCCCAAAAATCAGAGTTACCAGGACGTCAAAGATCATAGTGACAAAAGAAAGAATTCATATAAGAATAATATCATTACAATATAAACATATCGATGTATCAAAGTACCTCTACATTAATGAAATCAAATGTGAATGTTGTCTCAGAAATATGTTAACTACTTTACAGAAACACAGTAGAATATTGCGGGTATCGAGAAGTTGAGGTGAGGTGCCGTAATGGTTACGTAATTCAAGTACCATTACATGCTCGACGTCATAGAGCACGGCTGTTTGATGTATTCTGTGAAACCGAATATACGACACTCATAGCGTTGCCTGGTCACTCTCCCCATTTGAATCCTATAGAGCACGTCTGGAATGCACCACGAAGACAAATTGCGTCACGTCACCATCCACTAGTCACTCTCCAGCCTTTGTAAGCAACGCTGCGGGAAGAATGAGGGCAGCTGCCTCAACACGAGATAGATGACGTCATGTCCCGTCATCCTCTTGCCTGTACTGCTGCAAGAGGTGGTCACATCCCACACCGAGTCGAAGTTGTCGAAATATGTGTGCAAATATGTTAAGTTGAAAAAACAAAAAACGGACAACGTTTTTGTCTATCGTTCCCCATGTTGCTTTTGTTTACGTTCTGTATTCTTTACATTGTTTTTACTTTACTATCAACTGCTTACACTGTTTTGTGGCAAAATAAACGCAACCTTAAAAAAATTTCCGTTTCTTACTTTAATTTTGGAGACCAGTGTAAGTGTCTGTTTATTTGTTACTTATTTGGCAAATGAACTGTATGTATCTAAAGTTCAGTTGGGGAATAACTAAAAAATAAACAGTCACAGCTCCTGCAGATGGTTCGCCTTGACTGTCACTCTAAACCCATTTACTGCTATTCCCCCCCCCCCCCTCTCCCCCTGGCTGCTACTTGAGATAGGTCTTCCCAAACAGTTCGGCGATGCCCCTGTATCTACAACAACGTACATGTGGTCTGGATAGCAAGTGATATAATCTCATGAGTTCTGACTACAAAGAACATACTCACACCGATAATACCATTTAATGCTGATAAAATGATAAAATTCGAAGCAGCGGGATATTTCAACTCTTGAATCAATAGTTCACTAACTGGTAATGCCAGCTGACAGATTTGAACTTTGAAGTAGCTCTTGAGTATGAACACGGCCATGACTCACAAATAATTACAATGGACGTCCAAGTATAAAAAAAAAACTGATATCAAGATGCAATTATCGATATCTAATTGTAAGCGAAAGAATGATCTAACTGCATCATCCGTCGTTATAGCTTTAACTCGTGATCACTCACACCAGACACACACACACACACACACACACACACACACACACTCAGTTTTAACTAACTTGATAATGTTCAGTTACCTCTTTTGATGGTATGAGGAAGCTGCTTCGCTCCCTGTAATTCATCAGTGTGAGACACATGAAAATAATTTCTACGCCGCACAGATAGATCACACTCTCACCAGGGTGCAGTGGTGAATTGTCACATATACAGTGTGATTTTTTCCAATGTGTACTAACGCTAGCGACTGATCTATGAGAGGGTAAGGAAGAAAAAAGGTCTAATGAACTTATACCCGGAAATCCACGATTTACATATTTTATTACAAATTAATACTTTTTGCTGATAAACCTCGTCTCTTGCCAAAAAGTACGGTCCTAGGTCAACTGAAAGGAACCTACAATGTTCGACGAGTGAGTTTTCGATTACCAAAATATGTGAGAAATCGTTGTTCTTATCAACTGAGTTTACTTAGAAGCATCTGTTTTGTACACAACGAAGGGACCGAAGATATTACTACGTGACATAAACTTCCACTTGGTAATTGGTTCAAATGGCTCTGAGCACTATGGGACTTAACTTCTGAGGTCGTCAGTCCCCTAGAACTTAGAACTACTTAAAGCTAACTAACCTAAGGACATCACACACATCCATGCCCGAGGCAGTATTCGAACCTGCGACCGTAGCAGTCGCGCGGTTCCGGACTGAGCGCCTAGAACCGCTCGGCCACTTAGGCCGGCGGTACCTGTACCCCTAACTCTGAGAAAGGTGTGCTAAGTCATGGTTGGACATTGTGATAGTCGGAAACAAATGACAAAAAAGGAACTTTTACGTAATATTTTATTACAAATCAACACTTTTGGCGTTTTCTCGACTAATATTGCTGCTAAACCTAGTCTCTTGCCAAATATTGGGGTTCTAGGTCACTTGAAAGGAACCTACAATGTTCGATGAGTGCGTTTTCGATTATCAAAATATCTGATATAAAACGCCGTACTTGTCAATAGCATTGACTTAGAAGTTCGAAAATGGCTTCCATGTGCCTTAACGTATGCGTGTACACACTCTATCACGTTCACATCGGCCAGGCTGCATCCGAACAGTGTCAAAGGCAGCATGAATACGCTGCTCCGGTGTCTCTACATCTGAAGTGGGCTCTGCATACACGAGGCTTTTGACATGGCCCCGCAACCAGGAATCGCACGGGCTGAGATCCGGTGAACCAACAAGCCATGCACCTGGACCCCCTCGTCCGATCCATCGAGCAGGGAAGACATGTTTGAGATCCGTCCGGACGTTAACGGCGAAGTGGCATGGAGCACCATCATGTGGCAGCCACATAACCCTTCGGATCATCGGTGGCACATCTTCCAGCAGGGAAGGCAAAGTCACCTGCAAGAAACGCAGGTAGTTCTGGCCTGTTAGGCGACGTGGAAGGAAGACTGGTCCCAAAATACGGTAGCCTGTTATCCCGACCAGCACATTCCGGCTGCAACGATACTCATGATTAACTGTCACATACCATGGGGCTTCTGACTGTCATGGAAGTTGAAGATACCACTCCGCTCAAAGGTGGTGTCATCTGTGAACAGGAAGGGTGACACAAATCCTGGAATCGTGGTTGCCTGGTGAAGAAACCAGTGACAAAACTGCTCCCCGTGTGGAATGTCTATATCGCTAGTAAGCCCTGTACACGCAGTAAGAGATATGGGTAGTAACAGTCGTCATGGAGAATGTTTCACACGGTCGTCTGGCTTTACTGTGCTGGCTGGCCAACTGCCTGGTATTGACAAGGCGGTTGCCTTGCGCAGTGTTAATCACATTTTCCTCCAAGTCTGGTGTCCGAGCATTTCGGTTACGACCTTCATTATATCCTACGTTCTGAGACGACCTTGACTCAGACAAACGGCGAAACATTATTGCAAACATCGAATGCTGTGGTTGTTTTATCGACGGGGAGAGGTCTCCTGATATAGCCTTGCTGGCCGCTGCCCATTGCCATTTGCCTTTCCGTAAGTACAGGATGGTGCACGAAATGTGTTACCATTTTGTTTTTGAATATAAACTTTATTGTCAATATAATCTGAAAGGAACATATACTACAATGAAGAGCCGTCCATGGAGATTTGTTCTAACTCAGCACATGCTCAATATGTCCACCATTTCGTTTCCTAACCTCCTTCAAACGAACACTGAAGTTAGTGATTACCCTACGGCACATGTCTTCCGTAATTTCACTGCAAGCTTGAAGAATAAGTCCTCCGAGCTCCATTAAATCACGTGGACGTTTCGGGAAAATTTTTTCCTTTAGGTTTCCCCCCCCCCCCCCCAAAAAAAGTAACATGGATTGAGGTCAAAGGTGCTTCAGTCTGGAACCGCGCGACCGCTACGGTCGCAGGTTCGAATCCTGCCTCGGGCATGGATGTGTGTGATGTCCTTAGGTTAGTTAGGTTTAAGTAGTTCTAAGTTCTAGGGGACTGATGACCTCAGATGTTAAGTCCATAGTGCTCAGAGCCATTTGAACCAATTTTGATTGAGGTCTGGACTAATGGGGGGCCAATTTTGTCCGTCATTGAAGCGACCTAGAAACCTGAGTGAAATGACCCGCATGTCGAAATGCTCGTGTAAAAATTCCAACACAGTGTTTGCAGTATGTCGCCTTGCTCCATCTTGCATGAAGGGTGTGTTGAAGGGCAAGGCAGTAGCAAGAAGCTGTGGAATGAAGCTATTGCGAAGCATGCTCAAATAACGCTCGCTGTTCACAGTTTCTTCAAAGACAAAGGGTCCAATACGTCCGTGACTGGAAATTGCTGCCCACGCTGTAATCCTCGGAGCATAATGTTGTCGTTCATGAAGCACTTGTAGATTTTCAGTGGCCCAAAAGCGTACATTTTGTTTGTTAACCATATCGTCTAATGAAAATGCGCCTCGTCTGAAAACCAAACGTTGTTGAGAGTTTCTTCCCTAACCTCCGCCCACTGAGCAAACAGTAGTGTCTGCTGCTTGTGTTCTTCAGTGAGCTTCTGTGCACAGGTCATCTTGTATGGGTACATATGGAGGTCACTTTTAAGAATGCGTTGAACGGAGCGTCTGGATATTACCTGTTGCACTGCTGCCTTTCTACACGATTTCCCGGGACTTCTCTGTACAGCAACTCGTACCGCTTCAGAGGCAGAGGTCGCTTCGCTTCCAATACTGTTCCTTCCTGTACAAATTTATCATACAACCTGTGGATGGTCTTCTTGCAAGGGGCCCATCGTATGTTAAACGTCGAAAATGCCTCTGAGTCACAACAAGGCTTTTCGTTTCATGAAGAAGTAACACAACTGCCGATTGTTGCTGTGTCGCCAGTCTTCCATTGTCAGCCATTGCTGTTTACTAGTGTCCTAGCGGCAGTATCGTGATTACACGTCATTTCGTAACTGATTTGCTTTTCCAAGCTCTGCTGATACTGCTGTAGAGATCCCAGAGGGATATCTGATGTGCATCGTAAATTGTTGAAGAAAGAATTGGTAACACATTTCGTGCGCCACCCTGTACACACCAGTCGGCAAGCTCTCGATTCGAATACGGAACCATTGTGTACAACACTGTATCACATCCACTACAAGGTGAGTGAGCAAGAGAAGTGAATCGGACACAACATTACCAATTACAATGGCAGAAGACCGCGCTAGAGCATGACGTATGAGGAACAGCACCACTCTCTAGGAGAAAACCACGCATACTGTAACTATGGCTGCATGGATTCAGCGCGTGTTAGACCGCAGTAACAAGGTATGATTGGACCAATAGTCGCTAGCATCATGCATTTCCGGACATAAGTTCATTTGACCTTTCTGTTCTGTATCTTCCCACTGATCAATCCATAGAGTTTGTACACGGTAGGAAAAATTACCCCTGTAAATATCGGAGTTTGTTAAATTGTCCATTGATAACAAGAGTAATATTACAATCGTGTAGAAATCACAGATTCTTCTACGCCACCAGATCATTTGCAACCCCAGTCTTAAAGCGGAGCGGTCACTCAATGATAGTGGTTCTTCGTAAGTCAAAAATTAATGTTGAGGACCCACCTTAATTTCATACATGTATTGAGTAATTTCTTACAGGATTCTCTATATGAAACCAGTTTGGTAGGTACTCAGCGCACAGGATAAAGTTATGATTGTGGATGGGGCTGTACACAGTTACTGTGAGTTGCACAATCAAACACAAAACTTTATTTTTCTAAGAACTACTCATTTACACATTCTTTTAAAAGATCACAACTAAACAATACGGCTGAAGGCCTAGTTAAAGAACTTGAGATGCTTTCTGGGCTGAAGGCCCAAAGCCACACCAAAAACAACGGCTGAAGGCCTGGCTTAGAATCAAAAGCAATTAAAAATCGAAGGTAATTTTTTTCCTTTTAAAAGAAAAACATGCAATTGAAAACAATTAGCGGCTGAAGGCCTACACTACACGTCTGAAGCACAACTATAATAATAACACATTAATAAACAATTTTTTCAACCAAGAAATTTCTTTTTAAATTTACGACAAAAAGGCCGAAAGCCTAACTAACGAAATACTAACTTATTGCACGGCTGAAGGACACAAACAAATTTGAAACAACGACTGAAGGCCTGAACAACAAGTCTTCATCTACATCTACATGGTTACTCTGCAATTCACACTTAAGTGTCTGGCAGAGGGTTCATCAAGCCATTTTCATACTACTTCTCGACCATTCCACTCTCGAATCGAACACCTAGATCTTTCCGTTTGAGCTCTGAAATCTCTTATTCTATTATGGTGATCATTTCTCCTTACATAGGTGGGTGTGAACAAAATATTAACGCATTCGGAAGAGAAAGTTGGTAATTTAAATTTCGTAAATAGATCTCGCCGCAAAGAAAACCACCTTTGTTTCAGTGACTGCCTCCCCAACTCGCGTATCATATCAGTGACATTCTCAACCCTATTGCACGATAGCACGAAACGAGCTGCCCTTCTTTGCGCTTTTTCGATGTCCTCCGTCAATCCTACCTGGTAAGGATCCCATACCGCATAGCAATATTCCAGCAGAGGACGGACAAGTGTAATGTAGGCTGTCTTTCTAGTGGGTTTGTCGCATCTTCTAAGTGTTCTGCCAACAAAGTGCAGTGTTTGTTTCGCCGTCCCCACAATATTATCTATGTGGTCTTTCCAATTTAAGTTGCTCATAATTGTAATTCCTAGGTATTTAGTCGAATTGATAGCACTTAGATTTGTGCGCTTTATCGTATACCGAAAATTTATCGGATTTCTTTTAGTACCCATGTGGATGACCAAGCACTTTTCTTTGTTTCGTGCCACTTGCCACTTTTCACACCATACAGAAATTCTCTCTAGATCATTTTGTAATTGGAATTGATCGTCTGATGATTTTACTAGACGGCAAATTACAGCGTCATCTGCAAACAACCTAAGGGGGCTCCTCAGATTATCACCTAGATCATTTATATGATAATCCATAACAGAGTGCACTCTAGGCTTTCTGCAGTTGGGCTCAGAGCGATGTGGTGTTGTCCAGTGGCGATGACTGCGATTATGTCCACGGTGCAGAGAGCATAACAGCCTTGGCAAACGAGCTGGTGTCATCAGCCGATACCACAGTGATGATGACTGACAGGGCTGCGGTTGTGTTTGTGGACACAGTGAGTATCGTCAACTGACTGGCCTGGGGCAAAGGGCTCATCACTTCATGTCAAGTCGCGGTGGTGGTGGTGGTGGTGGTGGTGGTGTTCCAGGCGCAAGCCAGAACCACACACATTGACCACATGTATTTGTCACACAAACAAGTCAGACAAACAATTTAAAATAAACCCCTTACTTCTTATAAAAAGAATACTTTAATGAATATACACGGCTGAAGGCCTTATTAAAGGGGTTCACGTAAATCCTCGGTTGAAGGTCACACGTAACACATCAAACAACTAACGGTTTACGGCCTGGATTACAAACAATTTCAGATAGAACTAATTTTAAGGAATTTTTTTATAAAACCAATCTTCAAAATTTTAATTTAACACGGCTGAAAGCCGTTATGTAAATTTTAAAAAGAGCTGTATTAATACACGGCCGAAGGCCTCGCACAATACTTCAAACTAAAATGAACATCGCAATCTAAAACAAACATAACAAGTGGTGCTCAGAAGTGTTCCAAGGGTCGGTTTGAGAACGTAGCTCAAACATTAGGTGAGGTGAGACAGGTAGCCAAGAGCTGAAGTTAAATAACCGGATGGCAACCCAAACTAGGGACGGCCCAAGGACAGACCAAAAATTTAACCAATTCCCTTCCGTCCGATCAACGGCACGACGATGGAAAATGTTGGCCAAGGACGAGGATAAGAACAGCACTACGTCTTCAGAAATTGGGGTTTAAAAACAGCCAAGGGAACAATAACGGCTCTAAGCACAACATGAACCAAACAACTTAAAAGGCTGTCGAACTACACGCCGTGCCGGACAGCAGCAACAGGACGAGGAAAGGCACACTGCCGGAAAACTACGCTAACGACCAGGGCAGGTAACTGGGGTGTTAATGGTCACAGGGCAGAAAATACCGCTGGTGCATTGTTATGAGATTAAACTTGTTGGTGATCTAACTCATTATTACAGAATTTAATCCTTATCTCCGGTTATTTTTTTTAAACTTCACTGGCAACGTTGGAATAAAGTAAAATTAAGAGTGATTTTAAGTATTTGTAGTAGTTTGCCCATCAAAATTCGCCATGGGAAGTATTATAGTGAGTTTATGTTACTTCAGTATTATCATGTAGCGTAATGCTCTGATCCATTAGGTTGTCATTCGGTTGATCATTATTTTAATGAATTCTGAAGTTTTGAGTATGAACTTTGACTTAACTAAAAATCCTTAGAATACTAGAAGCAATGTCTGACCCTATCAACAAACATGTTATTAACAGTTACAAGAAAAAAATGGTTCAAATGGCTTATAAAATAAATAAATAAAAAATAAAATAAAATATTAATTATTGTATATGTATGATAGTGATTGGTTGTAATTAATATTTGCTTATCTAGATCGTGGACGTTTAATTATTTGGTATCAGACGCTTGACAATGGCTTTTTCGTAAATGCAATGTTATTCGTAGTTGACAGTGAAATTTAACTCAAATAATCGGTCTTCGTATTTAAATCGTTTCCAAAGACTGCTGCGGTAGGTGCGGACTCAAAATCTCAATATTAGAATAATTTGCCAGCCATGTCTATACGTCGTACAGAGGTGACTGTCTACTAAACATAAAAAAGTTTACACAGTTAGTTAAATCAGATATATTCAACGAATAATCCTACAGTTAAATAATTCAACTTTCTTTCATAAATATAGAATCTTTACAGAGTCGAGTGCCTAGTGAGATTGCGCACCAGCTATTGTACAAGACCCACTTCTTCGTAATGAAACATAAGAGTGTCATAATTGTATTTTGTTTTATCAGCGACATAACGCTGTAGTTCTATGCCATAGGCTTTATTTATTTGTCAGAGATTAATTATTTAATTAAGATTTCGCGTTTCCGAAGAAACTGACGCACGGCATGCAAATGTGCCTTTATAGGCTCTGAGCACTATGGGACTTAATATCTGAGATCATCAGTCCCCTAGAACTTAGAACTGCTTAAACCTAACTAACCTAAGGACATCACACACATCCATGCCGGAGGCAGGATTCGAGCCTGCGACCGTAACGGTCGCGCGGTTCCAGAATGAAGCGCCTAGAACTGCTCGGCATAGTTACAAGAACTTATGTCTAATTATAATAAGTTAGAGTTGGGACTGCCGAACGAATTATCTCACTGCATGATTAGAATTTCACTGAAATACAGCCGGCCTGTGTGGCCGAGCGGTTCTAGGCGCTTCAGTCTGGAACCGCGCGACCGCTACGGTCGTAGGTTCTGCCTCGGGCATGGGTGTGTGTGATTTCCTTAGGTTTGTTAGGTTTAAGTAGTTCTAAGTTCTAGGGGACTGATGACCTCAGATGTTAAGTACCGTAGTGCTCAGAGCCATTTGAACCATTTGAACTGAAATACAAATTGTAGATAACGATAAATTGGACTAACCAATCTAAGCTGATAATTGTAATTACATTTCCTTGCATTCAGTCTTCGCTAAGACAAAGTGTTGAATTACGATTGTAGTCATTATTTGCACAATTTTTCACATAGTTACGGACAATGTAATTCAGAATCGTCGCTTCTCCGACATTTTAGGTATATGTAATCACGGTCGTGTACATCGCATACCAGTTGAAGTGGGGGGGGGGGAGGGGGTCTACGGATTATAGATAGAGGAATGAAAGAAAAGTGCGATAGCGCTTGCGTGCCAGCTACGGGCACATAAGGGACGTCTTCGATGATGTGGGGTACAACAGTTATGCTGAAATAAAGACAATAAATAACAATCGACGATAAATGAAAATGTCGTCAAACCAATCTTACGGTTGATGACAAAACATCAGCATGGGTTATCGGAAACTATTTGGATTGTCATAACATCGTGCCCATTCTTTCTCAACACTGTAATGCCTAAAAAACCGAACTTTCTCCTTTGGACCGGCTTTCGTTTTTATCTTAGCCAAAGACTTTGTTTCCTCTATGACACTCATGTTACACTGCCCAGATAATGATCGGAATACTATAAGACGGGTTATCACACTGACCAATGAATCATCGGTCTCGACCTACGCGACACGCGCAGGTTTTTATCTTGATTTAAAGAAGGTGTTGTTGGCGTTTGACGTGATATGACTCACTGGCAAATTTGCCCCTAATCACGATGACATTGCAGAAGCGTAATGCCAGCATTAAAGGGAAGTGTAAATAAGCATGTCGCGTTACGCTCGTTATAAAAGTACGCTGATGTCTCATTGCATCGTGACCACGGCCTACCGCAGCACTGAACGCCGAATGGTGGCGTCACAGTGACATGAAGTGGTCAGCGAAGCACACTGGTGTGAAAAACGTAAGGACGGAAGTTGCTTACGAATGTTGAGTCATTAACAAGCAACACAGCTCGACGAAACTTGGAACATAGATGCAAAAACCTGCAACAGTATAGTACAAAATGTAACTGAAAGAAATACACAATGAGGCGAACAAAAATTAGTTACACATACCGTAGATGATTGTAAGTATACTTTTATGGAAATGATGTGGAACGAGTCAGTTTACAGGACATGTATATATGATTACTATTAATATTAACGAAAACAATTTCATTTTTTTCCTACTCATGAAACTACACTTAAAAACAAGCTTTTACCTGACTACCACCTTTTAATTACAATTTCGTCAGTGGAAAAGAAGGAGTTGTCCAGGAGAAATGATTTTAAATTAGATTTAAAACATGCTTCACTACCTGCGGAACATTTTGTGTTATTGGGCAATGATCGAAAATATGGTATTTGTTGCTACATATTGCAGCCCCTTCTGAGCCAGTGACAGCTTTAACGATGGGTGACAAAGATCATTTTTCCCTCGAGTGTTGTAGGTATGGACATCACTGTTCTTCTCAAATTGTGATGGATTAGTCATGACGAATTTCACTATCGAAAATACGTATTGTGAATGCACAGTTAAAATGGCTAGTTCCTTCAAAAAGTAACTACATGACATCCACGGGCGAATACCACATACTATTCTTAATGCTCGCTGTTGTGAAATGAATACTTTCTTTGAAAGTGGTGAGTTACCCCAGAAAATTATTCCGTACGACATTACTGAGTGGAAATACGTAAAATATGTCAGGAGTTGATACGTCTGTTTCAAAGACTAGCATTATAAGAAGAGAGGAAGTAGCCGAATTTAAATATTTGAGAAGTTGAGTAATTCTTTCAAGTTTTTATCAATATACGTACACCAAAAATTCTAGGTCATTCTACCCCATTTACTGACTCATGCTCATGTGCTACATCAGTCGTTGGTATAACAGGACTGAATGCAGTGTGTTTTTTACAGAATTTAAGGAAATCTATTTTCCGAGAACCACATCGTAATTGTTTGGAAGATATCATATGCTAACTCTTCTGTTTCTTTCTCTCTGATGGGATTTATTACAACACCAGAACGATCTGCAAAAAGTACCACTTTTGTTTGTTGAATGTGAAATGGAACGTCAGTCACATATATAACGAAAATGAGTAGACCCGAAATTGAAACCTGTAGGACTGGCTTTATGATTTTACCCAATCATCATCATCTTCATCATCATCATGAGTGTTCTGGCTAAAGGCAGGTTTCCACATGGTAGTTCTCCAGGCTGTCCGGTCTTCTGCCATCCTCTTTAGGTCTGCATAATTTCCTCTTCCCTTTATGTCATCTATCACCTTGTATCTCCTTCTTCCTCTCAGTCTTCTCCCACAAACCAGTCCTTCCAAAGCATCTACTAGAAAGCTCTCCCTTCTCAATGAATGTCCCAAACAGTTCTTTTTCCTTTCTCTTACAACCTTCAGCAGACATCTTCTCTCACCAACCCTTTCCAATACTGTTTCATTACTCACTCTTTCCATCCAGCTTATTCCCTCCATTCTCCTCCACATCCACACCACATCTCAAATGCTTCTAACCTTTTTTCATCCTCTCGTCTCAGTGTGCATGTTTCTGCCCCATATAGTGCCACTCTCCAGACAAAACATTTGCCAAGCCTTTTCCTTAGTCCTCTATCTAATTTGCCACACAAGAGTCTCCCCTTTCTGTTGAATGCCTCCTTCGCTATGCCAATTCGAGTTTTCACCTCCTGGTGACATCTCAAGTCTTCAGTTGTTGTGCTTCCGAGATATTTAAATGCACTTACTTGGCTAATGGTAGATTGTCCTATTTTAATATTGGACAGTCTGCGTCTTGTACTGATGACCATACTCTTTGTTTTTGCTGTGTTTATTTGCACCCCATATTCCACACAAGCTTCATTCAGATCTTTGAGCATGTTATTCACTGTCCGCTCACTTTCTGCCACTAATACCACGTCATCAGCGAATCTTGTACATTCTATACTCTTTCCACCAATACATATTCCTCTTTTCCCATCTAAACTTTTCGCAATAATCTCTTCAAGGTAGACGTTAAACAACAGTGGGGAAAGGCAACAACCTTGTCTAACACCTCGTCCAATGCTGCTTCCTTCTGACATTTCATTTCCAATCCTTATCCTTACTTTCTGGTGTAAATATAGATTCTGTATCAGTCGTCTCTCTTTACAATCTACTCCTTTCCTCTTCAAGATATCCATCAGCTCGTTCCACTGAACTCTATCAAAAGCCTTTTCTAAACTTATAAAAACAGCAAAGATTTCTCTACCCTTTTCCACATATCTTTCCCCTAAAGTTCTTAGCAGGCCAATAGCATCTCTTGTTCCTTTTCCTCTTCTAAATCCGAACTGCTTCTTTGCAATCCCTCTATCCAGCTTGCCATATAACCTTCTATTCAACACTCAGCAAGACGTCAGCTGCATGAGAAATTAGACTGGTGGTCCGGTGCTCTTTACATTTTTTAGTGTTTCTCTTTTTCTCTGTTGGTATCATAACTGTTGCAGCGAAGTCCTCAGGCCATTCCCCTTTGTCATATATACCATTACAGAGGTAGACTATTCCTTTTCTTGCCTTGTTTCCCGGACTCTTCAACAGCAAAGGAGAGGTAAAGCAAAGGAAAGACTAAACATAGAAAGACTCAAAGAGGTAGGAAAGGCATCAGATTTGGAGAACAGATTTATGGAAAAATGGCAAAAACGTAGTGTTGATGAAAGTGTTAATGACAAGTGGATAAAAATGAGAGAAGGACTCATGGATTTTACCCCAGTCACTAAAATTTTCTACCTTTATGACATTGTCTGAGTTATTCAGCACAACATCTTGCATTCTGTTTGTCAAGCCTGATTCAAACCAAGTATGTGTAAAGCCATCAGTTCGATGAAACTTGACTTTTTCTTAGAGAGTATCACAAAAAATACCAACTGGCGATATTTATTTTTTGAAGCCTGTACAATTTGATGAGTGAATGTGTGAATAGCATTGGCAGTCGAGCAGCCTTTCTGTATTCAAAACTATGATGCCTGCGGAACGGGCAGGCTACTAGATTCACCGAATATCTTCTCGTTCCAGCAGATTTTCCATCTGCGCTCTTCGATTCGGTCTCGCATCGTCCTCCATAAAAATGAAGTCAAGGTGGAAATCACCACTGATAAGACGCACACGGAGAACGAGAACATTATCATAATATCATTGGCCGGTGATTGTACCGTATTCAATGTTTTGGAGCAACATTATGCCTCCCCACCGTAACACCTGGACTGCGAAAATGATCAAATTCGACATGTTACTCGGCGGGCTTAAACGTTCCCATTTCTCTCCACATGAGAATACGTCCAGTATTGTCGGATGTCATCATTTTGGCATTCGACGTGTTCTGGTATGAGGAGGCATGGTTGAGCGTATTGAGCTCTAAGCCTTTAAACACGGCCGGTCAACGTTATTGTGAAACTGTGCTCAGTCACCAGGTGTGTGCTTTCAGGTGTACGTATGGACCTGAGGTTCATTTTTATGGACGAGAATGGGCAACCACATTATGCCCAGGAGCGGGCGCTCCTCGAACGAGAGGATATTCAGCAAATGGACTGCCCCAACTTACAATCGCGCACTTGTGGGATGCGTTGGGGAGAGGTATTTGAGGACATCCACATGCGCCATCGACCATCCAGCAGCCGTGCTGGTGGAGAAATTGAACTCCCTACCACGAGTACTCAGCATGGAAGCGCAATGGAAATGTCGTATGGCTAGGGCCTCCCGTCGGGTAGACCAGTCGCCTGGTGCTACTCTATCGCGTTCACGCCACTTCGGCGACTTGCGCGTCGATGGGGATGAGATGTGATGACAACACAACACCCAGTCCCTGAGCGGGGAAGATCTCCGACCCAGCCGGGAATCGAACCCGGGGCCCTTGGCATGAAAGGCCGTCGCACTGACCACTCAGCTATCGGGGCGGAAGGAAGCACATTGGAAAACGTTCATTACCGTCCATGGTGATCACAGACCCAACTATGAAGCCAAATCCATCGAATTTGAAGTAGGAAACGTTCCAAATGTAGTGTAATCAAGCGTAGCCTTTCATATCCATTGAATTTGAAGTAGGGAATGTTCCACATGTCCTGTGGTTCATAATACCCAAGGGGGCCGTCATAAATCGCGGTTTCAGCACAGTTTTTTTTTTAAACAAAAGTTCGATTTCTGTTCGCCTCATTGCGTATTTCTTTCCATTACCTTTTGTCCTACACAAAGCAATTCTTTCTGTGTGTGGCCCAAAATACATAGAGCTATGTTATCTGGCAATGAGACCTCATGCAAAAGTTACTTCCGGCATTAAAGTTTGTACATCAGTGCATGTAAGGGGGCAAAGGCGAAAGGAGACTCATTCCAGCGACTATATGGGCGGCAATTGGCTATGAGAGACGTTCAGTAAGTTATGCAACACAATATGTAACGTAACACATTTTTTTCAGTTAAAAAATGCGGACTGTGTTGTGGGACATACTGGAATACTTCAGCTTCAGCCTCTAGTTGAATGAAGTTACGATAGATGGCGGCGCCACGGGGGTGAAAGCTATATGGGAGAAGAGGAAACAAGCCAGGTAGTTCCTTCCAGACCACTAGAGGCGCTATGGGTCAAACGAAGCTGCAATTGACCAATGAGAACTGTCCAATGGCGGTTACTGAAATTATATCGTCTTGCTCTGTACTGAAGTCCACGGTTACAGTCGTCTTTGTATATGTTTCATATTTACATACTACTCATCTTCATTATAAACAGGTTTATTACTTTAAATTTCATAAAGTTCACTGTGGAACTAAAGAAATTTCCTGCAGAAAACATGTCCGCAATTAATCCTGAGGTAAGACATTTAATTTTCAGTAAATAATCTCGTAGCCTATAAATGAAATGTATTCTCTTCCGTCGTGAATGAAGCTGTGTGATTTCTGTTTGCTTACTTACTTAAATAACTTTGATATGTCAGTAGTAGTTTTATTTGATGAAGAATTTTATATTTTTCAGAATATTCAACACAACAAATTGACGTAGAAATACTCCTGTAAATTCCCTGGCTGTTCATCTGGATATTACGTCGGTTCAACGGAGAAAGTTAGGAACAAGCATTTCAACAGGTTTCCAAAACTACTTCAAGGGTTGCTTCTGAAGGGGAAAAGTGTTTGTAAACTGTTACCTGATGTGAATTGTGCTACTTATTTTGTTTGTGAAGATCATTTTTTCTAGGAAGATTTTATGAATGAAACTGGGCATATAACAGGTGTGAGTTTCCAAAACATGTGGCAGGTGTTCCATGTGAAATTGTTGATATCAGTAGTGAATCAGGTGAAACTGTTGCTCATAATGAAATATTTATTGTGTGCTTAACAAATAAAAAGTAAGTTTTGTTTTCATTTCACTGTTTTTATCCACCTTTCCTGCTTTTGGTACATAATATTGATGTCTTCTTTTTTGTGTTGACGCGTTTACAGTTGTAAGATGTAGGAACTTTTTTAAGAAATGAATGGTCAGTAGTGCACGTTTCCTGGGAATTACTCAGAAATTACAGTCCTGAAACATAGTTGTAACAAATTTTAGAGTTCTTCATTCATTAACACTGTGACAAAAATTTCTTAATTGAACCTCTTTAACTGCCGATTATTCTCTCAATAATAGTTTTTTTCTTCCATTGACCCCACAGCTTATAAGATGTCAAAGTATGGCATTATTCAGGAATATTTGCGGTCCAATTTATATGCAACAATTTTTATTTAGCTTGTAACAATTATTTAGACTACAAGCTTGTTTCGACTTACTGTCAGTTTCAAGTGCTGCGTCTAGTTTTTGTAACGCACGAAACGTCCTGGAGCTCTTATATGTTGATAGAAATCATTATAAGTGTGTCAGTTTGCGAGTCTATTCTTGATGTTTGCGCCTGACAGTTGCTGCTCAAGAAAAGATAATAGAAGCAGGGACTGTCAGACGCAAACGTCAAGAATAGACTTATAAACTCACAGACTTATATTGATTTCTATCAACATATAAGAGCTCCAGATTGTTTTGTGCGTCATAAAAACTAGACGCAACACTCGAAACTGACAGTAAGTCGAAACAAGCTTGTAGCTTAAATAGCTGAAGCTAAATGAAATTGTTGCAGCTAAATTGGACTACAAATATTCCTGAGTAATAGGTTGTCACTGATGTATTGCAGTGTGCTATTATTTTATTATGATGCTAGCCAAAATAATTACATAGCACACCCAAAAAACTGAGATAAGAAAATTAAAAGAAAAAGAAAAAAACAGCGTACATAAGCTAGGAGGGATGCAACCCGCAATGTTTATCCTTTTTTAGTTCATCTCCATACCACTAGAGGCGCTGCTATCGGTCAGTGTTGCCCTCTTTTAACACGGGAGTTGCGCTTCTCTTTTCTTGTTGTTCTGTGGGCGGCGCTATACGTCCGTGACGGAGGTGCGTTCGAAGCAAAAAGCTGTCCTTGAGTTTATTTTGGCAAGAAACCAGAGCATCGCAGATATTCACAGGCGCTTGCCGAATGACTATGTAGACAAGTCAGAGAACAAAAGCACGGTGAATCGTTGGGTGAAGCGTGTGTCATAACTCAGTCTTTATGCTGAAATGAATAAGATTCACATTTGCTCCCACGACAAAGTAATCTAAATTACTCAAAACCCCAGCGCACTGGTCAAATCATTGAAGTCGCATCTGCCAACGCACGGAACAATGGAGACACTACTCAATAATCACCAGCGGACCAGGCGTCAGATGATGCCGAAGCCGCGCCAACACAGGATACATCGCATTCCGCACACATTATAGAGCGTATGATCCGCTTAGAAGACATCAGGGATTTACTGTTACATGAAACAGAACAGCCTCTGAAACATTTTTATCGTCCTGTCATTACCATACAAATTGATAAACACGTATTGAAAGCAGTTCTGTATCCTGGTTCTCCCATTACTGTCATGAGTGACGCAGCATTCAACCGCTGCAGTTGTGATCATTCTTGTCCGATGTTACCTATCAATCAAATCAAAATAAATGGTGCCGTACCCGGTAAAAGCGTTGAAATCAAATCTCAAACTCATTTAAAATTTTCTCCTCAAGGCCACACATTTTTGACAACTTTCTTATCGTTCCACTATTAACAACTGAAGTCATTCTGGGCATCGGTTTCTTAAACAGATATAAAGCAGTGCTGGATTTTAACATCTCTTGTATTACATTACAAAACGACGACAATATGGTATCTTTAA
Source organism: Schistocerca cancellata (assembly GCF_023864275.1). Lineage (NCBI taxonomy): Eukaryota > Metazoa > Arthropoda > Insecta > Orthoptera > Acrididae > Schistocerca > Schistocerca cancellata. The sequence goes on from NC_064635.1 coordinate 177,434,440, forward strand.
ATTTTGATCAGCGCCTCTCTAGCGAGGAACATGAAATCAATTGCGTGCATTTTCTTTCCTCAAATAGAAATATCGACCGGTACACCACACGGTTTAAATTTGCTGACCCGGACTGTGAGCACAACGTTGACGGTACTGTTATTGACATTTTCGACACGATTCAAAGCGAAGTTGACAATAGTAAAGCCACCTCTGATTTTCATAAAAAACAATTACGGGAAATCTTAGAAACTCATGCTCACGTTTTTGATAATGCACCTGACACTATTCGTGGTTTTCTTTATGAATTTCAAGTTAAGCCACAATACTTTTGTTGGTCGACACTACACCATTCCTTTTGTTTATCTTCAGAAAGTTAAAGAAGAAATTAATTCCATGCTTCAACAAGATATTATTGAGCCGGCAGCCAGCCCTTATAACAGTCCGCTTCATATTGTGCGGAAGAAAGATGGTAACTGAGGCTTGTTCGCGATTCGAGACAAATTAACAGTATTATTATTCCGGAAACTGATAGACCGCAAACCTTGGAGGAAATTCTTCAGAAATTTCAAGGCGTCACAGTTTTCTCCTCTCTTGATTTAAAATCCAGTTTCTGGCGGACTGGATTGCACCCTAACTATCGCAAACATACGGCCTTTCTCTGTTTTGGGATATTCCATCAGGTCTGTAAACTTCCGTTTGGATTAAACATTTTGTTTGCTGCATTAATCAGCAATAAGATTACCGCTTATGTCGATTATATTCTCATATCCGAAAAGTCCTGGTATGAACACAATGAAACCTTGAATTCTTTGTTGCAAGTCTTTTCTGGCCATGTTGCTACAGTCAACCTCAGCAGATTTGAATTCGGAAAGTCTAACATCAAATTTTTAGGTCACGTCAAATCTGTTTCTGGCATTGAACCGGACCTGGATGAGTTGCAAGCTATCCGTGACATCACCACATCCACTTCCAAACGTCAAGTCAGAAGTTTTCTCGGTTTGGTAATTTTTTTCTGTCGTTTTGTGTGTTACAAGGCTCTCGATACCCCACGTTTGTGCCAACTTAGCGGCAAAAACTCCAACTGGTTCTGGTACAACCAAGCTCAACAAGAATTTGTTAGCTTAAAACAAGCTTTATTGAACCCTTCTCTACTTTCTCGTCCTGGTTATTCACTTCTGTTTGGCCACTGTCAGTTATAAAACGGCCATTGTTGTCTATTTGTCTCAAGAGAGCGAAGAAGACGGCATTTGGGATGAGAAGTTCCGCCTTATGCAATACACCTTATTTCTTTTGTTTCACCCATACATGTTTCAGCACTTTTGTGCTATCATCAGTGGGTTCTATTTATTTTTAACTTACATTACATTATTGTCCTCTTGTTTTGGTAGCTGTTATGCTACACAATATACAACATGTCATAGTTTTGAAGTTGTGGTAGGTTTTCCTGTTTTGTTGGCGAAGTGTTCGTGTGGCAATGCAGTTTATCGATTATTCAAAAAATAGGCCCCCCCATGAACCATGGACCTTGCCGTTGGTGGGGAGGCTTGCGTGCCTCAGCGATACAGATGGCCGTACCGTAGGTGCAACCACAACGGAGGGGTATCTGTTGAGAGGCCAGACAAACATGTGGTTCCTGAAGAGGGGCAGCAGCCTTTTCAGTAGTTGCAGGGGCAACAGTCTGGATGATTGACTGATCTGACCTTGTAACATTAACCAAAACGGCCTTGCTGTGCTGGTACTGCGAACGGCTGAAAGCAAGGGGAAACTACAGCCGTAATTTTTCCCGAGGACATGCAGCTCTACTGTATGATTAAATGATGACGGCGTCCTCTTGGGTAAAATATTCCGGAGGTAAAATAGTCCCCCATTCGGATCTCCGGGCGGGGACTACTCAGGAGGACGTCGTTATCAGGAGAAAGAAAACTGGCGTTCTACGGATCGGAGCGTGGAATGTCAGATCCCTTAATCGGGCAGGTAGGTTAGAAAATTTAAAAAGGGAAATGGATAGGTTAAAGTTAGATATAGTGGGAATTAGTGAAGTTCGGTGGCAGGAGGAACAAGACTTTTGGTCAGGTGATTACAGGGTTATAAATACAAAATCAAATAGGGGTAATGCAGGAGTAGGTTTAATAATGAATAAAAAAATAGGAGTGCGGGTTAGCTACTACAAACAGCATAGTGAACGCATTATTGTGGCCAAGATAGACACAAAGCCCATGCCTACTACAGTAGTACAAGTTTATATGCCAACTACCTCTGCAGATGATGAAGAAATAGATGAAATGTATGACGAGATAAAAGAAATTATTCAGGTAGTGAAGGGAGACGAAAATTTAATAGTCATGGGTGACTGGAATTCGTCAGTAGGAAAAGGGAGAGAAGGAAACATAGTAGGTGAATATGGATTGGAGGGAAGAAATGAAAGAGGAAGCCGCCTTGTAGAATTTTGCACAGAGCATAACTTAATCATAGCCAACACTTGGTTCAAGAATCATAAAAGAAGGTTGTATACCTGGAAGAATCCTGGAGATACTAAAAGGTATCAGATAGATTATATAATGGTAAGACAGAGATTTAGGAACCAGGTTTTAAATTGTAAGACATTTCCTGGGGCAGATGTGGATTCTGACCACAATCTATTGGTTATGAACTGCAGATTGAAACTAAAGAAACTGCAAAAAGGTGGGAATTTAAGGAGATGGGACCTGGATAAACTGAAAGAACCAGAGGTTGTAGAGAGTTTCAGGGAGAGCATAAGGAAACAATTGACAGGAATGGGGGAAAGAAATACAGTAGAAGAAGAATGGGTAGCTCTGAGGGATGAAGTAGTGAAGGCAGCAGAGGATCAAGTAGGTAAAAAGACGAGGGCTAATAGAAATCCTTGGGTAACAGAAGAAATATTGAATTTAATTGATGAAAGGAGAAAATATAAAAATGCAGTAAATGAAGCAGGCAAAAAGGAATACAAACGTCTCAAAAATGATATCGACAGGAAGTGCAAAATGGCTAAGCAGGGATGGCTAGAGGACAAATGTAAGGATGTAGAGGCTTGTCTCACTAGGGGTAAGATAGATACTGCCTACAGGAAAATTAAAGAGACCTTTGGAGAAAAGAGAACCACTTGTATGAATATCAAGAGCTCAGATGGAAACCCAGTTCTAACCAAAGAGGGGAAAGCAGAAAGGTGGAAGGAGTATATAGAGGGTCTATACAAGGACGATGTTCTTGAAGACAATATTATGGAAATGGAAGAGGATGTAGATGAAGACGAAATGGGAGATAAGATACTGCGTGAAGAGTTTGACAGAGCACTGAAAGACCTGAGTCGAAACAAGGCCCCGGGAATAGACAACATTCCATTTGAACTACTGATGGCCTCGGGAGAGCCAGTCATGACAAAACTCTACCATCTGGTGAGCACAATGTATGAGACAGGCGAAATACCCTCAGACTTCAAGAAGAATATAATAATTCCAATCCCAAAGAAAGCAGGTGTTGACAGATGTGAAAATTACCGAACTATCAGTTTAATAAGTCACAGCTGCAAAATACTAACGCGAATTCTTTACAGACGAATGGAAAAACTGGTAGAAGCCGACCTCGGGGAAGATCAGTTTGGATTCCGTAGAAATGTTGGAACACGTGAGGCAATACTGACCTTACGACTTATCTTAGAAGAAAGATTAAGAAAAGGCAAACCTACGTTTCTAGCATTTGTAGACTTAGAGAAAGCTTTTGACAATGTTAACTGGAATACTCTCTTTCAAATTCTGAAGGTGGCAGGGGTAAAATACAGGGAGCGAAAGGCTATTTACAATTTGTACAGAAACCAGATGGCAGTTATAAGAGTCGAGGGGTATGAAAGCGAAGGAGTGATTGGGAAGGGAGTAAAACAGGGTTGTAGCCTCTCCCCGATGTTATTCAATCTGTATATTGAGCAAGCAGTAAAGGAAACAAAAGAAAAATTCGGAGTAGGTATTAAAATTCATGGAGAAGAAATAAAAACTTTGAGGTTCGCCGATGACATTGTAATTCTGTCAGAGACAGCAAAGGACTTGGAAGAGCAGTTGAACGGAATGGACAGTGTCTTGAAAGGAGGATATAAGATTAACATCAACAAAAGCAAAACGAGGATAATGGAATGTAGTCGAATTAAGTCTGGTGATGCTGAGGGAATTAGATTAGGAAATGAGACACTTAAAGTAGTAAAGGAGTTTTGCTATTTAGGGAGTAAAATAACCGATGATGGTCGAAGTAGAGAGGATATAAAATGTAGACTGGCAATGGCAAGGAAAGCGTTTCTCAAGAAGAGGAATTTTTTAACATCGAGTATAGATTTAAGTGTCAGGAAGTCGTTTCTGAAAGTATTTGTATGGAGTGTAGCCATGTATGGAAGTGAGACATGGACGATAACTAGTTTGGACAAGAAGAGAATAGAAGCTTTCGAAATGTGGTGCTACAGAAGAATACAGAAGATAAGGTGGGTAGATCACGTAACTAATGAGGAGGTATTGAATAGGATTGGGGAGAAGAGAAGTTTGTGGCACAACTTAACTAGAAGAAGGGATCGGTTGGTAGGACATGTTTTGAGGCATCAAGGGATCACAAATTTAGCATTGGAGGGCAGTGTGGAGGGTAAAAATCGTAGAGGGAGACCAAGAGATGAATACACTAAACAGATTCAGAAGGATGTAGGTTGCAGTAGATACTGGGAGATGAAGAAGCTTGCACAGGATAGAGTAGCATGGAGAGCTGCATCAAACCAGTCTCAGGACTGAAGACCACAACAACAACAACATGTTTTGAATAATCGATAAACTGCATTGCCACACGAACACAGGCAAAGAAGTAAGCCCATATACTTCGCCAACAAAACAGGAAAACCTACCACAACTTCAAAACTATGACATGTTGTATATTGTGTAGCATAACAGCTACCAAAACAAGAGGACAATAATGTAATGTAAGTTAAAAATAAATAGAACCCACTGATGATAGCACAAAAGTGCTGAAACATGTATGGGTGAAACAAAAGAAATGAGGTGTATTGCATAAGGCGGAACTTCTCATCCCATTTTCTTAGCAAGCACGGAGACAACAAGAAGAACTGCACCACAAGATGATTATGAAGACGGCATTGTTGTTGAGAAAAGCATTGCTTTTGCTAGCCGCGTCTCCAGCTGAACGTGACTACTCTATAAAACAACTTGAATGTTTAGTAGTCGTGTGGGCCTTTTCCAAATTCCGTCATTTCTTATTTGGTAGACGTACCATGATTTATACTGAACACAAAGCGTTGCACTTTCTTAAGTCAGCAAAACTTTCTCGTGAGCGTTTACTTCGTTGGTCTCTGTATTTTTAAGAATATCGCTTTACGGCCATTTACATTCCCGGTGTTGAAAATATTGTCGCTGATACATTATCTCTCTCACTTGGTGACACTTCGTCTGGTTCTTCAACAGAGTTTTGTCACGCCAATTTCAGTGTGTTGTATATTCAAAACTTATCTGGTAGGCCTACATACGCTCATTATGGAGCCCCCAAATGCTTTATCATTCTTCGTAAAACGTCTTATTTCTTTAACATGGAAAACGCATTCATCGTGTTGTTATGACGTGCAAATTATGCCAGAAACCCAAGACAACAACATCTTCCTTGTATGCTCAGTTGTATCCGATCATTCCTGTGAAATTACGTCATCTAGCAGCCGTCGACTCATTCGGTCCTATTGTTACCAGAGGACAAGGCTTCTCTTATATTTTCGTAATTGTAGAGCTCACTTCGAAACTTGTTTCATTCTCAACTTTGCGTAAAGGACTCGCAAAAATGTGTCCGACACCTTTGTTAAGAATTTTCTAACAGAAGTTGGTCACGTTGACAAGGTCATTTCAGACAACGGCCAATTTAGGTCAAATTACTGGACTCGCACTCGAGCAGGAAAATCAAGCCCATTTACATTTCCCGCTATCATGCTTTTTCAAATCCAGCTGAACGCATTATAAAAGAGGTAGGTAAACTATGCAGATTGTACTGCCACAAGAAACACAGAGATTGGGACAAATACATTTAAACATTTAAGGATATTACCAACTCTATTCCCAACGTTTCTACCTTACTTTCTTCGTACCTTGTGCTGAAAAACAAACTGCCACAGGACACAGAACTTGTACCGATACCTAAGTCACGTTGCTTACGACACCATCAAATTGTGGAATAGCTTTACGAAGCATCAAACGGGCTGCAGAAAAGAGGATTCAAAACCAGCAGTCTTCTGGAATCAAACGAACATTTCAGGTAGGTCAAAAAGTACTCATCAGATCACACAGATTGTCTTATAAAGGAAAAGTCTTGCTCAGCAAATTCTTTCTTTGCTATAATGGACCATACAGAACTCGTATTTGTCATCCTAATGCTTTGGAAGTGGGAAGTATAAGAACCAAACGTAGCAGTGTTGTACACCATATTGAAAACGTCAAATAATTTCACGAATGGGACACACTCAGACATCTTTACAGACACCGTACCTACAGTGAGAATTTGTTCCATATCGGATTCGTATGACCTCAACCTACTTTGTTATTTATTGTTTTATAATGTTCGATTTTCCCTGATTTTGTGACTTGTTAAAGAGTTCTATGAATAGGACACACATACACAGCTTTACAGACAACACACTTCTACTGGGTTCTGGATTGCTACCGGACTGATATCTCTACAACCTATTTGTCTTTTCTTATCTTATAACTTTGCACTTGTACCTATATTTGGATTCACTTTGTTATTACTCAGGAGAATTTTCTACCATTCATCTCATGCTATCTACAGCCTGTTGCTTTCATACATTTTTGTCTATTGTCAGAAGGAATATTTGCTCAGACCTACAATTTCATTTTTTCAGGATCTATTGTCATTGAAATAGTTTCGTGAACAATATTATATGTTTTATACTTATGGCTATGAGGTGTTTTACTTGTGCGACATGACTGATATAGACAGAACAGGGAATTTTATTTTGGCATATTTCAGATCAGTTGTACACTCCTGGAAATTGAAATAAGAACACCGTGAATTCATTGTCCCAGGAAGGGGAAACTTTATTGACACATTCCTGGGGTCAGATACATCACATGATCACACTGACAGAACCACAGGCACATAGACACAGGCAACAGAGCATGCACAATGTCGGCACTAGTACAGTGTATATCCACCTTTCGCAGCAATGCAGGCTGCTATTCTCCCATGGAGACGATCGTAGAGATGCTGGATGTAGTCCTGTGGAACGGCTTGCCACGCCATTTCCACCTGGCGCCTCAGTTGGACCAGCGTTCGTGCTGGACGTGCAGACCGCGTGAGACGACGCTTCATCCAGTCCCAAACATGCTCAATGGGGGACAGATCCGGAGATCTTGCTGGCCAGGGTAGTTTACACCTTCTAGAGCACGTTGGGTGGCACGGGATACATGCGGACGTGCATTGTCCTGTTGGAACAGTAAGTTCCCTTGCCGGTCTAGGAATGGTAGAACGATGGGTTCGATGACGGTTTGGATGTACCGTGCACTATTCAGTGTCCCCTCGACGATCACCAGTGGTGTACGGCCAGTGTAGGAGATCGCTCCCCACACCATGATGTCGGGTGTTGGCCCTGTGTGCCTCGGTCATATGCAGTCCTGATTGTGGCGCTCACCTGCACGGCGCCAAACACGCATACGACCATCATTGGCACCAAGGCAGAAGCGACTCTCATCGCTGAAGACGACACGTCTCCATTCGTCCCTCCATTCACGCCTGTCGCGACACCACTGGAGGCGGGCTGCACGATGTTGGGGCGTGAGCGGAAGACGGCCTAACGGTGTGCGGGACCGTAGCCCAGCTTTATGGAGACGGTTGCGAATGGTCCTCGCCGATACCCCAGGAGCAACAGTGTCCCTAATTTGCTGGGAAGTGGCGGTGCGGTCCCCTACGGCACTGCGTAGGATCCTACGGTCTTGGCGTGCATCCGTGCGTCGCTGCGGTCCGGTCCCAGGTCGACGGGCACGTGCACCTACCGCCGACCACTGGCGACAACATCGATGTACTGTGGAGACCTCACGCCCCACGTGTTGAGCAATTCGGCGGTACGTCCACCCGGCCTCCCGCATGCCCACTATACGCCCTCGCACAAAGTCCGTCAACTGCACATACGGTTCACGTTCACGCTGTCGCGGCATGCTACCAGTGTTAAAGACTGCGATGGAGCTCCGTATGCCACGGCAAACTGGCTGACACTGACGGCGGCGGTGCACAAATGCTGCGCAGCTAGCGCCATTCGACGTCCAACACCGCGGTTCCTGGTGTGTCCGCTGTGCCGTGCGTGTGATCATTGCTTGTACAGCCCTCTCGCAGTGTCCGGAGCAAGTATGGTGGGTCTGACACACTGGTGTCAATGTGTTCTTTTTTCCATTTCCAGGAGTGTATTATGAAGTTTACTGCATACTTGTGTATTTGTGGATGATCATTACTGGTGATATTTAATATAGTTATATGGCTGATTTATGTGGCTTATGTATATAATGTTTTATGTGAATTCACTGATGAGATGATGATAATAATAGTGATGAATAATATTGAGGTAATGGTTATGGCTTATTGACCCTTTAATCGTTGAAGTAGATGTTATTTCACGTGATGATATTTCCGGTTTATAGGTATAAAAGATGAGTTTGGATCAGTTATGGCATGTTGACAATAGTAGCTGTTCTGCAGCTATTTGCTGCTACACTAAAGTTTCTTTTGTATGATATGCAGTTTTCACTTTCTTGAGATTTTTATGCAAACCTGGATATACTCGGTAAATATTTTTTTCTCTATGAGAGCAACACAACAGGCTACAGCCATGCTACATCTGACAGTACTGTACATTTCTGGTCTAATCACTAATATTCATTATGACATTTTTTCTCTTGCCTGATAATGATCAGCTGCATTATATTGACTATTCGTTCTTGTGGAAGCTATTATTTTCTCATATGTAGTGAATGAATTAGGAAGACACACAGTTTGACAGGCAACATACTCACACAACTAATACTACTACACCTAATTTGTGACTTATCATTTTCCATACCTATGCTTTGTCTTTTCAAGAATGCTGTATGCAGCACATACTATCATTTATTTGTCATATTTTAGATAGATTGTAGAGTGCTTTGCAATTGGTTTATTACCTATAAGCAGATACATTATAGACTATGGCGTATATTTTCTTTCATGTTTATGTTGAACCTTAGTCTTGTAATTTTTTTTACCACCAACACATTTTAACTTCATGTACTTAACCGCTACAGACCCACCTTGTGCTTGTAAATGTTTCCTATCGTCTTACCATAATTTTGTTAAGGAGTGTCAGATCTATATAATTCAGCAGCTTGGTACAGTCAGCTTGGAACATACAGAAATAAATGGTAAGCGTTCAGGTATTGCTCATGTGGCAGACGCTTTGGCAGACCATGTATCGTGGTTTTGTCCCTGATGAATTTTCAAAGTTGATACTAATCCATTTTTTAAAGGTCTTACCGCATTGAGAATAGGTCAGGCTCTGCCTTTGTCCTCAAATAATATGATGTTTATGATATTCTGTATGTATTTCTAGTTATGTATTTCTAGTATTACAATGAGTCTTTATGATGTATTTCTTTTGAAGATTTTATATTAAGGAGAGACTTTGTGTGGATGATGATGATGATGATGATATTTTCTTAAGGTTTCATGATGATATTTTTTTCTTGGTATAGAAGGTGTGAGATTAGGGTTACTTTTTAAGTGATTCGCTGCTTTGCTAGACTTGATTTCTTTTTCCCTATGGTGATCAGTGGTTGGATATCTAAATTCTTGTTGTCTGTTGATTGCTCTTTTTCTGCTATGTGGTAATATTTATCTTGTCAAGTCTGACATATATTCATTATTTTGGCCAAATTCTTCTTGTTACTATGCTGACTGACGCACAACAAATGACTATAAATTACTTCTTTCCACAGGTACAATAGGCCTAGTGCGCTATACAAACCTGCCTTTTTCTCCTCATCTCCTATTTGTTCTCATAGTTAGTGGAACTCCTATTTTCCCTTGTGTGTGTTTACTCAGCAGAGATAGTTAGCCTAGATATTATTATAAATATGTTTTATGTTAACATAGAGATGTTCTTGAAATCATATGGAAAGTATCTTGTCATAAGGCAACTATGTTTGCACACTTCTCTGAATGTATACAGCAACTATTTTATAGATCTGTCTTATGTTACTGAATGTGACATACTTTACTCTTCATAACTATTTTTCATATGCCACCACTATAACTTTATATGCAACGATTCTTGTCATACTGCAACTAAGTTTGCACATTACACTGAATGTAACAGGGTGTTCCCATGCCATTTGTATATACTCTGACATAATGGACTTTATGTATACTCTTTTCTAGCTTACATTGTTACCTTTGATTATTTGCTTGGTTTTAAGCCACTTCTTTAGTGTTAAGATGTACTGTATTCTGATATTTTGCTCTTTAAAGTTGCAAATTCGTGTCACACAGCAAATAAGTTTCCACATTACTTTGACATGTGGACTTTAAAAACTTTCGAAAAACTCATTATTTGCTTAGTTTGAAGCCATTTCGTCAGTGTTCATATGTACTGCATTCTGTTTTTTTTCTTTAAGGAAATATCTTTCTCATTTTGATTTTAGATGTAATATGTATACTAGTTCACCATTGTATTTCATTTCCTAGACATACCCTCTTGTTTTAAATGAAGCATTTTTATTTTATTTGCACTCTGCACAGCTATTGAAATATTTTCACTGGGGGCTACTGTTAGCTTTCATATTATATTTGATTACACCCTGGCTTGTGATTAGCCTGTACTGCACTTTAAGACTATACATACTGAGAATGATTCGTGTAGACATGTTTGTAATGAGTGGTTAGGTTCTTGCTACAGTGTGGATGGACTATTTTTTAGCACATTGTGAGCTTGCTATCTCCATGGTTTGCGAGATTATCCTGCACTGGTCAGTGATATCAAACAGTGGGATTGCAAGATTGTCCTGTACTGGTCAGTTCTCTCAAATACTTCTGATATTGCTGCCAGTGGGACTGCAAGATTGTCCTTTACTGGTCAGTTCTCTCAAATACTTCTGATATTGCTGCCAGTGGGACTGCAAGATTGTCCTTTACTGGTCAGTTCTCTCAAATACTTCTGATATTGCTGCCTGTGGGACTGCAAGATTGTCCTGAACTGATCAGTTCTAACAAATACTTTTGATTACAGTGCCAGTGGGTCTGCAAGATTGTCTCACTGTGCTTTTCAAATAATATTTATACAGTCATTATCTGTGGGTCTGCGAGATTTTCCCTCAACCTGTCATTAGTTTGCCTACGCACTTATGGTTAGCAGTTATTTACAGGTTTTAGTGCTCAGAGGACACTTTCTGTTCTAGGGTGGTGATAAACATTTTTTTTTACTTAGGGCAGTACTCTGTGCAGTGCACGTATGTATTCTATCTGCTATCTGTACTTGTATTGCAGTTTGCACTACTGAGAGTATACCCTAATAATTCGCAAACAATATGCTTGTAACAAAATGTTTATGTCCAGCAATGATCTGTACTTATGCAACTGCTTATGTCTAGCAACGATTTGTACCTATTTTCAGTTATGCAACTGTTCAGATCCAGCGATCATCATCATCATCATCATCATTTAAGACTAATTATGCCTTTCAGCGTTCAGTCTGGAGCATAGTCCCCCTTATAAAATTCCTCCATGATCCCCTATTCAGTGCTAACATTGGTGCCTCTTCTGATGTTAAGCCTATTACTTCAAAATCATTCTTAACCGAATCCAGGTATCTTCTCCTTGGTCTGCCCCGACTCCTCCTACCCTCTACTGCTGAACCCATGAGTCTCTTTGGTAGCCTTGCTTCTCCCATGCGTGTAACATGACCCCACCATCTAAGCCTGTTCGCCCTGACTGCTACAGCTATAGAGTTCATTCCCTGTTTTTCTTTGATTTCCTCATTGTGGACACCCTCCTGCCATTGTTCTCATCTACTAGTACCTGCAATCATCCTAGCTACTTTCATATCCGTAGCTTTCACTCCCGTACAACAAAGTTGGTCGAAAGATTGAACGGTGCACAGATAACTTAGTCTTGGTACTGACTTCCTTCTTGCAGAAGAGAGTAGATCGTAGCTGAGCTCTCACTGCATTAGCTTTGCTACACCTCGCTTCCAGTTCTTTCACTATGTTGCCATCCTGTGAGAATATGCATCCTAAGTACTTGAAACCGTCCACCTGTTCTAACTTTGTTCCTCCTATTTGGCACTCCATCCGTTTATATCTCTTCCCCACTGACATTACTTTCGTTTTGAAGATGATAATCTTCATACCATAGTCCTTAAATTTCTGATCCAGCTCTGAAATATTACTTTGCAAACTTTCAATCGAATCTGCCATCACAACTAAGTCATCTGCATATGCAAGACTGCTTATTATGTGTTCACATATCTTAATCTCGCCCAGCCAGTCTATTGTTTTCAACATATGATCCATAAGTAATATGAACAACAGTGGAGGCAGGTTGCAGCCTTGTCTTACCCCTGAAACTACTCTGAACCATGAACTCAATTTACCGTCAACTCTAACTGCTGCCTGACTATCTATGTAAAGACCTTTAATTGCTTGCTTGCAAGATCCAGCGATGAATGTTCAAAATTCTTGCAGTCAGATTGGTAACTTTTACAGTATGAAAGACTTTCCATTACGACAATTAATTATTCTTACAGTGCACCTTTGCCTCAACATTACGACAGTACAATTTTCTGTTACGATTCATTATCACTTCTGCACAGCTCTTATTATTCCAAGAGACTACTACAGTCCATATCTTTATTATTTAAAGAGAATTTTCAATGGCTGCCTGAAACACACCACACCACAGACGCAGGCTGGCGGGGCGATATTATACTGGACTCCCGTGGCTCCTGTATTTATAACCGAAGGCACAATGACAGCTGTAAACTATGTGGACACTGTCACGGATCATCTGCAGTGCTTCATACTTGATGTCTTCACCGACGCTATGGCACCTTTCAGCCGGACAGCTGCCTTTGGTCATAATGTTTTGGTCCGTAAGATTATAAAGCTCGAATAAAAATTTAAATTTTAGGGAGTCGAACTTGGAGGTGCTTGTCTGGAATGTGGCCTAGTACGAAAGTGAAACTTGGAGGATAAGCAATTGAGATAAGAAGAAACTAGAAGCTTTTGAAATTTTGTGCAACAGAAGAATGTTGAGGATTAAATGGGGAGATCGAATAACTAGCGAGGAGTTACTGATGGGATTGACGAAAAAATACATTAAGGTGACAAAAGCCATGGGATAACGATACGCACATATACAGAAGGCCGTAGTATCGCGTACTCAAGGTATAAACTGGCAGTACTTTGGCGGGAATTAACGGATCTTGCACGCGGAATGGTAGTTGGAGCTAGACTCATCGGACATTCCTTTTCGGAAATCGTCATGGAATTCAATATCCCGAGATGAATAGTGTGAAGAGTCTGCCGAGAATATCAAATTTCAGGCATTACCTCTCAGCACGGACAACGCAGTCGCCAACGGACTTCACTCAACGACCGACAGCAGCGGCATTTGCCTTAACTTGTCAGTGCTAACAGACAAGCAACTCTGCGGGAAATAACATACGACGGACGTATCCGTTAGGACAGTGCAGCTGAATTTGGCGTTAATGGGCTGTGGCAGCAGACGACCGACGGCGGTGCCTCTGCTAACAGCACGACATCCCCTGCAGCGCCTCTCGTGAGCTCGTGACCATATCGGTTGGACCCTAGACGATTGGAAAACCGTGGTCTGGTCAGATGAGTCCAGATTTCAGTTGGTAAGAGCTGGTACAGAAAGCAGATGGCAGTTATAAGAGTCGAGGGGTATGAAAAGGAAGCAGTGGTTGGGAAGGGAGTGAGACAGGGTTGTAGCCTCTCCCCGATGTTATTCAATCTGTATATTGAGCAAGCAGTAAAGGAGACAAAAGAAAAGTTCGGAGTAGGTATTAAAATTCATGGAGAAGAAATAAAAACTTTGAGGTCCGCCGATGACATTGTAATTCTGTCAGAGACAGCAAAGGACTTGGAAGAGCAGTTGAAGGGAATGGACTGTGTCTTGAAAGGAGGGTATAAGATGAACATCAACAAAAGCAAAACAAGGATAATGGATTGTAGTCGAATTAAGTCGGGTGATGCTGAGGGAATTAGATTAGGAAATGACACACTTAAAGTAGTAAAGGAGTTTTGCTATTTGCGGAGCAAAATAACTGATGATGGTCGAAGTAGAGAGGACATAAAATGTAGACTGGCAATGGCAAGGAAAGCGTTTCTGAAGAAGAAAAATTTGTTAACATCCAGTATAGATGTAAATGTCAGGAAGTCGTTTCTGGAAGTATTTGTATGGAGTGTAGCCATGTATGGAAGTGAAACGTGGACGATAAATAGTTTGGACAAGAAGAGAATAGAAGCTTTCGAAATGTGGTGCTACAGAAGAATGCTGAAGATTAGATAGGTAGATCGCATAACTAACGAGGAGGTATTGAATAGAATTGGGGAGAAGAGGAGCTTGTGGCACAACTTGAGTAGAAGAAGGGATCGGTTGGTAGGACATGTTCTGAGACATCGAGGGATCACCAATTTAGTATTGGAGGGTAAAAATCGTACAGGGAGACCAAGAGATGAATACACTAACCAGGTTCAGAAGGATGTAGGCTGCAGTAGGTACTGGGAGATGAAGAAGCTTGCACAGGATAGAGTAGCATGGAGAGTTGCATCAAACCAGTCTCAGGACTGAAGACCACAACAACAACAACAAGAGCTGGTGGTAGGGTTGGAGAGTGACGCAGAAGCCCACGAAGCCATGGACCCTAGTTGTCACCAAGACACTGAAGAAGCTGGTGGTGGCTCCATAATGAACGGAGCTGTGTTTACATCGAATGCACTGGGTCGTTTGGTCCAACCGAACCGATCATCATCTGGAAATCGCTACGTTCGGTTACTTGGAGACCATTTGCAGCAATTCATTAACTTCATGTTCCCAAACAACAATGGAATTTTTATGGGCGAGAACGTGCGATGTCACTGGGCCACAGTTGTTCGCAATTGATTTGAAGAACATTCTGGGTAATTACAGCGAATGACTTGGCAGCCGCATTTCCGACATGAATCGCATGGAACATTTACAGTACAATCCTAGGGGTCATTTCGTGCACAAAGTGCAACACCTGCACAATTATGGACGACCATACAGGCAGGATGGCTCAGTTATTTCTCCAGGGGACTTCCAACGACCAGTTGCTGCACTACACTGGGCATAGCTGCTCCGACATGATATTAGGAGGTATCCCATGACTCTTGTCACCTCAGTGTACTGTTTTGAGGCGTTTACCTGGATCTGTTGTGGTAAACAAAGGCACCAACACACCTGTGAACTAGTGAACACTATTGCCCACCTGCATTTCTTCAAACTTGATGTCTTCAGTGACACGACGGCATCTTGCAGCAGGTAACAGTTCTTGTTTACAATGTTTTGGCACATCAGTTTATTAACATCGAATATAAATTTAAACTTTAGGAAGTGTTTCTTGAAGGTATCTGTGCGGCCATGTAAGAAAGTGGAACCTCGATGACAAACAGTTGAGACAAAAGGAGACTATAATGTTTTGAAATGTTGTGCAAGAGAATAATGATGAAAATTAAATGGGGAGATCGAATAACGAGAGAGTAGGCACTAAATCGGACTGGGAAAAAAATTTATGGCGCAACTTTATTAAAACACAGGATAAGTTGACAGCACACATCCTGAGGATTCAAGGAATAGACAGTCTGGTAGTGGAGAGGAAGGTGAGGGGTAAAAATCCTAGAGAAAGATGAATGTTTTACTACTGTAAGCGGGTTCAAATGGATGTAGGGCGCTATAGTTCTCAGAGAGAGACGAAATGACTTTGTAATGTTGTTACATTAATTTGTTCCGAATTCTGTGCTGATATTCAAAACCATAAACAGAGACCTTTCATAACCCCAACGCTCCAGGAAAAGACTGTGCACGGAATTTTCTGGCCATGCTAGGACATTCCCAAGCAGGCTTCTCACACCCAACATAAGCCAAAAATGTAAAGAAAAGGCAAAAGGTCACCACCTACTTGCTAAAACACAATAATTTCAACACATCTTTAGAATCTACCAATTTCAGAGAGAAAAAAAAAACATTTGACACCTATTTAAAAGATAGTGTAGACCTAATTCGGTCAGCAAGTAAAAACAATGGTCCCTGTGTCATTAATATGAAAACAATTTCTGGTTGTAACCCTTATGGAGTTCACCAGTATTTGCTCATTGGAAGAGCCAATTGATCACAGGAAAATTTATGACTGTTTATTAACAAGTAAAATTTATGAAAATAGCAAAGGTGCCACAGCAATTAAAAAAGAACATGAAAATAACATCAGTACTATGAAGCAGAACATTAAAAAATGATGAGAGAAAAACATCTTTTACAAAGTGGTTATCGCAAAAAATTCTATATCTTATAAAACTAGTAATTTGTAGAATTAAAATAACTTTGTGGCACTAATTTAATCACTCTACTATATTTCAGTTAGTTAGCAAACAATGATCACTGTGTCATTATACTGAAATTATGTGATTGTTACTCTTATGGGGTTCCTCACTATAAATATGCCCCATGCAAAGGCTAAACGATCACAGTCCAATGAGAATGAATAGCTATCTGACTGACAAAAGAAGCAATGCCACAGGAATGAATTTACGAAACAAAATATCACAAATCTAATACATCACAAAAGAACAAACATTGATCAATAAAACAGCTCAGAAAGTGCAATAGTCAACGTCTAAAAAAACACCAATAAATTAATATCTGCACAATACAAGCGTCAAAGTCTAAAAAAAGCAATAAATAGAACACCTGCAAAATACAAGAGTCAGTCTAATAAACACCAATAAATCGAACCCCTGCAAAATAGACGATCAAAGTTTCTCTGAAAGAACACACGTATATGCATTGGAGTAAGAACCGTATAATCACTGTTGACTGGCACACTCAGTAGTTCCACTGTTCCGAGGCACAATATAAGGGGAGGGGGGGTGGGGTTCGTCACCGCAGCTGCCAGTAGGGTTTTTTTTTGTCCATCTGTTGCGTGCAATCCCACCGTCTCTGCCCTCTCATGAAGTTTCTCTTGGTGGCTCGTGTCACGTACATCTCGATTTGGTTCCATGTTTGTGTTGTCAAATTCGTGCGGTATCCTCGTTTGACACTCCAGGTTGATATTCCTGAGCAAGGATGACACTTAATGGCTCTTCTTTGTGCCACCCTTAGCTACCAGAGAACATCGAACCATGATTTACTGTCTCTTGACAGTGAGCATCCGCCAGGCAACGTTGAAGTCTGCCATATTCTCTGGACAGTACGTGTCAAAAGGCTCCACGCCCCTTGTGTTACCAAATTCTTGAGTTATCCTCAATTGGCTCGCCGGTTTGATATTCCTGGGCAAGGATGACACTTAGTGGCTCTTCTTTGTGCCACCCTTAGCAACCAGGGAACACCGAATCATGATTTACTGTCGCTTGACAAATGGGCTTCCGCCAGGAAATGTTGATAGGCGTCATTGGCAGTACCTGTCAAAAGGCTCCACATCCCTTTATCCCCTGTCTTCTGTCGTTTCACTGCGGCCGTCTCATCACGGTCGCGTGCGTGTGGGGCATTGCCAGCAGATGGATTTCCGCGCGGTGGACAGCTCCACCATCTCAGGTCATCGCCTCCACGAAGGGTCGCACTGGTGCGGCCGGCCATTAGCTCCGGGTGCAAGGGAAAGTGTTTGCCCCGTAGCCCTTCTTTTGTTGGCGAGCGTGCTCCAGAAGTGGCCCGGTTGACACTGTGTCCTGCTGGGAAACCCGCCTGTTTACAACTAGTCCTCCTCCTTGCTGCTCCCGCTGTCTCTTAAGAGTTTAGCCGGTTTGCTTTCACGTTCTCAACTGCATTTCACAGAAATTGTTCATCATAGTTATGTGATTACAAAATGTCATGCATAATACCACTTAGTATTGTCTTTCACAATTTTTAAGAACAAAGTGAGACTTAATTTTTTTTAAATAAAAAAGTTAGATGAATCGACAATATAAAAATAAAAGTTTAAAGACTTGGCAATATAAAACAATAAAAGTGAAATGATTTGACAGTATCAAAATAAAAATTAAATGAACTGACAATATAATATCTAAATCCACATCACTAATGTGGTTCACTTGTGCTTTAATAAATCAAATGCTACTTATTAATTCACTAAAATGAATAGGATTATGCCTTGTGAAAGTATAGGTCAGAACAGCATAGGGTTCACATGTTATTTCCACACACACACACACACACACACACACACACACACACACACACACACACACATTGAAACACGTATGTAACATAGCAGCGATGGTGAGGCACGTTAAAATCTTTGACCAGAGAGCCTATTTTAGTGGTTAGTCTGCGCTTGACCGCGCGAGTGTTGCAAGCAGTTCGGCAGTACTCGTCGAGTTGAGCAGTACTCGTCGAGTTGAGCAGTACGCTAGTAGTCGTCATGCAGAGCAGTCGGTCAGTAGTAGCAGCCCAGTGCGGTTGTGTGATGTAGTCTGTCGGCAACACTGGTCAAGATGCTGAATGAGGTATATTGTTAATTAAGGTAATCACCAGATAATGTAAAGTTTATTTATTGTAATTAATTTCCAACAAGTGCCCCAATAATAATTTTGATTTCAAAAGCAATTTTACAAAAAAATCTATTTAATTGAATTAACGATTTCGTTCCACTTCCCTTAAAGAAAAGTTTCAGTTAAATTAAAAAAAAAAGGAATATTATTATTTGCAATGCAGTTCCTCCAAGCTGTGCGCAAGAATAAGAGCAGAAATTTGACTAGCAGTTACAATGAGGTAAGAATTTAATTCTGATTTGCACAGGGCCAAAGACCGATATTTCGGTTTAATTGAATTATCATTATCACTGAGATTTCATTAGCACTGAATTGTTTTTCATTATTTTTGCGGAAGCTTACACCAGAGTCAGATTGCGAATTTCACATTTTTGTTGCCTTTGTCAGTATATTTCATTGCAGGGAGGTTACACTTGGCGACACCCAGTCCAAGATCGTATTTCGTTGAGAATCTTTTGAAAAACAGTCAGCTATCTGCTCTTATTTGCTTAGATATAATTAGGATTTGGCGCAACGCTTTTATTAACTTGTGACTTTCTTTCTACAGGTCAACGGCAATTCGTTGCTCTGTTGTATTTGTGTGTTGCTTTTGCATTTGTGCTTATTGTTTTGTGAATAATTGTGACTATTGTAAAAATGCCGCGAAAGACTGTGAATAGTGTATCGCGAGGTATTATGAACGAAATTACCGACTTAAACAACGTGACCGATAGGACATGTGATACGCAGTGTAATGATGTCAATCCTGCGTTCACTGACAATCAATGCGTTCCAACCAATAATAATGATGTAGACCTTAATGATGAACAAACGAACTCGATTGTGTCTTGTGTTGATTTGACGACAATTGATGACGCGGAGCGGTCTATAGTAATGAGTGCTGCCGAGCTTAACACACCCGATTTAGAAAATCCAAGTAATGTACAGACAAATTTTTCGAATGAAAATGGTCAGTGTAGTGAAAGTACGACGGATCCATTTAATTCCGAAATAGTGACCGACAGTGTACATTCGAATAACAAACCTTTTTGTAAGTCTCAGAATAACCAAATGGTTACAGAAAGCGAGACAATTCCAGATCCACCATTAAACAGCACGGAGAATAGAAATGCTAATTTTGTGTCGGATCCAATTATGGCAGTGTTGATACAAATGAGTAAACAACTTAGTGAAAATAGCGAAAATAACAAACAATTTAAAGAAAATTTCAAAGAAATTAATGAACAGGTCAAACAACTTAGGGAAGATAACAAACAAGATAATGAAAACCTCAAACAGCACTTAAATGAAAAATTAGACAACAATTCCAGACAGTTAAATGAAAAATTAGACGACAATTCCAGACAGTTAAATAAAAAATTAGACTACAATTCCAGACAGCTTAGTGAACAAATTAGAGCTGTTGCCGCGCAGTGTCATGACACTAAGGAACAGTTGCGCGTGGAAATTGAGGCTTGTTCACAAAAAAATAGCGAAGAAATTAAGTGTGTTGCGCAAGAATTAAGGGAAATGCAAGCAGCCGCAACAGAAACACTCAGAGACGAAATTAGCGGAGTCGCTAAACAATGCTCTGAAAAAGCTACACAATTACGGGACGAGTTTAAAGCAATGACGGTAGAACTTTCGCGCACAATGGACGCAAAGATAGACGCGAAATTCGAACAGCAGAACACTCAGATTAACGAGCGCTTTAATCAGCACATACAGAACAGTGATACGCGTTTCCGTAAATTTATTCAGGATCAAAATAAAGTCAAACGTCAAGTCATGGAAACAATCACGGCTCAGAGACAAGAAGACAAACGTAAAATGTTCGCGAAAGCGAAGACATACGTAGACAACAATATTGCCTCAGTGTCCGACGAAATTAATTCCATCAAACAGTCGAAGACAGAATTACGTGACGAAATTTCCAATCTTAAATCAAAAACAGATACACACATAGTAGATATTCAAACAGTAACAGACAGATTCGAACAATTAGAACTAACACAGGATTGCGATATCATCAAAGCTGATGTTAGAAAACTGAGCGAAACTACGCGTAAGTTGCAAAAACAGATTAATGCGTCCGATTCTAAAACCGATGATCAGGCAAAAATACTGACTGAAAAATATGATGAATTAGCCAGTCGTATTGATGCTATTGAAAGTAGTAATGATAATAAATCAGACGATACTGCACCGATTTCATTTAACCAAACACCTGAATTTCAAAATTTACAGCAGACAATTAATGAGATCGATTCGTCTAATAACACGTTGCGTAGAAAATTGTCGAGTTTACAACAAGAGGTAACAGAGATTAAAAATATTTCAGTTAATAATAACATACAACAGACACCACTTTATGAACATTTGTCAGACTCACGCAGCGCGTATAATTTGGGTAATCTGCAGAGAGTACGGGACTTAGATTCCGAACAACCACAGTTCAATAGATACTCTTACGATCCTGAACCTGTTCCATCACACAGAGATGATAATTTCGATTACAAACATTTTCTGTCAGTGAGAAAGTTTAAAGTTTTTAAAAACGATAGAACGCAGATTCACCCGCTGGATTGGATTCAACAATTTAGCTTTGCTCTTCCACCGACTTGGCCTGTTACGCATAAACTTGAATTTATTTGCAGCTTTTTGGAATGCGAACCGGCAACTCGTATGAGACCGATCGCGAGACAGTGTTACTCGGTAGAGGAATTTCAGAATGCTTTTCTATCAGCGTACTGGTCGAAGACGACACAGCGCGGAATTAAAGATCAGTTAATTAGTTTGCCGAATTACGAGAACTCAAATTTTCCCAGTGTGACGCAATTTTTTGAGCACATGGTACAACAAAACCAATACCTGAGTGAACCGTACAGTGAATCTGCACTTATACAATTATGCATTTCCAAATTACCACGGTCATTACGAGTGTCACTTTTAGCTGGTCAGCAAAAAGAAAACATTTCAGCATTCAGAGATCTTCTACAGCTTTTAGAAGTACAGCAATCTGATTATTCTTTTGTAAACAAAAACTTTTCGTATAATAGCCAAGGTCAACAAACTTACGGCAATTATGATCAGACACGTAATTTCAATAGGAAAGATAACAGACGCTTTAGGAACAACAACTACCAAAACTCTAATAACAGCCAAAATTCTAATTATCAATATCGTCAAAATTTTCAGCAACACGAACCACACTTTAGTAACAATAGAGGTATTTCACAACAACAACATCAAAACCAGCCGGTTAGCATACGTAACCAACAATGTAATGCACAAGGTCAACCAGGCTTTAATGTTCCGCCGCGAGCACGTATAGTCCCTGATACAACAAATAGTAACGTACGGCAGCAAGGAAACAACTACGTACAAAGAAGGCAGTATTTCAATTCCTATCGCAATACACCGTATAGGAATGACTATCACGACAGACGTAAAAACGATGAGTGCAATTTTCAGCGCACATCTAACAGTCGGTCATATCAGCAGCAAAATTATCCACAAGAACATATTCTCTTGAATGAAACCGACAGTAGATTTCATCCACAGCGTAATACGTCTGGAAGAAATAATAGAACAGTTCAAATAGTCGAAATGCCACAGAATCGTCCTGAAAATAATAACACGTCAGATAGAATATGACTAGATACTGTACAGGTCGCATCTTCCAGTAACTCAAACACTACCTTTGACACGCAAAATGTTGTTCACGAAAATGTTATTACTTTTGACGACATCAGAGACACTCTTTTACAGGAAAGACCAGTTGTTCAGAAAACTATTTCACATCCTGTCATCGAAATTAGAATTGGTTCATCGAAATTCTCAGCAGTAATTGATTCTGGATCACCTATATCAGTAATAAATGAGGAGACTTTTAACGAGTGCAACAAAGAGAATACTTATCCGACATTACCTTTAGGCAAAACAAAAGTGAAAGGAGCAGTATCGAGTAAAGGAGTAGACGTTAAATTACAGACGCATTTATCATTTTGTATTGGAGGTCATACTTTCCACTCTAATTTTTGGATTGTTCCTTTATTGACAACAGACGTAATTTTAGGTACGAATTTTCTGGTACAACACGATGCAGTCATCGATTTTCAAAATTCTTATTTAATGTTAAAAGATGAAAATGTACAATTGGCTTTAGAATTTCAGCACTCTTTATCTGCGGAAGAACAAACAATTAACCGCACAGAGGTCATTTCCGCAACACGTGACCTGGACTGTGGTCCCACATTGTTCACGCATACGTACGTACACAACGATAATACTCCAGACGAAGCTGACTACGACGTAATGCAAATGATTTCCGATAAAGTTAGACAAAGCAGTGCAACTACAGACGACGAACGAACGCACTTACACGAAATTCTTTTACAGCAAGCTCCCGTTTTCGACAACATTCCTGGTACTATGTCCGGTTTTATGTATGAATTTCAACTCAAACCGCATGATACATTTAAAGCAAAGCATTACCCCATTCCGTATATTCACAGAGAACAAGTTAAAAAAGAATTGCAGGATATGCTTGACCAAGGAATTATTGAACCAGCAGTTAGTCCGTACATAAACCCGCTACATATTGTTAAGAAAAAAGATGGCTCACTTCGCCTTGTACTTGATTCGCGTCACATTAATGACATAATTGTTAATGAAACAGATCGACCACAGACACTAGAAGAACTACTACAGAAATTTCATGGTACTGCTATTTATTCTACATTAGATTTGAAATCGGGATTTTGGCAAATTCAACTTCATCCGAATTGCAGAAAGTATACAGCTTTTCTCTGTTTTGGCGACTGTTATCAATTTTTCAAATTACCATTCGGCTTAACTATTTCATCTGCAGCTTTTATTCGCGGTTTGAACACAATACTTCCGACAGAACTTAAGGACAGAATTACGACGTATGCAGATGACATTCTTATCGCAGAAGCTACCTGGTCTGAACACAATATGATTTTAGAACGACTGTTGCAAACTTTTCATGCACAAGGACTTACAGTTAATCTTAGTAAATCGCACTTTGGCAAAACTTCTATAAAATTTCTTGGACACGTAATTTCAGCAGAAGGCATTGCGCCTGATCCGGAAAAACTTCAAGCTCTACGTGACATTACTGTTCCTACGACGAAGAAACAACTACGCAGCTTTTTGGGTTTAATTAACTTTTTTCGTAAATTTATTCATCACTCTGCTTTAGACACACCTAGATTATGCCAATTGACAGGTAAAAACAGTATTTGGTCTTGGGATAAGCAAGCACATTCTGAATTTGTGAACCTGAGAGAAGCCTTGTTGAATGCTCCACTTTTATCGCACCCAGATCTTACCAGAAATTTTTCCATTGCCACCGACAGTTCCAACAAGGCTTTAGGCGTACATATTTTTCAGGAAATTGAAGAAGATGGCTCTACAGTAATCAAAAACATCGCATTTGCAAGCCGCATTTTGTCACCTGCTGAACGAAATTATTCGGTTACAGAACTGGAAACATTATGTGTTGTATGGGCTTTTACGAGATTTCGGCACTTTCTTTATGGAAGACACACTACAGTTTACACAGACCACAGAGCGATGCAATTTTTACTTTCAGCTAAATTCACTCACGACAGGTTAAGCAGATGGAAACTTTACTTGCAGGAATTTAATTTCACAATTGTTCACATTCCCGGCACGCAAAATGTTGTAGCAGACGCACTATCTCGTTCTCTTAGCAACAATCAGCAAGACATCGCAACCAACTTCTGCAAAACAAATTCCAGCATCATGTACATCCAGCAAGTTGCATTTGAAAATTTTATGTCATCGTCATTACAGGACATAGCAAAAGAGCAAAATAAAGACAATGTGTGGAAAGAAATTAAACACCTTTGGCAAGATAAGAATAATGTTACGATTAGAAACCATTACACTGTACGCAATGACATTCTGTTTCGCCGTTCTCACCCTGACAGCAACAATTGGTTATTATGCATTCCCGACGAACTGGTTAACAAATTAATCTGGTACACTCATTTAAGTTACGCACATTACGGAGCAAGAAAATGTTTTCTTATACTGAGACAGAACTGTTATTTTAACAACATGGAGAAACGTATTCGACGAGTTTTAGCGTCATGTAAAATTTGCCAGAAAGCTAAGTCAGACACCATTTCACATATTCCTCCTTTACATCCCATTGTACCTGTTAAATTAAGACACATGGCCGCAGTAGATATTTTTGGTCCGATTCCGAGAACTAACAGAGGTTTTTGCTACATCTTTGTCGCTGTTGAGCTCACTTCAAAATTTGTTACTTTCACTCCGTTACGCAAAGCTACTGCTAAAACTGTTTCGAAAGCATTTGTAAAACATTTTCTATTTCATGTAGGGCATGTGATGAAAGTAATTTCTAACAATGGATCTCAATTTCGTAGTAGCATATGGACACGCATTTTACGAGCCAGAAACATTTCTCCGATCTATATATCCAAGTACCACGCTTCTTCGAACCCCTGTGAACGGTTAATGAAAGAAATTGGTAAGCTGTGCCGAATATACTGCCACAAAAGACATATTGATTGGGATACACACATACTCTCATTCCAAGATGTAATTAATTCCATTCCAAATGAATCCACTATGCTATCTCCGTCTGTTATACTGAAAAACGTTGAACCACCAAACAAAATTAAAGAATTTGTAAATTTTCCTACATCTCGTCGCTTACGACACCACGAAATAATTGACATTGCGCTGAACAACATCAAACGTGCCGCAGAGCGCCGGAGAAGACAGCAAAAACAGGTTTGTACACGCCGCGACTTTCACGTTGGACAGAAAATATTAGTACGTACACACTATTTATCCAGCAAATTAAAAGGTAAGTGCAGTAAATTTGAACTTCTATACGCAGGTCCATATCGGATTCGCAGCATCCCTCACCCCAATGTTGTACACGTCGAAACTTTGAGAACCAGAAAATCGAAAGGCAATCACCATGTCTCAAACATTAAACCGTTTATTGAATGAAATCACTTTATGATGTAACATGCTATGATGCCATTTACTAATGCAATTATTTCACCTGACTAATTACTGATGATTATCGTATTTTCTCTTGGCAAGTGCCCGGCAAGGTAAGGTTAGCAGGTCGCTTTTCTTGTCGTTACACATCAGACCATGCACATTTTCCACTTTTTTATGTACGATTGTATTCCAGTTTTGTCTATATGCACTGTGAAATAGTTAAGATATAACACACACCAGTCGACTTTGCCATTTTTTTTGGCCTTATGACATCTCAACATCGTGACTTTTACATTTTTTGCTGCTGCATTGTGATATTCTCTGTACATTTTGGCTTTGAACACTGTCAATGTCTTTGACATATTACGTTGTCTGTAATGTTATGCTGTATGGTTAATTGTGTCACCATAAACCAGTAATTATTTAGTGGGTATATGATTTAAATGCAAGACGTTAATCTCTGTTCATCAATTTCAGAAAGAAATAATGCGTGTAAGAAATAAATTCAACAGAAATGGGAATTTCACCTATGGAATAAACGATAGAAGATGCAATAACTTTATAAGGAAGAGTAAATGGATCAGGATTAACAAGCATTAACAAGAATATACTATACTCATCGTAGAATAGCAGTCTTAACTAATTTTTTCTTTCAGAATACAAGGTGATTGATGCAGGCTGTCAGACAGAACTACACATCTTAGTTTTAGTGATGAAATATGCTAGAGATAAGGAATAGTTATGTAATGAGTAATGAAGTGATTTTTTGCAGATGATAATGAATGCTGATGAATAATGATGAAGGATATGGTATTATGAATAATGAAGTTTTTCTTTACAGGTGATGATGATAATGGTGTTATAATGAGATGTATAATGAAGTTTTTTTTTGTTTACAGATGAGGATAATGTTGAAGTTATGTATTTATGCTACGTAGTTGTTTATTTGTTGCAGTTTGTTTTGACAGCAGGTGTTATATTGCATAGTAGGATGCTGGAAAATTTTGGAAAGGACAGCTATGGAACACATGTTTATACACATTTCACTACTTGTTAATTCGAAGTTCACTACTTTTCAGCATAGTGTGCGTTTCTTCTTTCAGGTCAATAATCCATTTTGTATTTTTTCCAGGAGAAGTTTTTCATGATACTTACTTAACCTGTTACTTATTATACCTGTTCTAGTACTTGCATTTTTATTTTTTACCCATTTGTGTTTATCATTTATAAATGTGATCACATATACTGCCTTGTTTCATAACCTTGCTACAGCTGACTCATGACGAATGACGTTACACATTTTTGATTTACAGGAACAACCCAGTACCAATTTTTTTCTCTTTTTTCTCTTCTTGCTTTCTCTTATAATTACCAAAAGCAATGCTTTGCTAGCACAAAAAAAAAATGTATTACCAGTCCCGAATAATGACTTAAGAGATTTCTGAGTAATACTGATTATTAATGCTATGACTGTAATTAGCTGATTTTTAATAATGACTTCATAATGATCTGAATAATACTGAATGATGAACAATGTTTTATTCTATTCAATACTTGATGGCCACTGAGTGCCAATAATTAATGTCACTCAATGAATTATGTTATTAATTATGCCATTAATTAGCTCTTGTTTTCAATGTTGATACTTTGTAACTGGAAAAGAATATGATTCTTACTATATTGAAATGACAAATGATTAACTATGCTTTATAATTGGGAAAGAATGTGATTGTTTAATAATGCTTTGTAATTAGGAGAAGGCTAATGATTATTACTACTGAAATAACAAATAATTAATTAACGATGCCATACTTTGTAACTGGAAAAGAATGCGATTGCTTCATAATGCTTTGTAATTAGGAGAAGGCTAATGATTATTACTATTGGAATGACCAATGATTAATTAACTATGCCATACTTTGTAACTGGAAAAGAATGCGATTATTTAATAATGCTTTGTAACTAGGAAAAGAAGGTTACTGATTCTATGTAAAACAATTAATGAACATTTTTCTGTAATACTACATACTTGGTACAGAAATGTTCAATCACTGGGCTATGAATGCCGCACACTACTAATGAAGACTGTAATTGTCAATATTATGTGACTTAATGTCCTTCACCTCACGAGCTAACTACCCTGAATTACTGCAATGTCCATTTGTCCTGTCTATCCTAGTGATCATGGAGCACTATCTTTGGTTTTGCACTAATTCTACGTTGGTGTGCCTTGTAAGAGCGTGGTGTTGACACGACATGCTGTCCACCACCGTGAGCGATGAAGACGTTACTATGGTCCCACTGTTTGGTGTACCTAATGTACTGCCAAAATGAGAACATGAAATGTTACTACGAGAGTTCAGTGTCTTGGCTACACTGGTAAATTCTGATGGGAAAAGAACTTCAAATTGTGTCACTTGGTGTTCTACTTCTGTGGAAAGATATGGACTTTCAGAACAGCTGTGTGCAATCTAAAGTGCTACAACCATGATGCAATCCTTCCCTTTCCTATCCTAATTCTTGTCACATAGTGAAAATCATTTTTTTGCTAACATTATTTATGTTCATGGGTTATACATTTTTTTTGATTCGCTGAACTCCAGTGCGAGTACACTTATGTCACTTGTCACTTTGATTTTTCCCATTATGTTTATTTATTGCAAAAATGCCTAAGACATTTTTTCGATTTGTTCTCAAGTACAGTATGCGCACTCTTGTCTTTTATATTGTATATACATTTTTTTATTTATTATTTTATTTTAATGATATGTTCTGAACTACAGTGCATGTGCACTTATGTTGTGTGTTAATATGTTTTCTACTGAACTTCAGTGCCTGTGCACTTTTCTCATTTTTCAATATGATTTGTACTCATTCTGTATATTCAATACTTCAGTACGTATGCACTTATGTCATTTGTTACTAATTATATATACATTTCGTAAATTGCTAATATGTTCTCAACTCCAGTGCGAGTATACTTATGTCACTTATCAACACGATTTTCTGCCATTCTGTTTATTTGTTCTGAAAATGCTAAAGAATTTTCTCAGTGCGTGTGCACTTTGCTATCTGTCAAATAATTTGTATATACAGTTTTCTGATTTACTACTATGTTTTGTACTCACATCCTGTCTTTGTCTGATATATTTTGTACTCGGTGCATGTGCACAACACTTAATTTATGTACTAAATTTGAATATTCTGTAAATTGTAAAAATTTCTTGCGATGGCAAGTCCAAATGACTCACCATCGCTGCCAAATTTTTGCCCCCCCAGTGGAGGGTTATGAAACACGTATGTAACATAGCAGCGATGGTGAGGCACGTTAAAATCTTTGACCAGAGAGCCTATTTTAGTGGTTAGTCTGCGCTTGACCGCGCGAGTGTTGCAAGCAGTTCGGCAGTACTCGTCGAGTTGAGCAGTACTCGTCGAGTTGAGCAGTACGCTAGTAGTCGTCATGCAGAGCAGTCGGTCAGTAGTAGCAGCCCAGTGCGGTTGTGTGATGTAGTCTGTCGGCAACACTGGTCAAGATGCTGAATGAGGTATATTGTTAATTAAGGTAATCATCAGATATTGTAAAGTTTATTTATTGTAATTAATTTCCAACAAGTGCCCCAATAATAATTTTGATTTCAAAAGCAATTTTACAAAAAAATCTATTTAATTGAATTAACGATTTCGTTCCACTTCCCTTAAAGAAAAGTTTCAGTTAAATTAAAAAGAAAAAGGAATATTATTATTTGCAATGCAGTTCCTCCAAGCTGTGCGCAAGAATAAGAGCAGAAATTTGACTAGCAGTTACAATGAGGTAAGAATTTAATTCTGATTTGCACAGGGCCAAAGACCGATATTTCGGTTTAATTGAATTATCATTATCACTGAGATTTCATTAGCACTGAATTGTTTTTCATTATTTTTGCGGAAGCTTACACCAGACTCAGATTGCGAATTTCACATTTTTGTTGCCTTTGTCAGTATATTTCATTGCAGGGAGGTTACAACATGCATGCACACCTGTTGTCTATACTACAAATTGACTACCCATAAACATGTATTACTCAAAATTCTACTTCAATCCACTACTAGTTAATCCAACAAGCTACTTCAATGCTACTTCAACACAATGTTTATACCACTACAAGATTGTTCTAATTCTTCCTCTTCTTGACGCTCGTGGCATATGTCTTGTCACATTATAAATATGGAGAAACTTTCCTTAAACATACATAGTAAAAAGAACAATGGTTATTTGCACACCAAAACATTTATACCAATTGACACACCTGATAAGAGACTCGCAATTATACATTTATCATACTCATATGTTTATACATAAAACAGTAAGACAATTTCATCTAAAATTACGTTATCACAAGAATTAATAACATAGATGACTCTGAGAAGGGTAAAAATATTTTCATCATACAGGTTATACTACACTTTCTTACCCATTTTGCTGCAATTTCGTTCCTTCTTTAAGTTACCTTTCGCTTCCAAATCAGTTATTTCGGCTGTGGTGGTTATTCTGGATTCATTTCTCATGAATAGCAAAATTGTGGTCTCCTCTATTCTGTAAAACAGTTTCATCTTAACATCCTATTGAACTTACAACTGACACAAAAGATCCGAATCCTCCTGTAGTTTAAATGACAAATGTTTTGCTTCATCCTTATGTAAGTAAGCTGTAATTCTCACAGCATCAGCAAAACACATAAATGTCACTTTTCTGGGACAAGTATTAAAGCAGAATAATTTTTCAGGCTCTGGCTCAGCATCAGTCAAGACTACAAAAAGGATCCATATTTCCGTTCCATTCTCCATTTGCTGGAAAACTGCTCGTCATTTGACTGCCATAATACTTTTTCAGGGCCATTTAAATTACACAAACCACAATTCTTCTTTCACCTTGAAGGGAATCAATCTACTTACGAAATCCACAGACAGCACTTTACGTACTCAGCTATAAAGTACAAAAAAGACATATATCACCAATATTAACATATTAGCGTATATTGGGAAGCCATTGGTTAAACAATCGTATTATCGAATCCTGTTTTCAAGATTCCAAACTTACTCATTCCTTTCTCAGAGTTCTCCTATCTTAAAATAGTCATACAGCACGCATACTATAGTAAGAGATCCTCATTTATACTGACAGATATAGAACAGTAATAGATAGATAGTAGCACTGAAAGCAGAAAATCGGAAACAAGGCTACTAACAGCTGGGGACCTGGGTTTGCCAGACCCGTAATACCCACAGATTGGATATTCCCCTGAGTTTTGCATTAATTCAACACAGATCTTGCTTCCCTCAGGAGTGACTCTTTTCAATTTACACACACAAAAAAACTATAAACAGCATTTCACTCATTCACAAAGAAACCTTTTATCTTCACATTTAAACCAACCTAAATCCTAATTGCACAAAGAAAAAAAAACATCACTTCAATCAATCACACAGAAACATCTTTATCATTATTTTTACCAACATATTATTCAAAATGCATATGTCACAAATTTAAACTAATCAATTCTTTCTCCTCACCATCCTCTCTACTCCTCACTGTCCTCTCTATATACCCTATGTACTCATTTGCCATGTCGCTCATTTGTTCCGATTGGGCGCCTTCTGCGCTGATCATTTGTCATCGCCGGTTTTGTTCATTTCCATTTGCTGGATGATGTCTAGGGTTGTCCGGCCGAATTTCAACATCATGTGGTGCTCCGCCTACAATCCTATTCCCACCGTGTTCATCATAGTATCGATTCTGGTTGCCGTACCTGTAGCGTTCACGATCTTGTCCACGTCCTCGATCATTTCTGTTGTTCCACCTGTGTTCGCGACTGTTACCCCAGTTACGGCCGGTCCCGATTATTGTTCTGTTCGCGTCGCGACGACCAGTCACGCCGTTGATTAGTACTACGGCCACGACTGCGATCGCGCTGCTGTGCCTCGTAATAACTTTGTGCCTGATTAGGCGGGCATTCTCCTGTATTGTATTCCAACTCTTGGAGAACTGTCTTAAACGTTTCCACGTCCTCTTTGCATCGTCCCGCAAGAATGACGTGGCGCAAGTGAATCGGCAATTTGGTGATGCATATCCTAATTAGTTCCGCAGGCCCGTATGGGTCGTATAGAAATTGATTTGCCTGCAGCATGTGGTCGAATAGGCGTGCTGGGCTGCCGAAACCAGACTGGTTCAAATTTGGCAGCATAGTTATGCCATGCTTGACCCTATCTTGTGCCGCTTCCGACCAAGAGGCGGACAGAAAGGCTTGTCGAAACTCCCGAGTGGAGTTGCAGTGATGCACTGCCGACCTCATGCGAATCGCCGGTTCGCCTTCCAAATAGCCATACATATATTCTATCTTATGTGGACTTGCCCAGTTGGGGGGAAGACAGAACTCAAATTGCTCGAGCCATTCCTTTTTGCGAATTTCGAAATACCTCAAACTTTCTCACCGTAAGGAAATGTTTGAAATCAAATCCCCGCATTTCCTCCCGGCGAGGCCCTTGAATATTTCTATTTTTCTCATGTCTGCCCCTCAAAATACATTCTTCCCTGTCGTCAAAATCTCCCTCGTGGCCGGAGTCCCTCTCTGCACTGTTCGTATGGCTATTTTAGTGCTATTAGCGAGTACGGAATCACACCCCATGTGGCTTTCCAGATGCGCCACGCGTTCTTGTAATTCGCCTGTTACAACTTTGTGTCGCCTGTTCACTTCGAACTGTCCCTTCTGAAATCTAAGAAGCGAACGCACTTCTTCGGTCTCTGCGACCGCTGCCGGTGTAGTATTGTTATCGCTCTCTGTCACCTTCATCGTGCCTACGATGTCCGCTAATGCCGCGATCTTATCATCTATTTGTCTGTTGTCCTCCGCCCCAATCTGCTTCAGTTGTTCTACTTGTTGTTCGAGTGCGTGAATCGTTTGACTGTTGTCCGCTACTGTGTTGCTACTGGACGCGGGACAATGCGTTTCCGCCTCCTGAACCCTGGAGAGCACCTGCTGGCGTTCGCTTTGGCATTCTTCTCTCAGCACTTGGAAATTCCTAAGTAACTGTTCCTCGATCTCTTTCGATTCCGCATCGCGCCTTCGCTTGCCCTGTTCTAAGGCTTGCAGACGATCATCGATTTGTTCAAATGTACGGCCTAATTCTTTCATAATAACACTTTTTATTTCACTTGCCAGATTGTTTATTCTTTGTGAGATATCATTGGACACTCTCTGCATCGACTTGTCGACTTTATTTGTCTGCTGGATTAGTTTTTCGTGTATATGTTCGCCTACCTCGCGGATCGATTTTTCAGATTTCTGCGTCATTTGTTCGCCTAGCTCTCGGATCGATTTTTCTGATTTCTCTGCGTTTTCTTTATTTTGTTGCAATAAGGCTTTCATGAGTTCTGCCAAATCAATTTGATTAGTAGGAGGCAAATTAATTTCTGGCTCTGCTGTGAGCCCGTTCGTCCTGTTTTGCATTTCGTCTGAAGTATTCCCCATTGCATTTTGGGAACCGTCCGACGCTTTAATATTCGAAATCAAATTATCCCCTTGGTCCATGCTGCTTAAGTTGTTGGACCGCCTACTTTTAGATTGGTTACGTGTCTGCATTAGTTCAATTTATACCCGATACGCAACACACTAATCAGAATAAATGTATCCCCCAAAAATTACGACGGTTACACGAAAGGTACCCAATCTAGTACGCACTTTTTCACACGCAAAACAAATTTTTATCTTTGATCGAAGCAGTGCAATTTACAAGCGAGAAACACACACACACACACACACACACACATATATATATATATATATAAAACACACAAATATAGAAAACAAAACAACAAGACAAACAACACAACCCCGCTCAACAACGCCATGAATCATTTGAAAGTCTGCTCAGAAACAATGCAGAAATTGTTTGAACGCTGCAGGAAAAAAAAATTAAGATTATACAACGCTCGCAATCTAACGTTTCAGAGATTCCAGAGTCTAGCGGTATAACAGAACAGGGTCGCCATGTGTAAGGTTGTTGCTTTAATTTGTTATGAAAGCGGTGCTGATAGACAATAAAAGCGGGTTAAAAGCTGTGAGCTATCTGAGGAAGTTAACCTTGCATTACTGCGCAACTGTTTCACCAGGTATCCAGTCTAGCTTACCAAATTCCCAACCAGACTAACATTAATTATAATCTTTTAGTACTCATCTTACGATAACCGGTGATATATACATATAAAAAGACAATTTAAATAAAAAGAATAAAATCAGTTTATATTTGGACATTTATTTTAACATTGATCATTGTTCTGTTAAAATTTCAGCATATCAAACTTGATTCATAACTAAACTGGTGCCTTATTTAGGTTTGTGTAAATGTGAGTTTGTAATCTTACGGAACACATCAAATAGGGAGCCAAGATTGGGAGACTACATACAACACTGCATTCATAAACTAACACACGAAGAAGTTACGTTCGTAGCGCAATCCTGTCCGTCATGAAATTACCACACACTGGTATACTAAATTCATACGAACTCTCTGTGAAATCTTCCCAAAAAGAATAGCTGAGAGCTACTTTGATGCCTACACCACATGCTTCACGGGATCAACTTGGTTTACACAAAGAGTGTAACTCCACAATAATTTTGATAATTAAAATAAATTACATCGAAACGCAATTTACAAAAGAAAAACCTCAAACTGGTTACTATCGTCTCACTATTAACCTGATGGGTCAAACAATTGTATAAGCATGTGGTACTGGTCTCACAAAGTACACCCCACGAGGGTTGAACATAAAGAAAAATTGCTATATTGAAAAATATTGTCAAGGCGAGACGTTATAATCTCACGCACATTTGCATTTAAGATTGATAATCTTAGAGTTACTGATCAACACGTGGTTCCACTTTACTCACAAAGTAGTGACAAACCAACTACCGGAAGATATTCTGAACTTCACACTCGAATTACACTGCGTTGCAATTTAAGATAACATTAGATATTTTAGAGCTAAACCTGAAATAAAGGTGATTAAATTTTCAGTTAGGCTGAACTTAAGAAATCCATTGTCCTACGGACTTAGCAGACACGCGCTTAGCCGGAGGTCTTACCACTTCAGACGCTCGCCGCGGACAGACTGCCGTGGGTCCCTCCTGAGGGGTGCCTCACAGATACAAACGGAAGTGACCAGAAAGGCAGGTTCCTATACCAACATGACAAGGGACGGACAGACCATACTAAGAATAGAAACCTCTTTGCTTCTAGAAAGCGTAGCTACCTGTTCCGACGTTGGTCCTACTGTTCTCTAGGAGACAGGCTTGTCTGCTACCATCAAGCGTGCAACCATAAATACATTCGATCATTCATTCTTTCACACAGAAGGGAAGGGGGATGACAGTATCTTATCATATACAGTATATAAAAGAAAGCGGATGTAGGTTTCGTATGAGACTGTGTGACATGAATTACATATAAACTGTGTTTTAAAGTGTAGTAGTGTGACAGATCGTTCTTGTTTATGTGTAAAAGTAACATGTTTCACTGCTCAGTCTCCTCCCAGATAGTCAGAAACACCACAGTAAATTTAGAAGAGGAATTTATGCCGTAAATGACAACAGATTTAAGAAATTCAAAGGCATCCAAAAGAGACCTTTCAACTTGTACAGGATAGAATAGCGTGGAGAACTCCATCAAACCAGTCTTCAGACTGAAGACCACAACAACATTAGTAACACCAAAGGTTATCCACCAACTAATCACAGAGTTTCTAAAAAAGAAAGTTGGCAACTGCCTGTCGCTAAGCACAGAAAACGCGTATGATGTACCAAAGACGGAATGCTGTACCTATACATTCAAATTAGTGTTTAAGGAACACAAAAGAATCAAACCAGAAGAATGATTTGAAGCGTAATTGACTGTGGTGCTTCCAGATATCACCACTGATCCTTAGTATGCAGGGTGTCAGGGGTATGGCTTGGTTCAAATGGCTCTGAGCACTATGGGACTTAACTTCTGAGGTCATCAGTCCCCTAGAACTTAGAACTAGTTAAACCTAACTAATCTAAGGACATCGCACACATCCATGCCCGAGGCAGGATTCGAACCTGCGACCGTAGCAGCAGCGCGGTTCCGGACTGAAGCGCCTAGAACCGCTCGGCCACCACGGCCGACTGTCAGGGGTATAAATGGAGATATTTTTATTGGTGGTTGAGGACGGTGTACTGAACAGCATTACGTCAGAATATACTTCATCTGCATACTAATAATTACAGCTATCAGGTGTAGTATGTTTTTTGTTTGGTTAGTGGCTCCAAGTACGTGTTACGCAAAGCAAGCCATTGCTGCTTCTTTTCCCCTGGGCAGCCGTCAGATGTTGATGTGTGGACGTATGGAGCAAAACGTTCAGTCTCTACTGACAGACGTAGTCCACTATATGGTGCAGTTACGACCTTGCAGAAAACATGAGGTAGTAAATTAGACAACTTGTTAGTGGGTGACTTCAAATAGGACCAAACTTGTTTGTGGGAAGACTGTTAGACACAGAAAAGAAACAACAACTGGAGTGAGTACATATTAAGGTGCTAATTATCACAGTATCTGTACTTACACCTCCGATACGTTGTTTATATAAATATATGGGCTGTAACCGATGTTGTTGTTGTTGTGGTCTTCAGTCCTGAGACTGGTTTGATGCAGCTCTCCATGCTACTCTATCCTGTGCAAGCTTCTTCATCTCCCAGTACCTACTGCAACCTACATCCTTCTGAATCTGCTTAGTGTATTGATCTCTTGGTCTCCCTCTACGATTTTTACCCTCCACGCTGCCCTCCAATGCTAAATTTGTGATCCCTCGATGCCTCAGAACATGTCCTACCAACCGATCCCTTCTTCTAGTCAAGTTGTGCCACAAACTTCTCTTCTCCCCAATCCTATTCAATACCTCCTCATTAGTTACGTGATCTACCCACCTTATCTTCAGCATTCTTCTGTAGCACCACATTTCGAAAGCTTCTATTCTCTTCTTGTCCAAACTAGTTATCGTCCATGTCTCACTTCCATACATGACTACACTCCATACAAATACTTTCAGAAACGACATCCTGACACCTAAATCTATACTCGATGTTAACAAATTTCTCTTCTTCAGAAACGCTTTCCTTGCCATTGCCAGTCTACATTTTATATCCTCTCTACTTCGACCATCATCGGTTATTTTACTCCCTAAATAGCAAAACTCCTTTACTACTTTCAGTGTCTCATTTCCTAATCTAATTCCCTCAACATCACCCGACTTAATTTGACTACATTCCATTATCCTCGTTTTGCTTTTGTTGATGTTCATCTTATATCCTCCTTTCAAGACACTGTCCATTCCGTTCAACTGCTCTTCCAAGTCCTTTGCTGTCTCTGACAGGATTACAATGTCATCGGCGAACCTCAAAGTTTTTACTTCTTCTCCATGAATTTCAATACCTACTCCGAATTTTTCTTTTGTTTCCTTTACTGCTTGCTCAATATACAGATTGAATAACATCGGGGAGAGGCTACAACCCTGTCTCACTCCTTTCCCAACCACTGCTTCCCTTTCATGCCCCTCGACTCTTATAACTGCCATCTGGTTTCTGTACAAATTGTAAATAGCCTTTCGCTCCCTGTATTTTACCCCTGCCACCTTCAGAATTTGAAAGAGAGTATTCCAGTCAACATTGTCAAAAGCTTTCTCTAAGTCTACAAATGCTAGAAACGTAGATTTGCCTTTTCTTAATCTTTCTTCCAAGATAAGTCGTAAGGTCAGTATTGCCTCACGTGTTCCAACATTTCTACGGAATCCAAACTGATCTTCCCCGAGGTCGGCTTCTACCAGTTTTTCCATTCGTCTGTAAAGAATTCGCGTTAGTATTTTGCAGCTGTGACTTATTAAACTGATAGTTCGGTAACTTTCACATCTGTCAACACCTGCTTTCTTTGGGATTGGAATTATTATATTCTTCTTAAAGTCTGAGGGTATTTCGCCTGTCTCATACATCGTGCTCACCAGATGGTAGAGTTTTGTCATGACTGGCTCTCCTGAGGCCATCAGTAGTTCTAATGGAATGTTGTCTACTCCCGGGGCCTTGTTTTGACTCAGGTCTTTCAGTGCTCTGTCAAACTCTTCACGCAGTATCTTATCTCCCATTTCATCTTCATCTACATCCTCTTCCATTTCCATAATATTGTCCTCAAGTACATCGCTCTTGTATAAACCCTCTATATACTCCTTCCACCTTTCTGCTTTCCCTTCTTTGCTTAGAACTGGGTTGCCATCGGAGCTCTTGATATTCATACAAGTGGTTCTCTTCTCTCCAAAGGTCTCTTTAATTTTCCTGTAGGCAGTATCTATCTTACCCCTAGCGAGACAAGTCTCTACATCCTTACATTTGTCCTCTAGCCATCCCTGCTTAGCCATTTCGCACTTCCTGTCGATTTCATTTTTGAGACGTTTATATTCCTTTTTGCCTGCTTCATTTACTGCATTTTTATGCTTTCTCCTTTCATCAATTAAATTCAATATTTCTTCTGTTACCCAAGGATTTCTATTAGCCCGCGTCTTTTTACCTACTTGATCGTCTGCTGCCTTCACCACTTCATCCCTCAGAGCTACCCATTCTTCTTCTACTGTATTTCTTTCCCCCATTCCTGTCAATTGTTCCCTAATGCTCTCCCTGAAACTCTGTACAACCTCTGGTTCTTTCAGTTTATCCAGGTCCCATCTCCTTAAATTCCCACCTTTTTGCAGTTTCTTCAGTTTCAATCTGCAGTTCATAACCAATAGATTGTGGTCAGAATCTACATCTGCCCCAGGAAATGTCTTACAATTTAATACCTGGTTCCTAAATCTCTGTCTTACCATTATATAATCTATCTGAAACCTGTCGGTATCTCCAGGCTTCTTCCATGTATACAGCCTCCTTTCATGATTCTTGAACCAAGTGTTAGCTATGATTAAGTTATGCTCTGTGCAAAATTCTACAAGGCGGCTTCCTCTTTCATTCCTTCCCCCCAATCCATATTCACCTACTATGTTTCCTTCTCTCCCTTTTCCTACTGACGAATTCCAGTCACCCATCACTATTAAATTTTCGTCTCCCTTCACTACCTGAATAATTTCTTTTATCTCGTCATACATTTCATCTATTTCTTCTTCTGTAACCGATATCCACCGATAAAATCTTTGCTCATTACGGATATTTTCTGAGTATTTCGATATGAGGGACTGGAGATCCCTGTGATTCATTACAGAGTTATTGCACATCGTTTGATTTCTTAACCCCCCCCCCCACACACCCCATTTATCACGTTATTGCGCCGAAAATATCTGCACAACAGTACAAATATCGAAGGTGTGACTGTGCGTCTAGTATGGAAACAAATAATGCTGAAGATGCAGTTCAAACAGCAGAAATTTGCCACATCAAGCAAACAGATGTAAAACACGGTGATTACTTCCGTTTTATAGGGAGATTTCGAGATGCTGCATATGATAAAGGTAATTTAATTTATAGACGTAATTTTTCGATTCGTTGTATTTCACAACTTACCGAATTACTTTGCACATTTTACTATCATGAACGTCTGCGAACGAATGGAAAACACGACTAAAATAATAGCAGACCAAGTTTCTGTGACTGTGGCGAACACTGAAAAATATAAAAGGTTCACTAAATCTATGCCGGCCCTGGGTGGCCGAGCGGTTGTAGGCGCTACAGTCTGGAACCGCGCGACCGCTAGGTCGCAGGTTCGAATCCTGCCTCGGGCATGGATGTGTGTGATGTCCTTAGGTTAGTCAGGTTTAAGTAGTTCTAAGTTCTAGGGGACTGATGGCCTCAGATGTTAAGTTCCATAGTGCTCAAAGCGATTTGAACCATTTCAACTAAATCTATCTCGGCAGGCTATCGTAGTGACGTAAAATTTTGTTTTAGTTATGCCTTCAAGTTTCTGGCGTGCTCTCTGGAAAAATGCGTCTTATATTTAAGGCCCGAACTATTGAAAATAACAGATTGTTTCACCGTCAGTGAACATTTTAATCCGATTAACAAGAAAGATGTGTTTCCTTACGAGCATGTAAGTGATGAATGCGTTTTGTTGCAGGAAGAGTTATGCCGATTGACGCGTACAAAAGCTTGCTGATCGTCGAAACGAAAAAGAAGGCTTCAAAAAACGAGACTGAGTGTTGATTTCAGTCGCCACAAAACCTTTTCCATGTTTATTAATAAATATTGTTTTTCGTCTCGGCCAATTAGGGACCACGTAAATTCAACTGTCTCGTTTTCCGAGCTTTCACTGTCGCTCAAAGCTCCTGCCTTCATTCTCGGTGTTTCTCACTTCACTGTTTCCGTCTCTTCAGATTTGCGTTTTTGTGAAAACCTCTGCGCGTTCATAATTTTTCCTTAAGAAATCAAGTTTCTGGATATCTCTAGCATAAAATTTCCAGTTCTCGTGGATCTTTTCTTACTTATGTCAATCACGCCCCTATAGTTTTATTATCTTGAAAGTTGGTTAATATCCTTTTAAATATCCTTCCTGGGTTCATTCGTGTTACGTAGCCAATAAAGGCAATCCTTTTCCGATATGTGTCACATATCTTCTCCATGTGTTTGTATATTTCATGGTCGTGACGCCTTTTACACTCGTTGCTTCCTTTGATAAGGCCGTACATTTTTCTCAAAGTCTTCCCTTCTTTGGCCTGAAGTTTCTCCATTAGACCGTCCTTGTTCCTTGTGGCAATCGCTGCCGCATATGGAGCCTCCAGTATTATAACAATGGTGCAGTAGTGTCTAATTTTGGTGTTTAAGGATATCGC
Source organism: Schistocerca cancellata (assembly GCF_023864275.1). NCBI lineage: Eukaryota > Metazoa > Arthropoda > Insecta > Orthoptera > Acrididae > Schistocerca > Schistocerca cancellata. The sequence continues at coordinate 177,475,102 of NC_064635.1, forward strand.
TCTCTTATTGTAGACGCCTTTATCTGACTGCTCAATTTTTCCTTGTCCAACCTCCAGCTCTGTTGGTGCTGATTTTACGTTTGCCGTAAAGGTGGGTCTTCGCAAAAGAGGTCTGGAGCTCAGCACTCGTTGTTTGTGTCTTCAGTTGGTAAAATTAGTTTTGTTGCCATATCCATTGAGTCTGGAAAGATTACTAGATCAGCCACAAAGACCTGACAGTCGATTGGGAAATTTACATCTACTTCTACATACATACTCCGCAATCCACCATACGTTGCGTGGCGGAGGGTACCTCGTACCATAACAAACATCTTCTCTCCCTATTCCACTCCCAAACAGAACGAGGGAAAAATGATCGCCTATATGCCTCTGTACGAGCCCTAATCTCTCTTATCTTATGTTTGTGGTCTTTCCGCGAAATGTAAGTTGGCGGCAGTAAAATTGTACTGCAGTCAGCCTCAAATGCTGGTTCTCCAAATTTCCTCAGTAGCGATTCACGAAAAGAACGCCTCCTTTCCTCTAGAGACTCCCACCAGAGTTCCTGAAGCATTTCCGTAACACTCGCGTGATGATCAAACCTACCAGTAACAAATCTAGCAGCCCGCCTCTGAATTGCTTCTATGTCCTCCCTCAATCCGACATGATAGGGGTCCAAAACGCTCGAACAGTACTCAAGAAAAGGTTGTATTAGTGTTTTATAAGCGGTCTCCTTTACAGATGAACCACATCTTCCCAAAATTCTACCAATAAACCGAATACGACTATCCGCCTTCCCCACGACTGCCATTACATGCTTGTCTCACTTCATATTGCTCTGCAATGTTACGCCCAATTATTTAATCGACGTGACTGTGTCAAGCGCTACACTACTAATGGAGTATTCAAACATTACAGGATTCTTTTTCCTATTCATCTGCATTAATTTACATTTATCTATATTTAGAGTTAGCTGCCATTCTTTACACCGATCACAAATCCTGTCCAAGTCATCTTGTATCCTCCTACAGTCACTCGACGACGACACCTTCCCGTACACCATAGCATCATCAGCAAACAGCCGCACATTGCTATCCACCCTATCTAAAAGATCATTTAAGTAGATAGAAAACAACAGCGGACCTACCACACTTCCCTGGGGCACTCTAGATGATACCCTCACCTCAGATGAACACTCACCATCGAGGACAACGTACTGGCTTCTATTACTTAAGAAGTCTTCGAGCCACTCACATACTTGGGAACCAGTCCCATATGTTAGTAGTGTGTAGGGGGGCACCGAGTCAAACGCTTTGCGGAAGTCAAGGAATATGGCATCCGTCTGATACCCTTCATCCATGGTTCGCAAGATATCATGCGAAAAAAGGGCGAGTTGCGTTTCGCAGGAGCGATGCTTTCTAAAGCCGTGCTGATGCATGGACATCAACTTCACTGTGTCAAGGAAATTCATTATATTCGAACTCATAATATGTTCGAGAATGCTGCAACAAACCGATGTTAAGGATATAGGTTTGTAATTTTGAGGATCCGTCCTTCTACCCTTCTTATATACAGGTGTCACTTGCGCCTTTTTCCAGTCGCTCGGGACTTTACGTTGGGCAGAAGATTCGCGATAAATGCAAGCTAAGTAAGGAGCCAATGGAGTATTCTTTAAACCTCTAAGGATATCGCTATGTATCTGCAACATCGAGAAAATGGAATGTGTGTAAACGTCTCTGTCATGAAAAAACACACCAGTGACAAAGTCAGGATGAAATATTCATAAACTGTCTGAGATATCGAAGCAAGATTTGGCAGATTACAACATGCAAAGAGGAGGGTGTTTTTCCTTATGACTAATATGCAAAGCTTCCATATGTACCGCGATATTCAAGCAACTACAGATTTTTTCTTCAAATGAAATAATGTAGTTTTTAAGGACCATACATAGCCTGTGAAACGAGAAATGTGGTGGGTTTTGTAACAATACAGGGTGGTCCGTTGATAGTGAGCGGGAAAAATATCTCACGAAATAAGCATCAAACGAAAAAACTACAAAGAACGAAACTCGTCTAGATGGCACTATGGTTGGCCCACTAGATGGCGCTGCCATAGGTCAAAAGGATATTAACTGCTTTTTTTTTAAAAATAGGAACCCCCATTTTTAATACATATTCGTGTAGAACGTAAAGAAATACGAATGTTTTAGTTGGACCACTTTTTTCGCATTGTGATAGATGGCGCTGTAATAGTCACAAACATATAAGACGTCGTATCACGAAACGTTCCGCCAGTGCGGACGGTATTTGCTTCGTGATACATTGCCCGTGTAAAAATGGACCGTTTACCAATTGCGGAAAAGGTCGATGTCGTGTTGATGTGTGGCTATTGTGATCAAAATTCCCAACGGGCGTGTGCTATGTACGCTGCTCGGTATCCTGGACGACATCATCCAAGTGTTCGGACCGAACGCCGGATAGTTACCTTATTTAAGGAAACAGGAATAGTTCAGCCACATGTGTAACGTCAACCACGACCTGCAACAAATGATGATGCCCAAGTAGGTGTTTTAGCTGCTGTCGCAGCTAATCCGCACATCAGTAGCAGACAAATTGCACGAGAATCGGGAATCTCAAATAGGTCGGCGTTGAGAGTGCTACATCGACATCGATTGCACCCGTACCATATTTCTATGCACCAGGAATTGATGGCGACGACTTTGAACGTCGTGTACAGTTCTGCCACTGGGCACAAGAGAAATTACGGAACGATGACAGATTTTTTTGCACGCGTTCTATTTAGCGACGTAGCGTCATTCACCAACAGCGGTAACGTAAACCGGCATAATATGCACCATTGGGCAACGGAAAATCCACGACGGCTGCGACAAGTGGAACATGAGCGACCTTGGTGGGTTAATGTATGGTGTGGCATTATGGGGGGAAGGATAATTGGCCCCCATTTTATCGACGGCAATCTAAATGGTGCAATGTATGCTGATTTCCTACGTAATATTCTACCGATGTTACTACAAGATGTTTCACTGCATGACAGAATGGCGATGTACTTCCAACATGATGGATGTCCGGCACATAGCTCGCGTGCGGTTGAAGCGGTATTGAATAGCATATTCCATGACAGGTCGATTGATTGTCGAAGCACCATACCATGGCCCGCACGTTCACCGGATCTGACGTCCTCGGATTTCTTTCTGTGGGGAAAGTTGAAGGATATTTGCTATCGTGATCCACCGACAACGCCTGACAACATGCGTCAGCGCATTGTCAATGCATGTGCGAACATTACGGAAGGCGAACTACTCGCTGTTGAGAGGAATGTCGTTACATGTATTGCCAAATGCATTGTGGCTAACGGACATCATTTTGAGTATTTATTGCATTAATGTGGTATTTACAGGTAGCCACGCTGTAACAGCATGCTTCCTTAGAAATGATAAGTTTACAAAGGTACATGTATCACATTGGAACAACCGAAATAAAATGTTCAAACGTACCTACGTTCTGTATTTTAATTTAAAAAACCTACCTATTATCAACTGTTCGTCTAAAATTGTGAGCCACATGTTTGTGACTACTACAGCGCCATCTGTCACAAAGCGAAAAAAGTGGTCCAACTAAAACATTTACATTTCTTTACGTACTACACGAATATGTAATAAAAATGGGGTTTCCTATTTTAAAAAAACGCAGTACATATCCGTTTGACCTAGGGCAGCGCCATCTAGCGGGCCAATCAGGACGTCATCTGGTTTCCCCCTTCAAGCTAGACAAGTTTTTTGTAGTTTTTTCGTTTGACACTTATTTCGTGAGATATTGGGCGCGGTCACGATCAGTGGACCACCCTGTATAAGTGAACAAAATTGCACATTATTTACCGATTATAGGCTTACTCATAACTTGATATGTATCGCCCACACCTGCTGGTTTAATAATATGCTCTTTTACGATTCTGTCACCCTTCCAAATGCGTTAGAATGTTTGTGGGATGTATATCTGTAAATTCTGCTGTATTTATGCAAAAGATGCAGATGCTAACACAGCAGCAAGAGAAGTAAAGTATTCTCAAAATTCGACACAGTCCTTGATGAATCCATGTCTCCTCAAACATTCTCGGTATGGCTGACAACTGATGTAACATTCGCAATGATTTCTTTTGTCAGTATTTCAATCTCATTGAGCGTATATTTCTTGCTCTTTTTTTGCCATATTACTATTCACCTGTGCCACATATTCTCAGTCGGATTTAAATGAGCATGATGCGGAGGAAGCTTGTTTAAACTATGCTCTTCAGCATTAGCCATTTCGACGACATAGCGTCGCGCTTTTAACTTGTAGAGTACTACAAGTTCCATTAACTTCGACTACACAAACCAGGTTCAACATTATCCAACCGAACATTTCTTTGTACCCATAGAAAAATAGCCGCTTTCCGCCACTGCATTGTTGGCCCATTCTCCATCACAGCCGAGTGGTATTGCACGTTGTCAATCATTATTGTCGAGTTCGGAGGAATAATTTTCAACAGAACATTATCTTCACAGCCAGTGAACGTGTTCTTGGACGACCACTTTTATTGCAAATCTCTTGTTAAGATGTGCTCTACTATTATTAATACACTACTGGCCATTAAAATTGCTAAACCACGAAGATGACGTGCTACAGACGTGAAATTTAACCGACAGGAAGAAGATGCTATTACACTCCTGGAAATGGAAAAAAGAACACATTGACACCGGTGTGTCAGACCCACCATACTTGCTCCGGACACTGCGAGAGGGCTGTACAAGCAATGATCACACGCACGGCACAGCGGACACACCAGGAACCGCGGTGTTGGCCGTCGAATGGCGCTAGCTGCGCAGCATTTGTGCACCGCCGCCGTCAGTGTCAGCCAGTTTGCCGTGGCATACGGAGCTCCATCGCAGTCTTTAACACTGGTAGCATGCCGCGACAGCGTGGACGTGAACCGTATGTGCAGTTGACGGACTTTGAGCGAGGGCGTATAGTGGGCATGCGGGAGGCCGGGTGGACGTACCGCCGAATTGCTCAACACGTGGGGCGTGAGGTCTCCACAGTACATCGATGTTGTCGCCAGTGGTCGGCGGAAGGTGCACGTGCCCGTCGACCTGGGACCGGACCGCAGCGACGCGAAGGATGCACGCCAAGATCGTAGGATCCTACGCAGCGCCGTAGGGGACCGCACCGCCACTTCCCAGCAAATTAGGGACACTGTTGCTCCTGGGGTATCGGCGAGGACCATTCGCAACCGTCTCCATGAAGCTGGGCTACGGTCCCGCACACCGTTAGGCCGTCTTCCGCTCACGCCCCAACATCGTGCAGCCCGCCTCCAGTGGTGTCGCGACAGGCGTGAATGGAGGGACGAATGGAGACGTGTCGTCTTCAGCGATGAGAGTCGCTTCTGCCTTGGTGCCAATGATGGTCGTATGCATGTTTGGCGCCGTGCAGGTGAGCGCCACAATCAGGACTGCATACGACCGAGGCACACAGGGCCAACACCCGGCATCATGGTGTGGGGAGCGATCTCCTACACTGGCCGTACACCACTGGTGATCGTCGAGGGGACACTGAATAGTGCACGGTACATCCAAACCGTCATCGAACCCATCGTTCTACCATTCCTAGACCGACAAGGGAACTTGCTGTTCCAACAGGACAATGCACGTCCGCATGTATCCCGTGCCACCCAACGTGCTCTAGAAGGTGTAAGTCAACTACCCTGGCCAGCAAGATCTCCGGATCTGTCCCCCATTGAGCATGTTTGGGACTGGATGAAGCGTCGTCTCACGCGGTCTGCACGTCCAGCACGAACGTTGGTCCAACTGAGGCGCCAGGTGGAAATGGCATGGCAAGCCGTTCCACAGGACTACATCCAGTATCTCTACGATCGTCTCCATGGGAGAATAGCAGCCTGTATTGCTGCGAAAGGTGGATATACACTGTACTAGTGCCGACATTGTGCATGCTCTGTTGCCTGTGTCTGTGTGCCTGTGGTTCTGTCAGTGTGATCATGTGATGTATCTGACCCCAGGAATGTGTCAATAAAGTTTCCCCTTCCTGGGACAATGAATTCACGGTGTTCTTATTTCAATTTCCAGGAGTGTATATGCAATTGATTGACAGCATTCTCACACCTACAACGTCTGACATGAGGAAAGTTTCCAACCGATTTCTCATACACAAACAGCACTTGACCGGCGTTGCCTGATGAAACGTTGCTGTGATGCCTCGTGTAAGGAGGAGAAATGCGTACCATCACGTTTCCGACTTTCATAAAGGTCGGATTGTAACCTATCGCGATTGCGGTTTATCGTATCGCAACATTGCTGCTCGCGTTAGTCGATATCCAATGACTGTTAGCAGAATATGGAATCGGTGGGTTCAGGAGGGTAATACGGAACGCCGTGCTGGATTCCAACGGCCTCGTATCACTAGCAGTCGAGATAACAGGCAGCTTATCCGCATGGCTCTAACGGATCGTGCAGCCACGTCTCGATCCCTGGGTCAACAGATGGGGACGTTTGCAAGACAACAACCATCTGCACGAACACTTCGACGACGTTTGCAGCAGCATGGACTATCAGCTCGGAGACCGTGGCTGCGGTTATCCTTGACGCTGCATCACAGACAGGAGCGCCTGCGATGGTGTACTCAACGACGAACCTAGGTGCACGAATGGCAAAACGTAATTTTTTCGGATGAATCCAGGTTCTGTTTACAGCATCACGATAGTTGCACATTGTTTGGCGACATCGCGGTGAACGCACATTGGATCGTGTATTCGTCATCGCCCTACTAACGTGTCACCCGACATGATGGTATGGAGTGCGATTGGTTACACGTCTCGGTCACCTTTTGCTCGCATTTGAACAGTGGACGTTACATTTTAGATGTGTTACGCCCCTTGGCTCTACCCTTCATTCGATCCCTGCGAAACCCTACATTTCAGCAGGATAATGCACGGTTGCATGTTGCAGGTCCTGTACGGGCCTATCTGAATACAGAAAATGTTCGACTGCTGCCCTGGCCAGCACATTCGCCAGATCTCTCACCAATTTAAAACGTCTGGTCAATGGTGGCCGATCAACTGACTCATCATAATACGCCAGTCACTACTCTTGATGAACTGTGGTATCGCGTTGAAGCTGCATGGGCAGTTGTACCTGTACACACCATCCAAGCTCTGTTTGACTCAATGTCCAGGCGTATCAAAGGCTTTATTACGGCCAGAGGTGGTTGTTCTGGGTACTGATTTCTCAGGATCTATGCACCCAAATTGTGTGAAAATGTAATCACGTGTCAGTTCCAGTATAATATATTTGTCCAATGAATACCCGTTTATCATCTGCACTTCTTCTTGGTGTAACACTTTTAATGGCCAGTAGTGTACAATAACAACACGAAACACTCGTTCACAATACCTGACGACTGCAGCACACTTCAGCGCCACAAAATATGAATTTAGGAAGAGAGCTAATGAACGTAGGTGCGTCAAATGCGCGAGACCACGTAGTACAGTTTGTCCACAGCTTGGCAACAGGGGCGCTTTACCAACCGTACTGCTGATGGCGTGGTAGGGAAAGCCGGCTCGCCTTTCGGGTTGACTGGGCAACGGGGTTTGAAACATCAAAAATCGCATCTAATTTTAACCGTACTATAATCCGCACGGAACATGTATAGTCCAGCGGTATACGTGGCTTACTCACATAGTTGACCGTCAAACACAACCATCCCTGTACTACCACAGTTCACTTTTTGCCTATCCCCTGTATTACACCTGTATGTGTAGCGAATTTCACCATGCGGTTTCATTTCCAACAGCTTAATGCCTATGACGTTATCTCCTCAGCTATGTGCTGTACAGTGAGATAATCCTGCACGCACATCCGGTGGTATGTATGCCTATCGTCTGCGAAATTTATTATGAATAGAGTCTGTGGCAACGAAGTAAAAAATTAATGCATCATGCATGATGCGGCAGTTTTTCACAGATCTCAGTATTTGAGGTCGTATCTATTTATGTGTCGCACAAATATATAGTTTGGTAGGTACATTCAGCAGCAGATGTGGATACTGCCTGTAAGTAGTGTTGCGAATGAAATTAGCACCAACGAAGTAACAAACGTAAGCATCTTGCATGAAGCGGTAGTTTTTCACGCATCTCAGTGTTTGTAACGTCGTATCACCTGAGCCAAGTGTCGTAAAATGATGATCTAATTTTTCTGATCCATTCAGAGGTACACGTGAATAATGTCAGAAAATGTGTCACAAAACAGTCAGTTGCAAAGAAGTTATAAATTAAAATAACGTCTGTGATGTTGAAATGCTACTGTGCGCCATTTTAGACAAAAAGTGGTTTTCCTACGCAGCTCAACGTTTATGATGTCATATCCCTAGGAGCTATGGGTTGTACAATGACATTCTGTTTCGGGTCATACATTGATGAATGCTGAGGGAATCAGATTAGGAAATGAGACACTTGAAGTAGTAATTGAGTTTCGTTACTTGGAGAGCAAAATAACTAGTGATGGTCGAAGAAGAGAGGATATAAAATGTAGACTGGCTATGGCAAGGAAAGCGTTTCTGAAGAAGGGAGACTTATTAACACTGAGTATAGATTTAAGTGTCAGAAAGTCTCTTCTGAAAGTATTTGTATGAGTGTAGGGATGTATGGAAGTGAAATATGGACGATAAACAGTGTAGACAAGAAGTGAATAGAAGCTTTCGAAATGTGGTGCTACAGAAGAATGCTGATGATCAGATGGGTAGATCCCGTAACTAATGAGGAGGTACTGAACGGAATTGGGGAGACGAGGAGTTTGTGGCACAACTTGACAAGAATAAGGGACCGGTTGGTAGGACATGTTCTGAGGCATCAAGGGATCACAAATTTAGCATTGGAGAGCAGCGTGGAGGGTAAAAATCATAGAGGGAGACCAAGAGATGAATACACTAAGCAGATTCAGAAGGATGTAGGTTGCAGTAGTTATTCGGAGATGAAGAAGCTTGCACAGGATAGAGTAGAATGGAGAGCTGCATCAAACCAGTCTCAGGACTGAATACCACAACAACAACAATAATAACAACAGTGAAGAAGATGGATACTGTCTACAAAGTGTGCTGCGAGTGGAATTAGTAGTAGCCGAGTAATAAATTAAAACGTCATAACCGATGAAGTATAACTGCATGAACAGAAACAATGTAGTAAGCACAAAACGTTACCCTTTTATTATTTTGTATGGGGCGTCATTGAGAAGAATTTTCGTAAATGTTTGAAATTACATCTAAAGTTCGTTTGAAGTCGATAAGTGATCTCATTCTCAAATACTGGATGAATATAGTCCGGGTAATTGCGCGCCATTTGTTACGCTGCCTCGACAAAAATATACAGTTTGTTATTGTAATACTTGTGTTATTGTATAAACCTCCAACATAGGATTATACTTCTTAATGAGGGGGTTACGACGAAGCCGGCCGCAGTGGCCACGCGCTTCTAGGCGCTTCAGTCCGGAACCGCGCGACCGCTACGGTCGCAGGTTCGAATCCTGCCTTGGGCATGGATGTGTGTGATGTCCTTAGGTTAGTTAGGTTTAAGTAGTTCTAAGTTCTAGGGGACTGATGGCCTAAGATGTTGAGTCCCATAGTGCTCAGAGCCATTTGAACCATTTGTTACGACGACAGTTTAAATTTTTAAATAGCCCGCTAAATATTAAAACTCAAATTTTGGTTGCACCTGTAAACCGTTCTACAGGCGACCTGCAATTAATACCTGGTGGTGTGCTAGCGGTTCGGTAACACAGATAAGTGCGTCAAGCTATGCGTGGTTCGTCGACTATGTAGGCTCCGAGCCGTCACGAATCATCAGGGTGTAACAGGCGCAGATGTTCCACTCCCGCTCTGCCAACTGCGATATCTTTAACGGTCCTTCACACTGAAGACCAATTCCAACATAACAACCATTGTATACCTCCCTGGCAGATTAAAACTGTGTGCCGGACCGAGACTCGAACTCGGGACCTTTGCGTTCCGCGGGCAAGTGCTCTACCAACTGATCTACCCAAGCACGACTCACGACCCGTCCTCACATCTTTACGTCTGCCAGTACCTCGCCTCCTACCTTCCAAACTTTACAGAAGCTCTCCTGCGAACCCTGCAGAACTAGCACTCCTGTAAGAAAGGATATTGCGGACACATGGCTTAGCCACAGGCTGGGGGATGTTTCCAGGATCTGATTTTCACTGTGCAGCGGAGTGTGCGCTGATATGAAACTTCCTGGCAGATTAAAACCTGAGTGCCGGAGCGAGACTCGAACTCGGGACCTGTGCCTTTCGCGGGCAAGTGCTCTACCAACTGAGCTACCCAAGCACGGCTCACACCCTGTCCTCACAACTTTTACTTCTGCCAGTACCTCGTCTCCTACCTTGGAAACATCCCCAGGCTGTAGCTAAGCCATGTCTCCGCAATATCCTTTCTTTCAGGAGTGCTACTTCTGCAGGATTCGCAGGAGAGCTTCTGTAAAGTTTGGAAGGTAGAAGGCGAGGTACTGGCAGAAGTAAAGCTGTGAGGACGGTTCGTGAGTCGTGCTTGGGTATCTCAGTTGGTAGAGCGCTTGCCCACGAAAGGCAAAGGTCCCGAGTTCGAGTCTCGCTCCGGCATACAGTTTTAATCTGCCAGGAAGTTTCATATCAGCGCACGCTCTGCTGCGGAGTGAAAATCTCCTTCTGGAACCATAGTAAGTTTGGCAAACTTGCAACTGTTGTGAGTTTGACAAACCTACAGCTGTTGTCAATTGTTATAAATGTTCACAACAGTTCCAGACTCTTGTAGGATCACATTCGGAGGTTTTTTTTTTTTCAGAATCGAATTGGGTTCTGACTGAAGATCCATTATCATGGCTTTGTGCTATAATTGTTGGTGTAATTATTTGTCGGATCAAAGAAGTATGGGAAATCATTCTAGCGACAGCACGGGCCGCAAATGCGGAAATCTACTGACGTAAGCGCCTTTGCCAAAGGGGATATTATCATTACTCAGAGCCAGTTAAAGGGTATCTCTAAAACGGCTTAGCCAGTCAAATATTGGCGTGCTACTAGAGTGGGCATCTATGGAAAGTGGTGGAACGACAGTAAAACTACCAGTGGGCGATAAGTGGTTGTAGGTCCACTTTTCAAAGCACGTGGGGTTCGAAGGCTTGCCTACTACGTGATCATCTGTTGGCCCAACGACATCTTAAAGCACTATTATTGTGGGCACGGGATCGTCGAAATTGGACCGTGTATCAATGGAAACGTGTCGTCTCGTCGGATGAATCACGTTTTTGTGACACCAGGTCGATGGTCGTCTCCATAAACAGCTACATCATCGCGAACGGCGTTTTGATATGTGCACCACGCCAAGGAAGCAAGTAGGTGGGAGCACTGTTATGCTGTAGGAGACATTCAGCTGCGCTCACATGGGACCTGTGGCAGCAACAGAACACACGCCGACAGCTGTGAACCACCTGCACCCCTTCATCAATCTTCCCCACCAAGGATATCTTCCAGTAGGATTATTGGTCGTGTCTCAAAGCCATAAATGTGCTACAGTTGTAAGACGTCGTTGTCTCCTGACCTTCAATGCTTACATATTCCGCTCTCACAGTCATATTCCGCACATCAGGACGCTTCATTCGAACCCAAACTCTATAAAGTCAATGTTGTATGAATTCATGTAAACGATATGCAGATAACAAGTAAATCACAAGTGCGCACCGAGGTTGAAATACTCGAGGCTGGTGTACTCACACACATTCGAGACACGACGGTCACAAAAGCTTTTAGTTCAGGAGAGGCAAACTGCATGCCAGGAGGCCAGTCCCTTCAGAGGACGCGTCAACCCATCTACATCGGCCGGCGACTGCCCGTAGAGTGGACAGTGTTTGCGTGAGTGAAAGGGAGAACGACCCCCTGTTCGGCTTAAAAGCGAATTCCGCTACATTGTGTGGGAGTGCCCAGCCTACAAATTCTTTACAAACAAAGAACGCAGTTTCAGAGGTTTTCAGAGGGAGGTAGCAAACGCCAAAGGCCGATGCTACAGATTTCTGGATTGGTTGCCTTAATCGAAACGTCATTCTCCCGTTTTAGAAGAGCAATGCTCATTGGCAGACGATATTTCTGACGCCTTGAGCTGAAGGAGTAATGGAAAAGACTGAAAGATATACCCCTTCACATCTGGCATGGAGAGGGGCCGTTCCATTGTCGCTCTTGGAGCGAGAACACGTATCGAGAGTGTGTGCGCTCGTACGTGTACTCAAAGAGCAAGGAACAAGTCTCTCCTCAGTACTTCACTGGGAGAGCACCTCTGGCGAGAGCGAATCGTAGTGCGATTCTTTATTGAGTCCTTGTGATTAAGCGTTCTTCACTGCATTGGCCGCCACACTTATTGTACAGTGTGAACGTACAGAGTTATAGTTAAACGCCTGCAAGCGAATTTTTGAGTGGCATCATGGTGGACTGGTTATCTGACTGGTGTACCACGCCAATAGTTACTAGGGGCGAATAGGAGTCCTTGACTTCATCACGGCGTAGAGAAAGGTTGATTGGCGAACGTCAATCCACATAGAATGAGAGTTATCTTATTTGTCAGCAGCGAGCGGCGCAGACAGCAGACATCGCAGCTTACGGTATTGTGCGTTACAGCTCTTGCGAGCCCCATATTTCCTCCACAATAGTACACTTCACTGCATTTCACAAACGATAGTCTCGACCGTACCTAGCAACATTCTAACTGATAATTATTCAAGTTGAGTAGGCGTGGCTCTCAGCCATTCTTCAACAATAACAATCTTAAACTTCGTATAGAAATTTCATTAGGGAATCCTATCTTTGAGAAGTAAGTTCACATTCTGAAAAGAACCAGGAAATAACGTGTTCAGTTCGTAACTAAAAGTGCCATTGTGATTTCTCAGAACTTTTACAAAAAAAATAATAATTTTCGTTAGTTTCATGTTTTTCTTACACTAACTAGCACTACTCCAGTACCCAAGTATCCCAGTAGCTACGTAAGAAATTTTGTCAATTTTTGTGTCATTTCCTTACAGCGGACAACTCCAAAAGTTATTTATTGCTGAAAGTTTTTCAGGCATTTCTCTTTAGAAAGTTAGGAGCGTCTGTCTGACTTCTGTAGTAGTGTGGGGGTGGAAATTGCATCTTGCAGGAGCCGCAGGGTAAAGGGTACATCTCAGATTAATCCGTTGCGCAGAATGACAGAATAGCACCCACACGCTCACAAACAGTGGTTCGAGGAGCATGGTCCTGTACTCACGTTGATGTCGTGGTCTCGAAATTCGCTTGATGTTAATCAAGTGGAATCTATTTGTGTCAAATCAAATGGCTCTGAGCACTATGCGTCTTAACTTCTGAGGTCATCAGTCGCCTAGAACTTAGAACTAATTAAACCTAACTAACCTAAGGACGTCACACACATCCATGCCCGAGGCAGGATTCGAACCTGCGACCGTAACGGTCGCTCGGTTTCAGATTGTAGCGCCTAGAACCGCACGGCCACTCCGGCCGGTCCATTTGTGTTGCTTTCAGGTGTCATCACTGCATACTAAAATTAGCGGTCCGCTGTTCACGAAAATTAAATGACTTGTGCATGCACATCTGATGCGACATATCTCCACAAACCTACCAATAAACTGTCGGATTCATGAGGCGCAGACTCGGTGACGTATTGCGATCCAGAGATGGACCGACAGGTTATTAAGCAGGTGGTCATAATGTTTTGGCTCGTCAGTGTAATTCTGTATTGCAGCAGCTCCATATCGAAGACAGGAGAGGTTTTTAAGAATTTTGTCAGAATGAAATGTGGGCATTTCGAAAGATTCTTGAGGGTAGTGGAACCATATATTCAACGTCATGACAGAAACCTTAGAGCCGCAGTCACCAGCGGAATAACTTCTTGTAGCAGTTTGCTTTTTGGCAACGGGTTTCAGTTAAATAGGGTGTCCTGTATAGAACCAGTACGCCTCACATACCGGTTAATCCTCTAGTCGAAGTGCTTGTGAAGTGGCAACACTGACTTGAAAGTGTGGTACGGTGCAATTTATCGGGAAGTTGAGTGCAGCTGTGTGTTTGTATTGAGTTGTTACAGAAATCTGACAGTTTGCTCAAGAATTATGATGTTTTTGGAAAATGAACACCTCTATAAAAATTAAGATGGATTTCGTAAACAGAGATACTGCTCTTTTCCTCCATGAGATCCAAAGCGCAGTGGACAACGGCATTCAGGTTGATGCCGTGTTCCTTGATTTCAGTAAGGCATTCGACACCGTCCCGCATTGACATTTACGAACTGACGGAGTATCGGAGCAGACTTGCAGATACAACTCAACACGTCGCTCTTAACGGAACAAAATCGACAGACGTAAAGGTTATATGCGGAGTAGCACAGGGAAGTAAATAATGTAGTACGAGCTTAGAAAGCGTCGGATGCTCGTCAAGGCTATTCGCAGATGATGCAGTTGTCTATACTAAAGTAGTAACGCCAGAATATAGTGAGAATTTGCAGAACGACCTGCAGAGAATTGATGAATGGTGCAGGCTGTAGTAGTTTATCCTGAACGTAAATAAATGTAAGATATTGCGCATACCTAGGAAAAGAAATCCACTACTGTACAGCTACACTATTGATGACAAACAGCTGGAGACAGCGTCTACCGTAAAATATCGAGGCATAACTATGCAGAGCGACCTTAAGTGGAATGACCACATAAAACAGATAATGGGAAAAACAGATACCAGACTCAGATTAATCGGGCAAATCTTAAGGAAATGTAACTCATCCACGAAAGAAGTGGCTTAATAAGGCGCTTGTTCGCCCGATTCTTGAGTAGTGTTCATCTATCTGGGATCCCTATCAGCTAGGACTGATAGAGGAGGTACAGAAGATCCAACGAAGAGCGGCACGTTTCGTCACGGCATCGTTTAGCTGGCGAGAGAGCGTTATGGAGACGCTAAACAAACTCCACTGGCAGACGTTACAAGAGAGGCGTTGTGCATCACGGAGAGATTTACTACTGAAATTTCGGGACAGCACTTTTCAGGAGGAGTCGGACAACGTATCACTTCCTCACTTCCTCCCGCCCCCTCCCCCCCTCCCCCCAAATACATCTCTCGTACAGACCACGAGGGGAAAGTTCGAGAAATTAGACCCGATACAGAGGCTTTGCGACACTCATTCCTGCCACGCACTATTCGCGAGTGGAACGGGATTGAAGGGATCAGATAGTGGTACCGAAAGTACCCTCTGCCACACACCATTAGATGGCTTGTGGAGTATGATGTAGATGAAATCGATATCTTGGAGTGTTACCAAAAGGCAGGCTCCATCAAGGAATGTAAAGAAATGTTTCAAGCGAAGTATCCTGGTAGGAAACTTCCCACTACCAGCACTATTAAAGATCTGTATAATAAATGGAGGGCTGCAGGATCCATTCTGAATGTGCAGAGGATCCTTGAAATTATCGACAGAATTCGCATGGAGATTACGAGAAGTATCGGCAAGCAGGTAAGAAGATTATTGAAACAGGTTGGTATAGCTTGAACATCGTGTCTCCTTGTACTAAAAGATATGAAATTAAAAGCCTATCGTCTGACAGGCAAGAGTTGAAATCTGAGGATCAGGAAAAAAAAGCGAGTTCATTATTCAAACTGGCTGCTAATAAATTGCTAACGATTACTTGGACCCATTGCTTTACTTAATAGTAGCAGATGAGATCTGGTTTCATTTGTCAGTTTATGTAGACTCCCAGAACTGCAGATGCTGCTCACAGGAAAATCCACTTGGGAAGACCCACCTATTCTGCGTGAGAAACTTCTCCACTTAGAGAAAATAGCGTTTGACGCGCGTTGACCGATATGCGCATTATTGGCCGCATAATTTGCAATTGCACGTTAACCAGTGCCAGATATCTAGAGATCTTTAACTCATTCTATGTACAACAAATGCAGAGAAGCTACAGGGTGTTTCAAAAATGACCGGTATATTTGAAACGGCAATAAAAACTAAACGAGCAGCGATAGAAATACACCGTTTGTTGCAATATGCTTGGGACAACAGTACATTTTCAGGCAGAGAAACTTTCGAAATTACAGTAGCTACAATTTTCAACAACAGATGGCGCTGCGGTCTGGGAAACTCTATAGTACGATATTTTCCACATATCCACCATGCGTAGCAATAATATGGCGTAGTCTCTGAATGAAATTACCCGAAACCTTTGACAACGTGTCTGGCGGAATGGCTTCACATGCAGATGAGATGAACTGCTTCAGCTGTTCAATTGTTTCTGGATTTTGGCGGTACACCTGGTCTTTCAAGTGTCCCCACAGAAAGAAGTCACAGCGGTTCATGTCTGGCGAATAGGGAGGCCAATCCACGCCGCCTCCTGTATGTTTCGGATAGCCCAAAGCAATCACACGATCATCGAAATATTCATTCAGGAAATTAAAGACGTCGGCCGTGCGATGTGGCCGGGCACCATCTTGCATAAACCACGAGGTGTTCGCAGTGTCGTCTAAGGCAGTTTGTACCGCCACAAATTCACGAAGAATGTCCAGATAGCGTGATGCAGTAATCGTTTCGGATCTGAAAAGTGGGCCAATGATTCCTTTGGAAGAAATGGCGGCCCAGACCAGTACTTTTTGAGGATGCAGGGACGATGGGACTGCAACATGGGGCTTTTCGGTTCCCCATATGCGCCAGTTCTGTTTATTGACGAAGCCGTCCAGGTAAAAATAAGCTTCGTCAGTAAACCAAATGCTGCCCACATGCATATCGCCGTCATCAATCCTGTGCACTATATCGTTAGCGAATGTCTCTCGTGCAGCAATGGTAGCGGCGCTGAGGGGTTGCCGCCTTTGAATTTTGTATGGATAGAGGTGTAAACTCTGGCGCATGAGACGATACGTGGACGTTGGCGTCATTTGGACCGCAGCTGCAACACGGCGAACGGAAACCCGAGGCCGCTGTCGGATCACCTGCTGCACTAGCTGCGCGTTGCCCTCTGTGGTTGCCGTACGCGGTCGCCCTACCTTTCCAGCACGTTCATCCGTCACGTTCCCAGTCCGTTGAAATTTTTCAAACAGATCCTTTATTGTATCGCTTTTCGGTCCTTTGGTTACATTAAACCTCCGTTGAAAACTTCGTCTTGTTGCAACAACACTGTGTTCTAAGCGGTGGAATTCCAACACCAGAAAAATCCTCTGTTCTAAGGAATAAACCATGTTGTCTACAGCACACTTGCACGTTGTGAACAGCACACGCTTACAGCAGGAAGACAACGTACAGAATGGCGCACCCACAGACTGCGTTGTCTTCTATATCTTTCACATCACTTGCAGCGCCATCTGTTGTTGAAAATTGTAACTACTGTAATTTCGAAAGTTTGTCCGCCTGAAAATGTACTGTTGTCCCAAGCATATTGCAACAAACGGTGTATTTCTATCGCTGCTCGTTTAGTTTTTATTGCCGTTTCAAATATACCGGTCATTTTTGAAACACCCTGTGTATGAAGTATTGCAACAAGATGGAGGAACCGCTCACTCATCCAACCAAAGTATGGCTCACATCACCAATGTGTTCCATGAAGACAGACTTGTCAGTAGAAGCCTTCAGCCCCTCAAGATCCCGTGACTAAACATCGTGTGATTTTTATTTATGGGAGACACTAAAAAGCGATCTGTATGCTGACAATCCTAGCACAATAAACGATCTTAAACCGAACGTTACTGGAGAAATTAACATTACGCCTGCAGAATTACGGCGTGTTGCTTGTAACGTCATCACACGACGACATCGATGCCTGGATGCCCATGGTCGCTACCTCCAGCGTCTCCTATAAACAGGCAACTACATGTTTTTTTTAACGTTACTATTGCCTATTCTTTCTGAGTTCATCGTCACTTGAATCTCGCTCGTGAGGCGCACCGATGGCAAATACTTCAGCCTCTACGTAAAAAAAAAGTGTAAGATATCGGAAACACATTAAACACACGCACTTTCACTCAGATACCCTATATTTTGTCAGCATTTCCCTCTGAAAGGAACCAAAGGAAATATATTTGAAGACCCAAAATGGAACATAGATGTCATTGCTTTAAACTTAAAAATGTTGTTGTTGTTGTGGTCTTCAGTCCTGAGCTCTCCATGCTACTCTATCCTGTGCAAGCTTCTTCATCTCCCAGTACCTACTGCAGCCTACATCCTTCTGAATCTGCTTAGTGTATTCACCTCTTGGTCTCCCTCTACGATTTTTACCCTCCACGCTGCCCTCCAGTACTAAATTGGTGATAACTTGATGCCTCAGAACATGTCCTACCAACCGGTCCCTTCTTCTTGTCAAGTTGTGCCACAAACTCCTCTTCTCCCCAATTCTATTCAGTACCTCCTCATTAGTTATGTGATCTACCCATCTACAGCATTCTTCTGTAGCACCACATTTCGAAAGCTTCTATTCTCTTCTTGTCCAAACAATTTATCGTCCATGTTTCACTTCCATACATGGCTACACTCCATACAAATACTTTCAGAAACAACTTCCTGACACTTAAATCTATACTCGATGTTAACAAATTTCTCTTCTTCAGAATCGCTTTCCTTGCCATTGCCAGTCTACATTTGATATCCTCTCTACTTCGACCATCATCAGTTATTTTGCTCCCCAAATAGCAAAACTCCTTTGCTACTTTCAGTGTCTCATTTCCTAATCTAAATCCCTCAGCATCACCCGACTTAACTCGACTACACTCCATAATCCTCGTTTTGCTTTTGTTGATGTTAAATTGAAATTGAAATTGTTAAATTGAAATGATTTATTCATAAAATTATTGATTGAGATTGGCTCTACTGAAGTTAAAAAAAGGAAAGTCAAAGATATCACTGTTTTTCCTCACTCCCTGTTATCAGTATCTGAATGTATTCTGCGCTTTTAGCGTAACTGTCGTTGCATAAAATGCCATTGTTTCTGCTGAAGTAGCAGCAGCTTTGGCTTCCGCTTGCTCATCAAGCTTTTCTTTGGTGTCATATATCACATCACACATTTTTCTTTTTATTTCAAGAGCACTTTCTCATCACTGAAGCTTCTCTGCAAATGCAAAGTACTTGTCTACTCTCTCTGTTTTTGATTAGTATTTTGTACGAATCACGCGATGAAATTCATACACGTTGGAGGTTCATTTATAACAGTTGTAAGTTTCTGTATGAAATGTAGTCCAAATTAACCTCGCACTCTCTAAAATGTCTACGTATTACCAAAAGTATGTACCCACAAACTGTTATCCAGATTAAACTCATATCCAAACCTTCGACTAAACAGAACCTAATTTGAATTGAATTGTAACTGGTCTGAATACAACTTGTCTTTATACTGAATGTGCAAGTGAAATAAACAATATGCGGTCCTAATCAAACTATCCACTTACCTCGCGTCTTGACAACATTGGTGCAGATTTCTCGAAATCACAACAGCAAACAGCAGGCAGGCAACGGTTAAGCTAGTTTTCTGTTTTTAAATAAAATAGATAACAAAACAGTATTCAAATTGTTGCATACCACGTGGTGCAATGTGGTAATGCGTAATGATAAATCGTATTTAAACAGTAGCGTGGAGAGAGAGCAGCTATTCCTAGGAAATAACATTCCTAGGCAACGAGTCTAGGTTGAAGTATGTATTCAAAAAGACAGAGTAAAACTTCGCGTGATCTTCACTCATAACATTCGTCTGAACTACACTATGCTTAAAGTGAACAATGGTTAAAAAAGGGTACAATGTTAGCAGAGAATTCCTGTAAAAATCAAACAGCTCAATCAGATGACATGTTAACGCATGACTCAGGAAAGTGGGGTGGTCTTTCTCTCAGCTCGGAGCAAGTGAACGAGGTTAGCTAGCTGACAATCATTCCGACAAACTAGATGCGCAGTGATGCAGTCTTAACTCAAACTTCTCTTTTCCTATGTTAAAAAAATATTACTCAAAATTTATTCTCTCTATATACCAGGTGATCAAAAAGTCAGTATAAATTTGAAAACTTAATAAACCACGGAATAATGTAGATAGTGAGGTAAAAATTGACACACATGCTTGGAATGACATGGGGTTTTATTAGAACAAAAAAAAAAAAACAAAGATCACAAAATGTCCGACAGATGGCGCTGGACAGCAAAACGTCAGTGACTGCGCATGACAATCGTGTATAAAAGGAGCTGTAATGAGAATCAGATGCGCCAGCAGTCGCAGCATGTTGACGTTACCTGAAAAGGCTCTTTTAGTGGAACTGTATTATCAGAATAGAGAATGTGCTACTTCAGCGTTACGATCCCATCGCTATAGGAAAGGGATTCGAACGGGTAAAGGTCCGTTGACAAACGTACCTGTGGCGAGAATGATTTCGAAGTTCGAAGCCACGGGTTGTTTAAACGATAGACCCCGTAGTGGCTGACCGAGTACAAGGCGTAATGCTGCTGAGACATTTCAGGAAGAAATGGAGATTGTAGCGGGGAAGTAAGCGCTCTTGCAGTCGCACGTCGCACCGGCATTCCATACACTACTGTTTGGTTGGCACTTAGGCGTACCCTCCGATGCTATCCGTACAAAATACATCGGCATCATGAACTGTTACCTGGCGATTTAGTGAAGCGGAGGGCATTTGCGGTGTGGGCGTTTCAAAAGATGGCTGAAAATGACGATTGGTTGAGTAACGTGATGTGGACCGACGAAGCTCATTTCACGCTCCAAGGGTCTGTCAACGCCCACAACTGCAGAATTTGGGCTACCGAAAATCCTAGAACTGTCGTGGAAACTCCATTGCACGACGAGAAAGTCACGGTATGGGTTGGATTTACCACATCTACCGTTATCGGGCCTTTTTTCTTCGAGGAAATGCGTGATGCTGGTTTTGTGGCTGCTACCGTGACGGGTGAGAGGTACGCCGATATCTTACAGAATCGCATCATCCCCAGCCTGGCTGATAAACGCCTGCTGGAACGTACGATGTTTATGCAGAATGGCGCTCCACCCCATACTGCTAGACGTATGAAAGATCTCTTGCGCGCGTCGTTTGGTGATGATCGTGTGCGCAGCCGCCACTTTCGTCATGCTTGGCCTTCCAGGTCCCCAGATCTCAGTCCGTGCGATTATTGGCTTTGGGGTTACCTGAAGTCGCAAGTGTATTGTGATAGACCGACATCTCTAGGGATGCTGAAAGACAACATCCGACGCCAATGCCCCACCATAACTCCGGACATGCTTTACAGTGCTGTTCACAACATTATTCCTCGACTACAGCTATTGTTGAGGAGTGATAGTGGACATATTGAGCATTTCCTGTAAAGAACATCATCTTTACTTTCTTTGTTATGCTAATTATTGCTATTCTGATTAGATGAAGCGCCATCTGTCGACATTTTTGAACTTTTGTATTTTTTCGGTTCTAAGAAAACACCATATTATTCCAAGCATGTGTGTCAATTTGTACCTCTCTATCTACATTATTCCGTGATTTATTCAGTTTTCAAATGTATACTGAGTTTTTGATCACCTGGTACTAACACAAATTATTTACAAAAGGATGGAAAACTGGTAGAAGCCGACCTCGGGGAAAATCAGTTTGGATTCTGGAATAATGTAGGAAAACATGAGGCAATATTGACTCTAAGATCTATCTTGGGTTAAGCTTTTGTAGATTTGGGGAAATCTTTTGACTGGAATACACTATTTGAAATTCTGAAGGTAGCAGAGATAAAATACATGGATCGAAAGGTTGTATGTAACTTGTACAGAAACCAGATAACAGTTATAAGACTCGAACAAGACAGGGAAGCAGTGGCAGGGAAGGGAACGAGACAGGGTTGTGGCCTATCCCCGATGTTAATCAGTCTGTGCATAGAGCAGGCGGTAAAGAAAACCAAAGGAAAATCTGGAGAAGAAATGAAAAATCAGAGTAATAGAAATAACAACTTTGGGGTTTGCAGGTGACACTGTAAATGTGTCACAGACAGCAAAGGACTTTAAACAGCAATTGAGCGGAAAGGACGATGTCTTTTAAAGGAGGATATAAGATGAAGATCAAGAAAAGAATAACAAAAGTAATGGAATGTGGTCGAATTAAATCAGGCGAGGCCGAGGGAATTAGATTAGAAAAAGAGAGGCTAACAGCAGTAGATGAGTTTTGCTATTTGGGCACTGAAATAAATGATAAAATGATAGGATATAAATTGTAGAGTGGCAGTGGTGGGAAACGCGTTTCTGGTCGTGCGGTAACGTTCTAGCTTCTCACGCCCGGGTTCTCAGGTTCGATTCCCGGCGGGGTCAGGGATTTTCTCTGCCTCGTTATGACTGGGTGTTGTGTGCTGTCCTTAGGTTAGTTAGGTTTACGTAGCTCTAAGTTCTAGGGGACTGATCACCATAGATGTTAAGTCCCATAGTGCTCAGAGCCATTTGAACCATTTTTGAAAAGCGTTTCAGGAGAAAAATTTGCTGTCAAATATGTGAGCAAGCTCTGAAACGTAACGGCTACGAATTTTTTATGTGAAAATTCTTAAAGCTTTTCAAACAAAACGAAAGTTATTAACATTCTACATCGTTATTTTCAATTTCTACATGCTTATTTCTCAACATAGAACATGGCAAACTCAAATCTGATTGCAGCACTCCGTCGCTATCAAAGTGAAGTCCTCGAAGATGTTCTTTAAGTATATTGAGAATGATCGATGACAGACAACCCAATGCGTCGGATTGCTGCATATGCCGGAGCTCTCTTGAGTGGTCTGCGATTGTTATGCCGAAGGAGAGGGTGGCTCAGGTGTGAACGAACTGTCCGAACAAGAAACCCGACTACAACACGCTGTTCCTCGGGTACCGACATAGCTAGGTTGCACACCGCCATGTTACAAGCTAGAGAGCCTGTATAGGGAGAGAGTGGCCAGCCAGACGATACGGCGGCCATTTTTCTTCCAAACTGCGGGCGGGACTTTTGAATTGCCAGTAGTGGAGTCGTGGAGTACACACTCACCGAATCAAAAGCACAATACAATATTGCGAAATTATTCGCTAAATGCCTTTCTTTACAGCTATAATATACTCATAGTACCCTACTACGAACAGCATAGGAAAATATGATACAGTGGCTGTAAAAATTATTCGTTACTTGCATTTATCTCCTTTAAACTTCATTTGCTAGACATATTGCAATGAAAGTAACGCAAATAAAAAAAAATATAGTGTACAGCATTTGTTTTGTATCGGAAGTGCATAACGCTAAAGATTTAACGTACCGGTATTACGTCAGATGAATTTAAGTCGTAAGCAGTTGTTTACTTGTGACATGCAAAAAGTGCGAGCCGTATTAGTACTTCTTGTCACGTCTTCAAACTTTTTGCATGTCACAAGTAAACAACTGCTTACGACTTTGTTTCATATATATACTGAATACCTCTCGTATGACAAACGAAAAAGATTACAAAAATCAGGTAATGTTAAATGTACGCTACTGTAATAACGACCAAATGTAACAAGAAAACTACCGTATCTCTTCTACCCCACAGTAAGTAGGCCTATTAAAAACTGTCTTCAAGAGTACCTACGATTAAATACTATGAATAATGTTTCAGCAACCACCACTGCGGAAAACGTGCCTACAACGTGCCTGCGTCAACAGTCAGGCAATAATACTGAAACCAAAATAATGCCTAGTGTTCTGATTCGGAACGAAATAAAGTTTGACGCTATAAAGTCGAATGAGCATGGCACAACAATTACAGAAACATTCTGTTTCCAGCAAGGACTGTCAGATATTGGCTTCAGAAAAGCTTGTGATGCTGCTAACAGTATGCACGCAAACGCTAATTACGTACTAAAAACGATATACAGCTAAATCGAACATGCGTGCACAACGCATAACAGGTCTGTCAATAATTCAAATACCTTTTAATCGTTTCCAAAAGTCCGCCCCGGTAGCTGAGTGGTCAGCGTGACAGACTCAATCCTAAGGGCCCGGGTTTGATTCCCGGCTGGGTCGGAGATTTTCTCCGCTCAGGGAATGGGTGTTGTGTTGTCCTAATCATCATCATTTCATCCCCATCGACGCACAGGTCGCCGAAGTGGCGTCAAATCGAAAGACCTGCACCAGGCGAACGGTCTACCCGCGGGAGGCCCTAGCCACACGACATTTCCATTTATCGTTTCCAAAAGTCTTCTGAACTTCAATTCAACTCAAAAGCACGGCGCACATAGGAAGCGCGAGAGACGTTTGGCAGAAAAATGGCGCCAAAGCTAATCAGCCAATTACGGGCAACGTCGCCTATGGCCACTCTCTCCCTATACAGGCTCTCTAGTGACGCGCTACAATTCGGAGCCCTCTAGCGGCTGAAGGCTGAAACTTTGCAGACATGAAGAATAAGGGTGAGGAATATTAGTAACGCTTTTTTTTATCTGAAAAAAGCTTTAAGAGTTTTCACATAAAAATGAGAGGGATTACTTCTCATCACTCCCTTGTAGGTTTGTTAGGTACTATTTTTCTGCAAATACGGGAAAGTGGCCTATATCGCACCGGCTCTCAAATCGCACCACCACGTTTTTCGGTTTACCGGTCATACTTACCACCTAATGGGAGTAATTTCAACTAGGGAACACTCCCATGATGCTACAATAGTTTGGTTTCAGTGGCTCCGGTAGTTTGTGTTGTATTTGGTTTACATGATTTGCATGTGAGATTTGTCTACTTTTCGTAAGGATCCTGCTACTAAGGTACGAAACATAATTTCATTCGTATCTATTACACATAGTTAAGATATATTTAAGTACTTTTTGACATCGTTATAACTGTCATTCAATCAATTGTTTAGTTTGCAGCATGACAAAATCACAAAATGACGTGATTGCCGAATTCGCACCACTGCTGAGTTGGCTAAATAACACCAGTGCGATTTAGGACTCTTCACTGCGGCGATTAAAGAACCTTAGTAATGAAAGCCCCCCATGAACCATGGACCTTGCCGCTGGTGGGGAGGCTTGCGTGCCTCAGCGATACAGATGGCCGTACCGTAGGTGCAACCACAACGGAGGGGTATCTGTTGAGAGGCCAGACAAACATGTGGTTCCTGAAGAGGGGCAGCAGCCTTTTCAGTAGTTGCAGGGGCAACAGTCTGGATGATTGACTGATCTGGCCTTGTAACATTAACCAAAACGGCCTTGCTGTGCTGGTACTGCGAACGGCTGAAAGCAAGGGGAAACTACAGCCGTAATTTTTCCCGAGGACATGCAGCTCTACTGTATGATTAAATGATGATGGCGTCCTCTTGGGTAAAATATTCCGGAGGTAAAATAGTCCCCCATTCGGATCTCCGGGCGGGGACTACTCAGGAGGACGTCGTTATCAGGAGAAAGAAAACTGGCGTTCTACGGATCGGAGCGTGGAATGTCAGATCCCTTAATCGGGCAGGTAGGTTAGAAAATTTAAAAAGGGAAATGGATAGGTTAAAGTTAGATATAGTGGGAATTAGTGAAGTTCGGTGGCAGGAGGAACAAGACTTTTGGTCAGGTGATTACAGGGTTATAAATACAAAATCAAATAGGGGTAATGCAGGAGTAGGTTTAATAATGAATAAAAAAATAGGAGTGCGGGTTAGCTACTACAAACAGCATAGTGAACGCATTATTGTGGCCAAGATAGACACAAAGCCCATGCCTACTACAGTAGTACAAGTTTATATGCCAACTACCTCTGCAGATGATGAAGAAATAGATGAAATGTATGACGAGATAAAAGAAATTATTCAGGTAGTGAAAGGAGACGAAAATTTAATAGTCATGGGTGACTGGAATTCGTCAGTAGGAAAAGGGAGAGAAGGAAACATAGTAGGTGAATATGGATTGGGGGGAAGGAATGAAAGAGGAAGCCGCTCTTGTAGAATTTTGCACAGAGCATAACTTAATCATAGCCAACACTTGGTTCAAGAATCATAAAAGAAGGTTGTATACGTGGAAGAATCCTGGAGATACTAGTAGGTATCAGATAGATTATATAATGGTAAGACAGAGATTTAGGAACCAGGTTTTAAATTGTAAGACATTTCCTGGGGCAGATGTGGATTCTGACCACAATCTATTGGTTATGAACTGCAGATTGAAACTGAAGAAACTGCAAAAAGGTGGGAATTTAAGGAGATGGGACCTGGATAAACTGAAAGAACCAGAGGTTGTAGAGAGTTTCAGGGAGAGCATAAGGGAACAATTGACAGGAATGGGGGAAAGAAATACAGTAGAAGAAGAATGGGTAGCTCTGAGAAATGAAGTAGTGAAGGCAGCAGAGGATCAAGTAGGTAAAAAGACGAGGGCTAATAGAAATCCATGGGTAACAGAAGAAATATTGAATTTAATTGATGAAAGGAGAAAGCATAAAAATGCAGTAAATGAAGCAGGCAAAAAGGAATATAAACGTCTCAAAAATGAAATCGACAGGAAGTGCGAAATGGCTAAGCAGGGATGGCTAGAGGACAAATGTAAGGATGTAGAGACTTGTCTCGCTAGGGGTAAGATAGATACTGCCTACAGGAAAATTAAAGAGACCTTTGGAGAGAAGAGAACCACTTGTATGAATATCAAGAGCTCCGATGGCAACCCAGTTCTAAGCAAAGAAGGGAAGGCAGAAAGGTGGAAGGAGTATATAGAGGGTTTATACAAGGGCGATGTACTTGAGGACAATATTATGGAAATGGAAGAGGATGTAGATGAAGACGAAATGGGAGATACGATACTGCGTGAAGAGTTTGACAGAGCACTGAAAGACCTGAGTCGAAACAAGGCCCCCGGAGTAGACAACATTCCAGTAGAACTACTGACGGCCTTGGGAGAGCCAGTCCTGACAAAACTCTACCATCTGGTGAGCAAGATGTATGAAACAGGCGAAATACCCTCAGACTTCAAGAAGAATGTAATAATTCCAATCCCAAAGAAAGCAGGTGTTGACAGATGTGAAAATTACCGAACTATCAGTTTAATAAGTCACAGCTGCAAAATACTAACGCGAATTCTTTACAGACGAATGGAAAAACTGGTAGAAGCCGACCTCGGGGAAGATCAGTTTGGATTCCGTAGAAATGTTGGAACACGTGAGGCAATACTGACCTTACGACTTATCTTGGAAGAAAGATTAAGAAAAGGCAAACCTACGTTTCTAGCATTTGTAGACTTAGAGAAAGCTTTTGACAATGTTAACTGGAATACTCTCTTTCAAATTCTGAAGGTGGCAGGGGTAAAATACAGGGAGCGAAAGGCTATTTACAGTTTGTACAGAAACCAGATGGCAGTTATAAGAGTCGAGGGGCATGAAAGGGAAGCAGTGGTTGGGAAAGGAGTAAGACAGGGTTGTAGCCTCTCCCCGATGTTATTCAATCTGTATATTGAGCAAGCAGTAAAGGAAACAAAAGAAAAATTCGGAGTAGGTATTAAAATTCATGGAGAAGAAGTAAAAACTTTGAGGTTCGCCGATGACATTGTAATTCTGTCAGAGACAGCAAAGGACTTGGAAGAGCAGTTGAACGGAATGGACAGTGTCTTGAAAGGAGGATATAAGATGAACATCAACAAAAGCAAAACGAGGATAATGGAATGTAGTCAAATTAAGTCGGGTGATGCCGAGGGAATTAGATTAGGAAATGAGACACTTAAAGTAGTAAAGGAGTTTTGCTATTTAGGGAGTAAAATAACCGATGATGGTCGAAGTAGAGAGGATATAAAATGTAGACTGGCAATGGCAAGGAAAGCGTTTCTCAAGAAGAGAAATTTGTTAACATCGAGTATAGATTTAAGTGTCAGGAAGTCGTTTCTGAAAGTATTTGTATGGAGTGTAGCCATGTATGGAAGTGAAACATGGACGATAACTAGTTTGGACAAGAAGAGAATAGAAGCTTTCGAAATGTGGTGCTACAGAAGAATGCTGAAGATAAGGTGGGTAGATCACGTAACTAATGAGGAGGTATTGAATAGGATTGGGGAGAAGAGAAGTTTGTGGCACAACTTGACTAGAAGAAGGGCTCGGTTGGTAGGACATGTTTTGAGGCATCAAGGGATCACAAATTTAGCATTGGAGGGCAGTGTGGAGGGTAAAAATCGTAGAGGGAGACCAAGAGATGAATACACTAAGCAGATTCAGAAGGATGTAGGTTGCAGTAGATACTGGGAGATGAAGAAGCTTGCACAGGATAGAGTAGCATGGAGAGCTGCATCAAACCAGTCTCAGGACTGAAGACCACAACAACAACAACAACAGTAATGAAAGTCACTTAGGCTAAATCTTTTAATACATTTATGGAGTCTAATATTCCGAAGCCAAGAAAAATAATTTCACGGTTATCGTGAAAGTTGACGTTTCATAACAGGTATTATTTTTTTCCCCTTCTTCATTACAGGTTCGCATTACAATGGCTGGGAGGAAATACGGGAAATGGTCTCCAGAAAGTATGACACGTGCATTGGAGGATTGTAAAGAAGAGAAAATAAAACTGAACGAATTTTGAAGATAATATGAAATACCAAAGATAACGTTTCTAAGACATATTCGAGGTGAAGTTCTACGGGGAGTCAACCGTGGAAATAATGGGGCAGTGTTTGAGAGACAAACAGGATTACCACTTTCAGCTGAAGAAAAACTTGTTAATGTCAATTTAGAGTTCGAAGAGAACCTATTCTGTCTTACGATAACTGACGTAAGGAAGTTAGCTTTTCAAATACTTGAGGCTAATCCCCATCTTGACAATCAATTAAGTAGGGAGAAAAAAATGGCTGGTAAGAAATGGTTCTACGCTTTTTTGAAACGTCATCCGACACTAGCTTTACGACAGCCTGAAAACGTATCTATTGCTAGGGCTAGAGGTTTTAAGAAAAGAAAATGTTAACAACTTTTGATAACCTGTAAAAAATTGTAGACGCGCGTAAACTAAATGCACTGACCATTTTTAGTGTTGACGAATCGGGTTTCTCAACTGTACAAAAGAAATCTCCTGGCACAGAAGGGGAAAAATCAAGTGGGTAGTGTTTCTAGTGCCGAAAGACGAACTAACACTACAATTGTCTGCTGTACGAGTGCTACTAGTGGTAATTATGTAGCCCCCATGATAAATATTAATAGAGGCTTAGGATGCATCCTTGCCGGCCAGAGTGGCCATGTGGTTCTAGGCGCTACAGTCTGGAGCCGAGCGACCGATACGCTCGCAGGTTTTAATCCTGCCTCGGGCATGGATGTGTCTGATGTCCTTAGGTTAGTCTAGGCGACTGATGACCTCATAAGTTAAGTCGCATAGTGCTCAGAGACATTTGAACCAAATAAGTCCTTTGTCAAAACCGGTTACCAAACAAGGAAAAAGACTTAAGAAAGGTGCTCAGAAAGCTGAACTGTTGACTTCGAGCCCGTATAAGAATATATTGTAAGATATTAGGGGGGAAAAAAAAGAAAAACACTTCAAGTTCCAAACAAAGTGTTGAAATCAACTGATGGGCTTGGACACTCAAGAGGAAAAAGCAGAGAAGCTGCGAAAATTCCACTGGTTCATCGTTATCATCTCTCGAAAATGTTCAGGTTGATATTGATGTAGATGACTGGTTTTGCTTCATTTGTGAAGGAAATGTGGTGGAGGATAAGGTGCAATGCTCAATCTGCAGAAAATGGGCTCATGAAACCTGTGCTGGTGTTTTAAAGCATAAAATGAGTTTTGTACATAAGTTAAACTGTACCTTAACAACGATAAATTTATTTTCAATAACAGTAAAGCATTATTACAACTATTTTAAAGGCTGTTTGTGTGATAAGTGATTTTCAGTTAAATAAATAATTAATTATATGGAGTACACCTTTAAATTTAAAAACAAATTTTCAACCAAAAATCGCATAATAGTAGGAACAGGTGCGATTTTGGCACCCTGTGGTGCAATTTAGGAAACCAGTAGCCTAAATGGCACCATTTGCAGAGTTTTACAAAATGGTCAAAAAGAAATAGTATATATTATTTTAAAAATTTCTTTTAAATGCTTTTTGTACCCAAAACACAAATGTTCATTTCTGTTTATTTATATAACTGAAATAGAACCTTTTAAGGCTTCAACAGCTGTTCTTATGAAAAGTGGTGCGATTTAGGCTACTTTATCACGTGTGTCATGAGTATAGCCATGTATGGAATTGAAACGTGGACAATAAACAGCTCCGACAAGGAGAGAATAGTAGCTTTTGAGATGTAGTGCTACAAATGAGTGCTGAACATTAGACGGGTATATCACCTATCTAATGAGAAGGTACCGAGGGGAATTGGGGAGAAACAAAATTTATGTTATAACTCGACTGTAAGAAAGGATCGGTTGATAGGACATACTCTTAGACGTCAGGCGACCAACAATTTAGTATTAGAGGGATGTATCGTGGGTAAGAGTTGTAGGGAGACCAAGTAATAAATAGAGCAAGTAACTTGATAAGGATGTAGGCTGCAGTGTTTACTCTGAGATAAAGAAGCTTGCACAGGACAGAGTAACATGGAGAGCTGCGCCAAACCAGACTTCCGACTGAAAACAAAACGAAAACGACTAAACAACAACTAAATTCAATAAAGTACTCATAATCGAGGCTGAATCCGAGCAAGACTTCGAGAGTCCGCAAGAAAAAGCCAATCAAGTCCCACACCTTTAATCTGAACCACCTCGAAAACGATGGCCACGCCTATTTGAGTATGACGTGCTATTCCACATTGTAGCCTCGCAAGTTGTTCCGAGCGAACGTTTGTTTTAGGATAGCTTCCTGCATGTAACTTCGGGGACTGACATTTAGCAGCCTATCTGGGAGAAACACGTGCACCTGACACTGCATGCCATGGGAAAGCTATTCCGTGTCTCTTACTGAAGGCGTACATTCGCCACCTATAAGAACCTAAATAAACGATATTAAATATTATTCAATCATTTTCAAAATCGGTACACTACCTTTTGTTACTCAGGAGAAGAACGTGTAAAAATTTCAACATTGTAACTATCATAGTTTCGGAGAGAGAAAAAAATTACTTAAAAAGTCAAAAACCGACGCTTACGGAATTAAATTCAGTTAGGAACTATAATAGTTTATCTTTTGGTATCATTTAAAAAACACAAACAGAACTTTCAGGGTGCAGAATTAATTAATTGAGATTTCCATATTAAAACTAATTATTTTTCGTTTTCGTAATATAAAAATCAGACAAAATTATTATTTGTGCTTGCATTGTTGTGGGAGTAAATGAGAGTGTGTACGTGGGACATTCTTCAAATTTTAATGTTGCATTATATACCGTCTTAAGTAACCTGCAAGAGTTACACAAGCCTGTCATGGGAAGATGATCCTAGGGGACTTGCCCACTTTGTTGATGATGCAACTCTAGGTGTGATTGCTATTGTAACAGAGCAGCCAGAAAGTCAGCTGGACTAAAATCTGTATCTAAATAATATTTCCAGAATTATTGTCTTTTCGTTTTCGTCTATTAAACATTACATTAATATTTGTATGTCAGATTGATGCAAATGCGTCTGTGTGTAACGATTGGTGCAGGCCAGTTTTGGCGCTAGTATGATCATGACGGTTCCCGCCCGTTACTCGATAGTTTTACTGGGAGTGAGGCTGGAAGGAGGAGTCACTCGCTAGCTTTAAACGCGGACGGTCATGTTACTAATGCCAGTCAAAATATTGTGTAAGATGAAGAATTACTTAGCGTTTCAGTTGTTGGTGAGCTAAGTCGGTAGCAGTTGTTGTTGAGGAGTGTTTGGCAAAATTTCAGAAATTTTGACTAAATCTGTTGGACAGATATTCGCATGTGAAATATTGGCCTTCATAGTAGCCGCATGGCATGTTTCAGTATTCAGCCACTGAGCATTTTTTGGCAAGGAGTTTCTTTTTTAGAAATCAATAAGAAGGACCGAATGTAATACCTCATATTAGTGGTGAGGTTAATAACTGTGAAAACGTTGTTTGATTCAGATCAGGTTTGGACAGATTCGTGGTTGCTGTGCGTGTGGAATGTGTGTATGAATTTTGAACTGGAAGGAAATAGCCAATAGTTTAAATGTGGACTGAATAATACCCTTTCTTTGGCTAACAAGGTCTAAATAAACATTTTTTGTGTTGAAATTTCGGACATTATTTTACAGAAGTCAATCCATTTTCTTACCGCCCAATGAAATTTTTAATACTGGTTTTGTACAGAAATTTCTTTCATAACTAGAGTTGTGCAGCCTCAGTAATTGTAGATATTAGGTGGTGTTTTTCATCAACGCTGCTTTCACATCATCTTGTAAGTATCTACGTTGCCGAGTGAAGGGACATTGAGCAGAGGCCATTCTGAGATAGGTGAATTTTAGTTTGCATCTTGCTTCACTCAGTGCTATCGAACTTTTTAACCCCACCCCGTCGCAATTGGTGCTTTAAGTGCCGGGAAAAACGATAGTAAACATCGGGTGTGTAGGAACTTTATAAAAAAAGCAGCAGTGTTTAAATGGAATCATGAAGTAGTCACACACGAGTGATAATGGAACTATTGTGTGACAGGAGACACGTGTGCTAATGAATTGTAGTTGGAGCGCATCAACAAAGAACTTGAGTGCAAAGTTAGGCTCGTTTCACACTGGGACACTTGTGACGGTCACCGGTGACTGTGGCGAACACTCGTGGGCCACTGGTGTCCCACACTGAAGCTGTTGCCAACTGATTAGTTGGTGAAATGGACTCGAGCGAGGCGGAACTGTTGTTAGTAATTGTAATGAGGAGGAGGAGGAGGAGAATGAAGACAAAACGTTCATTACACATACATCCACTGCTACGTGATCGGCTGGAGAAAGGATTGTAGTACACCCTTTATGACGATTTGAGACAATCTGAGAAGAAGGTTTTTCAGTATTTTCGAATGTCAAAAACTTCATTTGATGAACTACTAGCATTCTCCTTGTTGGTTATTAACCTCCTAGCCTCGTACAGGGGTAGAAAATATATTTCGATATTCTTGTGGTCCGAAAAATACGGTATTAAAGTGAAAAAAGAATATAGAACTTACCAATTTTGTTTCTTTCATCTATGCTCTTTTCATCGAAATCAGGCACAAACTTCGTAATAATTTCTTGCCACGCTTTCATGTTCATGACTTTGTTACTGTAGTCATCGCTTTTCATATCCCAAATAACGGGACGACTTTCCACTTCACTTATAAAATCTCCTGTGTTGATGAACTCTGAACTCACGGCTGCACTGTGTGGAGAGCCACTGGGCTCAGCAACGGCTGCCTGTCTGTTGGCAACTCTGCACTGCTGTGTCTGTGATCGGTGTCCCAGTGTGACCACTCCAATACAAGCTAATGCATGTCCGGCGGTGACCGCAGCGAACACAGTGTCGGTGTCCGTCACATGTGGCGAAGCTGAGTCACTGCTGGGTCACCGTGACTCGGTGACTCAGTGCAGTGTTCCAGTGTGAATGCTCCAATTCAAACGAAGGTATCTCTATCAGTGACCGTCACCGATGACCGTCACAAGTGTCCCAGTGAGAAACGAGCCTTATTAGTGAAGTGTGCCATGCAGCGAGAACAATTGACGGGTACGCTGTAGCAGACGATGTGCCGACAACTGACGAGCGACAGGCGCCGCGCTACCGCAGTAAACTAACCAGACGGGAGGCTAGAGCCATGGCGGACGCGGTGGCCCTTAAACTGGACTTGAATTTGCTGAGCCTGCTGTATGGACCCGCTGTTGCATCTTGCCGTGGTGGAGACATCTGGAGACAAAAGTTAAGTAGTGTTTTACTTCACTGTGTGTGTGTGTGCTGAAAAACTGTCTGAAATGGCTGAAAGTAAGCAGAAAATTGTAGATGAGGAGCAGAAAATAGAATTAAATAAGGAAAAGGACGAAAGTGATACCATGAATTTTAGTTTTGATGTATCGTAATATAATGACAGTGGTTTACCTGAGTCCATGTCGTCTAACTATGGTGTAGATAATGAACTGAGTGCAGTGGAAGCCGATGCTAAATATATACCTGTTACTGTTAAAGAAATGAAACAGAAACCAATGTCAGTGAACCAAAAGATAGTGTTTCAAATATTTTTGCGAATATTCTCCAGCATATGAAAGAAATGGGATCAGATTTTAATAGTAAAATGAATGGTTTGTATTCCGAAATTAAAACGTCATTGAGATCTGATATTGACCAAAAAAATAAATAAAAAAATTACATATTGACGCCAAAATGAGGCAAATGGGTTCAGAAATTAAAGCTTCAATAAGTTCTGACATTCATACTGAAATGAATAAACTAGGTTTGGATACAAATGAGTTACACAGTGAGGTTGTAAAAATGGAATCCAAAATGGAAAATAAAATTTCTAATTTGAGGGAATTGTGGAAAAATAACCTGCCTCTGTTTGGAAATAATATTAAGAGTGATATTAATCAGGTCGTGCTAGAAAGTAATGCTTCAATGGTAACAGTGGAAATTGAACTAACTTCCCAGATTATGCCCGCATCTCGTGGTCGTGCGGTAGCGTTCTCGCTTCCCACGCCCGGGTTCCCGGGTTCGATTCCCGGCGGGGTCAGGGATTTTCTCTGCCTCGTGATGGCTGGGTGTTGTGTGCTGTCCTTAGGTTAGTTAGGTTTAAGTAGTTCTAAGTTCTAGGGGACTTATGACCACAGCAGTTGAGTCCCATAGTGCTCAGAGCCATTTGAACCATTTTTTCCCAGATTAAGCAGGTTGCTGAGGGTAGCGAACAATTCAAAAAATACGTAAATTCTGAAGTGGATAAAATTCATGAATAAGTACACAGTGTAGAAAATTACTGTGAGGTTAACAATGCTGCCTTAGAAAGTAAAATTAAAGAAGGGAAAGACAGGTGTACAAAATTTGGAGCACAAGTGGCTCATAAAATCACTAACATACAAACTAACATTAGTCAGTTAGGTACCAGTGTGGATGGACAGTTGTGTGAACATGACGGTAGACTAACCAAAGTAGAATAGTATGTGAACAGCAGTAGTGGTAATTCATATCTAACAGTGCAATAGACCCATCTGAAATACCATATGTAACAATTTTTGAAATTTGATCCAAACAATAACGTGCATCCGAAAAAATTCTGGAGCGACTTGATGAGAGTTGTGAAGGAAGTAGAAATCAAAAACCGAAAAAGCCCCCGTATATATATGATTTGCCAGTAAATTACATAACTTGGAGTGATCTGATGATCGAACAAGATTTCTTATGG
The DNA here is from genome assembly GCF_023864275.1 of Schistocerca cancellata. NCBI lineage: Eukaryota > Metazoa > Arthropoda > Insecta > Orthoptera > Acrididae > Schistocerca > Schistocerca cancellata. The sequence goes on from NC_064635.1 coordinate 177,510,402, forward strand.
GAGGAATAGGAAATGCAGAAAGTAGAACCATCAAACAAACTATGATCCCAGTCGAAATTTACGGGATTAAATTCCAAGTACTTTTAGACACTGGATCCCAAATTTGTGCTATTTCACAATCTTTCTTTGAACATATTTCCAATAAACCTGGGGTAGTTATGATGTCAGTAAATGGTGTGAAAATTGTGGGAGCAACTGGCAAATCCAGCAAGTCTATTCGAGGACAAGTGTTGATAGGATTTGAAATTAATGGACGAAAATTTGAACACGACTTCCTGGTCGTGCCTGAATCGAACGCTGACAAGATTTTAGGTATTGATTGGTTAGGCAAAGAAAAAGTATTCATTGACTGAGGGAATGGGATTGTCAAAATTAATAGTAAATCTGGCATTTTGGAAAATAGGTTTGAGGACAACGAAATTTCATGGGACACTAAATTTGATTCATTGACATTAGAATTAGACCCAGGAAATGATGGTTTGTCCAATCAATATACCATGTAAAGAAGGTTAATGATTGATAACAACAACAGAAACTCTGAAAGACATTATTGAAGAAATACAAGAACTTACATCGGAACAGAAACCGTTTTGTTCAACATTCTAACTGATAATCAGGAAGTGTTTTTAGGTAAACTAGGGATAGTAAAGTATTTTCAATACCGCATTGAAGCAATAGAACACGAACCATTTTTCGTGAGACCTTATCCAGTACCTCTAGCTAAGAGAGAAGCAGTGAAAATGAAATCGATAAAATGATTGAATGGGGGTTATCGAAAGGAGCAATAGTGAAAATAATAGCCCTCTCATTATTGTAAACAAGAAAGATGGAGGCGTGCGAGTGTAATCGATGCACGAACTCTAACCAAGATTGTAAAAAGAGAAGTAGATCGCCCAGAAAATTTAGACAATCTGTTGCAAAAGTTCTACAGTGTGCGATATTTGACTAGTTTAGAGCTGACGACGGGGTATTGGCAAATCCCATTGCATAAAGAATCTCGAAAGTACGCTGCATTTCTATTTACAGGAAAATGTTACCAATATAGAGTAGTCCCTTTTGGTCTTAATACTTCCGCCCAGTCTTCATTAGGGCTTTAGATTCTGTGCTAGGGAGGGAACTAAGTGCTAGATTGACAATATGTGTGGACGACTTGTTGATTGCCACAGGAAATTGGAAGGTAACATAAGTTTTTGTCAGGACAGGCTAGTGTTATACGTGGCTTCGGCTTTTCCCGTGACAGGACTTAAGGTTAAGTTGTTAGGAAAGAGTGGCGTATAACAAGCTAGTGTTATAAAGTACAGGGCTATTACAAATGATTGAAGCGATTTCATAAATTCACTGTAGCTCCATTCATTGACATATGGTCACGACACACTACAGATACGTAGAAAAACTCATAAAGTTTTGTTCGGCTGAAGCCGCACTTCAGGTTTCTGCCGTCAGAGCGCTCGAGAGCGCAGTGAGACAAAACGGCGACAGGAGCCGAGAAAGCGTATGTCGTGCTTGAAATGCACTCACATCAGTCAGTCATAACAGTGCAACGACACTTCAGGACGAAGTTCAACAAAGATCCAACAACTGCTAACCCCATTCGGCGATGGTATGCGCAGTTCAAAGCTTCTGGATGCCTTTGTAAGGGGAAATCAACGGGTCGGCCTGCAGTGAGCGAAGAAACGGTTGAACGCGTGCGGGCAAGTTTCACGCGTAGCCCGCGGAAAATTGGCTCATGCCACAACTGGAGACCGACAGCGCCGACTTCATCTTTCAACAGGATGGTGCTCCACCGCACTTCCATCATGATGTTCCGCATTTCTTAAACAGGAGATTGGAAAACCGATGGATCGGTCGTGGTGGAGATCATGATCAGCAATTCATGTCATGGCCTCCACGCCCTCCCGACTTAACCCCATGCGATTTCTTTCTGTGGGGTTATGTGAAAGATTCAGTGTTTAAACCTCCTCTACCAAGAAACGAGCAAGAACTGCGAGCTCGCATCAACGATGCTTTCGAACTCATTGATGGGGACATGCTGCGCCGAGTGTGGGAGGAACTTGATTATCGGCTTGATGTCTGCCGAATCACTAAAGGGGCACATATCGAACATTTGTGAATGCCTAAAAAGACTTTTTGAGTTTTTGTATGTGTGTGCAAAGCATTTTGAAAATATCTCAAATACTAATGTTACTGTAGAGCTGTGAAATCGCTGCAATCATTTGTAATAACCCTGTATATAAAATAATGGGACTCCATACCCGTGGTCTAGGGGTAGCGTCTTTGATTCATAATCAAAAACGTCTTCGGTCCCGGGTTCGATCCCCGCCACTGCCTAAATTTTGATAAATAATCAGCATTGGCGGCCGACGACTTCCGGCATAAGAAGTCAGCCTCATTCTGCCAACGGCCTTGTCAAAGAGGGCGGAGGAGCGGATAGAGATTCAGGGCACTCTCTTGTCCTAGGGGTGGGAAATTGCCCCTAAAGGCGGAAGAATCAGCAATGATCAACGACATGAGGCAATGGAAACCACTGCATTAAAGACACGTAACGTGTATCCACAGGACATGTGGCCTGTAATTGAAGAAGTGTCATGATGATCTCTCCATTGGCAAAAGATTCCGGAATAGTCCCCCATTCGGATCTCCGGGAGGGGACTGCCAAGGGGGAGGTTACCATGAGAAAAAGATTGAATAATCAACGAAAGGATAACGTTCTACGAGTCGGGGCGTGAAATGTCAGAAGCTTGAACGTGGTAGGGAAACTAGAAAATCTGAAAAGGGAAATGCAAAGGCTCAATCTAGATATAGTAGGGGTCAGTGAAGTGAAGAGGAAGGAAGACAGGGATTTCTGGTCAGATGAGTATCGGGTAATATCAACAGCAGCAGAAAATGGTATAACAGGTGTAGGATTCGTTATGAATAGGAAGGTAGGGCAGAGGGTGTGTTACTGTAAACAGTTCAGTGACTGGGTTGTTCTAATCAGAATCGACAGCAGACCAACACCGACAACGATAGTTCATGTATACATGCCGACGTCGCAAGCTGAAGATGAACAGATAGAGAAAGTGTATGAGGATATTGAAAGGGTAATGCAGTATGTAAAGGGGGACGAAAATCTAATAGTCATGGGCGACTGGAATGCAGTTGTAGGGGAAGTAGTGGAAGAAAAGGTTACAGGAGAATATGGGCTTGGGACAAGGAATGAAAGAGGAGAAAGACTAATTGAGTTCTGTAACAAGTTTCAGCTAGTAATAGCGAATACCCTGTTCAAGAATCACAAGAGGAGGAGGTATACTTGGAAAAGGCCGGGAGATACGGGAAGATTTCAATTAGATTACATCATGGTCAGACAGAGATTCAGAAATCAGATACTGGATTGTAAGGCATACCCAGGAGCAGATATAGACTTAGATCACAATATAGTAGTGATGAAGAGTAGGCTGAAGTTCAAGGCATTAGTCAGGAAGAATCAATACGCAAAGAAGTGGGATACGGAAGTACTAAGGAATGATGAGGAATGAAGTTCTCTAACGCTATAGATACAGCAATAAGGAATAGCGCAGTAGGCATTACAGTTGAAGAGGAATGGACATCTCTAAAAAGGGCCATCACAGAAGTTGGGAAGGAAAACATAGGTACAAAGAAGGTAGCTGCGAAGAAACCATGGGTAACAGAAGAAATACTTCAGTTGATTGATGAAAGGACGAAGTACAAACATGTTCCGGGAAAATCAGGAATACAGAAATACAAGTCGCTGAGGAATGAAATAAATAAGAAGTGCAGGGAAGCTAAAACGAAATGGCTGCAGGAAAAATGTGAAGACATCGAAAAAGATATTATTGTCGGAAGGACAGACTCAGCATACAGGAAAGTCAAAACAACCTTTGGTGACATTGAAAGCAACGGTGGTAACATTAAGAGTGCAACGGGAATTCCACTGTTAAATGCAGAGGAGAGAGCAGATAGGTGGAAAGAATACATTGAAAGCCTCTATGAGGGTGAAGATTTGTCTGATGTGATAGAAGAAGCAACAGGAGTCGATTTAGAAGAGATAGGGGATCCAGTATTAGAATCGGAATTTAAAAGAGCTTTGGAGGACTTACGGTCAAATAAGGCAGAAGGGATAGATAACATTCCATCAGAATTTCTAAAATCATTGGGGGAAGTGGCAACAAAACGACTATTCACGTTGGTGTGTAGAATATATGAGTCTGGCGATATACCATCTGACTTTCGGAAAAGCATCATCCACACAATTCCGAAGACGGCAAGAGCTGACAAGTGCGAGAATTATCGCACAATCAGCTTAACAGCTCATGCATCGAAGCTGCTTACAAGAATAATATACAGAAGACTGGAAAAGAAAATTGAGAATGCGCTAGGTGATGATCAGTTTGGTTTTAGGAAAAGTAAAGGGACGAGAGAGGCAATTCTGACGTTACGGCTAATAATGGAAGCAAGACTAATGAAAAATCAAGACACTTTCATAGGATTCGTCGACCTGGAAAAAGCGTTCGACAATATAAAATGGTACAAGCTGTTCGAGATTCTGAAAAAAGTAGGGGTAAGCTATAGGGAGAGACGGGTCATATACAATATGTACAACAACCAAGAGGGCATAATAAGAGTGGACGATCAAGAACGAAGTGCTCGTATTAAGAAGGGTGTAAGACAAGGCGGTAACCTTTCGCCCCTACTCTTCAATCTGTACATCGAGGAAGCAATGATGGAAATAAAAGAAAAGTTCAGGAGTGGAATTAAAATACATGGAGAAAGGATATCAATGATACGATTCGCTGATGACATTGCTATCCTGAGTGAAAGTGAAGAAGAATTAAATGATCTGCTGACGGAATGGTCTGATGAGTACACAGTATGGTTTGAGAGTAAATCGGAGAAAGACGAAGGTAATGAGAAGTAGTAGAAATGAGAACAGCGAGAAACTTAACATCAAGATTGATGGTCACGAAGTCAATGAAGTTAAGGAATTCTGCTACCTAGGCAGTAAAATAACCAATGACGGACGGAGCAAGGAGGACATCAAAAGCAGACTCGCTATGGCAAAAAAAGGCATTTCTGGCCAAGAGAAATCTACTAATATCAAATACCGGCCTCAATTTGAGGAAGAAATTTTTGAGGATGTACGTCTGGAGTACAGCATTGTATGGTAGTGAAATATGGACTGTGGGAAACCGGAACAGAAGAGAATCGAAGCATTTGAGATGTGGTGCTATAGACGAATGTTGAAAATTAGGTGGACTGATAAGGTAAGGAATGAGGAGGTTCTACGCACAATCGGAGAGGAAAGGAATATGTGGAAAACACTGACAAGGAGAAGGGACAGGATGATAGGACATCTGCTAAGACATGAGGGAATGACTTCCATGGTACTAGAGGGAGCTGTAGAGGGCAAAAACTGTAGAGGAAGACAGAGATTGGAATACGTCAAGCAAATAATTGAGGACGTAGGATGCAAGTGCTACTCTGAGATGAAGAGGTTAGCAGAGGAAAGGAATTCGTGGCGGGCCGCATCAAACCAGTCAGTAGACTGAAGAAAAAAAAAAAAAAAACAAGTAACGGGATGTACGTACAGTGACGTGTCCTGTAACATAGAGGTCTATATTCTCCTTGCTTATGCCATGAGGTGTGTTGGGAAGGGAGGAAAAGCAGCCCAAATATTCTGCGTTATGATGGATCTTCCACCACCACTTGTCAAATTTGAGAAATATTATAAACTTTTGCATAATACCCTAACAGTATTCAGTGAGGAATCTATGTTGAGGGTAGCGAAGGAAACTATAGGTGTTTGCCAATCTACTGATATTACAGCTGCATTGGACGGTTCCTGGCCATACATCTTTGAACAAAGTTACCTCTGAAGATACAGGCGAGGTGCTGGACTATGAATGACTAAGCTTTGCCAAGGTTATGGCAATAACTTTGAAGGTTCCAGTGGTGGTATGGGGGCAGTCTGAGACGCCGACGGCCGCGACAGGAACTGTGGCCAGCGATGTCACGGTCAGGGCGCGAACTAGAACTGGTTGTCGTGAATTATAAACCATATAGCAAGTGCTTCCTTGGTTTATTTTTGAGAGATGCATTTGCGGCCTGAAGATGGGATAATGGAATGGAGGAACTGGTAGTTAAAATAAAATAACAATTGCACGGCTGTTGGCGAAAAACATTGTTAAATACTTGACCAGCCGCTGTCCAGTGTCTACAATGGATCAACAGACACAGACGACAATTTCCAGGCTATCGAGGAACTGATTTGCAGCAACTGCAGATTTTCCAACATTGTGGACGTTAATACAGCGGTACTCGAATTGCCAGCGAGTGGATTTCTATCGTCCAGGAATTAAAGGAATGGTACCACGTCCCGACCGTTCTTTACAAAGACTTGGTGACTATGATGAAAAGTATTGTCACCTTTTTATGATACTCTGAAGTGTAATGCAGCACTCAATGAAAGATACTTGGCCCGCCTTAATATTGTGTAACTTACATTTTGTTCGAAATGTCGACCAGCATGATAGCGGCAAAAAATGGACTCAAGGAAAACCTATGCAATACTTGATTGAAGCAGTCACTGAAGTCTTCTGGAAATAATAGACAACAGTACTGCTCCCATAATTTCAGCTGAAAAAAAAATTCGGAGAGCTGAAAAACTGAAGGAAATTCATAGAAACACAAATAGGCAAAACATATTCTAAAACATAAAAAGCGACCGGCAACGAAGAAATTATCTGAATCACAATGAAATCCGTAGATGTGACGCACATGTACGTGCAAAAAATGACTTCAGTTTCAGAAAAACTGGATGATTTATTAAAGAGAAAGAGCTTCACAAAGTGAGCAAGTCAGTAACTCGTTGGTTCACATCTGGACCTTACACAACCAGTTATTCAAATAATGGTTCAAATGGCTCTGAGCACTATGCGACTTAACTTCTGAGGTCATTAGTCGCCTAGAACTTAGAACTAATTAAACCTAACTAACCTAAGGACATCACACACATCCATGCCCGAGGCAGTATTCGAACCTGCGACCGTAGCAGTCGCGCGGTTCCAGACTGAGCGCCTAGAACTGCTCGGCCACCACGACCGGCACCAGTTATTCGGTTTGGTATTGATTGACAGAGTTGTGGGATGTTCTCGTGAGGATATCGTGCCAAAGTCTGTCCAATTGGAGCGTTAGATCGTCAGCATACCGCACTAGTTGAAGAGCCCGGCCCGTAGTGGGAAGAGATCCGGCGATACTGCCGGCCGAGGTAGGGTTTGGCAAGCACGAAGACGAGCGGTAGAAACTCTTGCCGTATGTGGCGGTCATAATGTTGGTAAAATGTAAGCCCAGGTTGTCTTGCCACAGAGGACAACAAAACGGGGCGGAGAGTGTCATCGACATCCCGCTGTGCTGCAAAGGTGCAGCGGATGACAACCAAAGAGGTCCTGCTAGGACATGAAATAGCACCCCACACCAGTACTCCTGGTTGACGGGCCTCATGACGGGCGAGAATCTAGTCGGTAACCCTCCACTGCTTGGGGCGTCACAGGACACGTCTTCGACGGTCATTGGGGCTCAGTTCGAAGCTGGACGCATCATCGAAGACAGTTGTACTCCAGGAAGTGAGATTCCAGAGTAAAAACAGAAATTGTAAATTTAGAAAAGATAACTACCAGTTTAATAAGTCACAGCTGCAAAATACTAACACGAATTGTTTACAGACGAATGGGAAAACTGGTAGAAGCCGACCTCGGGGAAGATCAGTTTGGATTCCGTAGAAACATTGGAACACGTGAGGCAATACTGACCTTACGACTTATCTTAGAAGAAAGATTAAGGAAAGGCTAACCTACGTTTCTAGCATTTGTAGACTTAGAGAAAGCTTTTGACAATGTTGACTGGAATACTCTCTTTCAAATTCTAAAGGTGGCAGGGGTAAAATACAGGGAGCGAAAGGCTATTTACAATTTGTACAGGAACCAGATGGCAGTTATAAGAGTCGAGGGACATGAAAGGGAAGCAGTGGTTAAGAAGGGAGTAAGACAGGGTTGTAGCCTCTCCCCGATGTTATTCAATCTGTATATTGAGCAAGCAGTAAAGGAAACAAAAGAAAAATTCGGAGTAGGTATTAAAATCCATGGAGAAGAAATAAAAACTTTGAGGTTCGTCGATGACATTGTAATTCTGTCAGAGACAGCAAAGGACTTGGAAGAGCAGTTGAACGGAATATACAGTGTCTTGAAAAGAGGATATAAGATGAACATCAACAAAAGCAAAACGAGGATAATGGAATGTAGTCGAATTAAGTCGGGTGAGGCTGGGGGAATTAGATTAGGAAATGAGACACTTAAAGTAGTAAAGGAGTTTTGCTATTTGGAGAGAAAAATAACTGATGATGGCCGAAGTAGAGAAGATATAAAATGTAGACTGGCAATTGCAAGGAAAGCGTTTCTCAAGAAGAGGAATTTGTTAACATCGAGTATAGATTTACGTGTCAGGAAGTCGTTTCTGAAAGTATTTGTATGGAGTGTAGCCATGTATGGAAGTGAAACATGGACGATAAATAGTTTAGACAAGAAGAGAACAGAAGCTTTCGAAACGTGGTGCTACAGAAGAATGCTGAAGATTAGATGGGTACATCACGTAAGTAATGAGGAGGTATTGAATAGGATTGGGGAGAAGAGGATTTTGTGGCACAACTTGGCAAGAAGAAGGGACCTGTTGGTAGGGCATGTTCTGAGGCATCAAGGGGTCACAAATTTAGCATTGGAGGGCAGCGTGGAGGGTAAAAATCGTAGAGGGAGACCAAGAGATGAATACACTAAGCAGATCCAGAAGGACGTAGGTTGCAGCAAGTACTGGGTGATGAAGAAGCTTGCACAGGGTAGGGTAGCATGGAGAGCTGCATCAAACCAGTCTCAGGACTGAAGACCACAACAACAACAACAACTGTATGGTGCAAGAATTGGCAATTGACCCTAAATAATGAAACGTGTGCAGTCGTTGATATAAGTGCTAAAAGGAATCCGTTAAACATCGGTTACACGATAAATCTGTTGGGAGTCGAAAGGTGCGAGGTCCAAGCTGTAGGCTGGGTGAGGACGAACAGTCCAATGAAGTTTTGTGAGGTCTTCTAAGGTGCGCAGACTTGTGGGAGCCCTTGCGTTGTCATGGAGAACCAGAATTTCGCTGCCTTTTCTTAGGCGACGAACACGTTACAGTCGTTTCTTCAGTTTCCTAAGGGGAGCACAATACACTTCCGAGTTGATCGTTGCACCACGAGGGAGGACATCAAACAGAATAACCCCTTCAGAGTGCCACAAGACCTTGACCATGAGTTTAGCGGGTGAGGGTTCTAACAATACAAACACTTGGAAAGTACATCTACATCTACATCTACATCCATACTCCGCAAGCCACCTGACGGTGTGTGGCGGAGGGTACCTTGAGTACCTCTATCGGTTCTCCCTTCTCTTCCAGTCTCGTACTGTTCGTGGAGAAAAGGATTGTCGGTATGCCTCTGTGTGGGCTCTAATCTCTCTGATTTTTTCCTCATGGTCTCTTCGCGAGATATACGTAGGAGGGAGCAATATACTGCTTGACTGCTCGGTGAAGGTATGTTCTCGATACTTCAACAAAAGCCCGTACCGAGCTACTGAGCGTCTCTCCTGCAGAGTTTATCTATCATCTCCGTAACGCTTTCGCGATTACTAAATGATCCTGTAACGAAGCGCGCTGCTCTCCGTTGGATCTTCTCTATCTCTTCTATCACCCCTATCTGGTACGGATCCCACACTGCTGAGCAGTATTCAAGCAGTGGGCGAACAAGCGTACTGTAACCTACTTCCTTTGTTTTCGGATTGCATTTCCTTAGGACTCTTCCAATCAATCTCAGTCTGGCATCTGCTTTACCGACGATCAACTTTATATGATAATTCCATTTTAAATCACTCCTAATGCGTACTCCCAGATGATTTATGGAATTAACTGCTTCCAGTTGCTGACCTGCTATTTTGTAGCTAAATGATAAGGGATCTATCTTTCTATGTATTCGCAGCACATTACACTTGTCTACATTGAGATTCAATTGCCATTCCCTGCACCATGCGTCAATTCGCTGCAGATCCTCCTGCATTTCAGTACAATTTTCCATTGTTACAACCTCTCGATGTACCACAGCATCATCCGCAAAAAGCCTCAGTGAACTTCCGATGTCATCCACAAGGTCATTTATGTATATTGTGAATAGCAACGATCCTACGACACTCCCCTGCGGCACACCTGAAATCACTCACACTTCAGAAGACTTCTCTCCATTGAGAATGACATGCTGCGTTCTAAGTAGGTTAGAAATCAGATTAATAATGATGCTCACGCAGCATATGTTCGGTTTATCGGGAAACAACAATGTTATTGACTGTGGATGGTATCGTCGGAATGGAAATAAGGAAGTCACTGTAAAGAAAGTCATTAATTTTGGCACTTATATTGAATGGATTCCCACGTAGATTTCGTCGAAGTTGTTATGGCTCATGTTGTTGGTTCTAGGGTGATTCCACTTTGACTGCTGGAAGGTCCGGATATGTATTTTAGCAATATTTGAAGACCTAACAAATGCGTTTTACAGGAAATTCTTAATGATCAAACAATCCCAGATCAGAACAATGGTATGGCAGAAATAATTTTTGACTTGGTGTTCACGATCCACATTTTTATTAAACTTCTTGTAAATTCACATATACTTCTTCTTAATAGTCACATCATCAAGAAAACAGTTTTGTATCAATCTTCATATATTTAATTTCCACTTTAACGAAACACTAGACTTGACTGTTCTTTTACAAAGCGAAATAACAACTTAACTTCTGCAACGTGAAACAAAGACTGCTCTGTGCGCATTCGCGTCAAAACGGTTACAAGTAAGTCAAACATCATGACAGTCTCACAGAAATGAATAGACACAAGAACCATATCACTGTAATACCGGGTGATCAAAAACTCAGTATAAATTTGAAAACTTAATAAACCACGGAATAATGTAGATAGAGAAGTAAAAACTGACACACATGCTTGGAATGACATGGGGTTTTATTAGAACCGGAAAAAAAGCAAAGACCTGTGAAAGATCTCTTGCGCGCGTCGTTTGGTGATGATCGTGTGCTCAGTCGCCACTTTCGTCATGCATGGCCTCCCAGGTCCCCAGAGCTCAGTCCGTGCGATTATTGACTTTGGGGTTACCTAAAGTCGCAACTGTATCGTGATCGACCGACATCTCTAGGGATGCTGAAAGACAACATCCGACGCCCATGCCTCACCGTAACTCCGGACATGCTTTACAGTGCTGTTCACAACATTATTCCTCGACTACAGCTATTGTTGAGGAATGATGGTGGATATAGTCAGCATTACCTGTAAAGAACATCATCTTTGCTTTGTCTTACTTTGTTATGCTAATTATTGCTATTCTGATCAGATGAAGCGCCATCTGTCGGATATTTTTTGAACTTTTGTATTTTTTTGGTTCTAATAATACCCCATGTCATTCCAAGTATGTGTGGCAATTTGTACCTCTCTATCTACACTATTCCGCGATTTATTCAGTTTTCAAATTTATACTGACTTTTTGACCACCTGGTATATCGATACGTCGGAGTACCTATACATTAATAAAACCAAATGTGAATATTGTCACAAAAATATGTGTGTTACTTCGCAGAAAATTCGTACGATATTACTGGTATCGAGAACTGGGGTTGGAGTGCCGTAATGGTCACGTAAATAAAGAACCATCACAGGGTGCAGTATTGAAATTCTTCTTCGGAGATGAGGTGGCGTGGCGGCACCCGTGGTTTGCCGTTTTGTTTCCGGTTCGAAGTGATGAATCCAGATTTTGACCGTCTGTGTCGATATTCGACAAAAAAATTAACACGATCAGCCTTATAAGGCGCAAGCAATTCCGCACAGGTAATCCTTCGTTGCATTTTATGGTCTTCTGTTAGGCGCCGTGGAACCCCAGCGGACACACACCTTAGAGTGGCCCAACTGGTCGCTGAGTGCGCCAGCACTGCTAACAGAAGTCCAGTTGAGCAGCGAGGTACTCGACTGTGATTCGCCGATCATTTAGAATGAGAGTGTCCGCACGTTCCAACATTGCAGCAGTGATATCTGCGTCTGGCTAGTCAGCACGCGAGACATCGGACAGGTTGGTGCGACCTGGTTGCGGTGATGACAGACGCCTCGCCCAACGACTCACCGTACTTTTGTTCACTGGTAGGTCTCCATCGACATTCCGCAAGCGCCAATGAATACCTGGGAGGCTCCGGTATTCTGCCAAAGCAAACTCAATGACAGCTCTCTGCCTCGAACACACCTCCTTTTCAGACGCCATTTTAAAGATTACGTATAGCGTCATGACACTACAGAGGCTGAAGTGGGAATATTTCACGATGTCCCACAACAAATTTTGCATTTTTATGTGACATTTGCCGAGAAAGATATTGTTGTTGTTGTTGTTGTTGTGGTTTTAACTCCTGAGACTGGTTTGATGCAGCTCTCCATGCTACTCTATCCAGTGCAAGCTTCTTCATCTTCCAGTACCTACTGCAACCTACATCCTCCTGAATCTGCTTAGTGTATTCATCTCTTGGTCTCCCTCTACGATTTTTACCCTCAACGCTGCCCTCCAATACTAAATTGGTGATTCCTTGATGCCTCAGAACATGTCCTACCAACCGATCCCTTCTTCTAGTCAAGTTCTGCCACAAACTTCTCTTCTCCCGAATCCTATTCAGTACTTCCTCATTACTTATGTGATCTACCCATCTAACCTTCAGCATTCTTCTGTAGCACCACATTTCGAAAGCTTCTATTCTCTTCTTGTCCAAACTAGTTATCGTCCATGTTTCACATCCATACATAGCTACACTCCATACAAATGCTTTCAGAAATGACTTCCTGACTCTTAAACCTATACTCGATGTTAACAAATTGCTCTTCTTCAGAAACGCCATCGCCAGTCTACATTTTATATCCTCTCTACTTCGACCATCATTACTTATTTTGCTCCCCAAATAGCAAAACTCCTTTACTACTTTAAGTGTCTCATTTCCTAATCTAATTCCCTCAGCATCACCCGACTTAATTCGACTACATTCCATTATCCTTGTTTAGCTTTTGTTGATGTTTATCTTATATCCTCCCTTCAAAACACTATCCATTCCATTCACCTGCTCTTCCAAGTCATTTGCTGTCTCTGACAGAATTAGAATGTCATCGGCAAACCTCAAAGTTTTTATTTCTTCTCCATGGATTTTAATACCTACTCCGAATTTTTCTTTTGTTTCCTTTACTGCTTGCTCAATATACAGATTGAATAACATCGGGGAGATGCTACAACCCTGTCTCACTCCCTTCCCAACCGCTGCTTCCCTTTAATGTCCCTCGACTCTTATAACTGCCATCTGGTTTCTGTACAAATTGTAAACAGCCTTTCGCTTCCTGTATTTTACCCCTGCCACCTTCGGAATTAGAAAGAGGGTATTCCAGTCAACACTGTCCAAAGCTTTCTCTAAGTCTACAAATGCTAGAAACGTAGGTTTGCCTTTCCTTAATATAGCTTCTAAGATATGTCATAGGGTCAGTATTGCCTCACGTGTTCCAATATTTCTACGGAATCCAACCTGATCTTCCCCGAGGTCGGCTTCTACTAGTTTTTCCATTCGTCTGTAAAGAATTCGCGTTAGTATTTTGCAGCTGTTGTCTTATTAATCCGATTGTTTGGTAATTTTCACATCTGTCAACACCTGTTATCTTTGGGTTTCGAATTATTATATTCTTCTTGAAGTTTGAGGGCATTTCGCCTGTCTCATACATCTTCCTCACCAGATGGTAGAGTTTTGTCAGGACTGTCTGTCCCAAGGCTGTCAGAAATTACATTATCTAATTAATTAATTGCATTACTTATTGAACATCCCTCGTAATTTTGAGGATGCACAAGTGGTAAACGAGAATTCTGTAGAAAGAAGTGTTGCAAATAGAGTACAAAAGCAATAAATTAATACATCGTTCCAGAAGCTTACATTTTACTGCATATCCAGGGAAAATTTATGAAGAAATTGACTTTTTCCGTTTCGCTATTTTGTGGGATATATCAGCTAGAATATGTTTCGAGAAGCCTTGAAATTATGTGTTAAGTTTCTTGCAAGTCGCTAAAAGCTCTGATTCTCAAGTATTGGATGGATGTACTCTGGGTTATTTGCGCGCCGTGAATAAAACTGTCTCAAGAAGTGTAAGCAATTTCTAAAATTAATAATTGATTTATTACTAAGATGATGCCTTGTAACGAGTAGATTATGACTGGATTGGCGACCTTTAAATTTAGTCGATAATTATATCACATACTGTACAACACATTTGTGTTATCCGTTAAACCCGTCAGTCAGGTAAACTGCAGCTGGGGTGCACACCATGCACCATTTTGGAAGTTTATTGATATCGGCAGCTGTTGGTTTATCTTTGTAGCTTAATATTTACTTGATTACAATTTTATTTACAAAGAAAACATTTAGCTACATCTCTAAATACTGAGTAAGTTTACAGTACTTACTACTACTTGTGCTGCTTTACAACAAAAATACTGCTATTTGCCATGAAGCTAACAGAGTTCCTAAATCCCTCATTCTAGATATTCATATAAGTTGTAGAAAGAATGACTACTGAGGAATGTTCTCAATTTTTTCTCAATTTTCAGAGAATGCTTTACATTAAATGAGAGCTTGTTACATACCTGAAGAACGACAGAACATATATCCGCTTTGAAACCCCGACAAACTCTACACGGAAAGAGGTTTTCCTGCACAGCTCTGTGATTGGGTATACTACAGTTAAACTGAAATGTATTATTGTTATCAACAAACACCATTAAGGAGAAAATATATTGGGAAGTACCAGGGTTGACTGAAAACTAATGCCTCAACCTTCGTAACTCTTCAACAGCACTGGTATGCGGCAGGTACTGGCTTGTTCAGTAGCCTCATCTCTACAGCTCCAGTTGGCGGGAAGTCTTAGCAGTGAACGGTTGTGTTGTCACAGTGTAAAGTATGGAACCCTGCGCAGATGGTCGGTCAATATGATTTAAGCAACGTGCAGTCACTGAATTCTTGGCAGCAGAAGGTGTCACCCCAAAGTAGATTCATCAGAGAATGAAAGCAGTTTATGGTGATTGTGTTGATGTACTGTGCGTCGTTGGACGAGTAAGTTTCAAGATGTTGAGGTGGGAAGATCTGACCTGCGTGACAAACAAAGAGTTGTACGTCCTGTGGCAGCAACCACCAAGTTTCACAAGCAAAACGTTGACAGATTGAGTCAGGACGATCGTCGTATCACCCAGAGAGGAACTGCAAGCACAATCGGCATTTCACAAGAACGTGTGGGTTTGTTTTCCTGCAGCATGAGAATGCCAGCCCGCACACATCACGTGCCACGACAGCAGAAGTTCAGAGACTGAATGTCACCACCGCACGGCATCCTTTACACAGTCCAGATTTATCACCGTCCGACTTCCATCTGTTCCCGATATTGAAAGACAATCTGCGGGGACATCATTACGTTTTGATGAAGACGTTGAGAGAACTGTGAGACTGTGGCTGTGGAAACAGTGTCGACTTCTTCTGTGATTGCTTCAGAAAACTTGTTCATCGTCGGCAGAAATGTATCCAATTGGCTGGTGATTATGTGGAAAAGTGAATATTAATAAATGAAGATCATATTCTAAGGATTTTTTTGTGCGTTTGATTTACTAAAATATTCCCATCCAAACCCCATTAATGAAGGTGG
The DNA here is from genome assembly GCF_023864275.1 of Schistocerca cancellata. NCBI lineage: Eukaryota > Metazoa > Arthropoda > Insecta > Orthoptera > Acrididae > Schistocerca > Schistocerca cancellata. The sequence goes on from NC_064635.1 coordinate 177,526,233, forward strand.
AGGCATTACTTTTCATTCAAACCTCGTAAGTGTACTAATTCCAAGATCATTTAAATGACTTCTGCATGGTGTACCGTTACCTAGTTTACACAATATTCTCTTTCTCACTTCTGCTGAATCGCTACATCACGGAAGCGCTGTAACAAATATGTCCGAAAAGGCAGCGCACAGAATCGGGGATTTGAGCTAGGATCATGGGGTAAAGGGTTTTTGGTTCAGTCTGGTTCAGCGGCCATTTTTATAGCCATTATGACATCTACGATATCGTACATTAAGCAAGGTTTGAACGACGAACTTGAGCTGGCACCCAGGCAAATTGTGCCAACCAATCGATTATGTCTTTTGTACAAGATTTTAAGTAGCCTGAAATTAATGCTCAGCTAGTGGTACCAAATATGTCTATAAAAAAAGAAAGAAAATGTTTTTCTGGAAGGCGTTTGACTCGCGCCACTGACGTGCTTCAAACTTCGATGATTCGGTTCAAACTTTACACGAAGGTACGTAAATGAATGAAGTATAAACAATATTTTATTCAATAATCTTCATCCGTTGTCGAGGTAAAATTGTTTAAATTAGAGCTAAAGGTAGCACGTAAAAGTTTTGTTACGTCAATTGAATTATCAGAAACGGTTTAAAGTGAATCAAATAAATAAAAACTCCATCCATGGAATTAAAATTAAAAATTCGTTTTCAAAAATCTAGCTTCATTCGTATTTTAAGGGCAAAAACACGTTTTTTGTGAGTTTTTATCCGCACCACTTCTATGTTTCAAGCTTGTAGGAACCGGTTCAGATTTTGTACGAAGGTTGTTGTTGTTATGTTATTATGGTCTTCAGTCCTGAGACTGGTTTGATGCAGCTCTCCATGCTACTCTATCCAGTGCAAGCTTCTTCATCTCCCAGTACCTACTGCAACCTACATCCTTCTGAATCTGCTTAGTGTATTCATCTCTTGGTCTCCCCCTACGATTTTTACCTTCCACACTGCCCTCCAATACTAAATTGGTGATCCCTTGATGCCTCAGAACATGTCCTACCAACCGATCCCTTCTTCTGGTCAAGTTGTGCCACAAACTTCTCTTCTCCCCAATCCTATTCAATACTTCCTCATTAGTAATGTGATCTACCCATCTAATCTTCAGCATTCTTCTGTAGCACCACATTTCAAACGCTTCTATTCTCTTCTTGTCCAAACTATTTACCGTCCATGTTTCACTTCCATACATGGCTACACTCCATACAAATACTTTCAGAAATGACTTCCTGACACTTAAATCTATACTCGATGTTAACAAATTTCTCTTCTTCAAAAACGCTTTCCTTGCCATCGCCAGTCTACATTTTATATCCTCTGTACTTCGACCATCATCAGTTATTTTGCTCCCCAAATAGCAAAACTCCTTTACTACTTTAAGTGTCTCATTTCCTAATCTAACACCCTCAACATCACCCGACTTAATTCGACTACATTCCATTATCCTCGTTTTGCTTTTGTTGATGTTCATCTTATATCCTCCCTTCAAGACACCATCCATTCCATTCAACTGCTCTTCCAAGTCCTTTGCTATCTCTGACAGAATTACAATGTCATCGGCGAACCTCAACGTTTTTATTTCTTCTCCATGGATTTTAATACCTACTGCGAATTTTTCTTTTGTTTCCTTTACTGCTTGCTCAATATACAGATTGAATAACATCGGGGAGAGGCTACAACCCTGTCTTACTCCCTTCTTAACCACTGCTTCCCTTTCATGTCCCTCGACTCTTATAACTGCCATCTGGTTCCTGTACAAATTGTAAATAGCCTTTCGCTCCCTGTATTTTACCCCTGCCACCTTTAGAATTTGAAAGAGAGTATTCCAGTCAACATTGTCAAAAGCTTTCTCTAAGTCTACAAATGCTAGAAACGTAGGTTAGCCTTTCCTTAATCTTTCTTCTAAGATAAGTCGTAAGGTCAGTATTGCCTCACGTGTTCCAGTATTTCTACGGAATCCAAACTGATCTTCCCCGAGGTCGGCTTCTACCAGTTTTTCCATTCGTCTGTAAAGAATTCGTGTTGGTATTTTGCAGCTGTGACTTATTAATCTGATTGTGCTGTAATTTTCACATCTGTCAACACCTGCTTTCTTTGGGATTGGAATTATTATATTCTTCTTGAAATCTAAGGGTACTTCGCCTGTCTCATACATCTTGCTCACCAGGTGGTTGAGATTTTGTCAGGACTGACCCTTCCACCTTTCTGCTTTCCCTTCTTTGCTTTGAACTGGGTTTCCATCTGAGCTCTCTTTTGTCCATAGGTCTCCTTAATTTTCCTGTAGGCAGTATCTATCTTACCCCTAGTGAGATAAGCCTCTACATCCTTACATTTGTCCTCTAGTCATCCCTGCTTAGACACTTTGCACTTCCTGTCGATCTCATTTTTGAGACGTTAGTATTCCTTTTTGCCTGCTTCATTTACTACATTTTTATATTTTCTCCTTTCATCAATTAAATTCAATATTTCTTCTGTTAACCAATGATTTCTACTAGCCCACGTTTTTTTTACCTACTTGATCTTCTGCTGCCTTCACTACTTCATCCCTCAAAATTACCCATTCTTCTTCTACTGAATTTCTTTCCCACATTCTTGTCAATTGTTCTCTTTTTCTCTCCCTGAAACTCTGTACAACTTCTGGTTTAGTCAGTTTATCCAGGTCCCATCTCCTTAAATTCCCGCCTTTTTGCAGTACTTCAGTTTTCATCTACAGTTCATAACAAATAGATCGTCGTCAGAGTCCACATCTGCCCCTGAAAATGTCTTACAATTTAAAATCTGGTTCCTAAATATCTGTCTTACCATTATATAATCTATCTGAAACCTGTCAATATCTCCAGGCTTCTTCCATGTGTACAACCTTCTTTTATGATTCTTGAACCAAGTGTTAGCTATGATTAAGTTGTGCTCTGTGCAAAATTCTACCAGGTGGCTTCCTCTTTCATTTCTTACCCCCAATCCATATTCACCTACCATGTTTCCTTCTCTCTCTGTTCCTACTCTCGAATTCCACTCACCCATGACTATTAAATTTTCGTCTCCCTTCACTACCTGAATAATTTCTTTTATTTCATCATACGTTTCATCAATTTCTTCATCATCTACTAGCTAGTTGGCATATAAACTTGTACTACTGTAGTAGGCATGGGCTTCGTGTCTATCTTGGCCACACGTGTCTATCTTGGCCACAATAATGCGTTCACTCTGCTGTTTGTAGTAGCTTGCCCGCACTCCTATTGTTTTGTTCATTAGTAAACCTATTCCTGCATTACCCCTATTAGATTTTGTGTTTATAACCCTGTATTCACCTGACCAAAAGTCTTGTTCCTCCTGCCACCGAACTTCACTAATTCCCACTATATCTAACTTTAACCTATCCATTACCCTTTTTAAATTTTCTAACCTACCTGCCCGATTAAGGGATCTGACATTCCACGCTTTGATCCGTAGAACGCCAGTTTTCTTTCTCCTGATAACGACGTCCTCCTGAGTAGTCCCCGCCCTGAGATCCGAATGGGGGACTATTTTACCTCCGGAATATTTTACTCAAGAGGACGCCATCATCATTTAACCACACAGTAAAGCTGCATGCCCTCGGGAAAAATTACGGCTGTAGTTTCCCCTTGATTTCAGCCGTTCGCAGTACCAGCACAGCAAGGCCGTTTTGGTTAGTGTTACAGGGCCTGATCAGTCAATCATCCAGACTGTTGCCATTGCAACTACTGAAAAGGCTGCTGCCCCTTTTCAGGAACCACACGTTTTTTCTGGCCTCTCAACAGATACCCCTCCGTTGTGGTTTCACCTATGGTACGGCCATCTGTATCGCTTGCTGAGGCACGCAAGTCTCCCCACCAACGGCAAGGTCCTTGGTTCATGGGGGGATAGAGATTGATATTTTAAAATGTAGACTGAACTGTCCTGACTCTGATCGTAATGAGCAAGTTGGGTTCGAGCATAAAAATCTCCTGGATAACTTTGTGGACTGCTTTGAACAGCCGGTTTCGACGGTAGCTTACTGTCTTCTGTGGACCTATATCCACAATTGCCACTGCGATGGCCCCTTGATCTGCATTTTGTATTTCTTTTATTGCAATAACATCAGATGGTTAATTACTGTAAAAACTGTTTCAATTTTGTTATATTTCTTAAATTGTTAAATTTTTTAGTGTCATTATTTTAAACATTGCCGACAGCAGCAATCGTAAATAAATTCTTAGTATTTAAAAGATACAGCCAACCAGTTCGATGTAAAAACCTTGACCGGGTTTCGATAACTCTACGGATATCGACTTTAAAAGGCAATCACATAAATTACATGACGTTAAAATTGTAAATATACATGAGCTAAGGAACTCAAGTCAAGCATCAGAAAGTATAAAGTCTGCATAGAAATAGTAATAGAAATTGTTTTACAGGTACAGCTTTTTAAGAGGGGAAACATTGGACTCCGACGTCTGTTATAATTTTTGCTGTTTCCATGTAGGACTTTATTCCATGTTTTCTGCTGCTTGACTTGAGTTCCTTAGCTCATTTATGTGTACAATTTTAACGTCATGTGATTTGTGTGACTTCCTTCTGAAGAACAGACCCTTAGTGGTATCAAAACCTGGTCAAGATTTCTACATTGAAGTTATGCTATCGGTTGGCTCTACACTTCATATACTGAGATTTTTTTAATCTTTGACATGTTTTACCTTTTGATTTCACTGGTTCGTATCCCGCCATTTGTTGTGTTTGGCTTTTCTGCTATTGGATGCAGATTCTGTCTATTTTATGTTTTAAACGTTTTACCTTTTAGTTTCTTTGGATCACAGTCAGTCGTTTGTTAAGTTTGGACCTTTCTCCTATTAGATTCAAATTTTGGCAATGTTATGTATTTTGGGCATTTGCTTATTCTGTTATTTACGTCATGCGTGTGTTATTTTGTCACACTTTTACTGTTATTAGTAGTGGTGCTTTTCCTTACTTCCTTGTTCAAGGGAACATCTCTCGCATTGGACAGGCATTATTTTCGGTTACTGCCAACATTTCTTCTGCATTTATTTATTTATTTTTTTTTTTTTTTGGCATTCGTACGTGCTTGTACCTTAAATCCTCTCCATGCCGTGTTATGCGCCCCTTCACGGTTTTTACCACGAATATAGTCAAATAGTGTAACCGCTCAGTCCGCTTCCCGTTGCCGCATGGATCACACACACACACAAACATACACACACACTCATGCTGAATTAGCGTTCGATAAATGTTGGCCTCGAATCCAAGCAATTTCTCGTGGTTCGCCAGATATGGTTGAAATCTGGTATGAGCTTCCTGCAGCGTAGGTCGTTACTTAGATTATCTTTGGTCTAACGCGCGACTCCCACCTAATTGCCTATAGTGGCTTTGTTTTTGCTGCATGCAGCCCTTATTACTACTAGTGATGACGGTTATCGCAGAAACAACCGGTTTCCAGTTATACAGGTTTTTTCCCACGCTAGTTTAAACTGACTGTTAAAACCAATGAAAAAATTTATGTCTGAAATAATCGAATTTTGGTTTTTTATTCCTATTATTTGCTGTGATAAACGTAGAAATCGAACAAAGATTGTAAAATTTAGATTCTGTTTCAAGAGACATCGAATCAAAATATTAAATTGAATCGGAAATAAAATAAAGCTAAGTCCGTCAACCGTTTGTTGCTTTTCTCGAAAAGCGATAAGTGACTGAATACTACAAAAAATCACCAGTATTCTCTTACTGCTTCTAAATTTTAGAAACTCTGCTCGAAAATAATGTTGCAGTCAGGGATCATGCCACTATTTGGGCATTACGATTGCTAAAGGATGAGAACTGAAGTTGAACTGTTTCTCGTGTTAAGTTGTCCTTTTTCACGGACTATAAGCAGATAAAGGCATATTATACAGAATAGCCAAAGAAACAGGTACATCTTTTTAATATTGTGTAGGGCCCCTATGAGCATGCAGAAGTGCAGCAACACGGCGTGGCATGGACTCGACTAATGTCTGAAGTAGTGCTGGAGGGAATTTACACCATGATTACTGCAGGGCTGTCCATAAATCCGTAAGAGTTCGAAGAGGTGGATATCTCTTCTGAACAGCACGTTGCAAGGCATCCCAGATATGCTTAATAATGTTCATGTGTGGGGAGTTTGGTAGCAACTAGAACTTGTTTAAACTCGGAAGAGTGCTCCTGGAGCCACTCTGTAGCAATTCTGGACTTGTGGCGTGTCGCATTGTCCTGCTGAAACTGACCAGGTCCATAAGTATGCACAATGGACATAAATGGATGTAGGTGATGAAACAGGATGCTTACGTAGTGTCACCTGTCAGAATCGCATCTAGACATATCAAGGGTCCCAAATCACTCCTACTGCACACGCCTCACACCATTACAGAGCCTCCAGCTTGAACAGCCCCCTGCTGACATGCAGAGTCCATGGATTCATGAGGTTGTCTGCATACCCGTACACGTTCATCTGCTTGACACAATTTGAAACGAGACTCATCCGACCAGGCAACATGTTTACAGTCATCAACAGTCGGTACTGACGGGCCCAGGGGAGGCGTTAAGTTTTGTGTCTTGCAGTCATCAAGGGTACACGAGTGGGCCTTCGGGTCCGAAAGCCCATATCGATTATGATTCGTTGAATGGTTCGCACGCTGACATTTGTTTATGGCCCAGCACTGAAATCTGCAACAATTTGCGGAAGGGTTGCACTTTTGTCGCGTTGGCTGATTCTCTTCAGTCGCCGTTTGTTTCGTTCTTGCAGCATCTTTTTCCGGCCGCAGTGATGTCGGAGATTTGATGGTTTAGCGGATTCCTGATATTCACGATACAGTCGTAAAATGGTCGTACGGGAAAACCCGCACTTCATCGCTGCCTCGGAGATGGTGTGTCGCATCGCGTGTGCGCCGACTATAACACCACGCTCAGACTCACGAGAGAACCTCCCCATCGCACCCCCCTCAGATTTAGTTATAAGTTGGCACAGTGGATAGGCCTTGAAAAACTGAACACAGATCAATCGAGAAAACAGGAAGAAGTTGTGTCGAACTATGAAAAAAAAGCAAAATATACAAACTGAGAAGTCCGTGCGCAAGATAGGCAACATCAAGGATAGTGTCAGCGCAGGAGGGCCGTGCACCCGTGGTTAGCGTGAGCAGCTGCGGAACAAGAGGTGGTTGGTTCAAGTCTTCCCTCGAGTGAAAATTTTAATTATTTATTTAATCAACTTCGCTCTCCAAAATTCCAGGACATGTTCAGATTTGCTTGGACATATGCAGGATTTGACGGTTTACACACGGAAAAATTTGAAAACGTTAAAAACATATGTTTTGACGGAGCACAGGGAAAACTGTGAGACTGTGAAACTGTTGCATTAATTTGTTGCAATTTATGTGACAAACTATTATGTTTTCATCACTTTTTTGAGAGTCATTATCACATCCTCAAGAAAACCTAAATCGGGCATGGTAGAAGAATCTTTTTACCCATTCTCCAAGCGTACAAGTTAGATGGGTCGACAACATATTCCTGTCATGTGACGCACATGCCGTCACCAGTGTCGTATAGAATATATCAGACGTGTTTTCCTGTGGAGGAATCGGTTGACGTATGACCTTGCGATCAAATGTTTTCGGTTCCCATTGGAGAGGCACGTCCTTTTGTCTACTAATCGCACGGTTTTGCGGTGCGGTCGCAAAGCTTATTACAGTGAACAGAGACGTCAATGAACGAACGGACAGATCATAGCTTTGCGAAAATAAACTTTTTGCTCGAGGGAAGACTCGAACCAAAGACCTCTCGTTCCGCAGTTGATCACGCTGAACACGGGACCACGGCGCTCCTGAGCTTACACTATCCTTGATGTTGCCTATCATGCCCATGGACTATTCAGTTTGTATATTTTGCTTATTTTTTTTTCATAGTTCCACACAACTTCTTCCTGTTTTTTCGATTGATCTGTGTTCAGTTTTTCAAGGCCTATCCACTGTGCCAACTTATAACTATGCGATGGGGAGGTACCCTTGTCAGGTAAATCTCGATAACCTGCCATTATAGCAGCAGTAATCGATTTAACAACTACCTCAGACGCCAGACCCTTGTTGTTTTATATTGGCTTTGCCGACCGCAGCGCAGTCTTCTGCCTGTTTACATATCTCTGTATTTGAATACGGATGCCTATATCAGTTTCTTTGGCGCTTCAGTGTATATAGACACAGTCAGCGGATCAGTTACATCCTCTTTTTATTGTATAGTATAAGGAATTGTTAAGTTTTTAATTATTGCTGTTACCATGTGTCATTTTAAAATATGACAGCGGATGTCTGGCGACGACAGCGAGAATCTACGGTGTAGACCACGTGATGGCGAGTCTTGTACATAGTCCATACACGCGTACCTTAAGCCACGACACGCAGTAACTGTGACATTATCGTCTCAGCAATGCTGTACCAATTCTTATGCCATGTGCTTGTTGCTGGTTTGCGTCGGCATTGTTATTGAAATAGCACTGATCGGTTCTCTCGTTTTGTGTACTACAGCAAAATTTCAAACCAGTTACAAATAAAAATTACTCCTTTTTCAAAAAGGTTTTTAGAAACTGAAAATTTTAATACTGTTGTTTTGGCCAATTGCTGTTTTTTTATTTTTACTCAGTTATTAGTAAAATATAAACACTTGTTATTATCGAGACCCAACAAATAGCGGAAAATATCGGTTATCCAGAACTACGGATATTGGTTTTAACTGGTCGGTTTTCCCATCCCTAAATACTACTGCTAGGTAGGCTAGTTTTTAAGCATTTCATCCTATTTCTAATTCCTAAATGTTAATCTTAATTTTTTTTAAATGTTCTTAATTGTTCAATGGAGCAGGTTACAATTGTTTTTACTTCATATTTCAAGTACATCTAGCGATGGGATTAAGACCCCAATTAGCGGTAGTGTATAGCGACATGCACGAAGATGTCAGCCAGTAAAAGTATTTTAGAACTGTGGCGATTTTGTTTATTCCTTTCGTTGAAATCTGATCCGAAGTACTTAACGTTCTCAACTATCTCCAACTCGTCTCTCCCACCTGTAAGTAAACAAGCACACGGTTGCTCATCCTTCTAATTAGTTCCATCGCGGATTGAAAGATTGCTACCTGAAGTCTGGAAAGTTACAAAAGTTTCACCAATACGCAAGAAAGGAAAATAGAGTAATGGACTGAATTACAGACCCACATCTCTTGCGTCGATTTGCAGTAGGATTTTCGAACATATACTGTGTTCGAACATAAGATTATCTCGAAGTAAACGATTTATTGACAAACAATCGGCACAGATTCGGAAAATATCGTTCTTATGAAACAACTAGCTGTTCATTCTCATGAAGTAATAAATGCTATTGACAAGGGATCAATTGACTCCACATTTTTGGATTTTCAGAAGGCTTTTCACTCCGTACCTTATAAGAGACTCCTAATGAAATTGCTTGTCTATGGAGTGCAATCTGTTGTGCGACTGGATACGCCATTCGTCAGAAACTTCACAGTTCTTAGCAATTGACGGAAAGTCATAGTAAGTCAGAGGTAATATCCGGTGTTCCGCAAGGAAGTGTTTCAGACCCTCTGCTGTTCCTGGTCTGTAGAAACGATTTAAGAGACAATCTGGTTAGCAATCTGAGACGAGGCTGTCATTTAGTGTCTTGTAAAGTCATCTGATAATCAAAACCAATTGCGGAACGATTTAAAGAAGATGTCTGTATGGTGCGAAAAGTGGCAGTTGACTCTAAATAATGAAAAGTGTGAAGTCATCGACATGAGTACCACAAGGAATCCGCTAAATTTCGCTTACACGGTAATTTACACAAATCTATAGTCTATAAATTCCAATATTACAAATTACAATACCAAGTAAATTCACTTCGAACGAGCGCATAATGTTGTGGACAGAACACCGAGAAAATGCAGCAAGTCTGCTACAGAGGCTGCCTACACTACGGTTGTCAGCCCTCTTGCCGGCCGCTGTGGCCGAGCGGTTCTAGCCGCTTCAGTCAGGAAGCGCGCTGCTGCTACGGTCGCAGGTTCGAATCCTCGCTCGGGCATGGATGTGTGTGATGTCCTTAGGTTAGTTAGGTTTAAGTAGTTCTGAGTCGAGGGGACTGATGACCTCAGATGTTAAGTCCCATTTGATTTGAATCAGCCCTCTTCTGGAGTACTGACGCGCGGTGAGGGATGCGCATCAGATAGGACCGACGGAGGACATCGAGGAAGTTCTAAGAAGGGTAGCTCATTTTGAACTATTGCGAAATATGGGAGAGCGCCGCGGATATGATACGTGAATTGGATTGGAAATGATTAAAACAAAGACGTTTTTCGTTGCGGCAGTATTCTCTCATGACATTTCAATCGCCAGCTTTCTCCTCAGAATGTGAAAATATTTTGTTGGCGCCAGCTTACATGGGGGTGAATAATTATCATAATAAAATAAGAGAAACCAGAGCTACCACAGAAACAGTTAACTGTTAATTTTTGCCATGGCCGGCCGCTGTGGCCGAGCGGTTCTAGGCGTTCCAGTCCGGAACCGCGTGACCGCTACGGTCGCGGGTTCGAATCCTGCGTCGGGCATGGATGTGTGTGATGTCCATAGGTTAGTTAGGTTTAAGTAGTTCTAAGTTCTAGAGGACTGATAACCTCAGATGTTAAGTCCCATAGTGCCCAGAGCCATTTGAACAATCTTTTTTCCATGAGCGATTCGAGAGTGGAACGGTAGAAAAAGTAGCTTCAAGGTAGTTCGATGAACCCTTAACCAGGCACTTAATTGTGAATTGTAGAGAAATCGTGTAGATGTATTCTGAAGCCCACATTCTCTGCACTATACCTCAGCCGCTCCACTATCATTCCCTGAATCTAATCGGCTGTCATATCATCTGCAGATGGTATCGTTTGCGAACTTGCATTCAGATTTATGACGTTTCCTACCGTTTTCACCTCGCGTTGAACTTTTTCAAGGGCAGTGTTAAATAATGCATAAGGACAAGGTCACATAATTCGTCACAATGCGTTATATTTCTCTACCCTATTTTGGATCTCCGCTTCCTTTAACATTCCTCCTTGTTATCTAACTAACTTTCTCCTTTGTTGTACGTACTTTGACTAGTTCCTTAATTTCTCAGGTACCCCGAACTCTCTATGGAAGTTGTATTTGCTAGGAAGTTCATGGCCATTAACGTCTGCTTCTGACGCTGACAGAAATCGTAGTTTTTGATCACGTGTTAGGTCGATTGTGCTGCCCAGATAGATGGATAGCTGAACAGAGAGGCGTGGTCTGTCTCCGCCGGCGTGTTGCGGAGTAATTAATCTGAGTACGGTCGCTATATCTGTCTCCAAGGTCAGAAACAGTGCGCAAGACGCGAGCGTCGGATACTAACGTGACGAAAGCGTTACGTAACGACCGAGTCAGCATTTCAGCAGTTGAACCGTGAGCTAAACAAGACGTAGTTGAGGGCAAAGCTTGGATTTGCACAGCCGCCGACTCTCTTTACGTGTGTGTTGTTTAGAGAAAGATTCCCATGTTTAAAAATATATTCCCTGATAAATGAATGTGATATTTTCCCACCTATACGATACGTATTTAAACTACTTCCTCACTCTACAACTGGTTTCGAATGTATAAGCACGTAACAAACACAACTGGCCCTTCAGTCATACGAAGTACATATCTGTTAAGAGGCAAATAATTAAATACTTAACTCGATTAATTCGAGGTGATAATGAACCATGGAGTGCAGCCATGTATGGAACTGAAACGTCGACGATAAATAGTTTAGACATGAAGAGAATAGAACCTTTCGAAATGTGGTGCTACAGAAGAATACTGAAGATTAGATGGGTAGATCACATAACTAATGAGGAGGTATTGAACAGAATTGGGGAGAAGAAAAATTTGTGGCACAACTTGACTAGAAGAAGGGATCGGTTGGTAGGACATATTCTGAGGCGTCAAGGGATCACCAATTTAGTATTGGAGGGCAGCGTGGAGGGTAAAAATCGCAGAGGGAGGCCAAGAGATGAATACACTGGATTCAGAAGGATGTAGGTTGCAGTAGGTACTGGGAGATGAAGAAGCTTGCACAGGATAGAGTAGCATGGAGAGCTGCATCAAACCTGTCTCTGGACTGAAGACCGCAACAACAATAGCCTCTACGGTGTCGGGGTGAGAACTGACACGCGTCCATTCCTTGTCTGTCGTAAGAGGCGACTAATAGGACTCTTTATTTGGTCACGATATTATCTTGCTGTTTTGACTATTCTTTGGGCATTTGAAGGTTTTCGCTCTTTTCGCTTTTCCAACGCTTCTCTCCCTCGCCTTTTTTGGCTTTTTGAAATTTGGTCTCCATTTTTGTGTTTGACCTGCGCTTTCCAAATTTTACAGAAGTGTGGGCCATTTGAGGAAGGACGCCTTACTGTGGTGCGTTAACTCTCCAATATGCACTGTTATTTTTGGCACCTACCAAACAAGTGGATCCATCTTTGCACCCAGAATCCAGCGCAGTAGCCAGTCCGACGTGGTGGAGTTATGTATGCTCTCGGTGGTGATCTCCTGACAACGCAGACATCGCATCTACATCTCTATCTACATTTATACTCCGCAAGCACCCAACGGTGTGTGGCGGAGGGCACTTTACGTGCCACTGTCATTACCTCCCTTTCTATCTCCTCTGTCCACCCTACCTGGTACGGATCCCACACTGATGAGCAATACTCAAGTATAGGTCGAACGAGTGTTTTGTAAGTCACCTCCTTTGTTGATGGACTACATTTTCTAAGGACTCTCTCAATGAATCTCAACCTGGTGCCCGCCTTACCAACAATTAATTTTATATGATCATTCCACTTCAAATCGTTCCGCACACATACTCCTAGATATTTTACGGAAGTAACTGCTACCAGTGTTTGTTCCGCTATCATATAATCGTACAATAAAAGATCCTTCTTTCTATGTATTCGCAATACCTTACATTTGTCTATGTTAAGGGTCAGTTGCTACTCCCTGCACCAAGTGCCTGTCGGCTGCAGATCTTCCTGCATTTCGCTGCAATTTTCTAATGCTGCAACTTCTCTGTATACTACAGCATCATCCGACACTATCTACTAGGTCATTTATATACACTCCTGGAAATGGAAAAAAGAACACATTGACACCGGTGTGTCAGACCCACCATACTTGCTCCGGACACTGCGAGAGGGCTGTACAAGCAATGATCACACGCACGGCACAGCGGACACACCAGGAACCGAGGTGTTGGCCGTCGAATGGCGCTAGCTGCGCAGCATTTGTGCACCGCCGCCGTCAGTGTCAGCCAGTTTGCCGTGACATACGGAGCTCCATCGCAGTCTTTAACACTGGTAGCATGCCGCGACAGCGTGGACGTGAACCGTATGTGCAGTTGACGGACTTTGATCGAGGGCGTATAGTGGGCATGCGGGAGGCCGGGTGGACGTACCGCCGAATTGCTCAACACGTGGGGCGTGAGGTCTCCACAGTACATCGATGTTGTCGCCAGTGGTCGGCGGAAGGTGCACGTGCCTGTAGACCTGGGACCGGACCGCAGCGACGCACGGATACCGCCACTTCCCAGCAAATTAGGGACACTGTTGCTCCTGGGGTATCGGCGAGGACCATTCGCAACCGTCTCCATGAAGCTGGGCTACGGTCCCGCACACCGTTAGGCCGTCTTCCGCTCACGCCCCAACATCGTGCAGCCCGCCTCCAGTGGTGTCGCGACAGGCGTGAATGGAGGGACGAATGGAGACGTGTCGTCTTCAGCGATGAGAGTCGCTTCTGCCTTGGTGCCAATGATGGTCGTATGCGTGTTTGGCGCCGTGCAGGTGAGCGCCACAATCAGGACTGCATACGACCGAGGCACACAGGGCCAACACCCGGCATCATGGTGTGGGGAGCGATCTCCTACACTGGCCGTACACCACTGGTGATCGTCGAGGGGACACTGAATAGTGCACGGTACATCCAAACCGTCATCGAACCCATCGTTCTACCATTCCTAGACCGGCAAGGGAACTTGCTGTTCCAACAGGACAATGCACGTCCGCATGTATCCCGTGCCACCCAACGTGCTCTAGAAGGTGTAAGTCAACTACCCTGTCCAGCAAGATCTCCGGATCTGTCCGCCATTGAGCATGTTTGGGACTGGATGAAGCGTCGTCTCACGCGGTCTGCACGTCCAGCACGAACGCTGGTCCAACTGAGGCGCCAGGTGGAAATGGCATGGCAAGCCGTTCCACAGAACTACATCCAGCATCTCTACGATCGTCTCCATGGGAGAATAGCAGCCTGCATTGCTGCGAAAGGTGGATATACACTGTACTAGTGCCGACATTGTGCATGCTCTGTTGCCTGTGTCTATGTGCCTGTGGTTCTGTCAGTGTGATCATGTGATGTATCTGACCCCAGGAATGTGTCAATAAAGTTTCCCCTTCCTGGGACAATGAATTCACGGTGTTCGTATTTCAATTTCCAGGAGTGTATATTGTGAAAAGCAATAGTCCCATAACACTCCACTGTGACACGCCAGAGGTTACTTTGTCTGTAGACGTCTCTCCATTGAGAACAACATGCTGTGTTCTGTTTGCTAAAAATACAGCCACACAGCTGGTCTGATATTCCGTAGGCTCTTACTTTGTTTATCAGGCGACAGTGCGGTACTGTATCGAACGGCTCCCGGAAGTCAAGGAAAATGGCATCTACCTGGGAGCCTGTATCTAATATTTGCTGGGTCTCATGAACAAATAAAGCGAGTTGGGTCTCACACGATCGCTGTTTCCGGAATTTATGTTGATTCCATCAGAGTAGATTCTGGGTTTCCAGAATCGACATGATAGGCGATCAAAAAACTTGTTCTAAATTTCTACTACAGATCGACGTCAGAGATATAGGCCTATAGTTTTGCTCATCTGCTCGACGACCCTTCTTGAAGACTGGGACTACCTGTGCTCTTTTCCAATCATTTGGAACCTTCCGTTCCTCTAGAGACTTGCGGTACACGGCTGTTAGAAAGTGGGGCAAGTTCTTTCGCGTACTCTGTGTAGAATGGAATTGGTATCCGTCAGGTCCAGTGGACTTTCCTCTGTTGAGTGATTTCAGTTGCTTTTATATTCCTTGGACATCGCACTGCCGATGTCTGATCTGTAACCTCCCCGTGTCAGCCAAGGACAGGTATCTATGCACTTCAGGATACCGGGACTCAGGCAACGCCCACTGTGCTAGATGGCCTTCGCCTTGGCGGGGTGGCGCCCACGGGGAGAGATTCTGATGAGGGTGGCACTTGGACAGATGATCCTCAACGAAGAGGATCACACTTCAAGGAGGCCATCCCAAAACATGGCCGTCTCAGCAGTTACGAACAGTGATTTTAATGCAGAAGTTTGCTATCCTAAAGCATATCCGTCTTTGACCATGCCTTAAGACGAGAGCCAGGTCAAGAGAAATAGAAGTGGACAGTTTTACCGAGTTCTTGATTTGCTCCCGGACCGACGCTGAATATTTTGTTAATATGAAGCCACGATTTTTCGTTAACATATTGATTATCGATTTGTGGAGGCTGCTGCAATAGAGGAGATTAGAAATGTATCTTTGCTGGTCAGGACATCGAATGCCAACCAGCCACAGGCATTTCAGCCTGTGTCCAGATAGGAAATATACTGGTCACCATTTCTCATACCGAGCTCAATAGGTGATATCTTCGATAGGGATCTAACGCTGCAAACAGATGAGCTGTGTGCTAATCTGCCATGCCGTGGAGTCCATTTTGTTCGCCACATCCAGAGGAGACTCGAAGATAAGCTGGAGCTTTTAGCCTAGCCCTGAAAGGCAACATTTTGACTGAGTCGGTTAAGGTCACGATTTGATGGCCTTATTTTCCTCCTCTGATGAGAGATGTTTTAGGTTCCAAAGGTTCAGACACATG
Source organism: Schistocerca cancellata (assembly GCF_023864275.1). Lineage (NCBI taxonomy): Eukaryota > Metazoa > Arthropoda > Insecta > Orthoptera > Acrididae > Schistocerca > Schistocerca cancellata. Next base: position 177,542,237 of record NC_064635.1, read on the forward strand.
TCCTCCCATTGTTCTAATGAGGCTGTCTATAGGGCACATCAATGGGTGTCCCATCAGGACAGCTCTTGTGACCAACCCTGTGAACAGTCTGGAATCACCACACCCTCCTCGTTTAATGCAATGTTCAGTGTTCAATAGGGGGAAGAAAATTCATGAGTATAAAACGCTGGACTGGCTATCTTATCAAGATGCAAAGTAATAGTTTAAAGGACTTCATCCAACTGATATGGTCTCAAATCTTGTCACTTATCACTGTCCATTTCTCACACGCTGACAAGGTCTCGCACAACATCTCCTGGTCCTGCTCGTATTCCAGGACCTGTCCTACAGTTGGGGGAGGGAATGTTAGTTCCCAGCCTCCTACCCCTGTAGCACCAGTGGTTCCCACACCATCGATGCGGCAGTTAATGCCTATCATCCTCTGGCATCGTCAGCGACGAGGACACCTATCAAGGTGCCCCCCCCCCCCCTCTCAAGGCTTTGGGCCGAAGAAAAGCGAGGCCCTTTTCGCTCCCGGAAGATAACATGGGGAAATCTTCACAGAAATAGAAGTATCTCAAGGATACGAAGCAGGAAGATAAACTACTTTCTGAGGCTTCAGATGTTCTGCTTTCCACCGCTGCAAAGGTCGAACCTATGTACACTGATGACAGGTGACAATTAGGTGGAGTGCAACCTGGTTTCTCAGACCTGACTACAATGATCCTTCAATGTAACTGTAAAGACTGGACTGAATACGCTACTGCAGTCTGTAAGAAAGTTTCTGCATCCCTTCATTGGCTACAGAAATATAAAAAAGTATTTCCATTCGAGCTTAAGAAGAAGTTCGTAGAACCTCTTACTATTCTCGACTATGGTGATGCTATTCTTCAAGGACTTTCGTACGAAAAACCTCGCAGACTTGAAATGGCGATGAATGCTTGCTTACGATATACTTGTGACGTTCGTTATTACGATCATATCACTCCAGCCTATGAACAATTATCGTGGCTACGTGCTGATAAACGTAGTGACTACCATACTTCATGTTTACTCCATCGCCTTCTCAATCATCAGACTCCCTCTTACTTATCTTGAGCCTTTACATTACTATCTGAACAGCACAGCAGAAATACTCGTTCTCATCAAAGTAAGATCCTCTCAGTACCACCACACAACACTGTCATGTTTTCTAAATCATTTTCTGTATCCGGAACCCGAGTTTGGAACAATCTTCTTCAAAATATCAGAGACGTTAAACCTCTTCCAGGCTTCCAAAAGCACCTTCTCTCGCAATAGCTATCTCTCACACATACTGGTCTGCAGCCCACACGCTTCAGTCCCCCCTCCCTTCTCCTCTCTTACAGAGTTATCTACTTAAATTAAGTCCTCTCCTGACAGTCACTACTACTGTCCCAATTCTCTTGTTCTTGATCCTTTCTTTTTCTGACAATACTAAACATGATTTAAGTTGTTCTAAACTAGTCTATATTATTTTTAATGCACTTTGTATTATTATTACTGTTATTATTGCCATTTATCCTTACTTTAATTATTGTAAACTATTATCATTATTATTATTATGCTTATTATCATCTATAAGATTGTTATCATTTTCATGAATGTTTTGGTAATGTACCTGTATGTGCTGCTCCTGGTCAGATGTAAGAGGGGGCCTTAAGACCCTAATCTTGTCAGGCTAAATAAGCAGCCGGAAGGAGTGGCTGAACGGTTCTAGGTGCTACAATCTGGAGCCGCGCGACCGCTACTGTCGCAGTGAAACGTCCCCTTAGAAAAATTTATGAATGACTGTGCTGATAAACCTCTTACGTTATTTGCTTTTCAAACAGCTAAGCAAAACTGAACGTACTCAGACATTACTCTCTTTACTTATTCTGATCAACACTAAAATGACACACAATATTTTTAGCGCAACGCAATCTGACTTTTAATAATCCCTATAAAAGAATGGCCATGACTAACAATAACCTATGCCTTTCATGAATCAATTACCTCACAAAAATCTTCATTACTCGAACTACTGCAATACAGCGAGCGCCAAACTGCCAGCTAAATAAAAGATTCTAACTACTGAAGTCACTAACTACTGATAGACATAGTTAGCAAATGAAAGATGTTGATAAACAACAAACAATTTACCTTAACAGTGTTCAAAAGTCACAATACATATATATCAGTTCATGACATCCAGTCTTACAAATTTACTGGCTCTGATGGACACACGTCCAGATCATCCGCTCTCAAAACTCCGCCATCTCTCTCCCCACATCCACCACTGCTGGCGGCTCACCTCCAACTGCGCAACGCTACACGCTGTTGACAGCCAACTGCCCAACACTACAATAGCATATACTCCAACAATGCAAGCCAACCACAGCCTTCACACAGCACAGTCAGTGATTTTCATACAGAGCGCTACGTGGCGTTACCTACATAAAAACCTAAACAGCCTACTTACAGCAGGTTCGAATCATGCCTCGAGCATGGATGTGTGTGATGTCCTTAGGTTAGTTAGGTTTAAGTAGTTCTAAGTTCTAGGGGACTGATGACCTCAGAAGTTAAGTCCCATAGTGCTCAGAGCCATTTGAACCAGCTAAATATGCAAATAAATAAATAAATAAACGCTACTATCAACATCTTACCTAACTCCATCATTTAACGGTAACGCGCCTCCCTACTGTGAAAAACTGCTAACCTGCTATATCAATCCCGTTGATGTCGAGAGATCGTCTCGAGACATCTGTACTGTCATACGCTCTGATACTTTCATTGAGCAAGTGCCCCTTACCACTGCGCTAGAGGCCGTGGTCGTTAGTGTCTACCTGTCAGTTCGGGTGACAATAAGTAATGCTTGTCTAGCCCCTGACGGACCTTTCCAGTATCACGAGCTGTTAGTGACTGAGCTCCCTGCCCCTTTCTGTTAGTGAGGAACTTTAGTGCCCATAATCCTCTGTGCGGCGGCTACAGCTCTCCTGGAGGCCGAGTACTAGAACACCACCTTCAGCAAATGGACGTCCGCCTACTCACCACTTGAGCTGCAACACATTTCATCGTGGTGGCCCACAGAACATACTCAGCTATTGATCTCACAGTTTGCAGCTCGAGTATCTTACCTCTCATTCAGTGGCACGTCTATGGCGATCTTCGTGACAGTGACCTTTCTCCTATCGTTCTCTCCCTCTCCACTCAGACATGCTCCACATTGGTCACTTAGGAAAACTGACAGACAAGGTTTCTCCTAAATGAGATTTTCACTTTGCAGCGGAGTGTGTGCTGACATGAACTTCCTGGCAGATTAAAACTGTGTGCCGGACCGAAACTCGAGCTCGGGACTGCCTTTATCGCTCAAGTGCTCTACCAATTGAGCTACCTAAGCACGACTCACGCCCCGTCCTCACAACTTTTACTTCTGCCAGTACCTCGTCTCCTACCTTCCAAACTTTACAGAAGCTCTCCTGCGAACCTTGCAGAACTAGCACTCCTGAAAGAAAGGATATTGCGGAGACATGTCTCCGCAATTATGGCTGTAGAGGCCAACCAGTAGGTCCCAGACGTAGGCGATCAAAAGATTTTTGGGATAACAGAGCGATATGCCTTTTAAGCAGCTTAAGGAATCGCTACAGGAGAGTGACCAGGGATTTGACGCACCGCAAAGTCTGAGACATGGGAAGCAACTCTGCAGTGTATACACTGCAGGCACTCGGCAGTGTGTCCCGTTCCATGTGCAAAAGCGTAACCAACCCTGTCGTTGACTTTCGCTTCGTTCGTGTAGATGCATACTAAATTAAAATAATTGTGGAGGAGAGAACAAAACAGGATTTGGAGAAGGGTGGGATCAGCATCCTTCTTAGGGCCACAGAAGAGTCAATCCGTGTCACGGGACAGGGTACAGACCGAGGGGTGGGGGGTGCCGAGAGGGAACCCTAGGAACACAGACTAAAGCAGGCTGTTGGAGGTCCTTCAGTAGATTATCGAGTCGGATCCCAGATGGTCTGCCCAGTTTAAGGCGATGCGCAAGCAGTCTGTCCTGGTGGTTGTGCAACAGAGCTGAGTGACATCTACATCTACATATACATCTACATTTATACTCCGCAAGCCACCCAACGGTGTGTGGCGGAGGGCACTTTACGTGCCACTGTCATTACCTCCCTTTCCTGTTCCACTCGCGTATGGTTCGCGGGAGGAACGACTGCCGGAAAGCCTCCGTGCGCGCTCTAATATCTCTAATTTTACATTCGTGATCTCCTCTGGAGGTATAAGAAATGGGAAGCAATATATTCGATACCTCATCCAGAAACGCACCCTCTCGAAACCTGGACAGCAAGCTACGCTGCGACGCAGAGCGCCTCTCTTGCAGAGTCTGCCACTTGAGTTTGCTAAACATCTCCCTAACGCTATCACGCTTACCAAATAACCCTGTGACGAAACACGCCGCTCTTCTTTGGATCTTATCTATCTCCTCTCTCAACCCGACCTGGTACGGATCCCACACTCATGAGCGAAACTCAAGTATAGGTCGAATGAGTGTTTTGTAAGCCACCTCCTTTGTTGATGGACTACATTTTCTAAGGACTCTCCCAATGAATCTCAGCCTGGTACCCGCCTTACCAGCAATTAATTTTATATAATCATTCCACTTCAAATTGTTCCGCACGCATACTCCCAGATATTTTATAGAAGTAACTGCTACCAGTGTTCGTTCCGCTATCATATAATCATACAATAGAGGATCCTTCTTTCTATGTATTCGCAATACATTACATTTGTTTATGTTAAGGGTCAGTTGCCACTCCCTGCACCAAGTGCCTATCCGCTGCAGATGTTCCTGCATTTCGCTACAATTTTCTAATGCTGCAACTTCTCTGTATACTACAGCATCATCCGCGAAAAGCCGCATAGAACTTCCCACACTATCTACTAGTTAATTTATATATATTGTGAAAAGCAATTGTCCTATAACACTCCCCTGTGGCACGCCAGAGGTTACTTTAACGTCTGTAGACGTCTCTCCATTCAGAACAATATGCTGTGTTCTGTTTGCTAAAAACTCTTCAATCCAGCCACACAGCTGGTCTGATATTCCGTAGGCTCTTACTTTGTTTATCAGGCGACAGTGCGGAACTGTATCGAACGGCTTCCGGAAGTCAAGGAAAATAGCATCTACCTGGGAGCCTGTATCTAATATTTTCTGGGTCTCATGAACAAATAAAGCGAGTTGGGTCTCACACGTTCGCTGTTTCCGGAATCCATGTTGATTCCTACTGATTAGATTCTGGGTTTCCAGAAACGACATGATAAGTGAGCAAAAAACATGTTTTAAAATTCTACAACAGATCGACGTCAGAGATATAGCTCTATAGTTTTGCGCATCTGCTCGGCGACCCTTCTTGAAGACTGGGACTACCTGTGCTCTTTTCCAATCATTTGGAACCTTCCGTTCCTCTAGAGACTTGCGGTACACGGCTGTTAGAAGGGGGGCAAGTTCTTTCGCGTACTCTGTGTAGAATCGAATTGATACCCCGTCAGGTCCAGTGGACTTTCCTCGACTGATTCCAGTTGCTTTTATATTCCTTGGACACTTCTTTCGATGCCAGCCATTATTTCGTTTGTGTCAGGATTTAAAGAAGGAACTGCAGTGCGGTCTTCCGCTGTGAAACAGCTTTGGAAAAAGGTGTTTAGTATTTCAGCTTTACGTCTGTCATCCTCTGTTTCAATACCATCATCATATGGATATGCTGTTTCGAGCCACTTACTGATTTAACGTAAGACCAGAACTTCCTAGGACTTTCTGTCAAGTCGGTACATGCGTGAGTAGGCATCGTACAGGCTGTGACTGCGTGACTTGCCAGAAACTGCTGTCGTCTAAACTACAGCGGTGGGCCACTGGATTCCGCCAGAAGGCTCTCAACTGGGCTCGTACGGAAAGCCCCCATCTCCAACTGCACACCACTACCGTGAACAGGGTCAAGCGAGCTCACTGCGGATGATGCTCCAGCCCATAGGCAAGACACCCATAGTCGAAGCGCGTAAAATCAGCGCTTTGTAAAATCTCAGAACGACTATGCAGTCCGTGCCGCTCAAGGATTTACTAAGGAAACACAGCATTTAGCTCCTTCATGCAAGGTGGTCATGAGGAAGCCAAGTAAGCTTGTTGTCAAATAAGGTACCTGACACACACAGTGGTTACGGTTACTACAAGCCACATCACAAGTTGGGAAACGGGGCCAAATTTCTAATAGTTTACTGTCGAGTTGAGATTTTCACAAATGTTTTATTCGTATCTTACAGAAACTAGCTATACGGCAATAAACAGCGTTTTAACACGCCGCTAACGGCAATCAAGTAATTTATAGCAATACAAGAATTTTAAAAAATTTAAAAAACACACAGAAGCTAGCAGTACGGCAATAAACAACCTTTTAAAACACGCCGCTACCGGCAATCAAGTAATTTATAGCAATATAACAGTTTAAGAAAAATTTTGAAAAAACACAGAAGCTAGCAGTACGGCTATAAAATACCTTTTAAAACACGCCGTTAACGCCAATCAAAGTAATTTATAGCAATACAGCAAATAAATTTTTTTTAAAAAACATTACTATACAGGCTACTAAAGTAAATACAGAACTTTGTTAATTAAGTACGGTGAGGTAGTGAAGCTACCAACTCCGCCATTAAAAAGATTAAACTGGTCTCAGCAGACACACGATTAATGGCAATAAGAGGTATTTACAAACTTGGAAGAATTAAAAAAAAATTTTAAACAAAAGTGTCCTGGAACATCATTAGAACATAACAGATATGACGGACCCGTGTAAGGCGGCCACAAATCACCCACTCAGGGATGCTCAGGCTAGGCAGAATACTGACCAATTTAAATACGCCCGTAAACACAATTGCCACTCTCAGGCTGGTCACTGCACCGACTTTCAGGCAGCGAAAACTAGTTGTAAGATGGCTTAACTTGCTGACAGAATTAGAGCTAACCTCGTGCAAGGAAACATTACACCACACAGTCCTGAATGAGCGACCACATGATCAACCAACAAGAAGCATGAATTTACTCATAACCCACGACAGAATAGCGAAACAATTAAACTGCCAAAACTACACCTCCCATCTGACAGTAACGAGAGAAGGAGGAAAGATCAGTATCTTCAATTAAACGGGTGTCAGGTACAGGAAACCCGGTCGCCGGATGCCACAAGGCAGAAGAGACGCTGGTTACAACAAATTATTTAATGATTAAACCTTCCACGAACTTAACTTGCAATTATGCTCGAACAGGCAGTACACGACCTCCGATGGCAAGGATCCACACATCCGACCGCGCACGCGTCGCCAGCGTACCCAACACGCCACGGTCACGCGACAACACGCTCTGTCACCGGAGTTTACGTCTTCTCTGCAACGTTGACGGGTAGTGACCGCTCCTTCATGTTAGGTGTCTCCTTTTAAACTCCAATGTTGAAACGGAGGACTTAAAGATGCTTGTTAACATCCCACCAAGGCGAAATGAACAGCAGCTACTCATGGAGCGATTCTGTATACAACCAATACGCGGGGAGGTCTTCCTTCAACTCGACCCGCTCGTTACACACAACCGACATACATCACGTGGCTACTCGGTACAACCGACCACGCCTGCTTCGCGCTGGAGAGCCACACTGCCCTCCCGTGTCCTCCAGACTCTCTCAGAGCACGCCCCTACTTCCGCACCACCACACGAGGGTTACCATCGGTCAAAGATCTCACTTCCTCCATAGCAGTTTCCCGGAAACAAAAACGCAGATATCGATAGCAGAGGGAAAAGTCAACCAAGCAGCCACTTAATGACAGACCACATATCAAACAAACATGTCAGGGGAAGAAAAGGAAAACCAATGCAATCTGAACACAAGGTGTAGCACGAGTCGATACACGGCTCAGTACCTAAGAATTGAAAGAGTGCAACGACTTAAGGAAACTGGTCACTGAACTGGCTGTAGTTACTCTCAAGCAGTTTAATACGTTGTTGAGCAGTAGAGCTGAGCCAGAGGGCAAGCAAGCAGCGTTCACAGTTGAAAACACGCTTAATCTTTTATTTAAATAAAAGTCAACAACCTTGTGAGTCAATAAACAGCTTTTAAACTTTTCAAATGTTAATAAGGAAATGAGATTAGCAACTGACGTCAGGCAACTATCTTTTACACTTAAAAAACCAAGCAATTTGTCAAACACTAACAGATATCTCAAATCAGGCAAGTTGAATAGTTGTCATTGTTGTGGTCTTCAGTCCTGAGTCTGGTTTGATGCAGCTCTCCATGCTACTCTATCCTGTGCAAGCTTCTTCATCTCCCAGAACTTACTGCAAACCTACATCCTTCTGAATCTGCTTAGTGTATTCATCTCTTGGTCTCCCTCTAGAATTTTTACCCTCCACGCTGCCCTCCAATTCTAAAATGGTGATCCCTTGATGCCTCAGAACATGCCCTACCAACCGATCCCTTTTTCTAGTCACGTTGCGCCACAAACTTCTCCCAATCCTGTTCAGTACCTCCTCATTAGTTATGTGTTCTACCCATATAGTCTTCATCATTCTTCTGTAGCACCACTTTTCAAAAGCTTCTATTCTCTTTTTGACCAAACTATTTATCGTCCACGTTTCACTTCCATACATGGCTACACTCCAAATACTTTCAGAAACGACTTCCTGACACTTAAATCTATACTCGATGTCAACAAATTTCTCTTCTTCAGAAACGCTTTCCTTGCCGTTGCCAGTCTACATTTTATATCCTCTCTACTTCGACCATCATCAGTTATTTTGCTCCCCAAATAGCAAAACTCCTTTACCACTTTAAGTGTCACATTTCCTAATCTAATTCCACAATATCACCCGACTAAATTCTACTACATTGCATTATCCTTTTTTTGCTTTTGTTGATGTTCATCTTATATCCTCCTTTCAAGACACTGTCCATTCCGTTCAACTGCTCTTCCAAGTCCCTTGCTGTCTCTGACAGAATTACAATGCCATCAGCGAACCTCAAAGTTTTTTATTTCTTCTCCATAGATTTTAATACCTACTCCGAACTTTTCTTTTGTTTACTTTACTGCTTGCTCAATATACAGATTGAATAACATTGGGGATTGGCTACAAACCTGTCTCTCTCCCTTCCCAACCACTGCTTGTCTTTCATACCCCTCGACTCTTATAACTGCCATCTGATTTCTGTACAAATTGTAAATAGCCTTTCCCTCCCTGTGTTTTACCCCTGCCACCTCCAGAATTTGAAAGAGAGAGTTCCAATCAACATTGTCAAAAGCTTTCTCTAAGTCTACAAATTAGGCGCTAATGACCGTAGCAGTTTTGCGGCCTAAAACCATAACAAAAAAAAGTCTACGAATGCTAGAAACGTAGGTTTGCCTTTCCTTAATCTTTCTTCTAAGATAAGTCGTAGGGTCAGTATTGTCTCACGTGTTCCAACATTTCTATGGAATCCAAACTGATCTTTCCCGAGGTCGGCTTCTACAAGTTATTCCATTCGTCTGTAAAGAATTCGCGTTGCATAGTAGTAATCAAAAAATTCTAACATTCACAAAATTTTTCAATTGGCTTTTAAATATAATATCTAAAACAAGTGCAGAAAATTTGGTAATAGCAGTAGCAATGTGTCACGTTCTTTGGCGACGTAAGTTCAGAATCAGGAGAAGTTGTGCATGCACAATTCAGCACCTCGACAGGTGGGATTACCAACAGAAAGGGTGAGCGGTGTGAGCTCCCCAAAAAAATTGTTCACATGGCTCTGAGCACTATGGGACTCAACATCTTAGGTCATAAGTCCCCTCGAACCCAGCACTACTTAAACCTAACTAACCTAAGGACATCATACACACCCATGCCCGAGGCAGGATTCGAACCTGCGACCGTAGCAGTCCCGCGGTTCCGGACTGCAGCGCCAGAACCGCACGGCCACAGCGGCCGGCAAACTCCCCATCCAGGGGTGTCCTGTTGGAAGGGGGTGGTACTGTACAGCGCGAACTACAACACACTATGAACTAACTTTAGGGAACTAGTAACACTGCACTGCTTTACAAACGGAGGCAGATTTCATTATATTACCATTTAACAGCCAAACATAAATAAACATCTGTCCAATCAGCGAATATAGTGATCAGTAACACAGCACTTAAGAACTGGGTAGCACTCTGGTTACAGCAATGAGGAAAGCATTTAAGCTTGTTTGTCCTCAAAATTAATTGCCAAACAGTTGCTTGTACGAGGTGCATTCAAGTTCTGAGGCCTCCGATTTTTTTTCTCCGGACTGGAAAGAGATAGAAACATGTGCATTGTTTTAAAATGAGGCCGAGTTCATTGTCAATACGTCCCAGAGATGGTAGCACCGTACGGCAGATGGAATTTTACCGCCAGCGGCGAGAATGAGAACTGTTTCAAATACTTAAAATGGCGACGATTTCCTTACTTGAACAGCGTGCAACCATTCGTTTTCTGAATTTGTGTGGTGTGAAACCAATTGAAATTCATCGACAGTTGAAGGAGACATGTGGTGATGGAGTTATGGATGTGTCAAAAGTGCGTTCGGGGGTGCGACAGTTTAATGAAAGCAGAACGTAGTGTGACAACAAACTGAAACAACCTCTGGCTCACACTAGCCGGTCTGACGAATTGATCGAGAAAGTGGAGAATATTGTTTTGGGGGATCGCCGAATGACTGTTGAACAGATCGCCTCCAGAGTTGGCATTTCTGTGGGTTCTGTGCACACATGGCTGTTTATATACTTTCCGGGATGCGAGGTCGTGGTCCAAGAACTTTTCTGCTCCTTACGTTTCGTCCAGGACTGCGCTGGACTTCCTCAGAGGCGCTGCTCCGCTGAGTCTTGCCGACTGACTGGTCGGGTGTCTGAGAGCGACTTATATATTGTAAGAAAGAGGGGCGTGGTTCAGGTGACACGTGATGAGCAGTGATAATCCATAGCAAAGATAAGGTTGACTATCGATTACCACCTTGTCAAAGATAAAAATTGTTAACAGTTTTGTAGAGCCACTGTCCATATATCGCTAAGTTTCATAGCCTCCTCTTTCCTATTAAAATTATCGTTATGTTTATAAATTTCGATAGCTTCTCTATAAAGCCGTGGGTAGTAATTTAACGTTGTAGATAAAACTTCGGTATCCGAAAACTTCACTTGGTGGTTGCCTGGTTGAAGAGCATGTTCCGCTACAGCTGACTTTTCTATTTTTCCAAGTCGACAAAGACTTTTATGCTCTTTCAGTCGCGTGTTTACGCTTCTTTTGGTAGTACCAATGTAAACTTTACCACAGGTACATGGAATTTTATACACACCACATGTCGACAGAGGAGGGCGCTTATCCTTCACAGATCGTAATACTTGACTTATTTTCTTAGTTGGTTTAAAGATCGGTTTTATGTCATGTTTTCGTAAAATCTTACCGATCCGATCTGTTACTTTTTTAATAAAAGGGAGAACTACTGTATTTTTCTGTTGTTGTGGTTCATTCTTATCTTTTGTGTTTCTGTTCCTTGGACGCAAAATTCTATCTATCTCTTTTCTTGAGTAGCCGTTTTTTTCAAAAGCCTGCTTCAGATGTTTCACTTCAGCATCCAAATGTTCAGGTGTACATATCCGTTCTGCTCGATCGACGAGACTTTTTATGACACCTCTTTTTTGTTGAGGATGATGATTAGAATTTTTATGTAAATATCTGTCCGTATGTGTTGCCTTCCGAAAAACTTTATATTCCAAGCTTCTATCTGGCCGTCTCATAACTAAGACATCCAAGAAAGATATTCTGTTTTCCTTTTCTATTTCCATGGTAAACTGTATTTTTGGGTGAATTTTATTTAGATAATCAAAGAAATCGTCCAAGGCCTTTCTGCCATGGGACCATGACATAAAACCGATCTTTAAACCAACTAAGAAAATAAGTCAAGTACTACGATCTGTGAAGGATAAGCGCCCTCCTCTGTCGACATGTGGTGTGTATAAAATTCCATGTACCTGTGGTAAAGTTTACATTGGTACTACCAAAAGAAGCGTAAACACGCGACTGAAAGAGCATAAAAGTCTTTGTCGACTTGGAAAAATAGAAAAGTCAGCTGTAGCGGAACATGCTCTTCAACCAGGCAACCACCAAGTGAAGTTTTCGGATACCGAAGTTTTATGTACAACGTTAAATTACTACCCACGGCTTTATAGAGAAGCTATCGAAATTTATAAACATAACGATAATTTTAATAGGAAAGAGGAGGCTATGAAACTTAGCGATATATGGACAGTGGCTCTACAAAACTGTTAACAATTTTTATCTTTGACAAGGTGGTAATCGATAGTCAACCTTATCTTTGCTATGGATTATCACTGCTCATCACGTGTCACCTGAACCACGCCCCTCTTTCTTACAATATATAAGTCGCTCTCAGACACCCGACCAGTCAGTCGGCAAGACTCAGCGGAGCAGCGCCTCTGAGGAAGTCCAGCGCAGTCCTGGACGAAACGTAAGGAGCAGAAAAGTTCTTGGACCACGACCTCGCATCCCGGAAAGTATATAAACAGCCATGTCAACCGGTCGTGAAAGCCTTCATTCTACAATCTGTGCACACAATCCTGCATGACGACCTGAAAATGCGAAAAGTGTCATCCAGGTGGGTGCCACGAATGCTGACGGACGACCACATGGCTGCCCGTGTGGCATGTTGCCAAGCAATGTTGACGCACAACGACAGCATGAATGGGACTTTCTTTCCGTCGGTTGTGACAATGGATGAGACGTGGATGCCATTTTTCAATCCAGAAACAAAGCGCCAGTCAGCTCAATGGAAGCACACAGATTCACCGCCACCAACAAAATTTCGGGTAACCGCCAGTGCTGAAAAAATGATGGTGTCCATGTTCTGGGACAGCGAAGGCGTAATCCTTACCCATTGCGTTCCAAAGGGCACTACGGTAACAGGTGCATCCTACGAAAATGTTTTGAAGAACAAATTCCTTCCCGCACTGCAACAAAAACGTCCGGGAAGGGCTGTGCGTGTGCTGTTTCACCAAGACAACGCACCCGCACATCGAGCTAACGTTACGCAACAGTTTCTTCGTGATAACAGCTTTGAAGTGATTCCTCGTGCTCCCTACTCACCTGACCTGGCTCCTAGTGACTTTTGGCTTTTTCCAACAATGAAAGAAACTCTCCGTGGCCGCACATTCACCAGCCGTGCTGCTATTGCCTCAGCGATTTTCCAGTGGTCAAAACAGACTCCTAAAGAAGCCTTCGCCGCTGCCATGGAATCATGGCGTCAGCGTTGTGAAAAATGTGTACGTCTGCAGGGCGATGACGTCGAGAAGTAACGCCAGTTTCATCGATTTCGGGTGAGTAGTTAATTAGAAAAAAAATCGGAGGGCTTAGAACTTGAATGCACCTCGTACTAATTATGTAGCAGAAACTGTCATTAAACACTACATTGAAATGGAAGAAAATTCAAGACCGCTGACTTCTAAAACATGTTTTGCAGCAAGACATTAGCCATAAGTGACGAAACTGCCAGCTCTTAGTAACATTAGGTCCCACATCAGTGTGGGATCCGTACCAGATGGGGTTGATGGAAGAGAGAGAGAAGATCGAACGGAGAGCAGCGCGCTTCGTTACAGCTGCTAGTAACTGTGACATGTGGGTTCCCCTCACTCCAAACATGCGAATTGTTCATGTTCAAGACTCCAACACGCCCGAACGTTGCTTCCTCGGTAAACAACACAGAGGATGGAAATGTAGGACGCATTTCACACTGTTCCAGGTACCACTGCGATATCTGTGCTCTGGGTGGATAATCAATTGGTTCCAGGTTGCGGACACGCTGTGAGTCAAATGGACGTAACGATTGTTCTCGAAGGACTGTTCTTACATTCGTCTGATTAGTCCCCATGTCGCGTGCAGTTGGACGAGTACTGATTGCTGCAAGACAGCTTCCTCAAATTGCAGCGTTCTTACCGTGCGACGGCGTCCCTGTCCAGGTAATCTGCTAATTGACCCGGTCTGACGCAGACGTTGGTACACAGCAGCAAAGGTCGTATGATGCGGGATACGGCGATTAGGATATTGTTGCTGATAAACCCGCTGTGCAGCTCGTCCGTTGTGGTGCGCTACGTAGTACGCACTAACCGTATTCGTGTACTCACTCCAGGTGTATCGCTCCATCAGTAAACAGAGGCAATGCACTACTACACTGGTGGACAGCAGTTGCCTACAACTGAAGAGTGTAATACGCCCTCTAACAACTGAAGATCGTAATACGGCCTGTAACAACTGAAGATCTTAATACGGCCTGTAACAACTGAAGAGCGTAATACGGCCCCCACCTGTTTAAATAATCTTCACAGGAAAAACATTAGGGAAATATATTTGTTTTGATGTCCCCTACATCCTTCCAGAGTTTGTCGGTTTAAATACTTTTTACCCTGTATAAACACCGATGTGTAGGAAAGGTATTAGTGTCGCATTCGTGTAGCCGATGTTAGCGCGGTAAACGTGGAAACGTGTAGTACAACGTTATTATCAAACGCTCCCAAACAGGACCAACGTGCTGTTATTCTCTTCTTGGCTGCCGAAGGACAAACAGCGGTAAACATTAATCGGGGAAGTAAAAGTGCTGTGTGGAGCAGCACGTCCGTCGAAAACCACCATCGTGAGATGATGACGCGCCAGGGGTTGGCGCTGCTGCATAGTAACGCACGTCTCCATACCGGAAACGTCGTAACGCAAGAAAATGGTTCAAATGGCTCTGAGCACTAAGGGACTTAACATCTGAGGTCATCAGTCCTCTAGAACTTAGAACTTAGAACTACTTAAACCTAACTAACCTAAGGACATCACACATATCCGTGCCCGAGGCAGGATTCGAAACTGCGACCATAGCGTTCGCGCGGTTCCAGACTGAAGCGCCTAGAATCGCTCGGCCACCCCGGCCGGCCGTCGTAACGCAGAAATTAGGCCAACTCAAGTGGCAGACACTCGAGTAACTACCTGAGCCGTGTATCAACTCGTGCTACCTTGTGTTTAGATTTCATTGGTTTTCCTTTTCTTCCCCTGACATGTTTGTTTGATATGTTGGCTGCTTGGTAGTCTTTTCCCTCTGCTATCGATATCTGCGTTTTTGCTTCCGTGAATCTGCTATGGAGGAAGTGAGATCAAATGGCTCTGAGCACTATGGGACTTAACTTCTGAAGTCATCAGTCCCCTAGAAATTAGAACTACTTAAACCTAACTAACCTCAGGACATCACATACATCCATGCCTGAGGCAGGATTCAACCTGCGACCGTAGCGGTCGCGCGGTTCCAGACTGTAGCGCCCAGAACCGCTCGACCACACCGGCCGCGCGAAGTGAGATCTTTGACCGGCTGTAACCTCGTGTGGTGGCGCGGAAGTAGGGGCGTTGCGCGCAGAGAGAGTGTGGTGGGCACCAGAGGGCAATGTGACTCTCCAGCGCGAAGCAGGCGTGGTTGTTTGTACCGAGTCACCACGTGATGTATGTCGGTTGTGTGTAACGGGCGGTTCGAGTTGACGGAAGAGCTCCCCGCGTGTTGGTTGTTTACAGAATCGACCCACGAGTAGTTGCTGTTCATATCGCCTTGGTGGGACGTTAACAAGCCTCTTTAAATCCTCCGTTTCAACACTGGAGTTTAAGAAGGAGACACCTAACATGAAGGAGCGGTCACTACCCGTCAACGTTGCAGAGAAGACGTAAACTCCGGTGACAGAGCGTGTTGTCGCGTGACCGTGGCGTGTTGGGTACGCTGGCGACGCGTGCGCGGTCGGATGTGTGGATCCTTGCCATCGGAGGCCGTGTACTGCCTGTTCGAGCATAATTGCAAGTTAAGTTCGTGGAAGGTTCAATCATTAAGTAATAATTTTGTGTAACCAGCGTCTCTTCTGCCTTGTGGCCTCCGGCGACCGGGTTTCCTGTCCCTGGCACCGGTGTAATTGGAGACAGTGATCTTTCCTCCACCTCTCGTTACTGTCCGATGGGAGGTGTAGTTTTGGCAGTTTAATTGTTTCGCTATTCTGTCGTGGGTTATGAGTAAATTCATGCTTCTTGTTGGTTGATCATGTGGTCGCTCATTCAGGACTGTATGGTGTAATGTTTCCATGCACGAGGTTAGCTCTAATTCTGTCAGCAAGTTAAGCCATCTTATTACAAGTTTTCGCTGGCTAAAAGTCGCTGCAGTGACCAGCCTGAGAGTTGCAACTGTGTTTACGGGCGTATTTAAATTGGTCAGTATTGTATCTAGCCTGAGCATCCCTGAGTGGGTGATTTGTGGCCGCCTTACACTGGTCCGTCATATCTGTTATGTTCTAATGATGTTCCAGGACACTTCTGTTTAAAAAATTTTTTTAATTACCTCCAAGTTTGTAAATTCCTTTTATTGCCATTAATCGTGTGTTTGCTGAGACCTGTTTAATTTTTTTAATGGTGGTGTTGGTAACTTCACTACCACACCGTACTTTATTAACAAAGTTCTGTATTTACTTTGGTAGCCTGTTTACTAATGTTCTTTAAATTTTTTTAAATTGTTGTATTGCTTTAAATTACTTTGATGGGCGTTAGCGGCATGTTTTAAAAGGTAGTTTATTGCCGTACTGCTAGCATATGTGTTTTTTTAATTGTTTTTAAACTGTTGTATTGCTATAAATTACTTGATTGCCGTTAGCGGCGTGCTTTAAAAGGTTGTTTATTGCCGTACTGCTAGCTTCTGTGTTTTTTTAAAAAAAATTTTTGTTTGTTGTATTGCTATAAATTACTTGATTGCTGTTAGCGGCGTGCTTAAAGGCTGTTTATTGCCGTACTACTAGTTTCTGTAAGATACGAATAAAACATTTGTGAAAATGTCAACTCGACAGTAGATTACTAGAAATTTGGCCCAGTTTCCCAACTTGTGGTGTGGCTTGTAGTAACCCTAACCACGGTGTGTGCCACTACCTTACAGTCCTAATCTCTCCCCATGCGATTAACACGCCTTCAGTTCTTTTTTTTTTAATAAAGCCTTTGAATAGTCTACGATTCCTACTGGACGAGGATGTGCACAGGCAGTTACGGACTCCTTCACACAGCAGGACACCGCATTTCTAGAAAACGTGTGTCTTCAGCCTGGAGCGTCGTTGGGATGATTGGCCTTCGGTGCTCACGGTTATTTTGTATCATTGACATACCAATTCTGAAAACGACCTTCGAACGGAAACTTTTCGATCTCCTCTTATAATTGTACCGTTACCGTCGGTTGTGTGAAAACTACACACTAATAATAAAATTTATCAAAGTACCGCGTGAATAACGATTTGGCGCCGGATGGTGTGGCCGAGCGATTCTAGGTGCTTCAGTCTGGAACCGCGCGACCGCTACGGTCGCAGGTTCGAATCCTGCCTCGGGCACGGATGTGTGTGATGTCCTTAATTTAGTTAGGTTTAATTATTTCTAGGCTCTAGGGGACTGATGACCTTACATGTTAAGTCCCATAGTGCCCAGAGCCATTTGAACCTTTTGATTGATGATGGAAAAGAGCCACCGTGGTACAACAACCGAGTTAGAAAACTGCTGCGGAAGCAAAGGGAACGTCACAGCAAACATAAACATAGCCAAAGCCTTGCAGACAAACAAAAATTACGCGAAGCGAAATGTAGTGTGAGGAGGGCTATGCGAGAGGCGGTCAATGAATTCGAAAGTAAAGTTCTATGTACTGACTTGGCACAAAATCCTAAGAAATTTTGGTCTTACGTCAAAGCGGTAGGTGGATGAAAACAAAATGTCCAGACACTCTGTGACCAAAATGGTACTGAAACAGAGGATGACAGACTAAAGGCCGAAATACTAATTGTCTTTTTCCAAAGCAGAGGAAGACTGCACTATAGTTTCTTCTCTAGATTGTCGCACAGATGATAAAATGGTAGATATCGAAATAGACGACAGAGGGGTAGAGAAACAATAAAATCGCTCAAAAGAGGAAAGGCCGCTGCACCTGATGGGATATCAGTTCGACTTGACACAGAGTATGTGAAGGAACTTGCCCCCCTTCTTGCATCGGTATACCGTAGGTCTCTAGAAGAGCATAGCGTTCCAAAGGACTGGAAAAGGGCACAGGTCATCCCCGTTTTCAAGAAGGGACGTCGAACAGATTTACAGAGCTAGAGACCTTTATCTGTAACGTCTATCAGTTGTAGAATTTTGGAACACGTATTATGTCCGAGTATAATGACTTTTCTGGAGACTGGAAATCTACTCTGTAGGAATCAGCATGGGTTTCGAAAAAGACGGTCGTGTGAAACCCAGCTTGCGCTATTCGTCCACGAGACTCAGAGGGCCATAGACACGGGTTCCCAGGTAGATGCCGTGTTTCTTGACCTCCGCAAGGCGTTCGATACAGTTCCCCACAGTCGTTTAATGACCAAAGTAAGAGCGTATGGACTATCAGACCAATTGTGTGATTGGATTGAAAACTTCGTAGATAACAGAACGCAGCATGTCATTCTCAATGGAGAGAAGTCTTCCGAAGTAAGAGTGATTTCAGGTGTGCCGCAGGGGAGTGTCGTAGGACCGCTGCTATTCACAAATGACCTTGTGGATGACATCGCAAGTTCACTGAAGCTTTTTGCGGTGGTATATCGAGAGGTTGTAACAATGGAAAATTGTACTGAAATGCAGGAGGATCTACAGCGAATTGACGCATGGTGCAGGGAATGGCAATTGTATCTCAATGTAGCCGGCCGAAGTGGCCGTGCGGTTAAAGGCGCTGCATTCTGGAACCGCAAGACCGCTACGGTCGCAGATTCGAATCCTGCCTCGAGCATGGATGTTTGTGATGTCCTTAAGTTAGTTAGGTTTAACTAGTTCTAAGTTCAAGGGGACTAATAACCTCAGCAGTTGAGTCCCATAGTGCTCAGAGCCATTTGAACCATTTGTATCTCAATGTAGACAAGTGTAATGTGCTGCGAATTAAAGGAAAGAAAGATCCCATATCATTTAGCTACAATATAGCAGGTCAGCAACTGGAAGCAGTAAATTCCATAAATTATCTGGGAGTAGGCATTAGGAGTGATTTAAAATGGAATGATCATATAAAGTTGAACGTCGGTAAAGCAGATGCCAGACTGAGATTCATTGGAAGAATCCTAAGGAAATGCAATCCGAAAACAAAGGAAGTAGGTTACAGTACGCTTGTTCGCCCGCTGCTTGAATGCTGCTTAGCAGTGTGGGATCCGTACCAGATAGGGTTGACAGAAGAGATAGAGAAGATCCAACGGAGAGCAGCGCGCTTCGTTACAGGATCATTTAGTAATCGCGAATGCGTTACGGAGATGATAGATAAACTCCAGTGGAAGACTCTGCAGGAGAGACGCTCAGTAGCTCGGTACAGGCTTTTGTTGAAGTTTCGAGAACATACCTTAACCGAGGAGTCAAGCAGTATATTGCTCCCTCCTACGTATATCTCGCGAAGAGACCATGAGGATAAAATCGGAGAGATTAGAGCCCACACAGAGGCATACCGACAATCCTTCTTTCCACGAACAATACGAGACTGGAATAGAAGGGAGAACCGATAGAGGTACTCAAGGCACCCTCCACCACACACCGTCGGGTGGCTTGCGGAGTATGGATTTAGATGTTAGATGTAGAGGTGTGATTTCTTTGACAGAGTTGATGATAGATCTGTGTTCGAGAAATGCAATGCCGAAGATTGGTACGCCTTTCGCTACCTTTTGTTGTATTTTTCTCTTGAAGATGCAATGGTTTCCGCAATGCAAGGTTTCATTGACACTTAGTCGCGGTTCTTGAAGAGCAAGGATGAGAATTTTTTGTCGGCTGATTTCTTTTGTGAGATTATTTAGTTTTCGTGTTTGGATCAATGTATCGATGTTTAGGATGACCTTAGATATTAAGCCTCATAGTGCTCAGAGCCATTTGAACCATTTTTGAACAATTTGGCAATCTTCTGCCTTCATGTTATGTGACATGTGAAGAAAATAGACTGATGCACCAAAGAAACTGGTATAAGCATGCGTACTGAAATACAGAAACATGTAAACGGGCAGAATATGGCGCTGCGGGCGCCAGCACTTATAAGAGACAACTGTCTGGTGCAGTTGTTAGATCGGTTACTGCTGCTACAATGGCAGGTTACCAACATTTAAGTTAGTCTGCACATGGTGTTATAGTCAGCGCACGAGCGATGGGACACAGCGTCTCCGAGATAGCGATGAAGCGGGAATTTTCGCGCACGACTATTTCACGAGTGTAGCCTGAATATCAGGAATCCGGTAAAACATCAAATCTTCGACATCGCTGCGGCCGGGAAAAGATCCTGCGAGAACTGGTCCAACGACGACTGAAAAGAATCTTTCAGCATATACTAAGATGGTATCTGTTCTTTCGGACATGTCCATACCATCAGTGGCCTTGCAGCTCGTGAGAATGAAATTACAATTAAATGAACAACCTTCGTTGCTTACAGGCGTTGACATACATCAACGGGGACAGATGAAAATGTATGCCCCGATCGGGACTCGAACCCGGGATCTACTGCTTACATGGCAGTATTTATATATAGTTAAGACTCACCGGTCACTTGGCCATCTTCTTCTTCTGTGCGAATGCACAAATAGTGCCCTAGCTCTTACGGGAATCGACAATGCGCCGCTAGTAATGAGTATAATTGGTGAGGGCACTACGAATGTAGTGCGGGACAGTACGTTGAGAATGTGGGTTTCGCGTGAGGCGTGCCAGGGATAAATCCCTGCAGTCGCGTTATCCTCTGTGTCCTCGGTGGCTCAGAATGACAGAAGTGCAGCCCTTCCGCCAATTTCTGCCTATTTCAATGCTGGGCCATCAGAGTGCGAACCATTCACTGAAATATCATCGTATATTGGCTTTCGCAGCCCAAGGCCCACTCGTGTACCCTTCATGACTGGAGAACACAAAGCTTCGCCTTGCCTCAGTCCGTCGACACCGATATTGGACTCTTGATGACTGGAAACATGTTACCTGGTCAGACGCGTCTCGTTTCAAGTTGTACTGAACGGATGGAGACAACCTCCATGGGGACCCTGCATGTCAACAGATGACTTTTCAAGCTGGTGGAGGCTCTGTAATGGTGTGGGGCGTGTGCAGTTGCAGTGATATGGGGCCCCTGGTACGTCTAGATACGACTGTGACAGGTGACAGGTACGTGAGTATCCTGTCTGATCACCTGCACCCATTCATGTCCATTGTGCATTTCGACGGACTTGGGCAATTCCAGCAGGACAATGCGACATCCCACACTTCCAGAAATGCTACAGAGTGGCTCCAGGAACACTCTTCTGAGTTTAAACAGTTACACTGGCTGCCAGACTCCCCAGACACGAACATTATCGAGCATATCTTGGATGCCTTGGAACGTGATGTTCAGATCTTCAACCCCTCGTACTCTTACGGATTTATCGATAGCCCTGCAGGATTCATGGTGTCAGTTCCCTCCTGTACTACTCCAGACATTGCTCGAGTCCATGCCACGTCGTGTTGCGGCCGTTCTGCGTACATTGTAATGGGCAGGTGTACCAACTTCTTTGGCTCTTCAGTTTATACCAGCAAACAATTACAAAAAAATGTTGTTTTAAGGAATGGAGCCGCCTCGTTACGTTTCACGAGTTTGTAATTAGCTAGCGTGAAATAAACAGACGGGTAAAATATCATGTGATTTCTAAATAGTCGCAAATACAGGGTGAAAAGTATTTAAACCGGCAAACTCTGGGAGGTTGTAGGGGACATAAAAACAAATATTTTTCCCTAATGTCACTTTTTCCTACGAGGATTATTTAAACCGGTGGAGGCCGTATTACGCTCTTCAGTTGTTACAGGCCGTATTACGATCTTCAGTTGTTAGAGGGCGTATTACGCTCTTCAGTTGTAGGTAACTGCTGTCCACCAGTGTAGTAGTGCATTGTCTCTGTTTACTAATGGAGCGATACACCTGGAGTGAGTACACTGATATGGTTGGTGCGTACTACGTAGCGCACCACAACGGACGAGCTGCACAGCGGGTTTATCAACAACAATATCCTAATCGCCAAATCCCGCATCATACGACCTCTGCCGCTGTGTACCAACGTCTTCGTGAGACCGGGTCATTTAGCAGATTACCAGGACAGGGACGCCGTCGCACGGTAAGAACGCTGCAATTTGAGGAAGCTGTCTTGCAGCATGTGGAGCGGGATCCTGCAATCAGCACTCGTGCAGTTGCACGTAACATGGGGACGAATCAGACGAATGTAAGACCAGTCCTTCGAGAGCAGTTGTTACGTTCATTTCACTTACAGCGTGTCCACAACCTGGAACCAGTTGATTATCCACCCAGAGCACAGTTTTCGCAGTGGTACCTGGAACAGTGTGAAATGCATCCTACATTTCCATCCTCTGTGTTGTTTACCGATGAAGCAACGTTCGGGAGTGATGGAGTCTTCAACATGCACAATTCGCATGTTTGGAGTAAGGATAACCCACATGCCACAGTTACTAGCGCTCATCAAGTGCGGTTCTTCGTTAATGTGTGGGTCGGTGTTGTTGGGGACTGTTTAATTGGGCCGTATCTGCTACCTAGACCATTAAATGGCAGGCACTATTACAATTTTCTCGCCAGAGCATTGCCAGAACTGCTGGAAGACGTCCCGCTCCCAAGAAGACAACGCATGTGGTTCCAACATGACGGGGCGCCCGCTCATTTCAGTCCTCGTGTGCGTCGATTCCTGGACCGACGGTTCCCAGAAACGTGGTCCTGTACCATGGCCTGCTCGATCCCCAGATATGTCCCCTCTGGATTTTTTTGTGTGGGGAGAGATGCGCAACCTTGTTTACGCAACTCCTGTTGCATCAGAAGAGGATCTGGTTGTCCGGATAGTAGCAGCAGCAGGAACAATTCAGGATACTCCTGGGGTTTTTGCCCGTATCAACCAGAACATGATCCGACGGTGTAACCTTTGTTTACGTGTCAATGGAGGCATTTTCGAAAATATACTGTAACTGCAATTGGGTTGTGTTAATGTGTTGTCTCTTGGTCATAAACAAATGGAAAAGTGTTTGTTGGTTTAATTAATTTGCCGCCAGAGGAATCTTCCTCTACCTGTTTAAATACTCCTCATAGGAAAAAATGATATTAGGGAAAAATATTTGTTTTGGTGTCCCCTACAACCTCCCAGAGTTTGTCGGTTTAAATACTTTTCACCCAGTATAGCTCTGAGCCAAAAATTCCTTTGGAAAGGAGAAACTAGACTTGTAGCACCTGGACCGCACCGGGACCACTATCCCAGAGAAACAGCGTGTTTTCAAGTATCTCAGGTGTTAGCGCTACAATTAGGTAGCGGAGTGGGAGGCTCGTATGAGGAGCACTTGACTGATAACACGGTGAGTCAAGTCGCGGTTGTGGACTTTGTACGGAAGCGGCGCTCATATAAACGCACAGGAAGGCGTCTTGTCGGCAGTTACGTAGCGGACGCTGACGGAAGAATCACTCTTACAGGTACAGCTTTAGGTTATTTTGGTTGCACCTTTTTTTTTTCTTACATTGGAACATTAGCACACTGGACAAGCGTCAGTCACCTAGAGGAGGCATCAAGATAATACCGTGTAACTTTTGAGAACGTTTTAGATGTAGTCACTTTATATTGCAGTGATAAACATAATTCTACCTTGTTAACTGAATCTTCCGTCGGTTCTTGGTAGAACAACATTATAATAAATGAAAACCACCAGTTTTCTTTCATTGTACAGTATCACTTTTATTGTGTTAAAGGGGGTAGGACGTCAAACGGGTCGT
Organism: Schistocerca cancellata; assembly: GCF_023864275.1. Lineage (NCBI taxonomy): Eukaryota > Metazoa > Arthropoda > Insecta > Orthoptera > Acrididae > Schistocerca > Schistocerca cancellata. The sequence goes on from NC_064635.1 coordinate 177,566,086, forward strand.
CTTGGAGCAGGAGAGACACCACAGGACATTTTAATTTCCACTGCGTATACTTTTACGAATAAATTCATAAAACTTTGTCAGCATCACCAGGAAGGATTCAGGTTTCACAATCATAGCAGTCGAAGTTCAAAAACATAACCGTTTTTTTACGTGTTAAAGTTCATCATTTTTTCACTTCTATTGGCTGCGTTTGTTGCTATAGGTACACGTTTCTTCATAAGTAAGAGACATTCTTCGGTGAATTTTGCACAGCATACAAACCATACCTAGCGGTGTATGAAACTCTATAAATTATTTAATTTATGAAAAAATGAATGTGCTGTTATATTTTAAACTTCATGTTTAGAAAAAACTCAAATTTTATAGTTAAATATCTCAATTTTTACCGTAGTTTTTAATAGATTTGGAAGATTCTAGAGTTTCATACACCTGTATGGTTTATGTGCTTTACAAAATGAAAAAAAGTGTACCTATAACAACAAATGCAGCCAATGGTAAGTGAAAAAAGGTGAAATACAAATGTAAAAGAATAAATTATTTTCTTATATTTTTGAACTTCCGCCACTATAAATCTAAATCCTGAATCCTTTCTGGTCATTCTGACAAAGTTATATGAATTTATTTTTAAAAGTATAGACAGTGGAAATTAAAATGTCCTGTGGTGTCTCTCCTGCTCCAAGTCGTCCCGTTTGACGTCCTACCCCCCTTGACTGATTTTCGGCTTACAAGGCTATCTATTCTCACTATTATCACCAAAGAAGCGACAGTGTTCGTGAACGACATTGGAAAAGAAATTACACATCTAGACTGAAGCAGAAACGTACAGTAAATAACATCCGTCAAATATGTTATTTATTTATTGTACGTTTCCGCTTCAACCGAAAGTAAACTAGTGCTTTTCATTTATTATAGTTTTACTATTTACGGGAAGCCTAACGCCACATGTATAATTAATTATTAACGCAGATTCATGTCACCCTTCTAAATACGAAAAAAGCCTTTTTTTTTCAAATCTGTGATTTACAGAATACTTAAATTAACCCTGTCACCAGATACAATCCAAAAAGGACTAAACATTTTGAAGCCAACTGTCAAATCTGTCCTAACTGCAAGGAAGTTGATTACTTGCTTCGTAAATTGCTATAGTCTGACAACAATCTTGCAACTCGTAACAGCAAATTTACCAAAAGAAAATAAACGGGCTTAATTTCTGATAAAAAATAAATTCTTAAAGAATACCGGTTTCACAATAGCCTTTACTACTAACAATCGTTTGCAGAATAGGCTGAAACATACAACTGGAAACTGCAATAATATCTATCTAAATTTCGGCGCTATTAAAACGTTATGTAAGCACTGAGACAAATAGTACATTGGTCTGATAGGTCGGAACTTCGCTACTCCTTATTAGGAACACACTTCGGGTACATCTCGTAAGAAGTCAGTATTTGGCCAATACCTGAGGCATCACTATCACGCGGAAGGATTTATAACGAGTAATTTAAAAGTTCTTCAGAAAGCAGCTAAAGGATTGTTACTCAGCACAATAAAAGAGATAGAAATTTATGCTCATTATAAAAATAAACACTCGTCCATAGTCAGCGAGCAATTAGACTTCAGAGAAAAATATTTCTGTGGTCTTTTTGATGACTTATTACGGAACTTTCCTGCTCTTCTTTTCCTCTTTCATTCTTTTATTTTATTTTTTTATGAGAAGTTTTCTTGATTGTATAAAATTTCGTTCACCTTATTTTAAACTCTTGTCTGCTTATGTTTTTACTTTTTATTCATGACTATCTTAATACGCCCAGTTTCTTTTATGGCAATTACTGTGCAGCGCCTCCCTTGATGTAATATCATGTTTTTGCTCAAGACTAACCAAAGAATGGTACTTTATTTGCATTCGTCTTCATTACTCCAAATAATAATTGTAAATTAACGCTTACTGCGATTTTACGGATTTTTTGTGACTGTAAACAACTACGTTCAAAGTTTCTTTTAACTTTCGACTTCTGAAGCGTTTATTTTACATTTACAACTACTTAGATGGTTCCATGATGTATTACATCGCAGTGATGTAACCTGTATTTCCGTACATATTAAATTATGTACGCCTATTTCATGGAATATTTTTGACTATAAACGAGTATGTTCACTTCTTTTAGACGTCAATTTCTTCTGCTCGTTGGCAATGACATTTCGTACCGTAGTTCTTTTGATGTGATTTATTTTTCCATGCTTTAGGTATTAGGAATGAGTAGGCAGTCTCGGATGCAAAATGGTTTTTTATTTATTTAATTTGCGACTCGCTTCACTCTCACAGAATCATCATCAGAAATCTGGGAGAAAAACAAGTTTCCTCAGCAAAACTTTATGATCCAGGCATCAGCTGTAAAGCTACATTGTCAGTTAAATAAACTCCAGCGGGACTTTCTTTACATTTGCCACTTGTGTTCGAGTGTTTTTACTCGGTGAGTTTGTCTTCGGTTACTCTCGTTTCACAACTCAGGACGTGGTTTCCCAGTTGCTGTATTTAACTGATAACGTAGCTTTATAGTTGATTCCTGGCTCATAAATTTGTTCTAGGCACTTCAGTCCGGACCCCGCTGCTGCTACGGTCACAGGTTGGAAACCTGCCAGGCATGGATGTGTGTGATGTCCTTAGGTTAGTTAGGTTAAGTAGTTCTAAGTCTAGGGGACTGATGACCTCAGATGTTAAGTCCCATAGTGCTTGTACTGAGGAAACTTGTTTTCCCCCCAGACTTCAGGCAGGCTAGTCGGTTTTGGAAATGTTATTGTCTACAAACCACTGCCCCACCGATGCCGCTTTACGGCAGCGTGCTCTGTCACAGAGTCATCGTCTCCAAGCTGTTCACCGTTTGCTAGAACATGTTTCTGTAAAATGTGTTCGTTTTCTTGCGTATTTTGCATTTTCGCGAAAGCCGTAAAGGAACTATAGTCCTAACGACGCAAAACGAGCCCCAACTGTAACACCACCTTCCCTGTACTTCATTCTAGGTACCACACATGATGACTATTAAAAGTTCAATTCATTTATCTTGGCGGCACGCGCATGCCCGCCCAGACGCGGGAGATTGCTGCGTTGCCGGTTGCACACGACGCACGCGCCAAGAGAAGCCGTGCCATAGTACGAGGTGCATTCAAGTTCTGAGGCCTCCGATTTTTTTTCTCTGGACTGGAAAGAGATAGAAACATGTGCATTGTTTTAAAATGAGGCCGTGTTCATTGTCGATATGTCCCAGAGATGGCAGCACTGTACGGCAGATGGAATTTTACCGCCAGCGGCGAGAATGAGAACTGTTTTAAATACTTAAAACGACGATGTTTTCCTTACTTGAACAGCGTGCAATCATTCGTTTTCTGAATTTGCGTGGTGTGAAACCAATTGAAATTCATCGACAGTTGAAGGAGACATGTGGTGATGGAGTTATGGATGTGTCGAAAGTGCATTCGTGGGTGCTACAGTTAATGAAGGCAGAGCATCGTGTGACGACAAACCGAAACATCCTCGAGCTCACACAAGCCGGGCTGACGACATGATCGAGAAACTGGAGAGAAATGTTTTGGGGGATCGCCGAATGACTGTTGAACAGATCGCCTCCAGAGTTGGCATTCCTGTGGGTTCTGTGCACACAATCCTGTATGACGACCTGAAAATGCAAAAAGTGTCATCCAGGTGGGTGCCACGAATGCTGACGGACGACCATATGGCTGCCCGTGTGGCATGTTGCCAAGCAATGTTGATGCGCAACGACAGCATGAATGGGACTTTGTTTACGTCGGTTGTGACAATGGATGAGACGTGGATGCCATTTTTCAATCCAGAAACAAAGCGCCTGTCAGCTCAATAGAAGCACACGGATTCACCACCACCTAAAAAATTTCGGGTAACCGCCAGTGCTGAAAAAATGATGGTGTCCATGTTCTGGGACAGCGAGGGCGTAATCCTTACCCATTGCGTTCCAAAGGGCACTACGGTAACAGGCGCATCCTACGAAAATGTTTTGAAGAACAAATTGCTTCCTGCACTGCAACAAAAACGTCCGGAAGGGCTGCGCGTGTGCTGTTTCACCAAGACAACGCACCCGCACATCGAGCTAATGTTACGCAACAGTTTTTTCGTGATAACAACTTTGAAGTGATTCCTCATGGTCCCTACTCACCTGACCTGGCTCCTAGTGACTTTTGGCTTTTTCCAACAATGAAAGACTACTCTCCGTGGCCGCACATTCACCAGCCATGCTGCTATTGCCTCAGTGATTTTCCAGTGGTCAAAACAGACACCTAAAGAAGCCTTCGCCGCTGCCATGGAATCATGGTGTCAGCGTTATGAAAAATGTGTACGCCTGCAAGGCGATTACGTCGAGAAGTAACGCCAGTTTCATCGATTTTGGGTGAGTAGTTAATTAGAAAAAAAATCGGAGGCCTTAGAACTTGAATGCACCTTGTATAGTGTAGTTCGCAAACTTACGTTTAGGGGGGAGCGAGCAGTTTATGAAGTAAAGCCACCACGGCCGCATTAACCCTTTCGCTGCTACACAGACGTGCTCTCCGCATGCCGCGCTGTGCGCGGTTTCGTCATCACTGCACTGCTCTCCTGTGCAGACACACGGTGTTCCCAGTGCTTTGACACACTTATCATTCTATTTCACAAAAACTATTTGGCCCAAAAATTTGATTTTTACACATCTTCTTGACTGATACCTTCCCCCCGTAAATGACTTACTTTTGTTGCGATGTTCAACGCAGTTATTCTGCAGCATTAGATGTAGTAAACCATTGCACAAAATTCTGAAGAGTTTGCATAGCGTATACTTCCCGTATGGTCGTTTTTAGTTGCCACAATGTTGAGAATGAAATGTAGACAAGATACCTAAATTTCATATAAAATTTGCTGTGTAACAATATCTCATTTAAGTACCGATAGGTGTCGTATGTAATACTGAGAAATATTCCGTCTTTCGCGACTATAATAAAAGTTTTATTTATACCAGAGTCATTTCGCGTTTTTCTAAAAAGTTCTGATTAAAACAAAGTTGGCGAAGTACACAAAACTGAAGTGTGGACGTAATAAAACATAGTAACTAAAATATATTGTCAGTGAAGCGCAGTGCGCAAATGATTTGTGTTTGTCACAACGGACAGCAAATACTTGCCAAAACATAGATCAGTCGACGAAAATACTGAATATGATGATGTTGCCAAAGCAGCGAAACAAACAATTGCGACAGACAATCAAGTAGCTCGGCAACGTACGAGCCGAAATTCTGCTCTAAATAATACTTTTAATACTGTTGCAAAAGAATATATCTCAATATGAATAGTAAAATAGCGACTGCGGAAGAGAAGATACACAAACAAAACAGATAACATGAATATTGTATGTGTGCCTTTTCATTGTTTTTAATTGCTGTGAAAAGAAATATTGGAGGACAAAATTAGAAAAACCGAAAACGTATTATGATTATAATTAAGAGACAAAGCACTAGAAATTGCAAAAAAGTTACATTCAAACGAATAAAATTCATGAAGTAAGACACTTCCATATTGTTTTTAAATAAAGAAAATATTAAGCACCGAACAAGGTTGGAACTCTGAACCCTTCTCTTAGCAGTCAAACACCTTAAGCTTAACGCTATTGCAACTTGTTTTTCTACGGATTTCCTGGAGGACTGCAAAATCTCACGCAAAATACCGAGAAACTCTGTTGGTATGACTATGAATTACTCACGTTTCGACGAAGTACAATAGGAAATAAACAATTACCGCTGTTCTTTATTGCGAAAAAGTGGTTTGTGAGAATGATAAAAAACACCTTTCCTTGCTATCGCCTGAATTTGGAGGCTTATTGCTTGTTTTGTTTACTTAATTAATAGAATATGAAGCAACTAGTATAAAGAATGCTTTTCCAAACTTTCTATAAAAGAAAGTCTGCTATCAAGACATTGCTTTTGTTCAATTACTTTATTTATGACTGAACGTTTCTAAAACTGAAGACACTCGTCCGTGCTCTGCACTGCAGTCGAGCTCTGGCAACGTCGTTCTCTGTTCATTGGCTGACTGTGTTTTGTGACGTCAGATGCGCAGAACGAACCTAAACTCGTCCGCCATCGTAAATGATGCATAGTAACGTTTTCCAGGCATTCAGCCAACCCCGACGCTCCCGTAGGACTGCGACAGGGCAAAGCGTGGTTCGTCGCTCCGAATCACTGGTTCCCAGTCGTCCACTGTCTTTACACCACCTCAAGCGTCGCCTAGCATTTACTACTGAAATGTATGGGTTATGTAACATTGTACCCCAGTCTTTGTAACTCACCCCGCACAGTCAGTGTACTAGCTAGATTGCTGGGACACACGAGTGATTTCTTTCGCCAGTTTAATGCGATTTTATACGACCACCCTGTGCAATGTTCGACCGTCCACAGCTCGTGGTCTCGCGGTCGCGTTCTCGCTTCCCGAGCGCGGGGGTCCCATGTTCGATTCCCGGCGGGGTCAGGTATTTTCACCTGCCTCGAGATGACTGGGCGTTTGTGTTGTCCTCATCATTTCATCATCTTTCACAAATGTGGCGCATTGTGGACTGAGCAAAGGTTGGGAAATTTTACGGGCGCTGATAACCGCGCAGTTGAGCGCCCCACAAACCAAACATCATCATCATCATCATCAATGTTCGACCGTCCTTGTTCGTCACTACATGAGGTATGTGTGGTCTTTGTTTATCTGTGGTTATTCCGTCGCGCTTCCACTTCACAAACGCATCACCAGCAGTTGACTTCGGGAGTTCTAGAAGGGTTAAATTGTGCCCTGATATATTTCCCTCTCAGGTGACAGACATCCAATGACTAGTCCACATTCCAAATCACTGAACCCTCCTGAGCGAACCAATCTGATGCCACTACTTCTGTACTGCCAACACAGAACGCCCATCCTCCTTTCACACTGGGGGGTCCATCTCTCATGACATTTAGCGGTCAGTTCCGAATTACACAGGGGTGTTGCGATATTTTTACGAGGGTAATTTCAAAAATACTAGCGCGAATTCTTTACAGACGAATGGAAAAACTGGTAGAAGCCGACCTCGGGGAAGATCAGTTTGGATTCTGTAGAAGTGATGGAACACGTGAGCCGATACTGACCCTACTACTTGTCTTAGAAGAAAGATTAAGGAAAGGCAAACCTACGTTTCTAGCATTTGTAGACTTAGAGAAAGCTTTTGACAATGTTGACTGGAATACCCTCTTTCAAATTCTGAAGGTGGCAGGGGTAAAATACAGGGAGCGAAAGGCTATTTAAAATTTGTACAGAAATCAGATGGCAATTATAAGAGTCGAGGGACATGAAAGGGAAGCAGTGGTTGGGAAGGGAGTGAGACAAGATTGTAGCCTCTCCCCAATGCTCTTCAATCTGTATATTGAGCAAGCAGTAAAGGAAACAAAGGAAAAGTTCGGAGTAGGCATTAAAATCCATGGAGAAGAAATAAAAACTTTGAGGTTCGCCGATGACATTGTAATTCTGTCAGAGACAGCAAAAGACTTGGAAGAGCAGTTGAACGGAATGGACAGTGTCTTGAAAGGAGGGTATAAGATGAAGATCAACAAAAGCAAAACGAGGATAATGGAATTTAGTCGAATTAAGTCGGGTGACGCTGAGGAAATTAGATTAGGAAATGAGACACTTAAAGTAGTAAAGGAGTTTTGCTATTTGGGGAGCAAAATAACTGATGATGGTCGAAGTAGAGAGGATATAAAATGTAGACTGGCAATGGCAAGGAAAGCGTTTCTGAAGAAGAGAAATTTGTTAACATCGAGTACTGATTTAAGCGTCAGGAAGTCGTTTCTGAAAGTATTTGTATGGAGTGTGGCCATGTATGGAAGTGAAACATGGACTATAAATAGTTTAGACAATAAGAGAATAGTAGCTTTCGAAATGTGGTGCTACAGAAGAATGCTGAGGATTAGATGGGTAGATCACATAACTAATGAGGAGGTACTGCATAGGATTGGGGAGAAGAGGAGTTTGTGGCACAACTTGACTAGAAGAAGGGACCGGACCACTGGAGGCGGGCTGCACGATGTTGGGGCGTGAGCGGAAGACGGCCTAACGGTGTGCGGGACCGTAGCCCAGCTTCATGGAGACGGTTGCGAATGGTCCTCGCCGATACCCCAGGAGCAACAGTGTCCCTAATTTGCTGGGAAGTGGCGGTGCGGTCCCCTACGGCACTGCGTAGGATCCTACGGTCTTGGCGTGCATCCGTGCGTCGCTGCGGTCCGGTCCCAGGTCGACGGGCACGTGCACCTTCCGCCGACCACTGGCGACAACATCGATGTACTGTGGAGACCTCACGCCCCACGTGTTGAGCAATTCGGCGATACGTCCACCCGGCCTCCCGCATGCCCACTATACGCCCTCGCTCAAAGTCCGTCAACTGCACATACGGTTCACGTCCACGCTGTCGCGGCATGCTACCAGTGTTAAAGACTGCGATGGAGCTCCGTATGTCACGGCAAACTGGCTGACACTGACGGCGGCGGTGCACAAATGCTGCGCAGTTAGCGCCATTCGACGGCCAACACCGCAGTTCCTGGTGTGTCCGCTGTGCCGTGCGTGTGATCATTGCTTGTACAGCCCTCTCGCAGTGTCCGGAGCAAGTATGGTGGGTCTGACACACCGGTGTCAATGTGTTCTTTTTTCCATTTCCAGGAGTGTATTATATAGTATTACACGGACTGCACTGAGCGCTAGATTGCGCCAGACCCTCACACAGTAAATCGCAGTTTTAATATATTTTTTAACATTTATGGGACACTTTATATGAATGATAATAAAGATAGACTCTCTGAGGAACATTTAAAGCCAATAAAAGAAATTAGGTTCAAATCATCTACATCTGTATCGATACCCCGTAATCCACCTTACGGCCCTTGGCACAGGGTATACAGTACCACTACCAGTCATTTCGTTTCCTGTTCGACTCGTAGAAAGAACGAGCAAAAACGGCTGTCTATAAGCCTCCATATGAGCCCTAATTTCTCGTATCTTATTTTCGTGGTTCTTGAGCGTCAGCCGGCCGCTGTGCGCAAGTGTTTCTAGGCGCTTCACCGGGGAACCACGTGGCTGCTACGATCGCAGGTTCGAATCCTGCCTCGGGCGTGGATATGTGTGTAGTTTGGTTAGGTTTAAGTAGTTCTGCCTAGGGGACTGATGACCTCAGATGTCCCTTAGTGTTTAGAGCCATTAACCTTGAGCGCAGTTTATGTTGGAGACAACAGAACCTTTCGGCAGTCAGCTTCAAACGCCGCTTCTCTAAATTTTCTCAGTCTTGCTCCTCGAAAAGAATGTCGCCTTGCCTCCAGGGATTCTCATTTGAGTCTCCAAGGCATCTCCGCAACAAATCTAGCAGCCCGCTTCTGAATTGATTCGATGTCTTCCTCTACTCCGACGTGGTACGGATCCCAAACACTCGACCAGTACTCAAGTATAGATATTTAAACGATGTGGCTGTGTCAAGCAAGACACTACTAATGCTGTGCCCGAACATTATACGTTTGTTCTCCCTACCCATGTGCGTCTACCCACATTTTTCTACATTTAGACCTAGCTGCCGTTCATCACAACAACTAGAAATGCTGTCTAAGTCATCTTGTATCCTCTTACAGTTACTCAACCTCTACCCCACGACACCATCAGTAGACAGCCGGAGATTGATGCTCACTCTGTCCGGGAAATCAGTTATACCGGGTGATAAAAAAGTCAGTATAAATCTGAAAACTTAATAAACCACGGAATAATGTAGATGTTGTTGTTGTTGTGGTCTTCAGTCCTATGACTGGTTTGATGCAGCTCTCCATGCTACTCTATCCTGTGCAAGCTTCTTCATCTCCCAGTACCTGCTGCAACCTACATCCTTCTGAATCTGCTTAGTGTATTCATCTCTTGGTCTCCCTCTACGATTTTTACCCTCCACGCTGCCCTCCGGTACTAAATTGGTGATTCCTTGATGCCTCAGAATATGTCCTACCAACCGATCCCTTCTTCTGCTCAACTTGTGCCACAAACTCCACTTCTCCCCTATTCTATTCAATACCTCCTCATTAGTTATGTGATCTACCCAACTAATCTTCAGCATTCTTCTGTAGCACCACATTTCGAAAGCTTCTATTCTCTTCTTGTCCAAACTATTTATCGTCCATGTTTCACTTCCATACATGGCTACACTCCATACAAATACTTTCAGAAATGACTTCGTGACACTTAAATCTATACTCGATGTTAACAAATTTCTCTTCTTCACAAACGCTTTCCTTGCCATTGCCAGTCTACATTTTATATCCTCTCTACTTCGACCACCATCAGTTATTTTGCTCCCCAAATACCAAAACTCCTTTACTACTTTAAGTGTCTCATTTCCTAATATAATTCCCTCAGCATCACCCGACTTAATTCGACTACATTCCATTATCCTCGTTTTGCTCTTGTTGATGTTCATCATATATCCTCCTTTCAAGACACTGTCCATTCCATTCAACTGCTCTTCCAAGTCCTTTGGTGTCTCTGACAGAATTACAATGTCATCGGCGAACCTCAAAGTTTTTATTTCTTCTCCATGGATTTTAATACCTACTACGAATTTTTCTTTTGTTTCCTTTACTGCTTGCTCAATATACAGATTGAATAACATCGGGGAGAGGCTACAACCCTGTTTTACTCCCTTCCCAATCACTGCTTCGCTTTCATACCCCTCGACTCTTATAACTGCCATCTGGTTTCTGTACAAATTGTAAATAGCCTTTCGCTCCCTGTATTTCACCCCTGCCACCTTTAGAATTTGAAAGAGAGTATTTCAGTCAACATTGTCAAAAGCTTTCTCTAAGTCTACAAATGCTAGAAACGTAGGATTGCCTTTCCTTAATCTTTCTTCTAAGATAAGTCGTAAGGTCAGTATTGCCTCACGTGTTCCAGTATTTCTACGGAATCCAAACTGACCTTCCCCGAGGTCGGCTTCTACTAGTTTTTCCATTCGTCTGTAAAGAATTCGTGTTAGTATTTTGCAGCTGTGGCTTATTAAACTGATTATTCGGTAATTTTCACATCGGTCAACACCTGCTTTCTTTGGGATTGGGATTATTATATTCTTCTTGAAGTCTGAGGGTATTTCGTCTGTCTCATACATCTTGCTCACCAGATGGTAGAGTTTTTTCAGGACTGGTTCTCCCAAGGCCGTCAGTAATTCTAATGAAATTTTGTCTACTCCCAGGGCCTTGTTTCGACTCAGGTCTTTCAGTGCTCTGTCAAACTCTTCAGCACGTATTGTATCTCCCATATCATCTTCATCTACATCCTCTTCCATTTCCATAATATTGTCCTCAAGTACATCTCCCTTGTATAGACCCTCTATAGACTCTTTCCACCTTCCTGCTTTCCCTTCTTTGCTTAGAACTGGGTTTCCATCTGAGCTCTTGATATTCATACAAGTGCTTCTCTCTTCTCCAAAGGTCTCCTTAATTTTCCTGTAGGCAGTATCTATCTTACCACTAGTGAGATAAGCCTTTACATCCTTACATTTGTGCTCTAGCCATCCCTGCTTAGCCATTTTGCACTTCCTGTCGACCTCATTTTTGAGACGTTTGTATTCCTTTTTGCCTGCTTCATTTACTGCATTTTTATATTTTCTCCTTTCATCAATTAAATTCAATATTTCTTCTGTTACCCAAGGATTTCTACTAGCCCTCGTCTTTTTACCTACTTGATCCTCTGCTGCCTTCACTACTTCATCCCTCAAAGCTACCCATTCTTCTTCTCCTGTATTTCTTTCCCCCATTCCTGTCAATTGTTCCCTTATGCTCTCCCTGAAACTCTGTACCACCTCTGGTTCTTTCAGTTTATCCAGGTCCCATCTTCTTAAATTCCCACCTTTTTGCAGTTTCTTCAGTTTTAATCTACAGGTCATAAACAATAGATAGTGGTCAGAGTCCACATCTGCCCCTGGAAATGTATTACAATTTAAAACCTGGTTCCTAAATCTCTGTCTTACCATTATATAATCTATCTGATACCTTTTAGTATCTCCAGGGTATACAACCTTCTTTCATGATTCTTAAACCAAGTGTTACCTATGATTAAGTTGTGCTCTGTGCAAAATTCTATGAGGCGGCTTCCTCTTTCATTTCTTAGCCCCAATCCATATTCACCTACTAGGTTTCCTTCTCTCCCTTTTCCTACACTCGAATTCCAGTCACCCATGACTATTAAATTTTCGTCTCCCTTCACTATCGGAATAACTTCTTTTACTTCATCATCTATTTCTTCAATTTCTTCGTCATCTGCAGAGCTAGTTGGCATATAAACTTGTACTACTGTAGTAGGTGTGGGCTTCGTATCTATCTTGGCCACAATAATGCGTTCACTATGCTGTCTGTAGTAACTTACCCGCATTGCTATTTTCCTATTCAGTATTAAAGCTACTCCTGCATTACCCCTATTTGATTTTGTGTTTATAACCCTGTAGTCACCTGACCAGAAGTCTTGTTCCTTCTGCCACCGAACTTCACTAATTCCCACTATATCTAACTTTAACCTATCCATTAACCTTTTTAAATTTTCTAACCTACCTGCCCGATTAAGGGATCTGACATTCCACGCTCCGATCCGTAGAACGCCAGTTTTCTTTCTCCTGATAATGACATCCGCTAGAGTAGTCCCCGCCTGGAGATCCGAATGGGGGACTATTTTACCTCCGGAATATTTTACCCAAGAGGACGCCATCATCATTTAATCATACAGTAAAGCTGCATGCCCTCGGGAAAACTTACGGCCGTAGTTTCCCCTTGCTTTCAGCCGTTCGCAGTACCAGCACAGCAAGGCCGTTTAGGTTATTGTTACAAGGCCAGATCAGTCAATCATCCAGACTGTTGCCCTTGCAACTACTGAAAAGGCTGCTGCCCCTCTTCAGGAACCACACGTTTGTCTGGTCTCTCAACAGATACCCATCCTTTGTGGTTGTACCTACGGTACGGCTATCTGTATCGCTGAGGCACGCAAGCCTCCGCACCAACGGCAAGGTCCATGGTTCATGGGGGGAGGGGGGGGGGGTATAATGTAGATAATGTAGATACAGAGGTAAAAATTGACACACATGCTTTGAATGACATGGGGTTTTATTAGGAAAAAAAAAACCAAAAGTTCACAAAATGTCCGACAGATGGTGCTGGACAGCAAAACGTCAGTGACTCCGCATGACAATCGTGTATCAGCGACATGAACTGTTACCTGGCGATTTAGTGAAGGGGAGGGCATTTGCGATGTGGGCATTTTAAAAGATTGCGGAAGATGACGATTGATTGAGTAACGAGTTGTAGAGAGACGAAGCTCATTTCACGCTCCGAGGGTCTGCCAAGGCCCACAACTGCAGAATTTGGGCTGCCGAAAATCCTTGAACTGTCGTGAAAATTCCATTGCACGACGAGAAAGTCACGGTATGGGTTGGATTTACGACATCTACCGTTATCGTGCCTTTTTCCTTCGAGGAAATGCGTGATTCTGGTTTTGTAACTGCTACCGTGACGGGTGAGAGGTACGCCAATATTTTACAGAATCGCATCATCCCCTGCCTGGCTGATAAACACCTGCTGGAACGTACGATGTCTATGCAGGATGGCGCTCCACCCCATATTGCTAGACGTATGAAAGATCTCTTACGCGCGTCGTTTGGTGATGATCGTGTGCTCAGCCGCCACTTTCGTCATGCTTGGTCTCCCAGGTCCCCAGACCTCAGTCCGTGCGGTTATTGGCTTTGGGGTTACCTTAAGTCGCAAGTGTATCGTGACTGACCGATATCTCTAGGGATGGTCGTATGTAAAGTACACAAGCGGCAAGACGCAGTCAATATCTTCGCTGCGCAGTGCCGATGGTACTGTTACCGACGACTGTGCCGCTAAAGCGGAGTTGTTGAACGCAGTTTTCCGAAATTCCTTCACCAGGGAAGACGAATGGAATATTCTAGAATTTGAAACACGAACAGCTGCTAGCATGAGCTTCTTAGACGTAGATACCTTAGGGGTTGCGAAGCAACTCAAATCGCTTGATACGGGCACGTCTTCAGGTCCAGATTGTATACCGATTAGGTTCCTTTCAGATTACACTGATACAATAGTTCCCTACTTAGCAATCATATACAACCACTCGCTCACCGATAGGTCTGTACCTACAGATTGGAAAATTGCGCAGGCCGCACCAGTGTTTAAGAAGGGTAGTAGGAGTAATCCATCCAACTATATACCTATATCATTGACGTCGGTTTGCAGTAGGGTTTTGGAGCATATACTGTGTTCAAACATTATGAATCACCTCGAAGGGAACGATCTATTGACACGTAATCAGCATGGTTTCAGAAAACATCGTTCTTGTGCAACGCAGCTAGCTCTTTATTCGCACGAAGTAATGACCGCTATCGACAGGGGATCTCAAGTTGATTCCGTATTTCTAGATTTCCGGAAAGCTTTTGACACCGTTCCTCACAAGCGACTTCTAATCAAGCTGCGGGCCTATGGGGTATCGTCTCAGTTGTGCGACTGGATTCGTGATTTCCTGTCAGGAAGGTCGCAGTTCGTAGTAATAGACGGCAAATCATCGAGTAAAACTGAAGTGATATCAGGTGTTCCCCAGGGAAGCGTCCTGGGACCTCTGCTGTTCCTGATCTATATAAATGACCTGGGTGACAATCTGAGCAGTTCTCTTACGTTGTTCGCAGATGATGCTGTGATTTACCGTCTAGTAAGGTCATCCGAAGACCAGTATCAGTTGCAAAGCGATTTAGAAAAGATTGCTGTATGGTGTGGCAGGTGGCAGTTGACACTAAATAACGAAAAGTGTGAGGTGATCCACATGAGTTCCAAAAGAAATCCGTTGGAATTCGATTACTCGATAAATAGTACAATTCTCAAGGCTGCCAATTCAACTAAGTACCTGGGTGTTAAAATTACGAACAACTTCAGTTGGAAAGACCACATAGATAATATTGTGGGGAATGCGAGCTAAAGGTTGCGTTTCATTGGCAGAACACTTAGAAGATGCAACAAGTTTACTAAAGAGACAGCTTACACTACACTCGTTGGTCCTCTGTTAGAATATTGCTGCGCAGTGTGGGATCCTTACCAGGTGGGATTGACGGAGGACATCGAAAGGGTGCAAAAAAAGGGCAGCTCGTTTTGTATTATCACGTAATAGGGGAGAGAGTGTGGCAGATATGATACGCGAGATGGGATGGAAGTCATTAAAGCAAAGACGTTTTTCGTCGCGGCGAGATCTATTTACGAAATTTCAGTCACCAACTTTCTCTTCCGAATGCGAAAATATTTTGTTGAGCCCAACCTACATAGGTAGGAATGATCATCAAAATAAAATAAGAGAAATCAGAGCTCGAACAGAAAGGTTTAGGTGTTCGTTTTTCCCGCGCGCTGTTCGGAAGTGGAATGGTAGAGAGATAGTATGATTGTGGTTCGATGAACTCTCTGCCAAGCAATTAAATGTGAATTGCAGAGTAATCATGTAGATGTAGATGTACATGTAGATGATGCTGAAAGACAACATCCGACGCCAACGCCTCACCATAACTCCGGACATGCTTTACAGTGCTGTTCACAACATTATTCGTCGACTACAGCAATTGTTGAGGTATGATGGTGGTGGACATATTGAGCATTTCCTGTCAAGAAGATCATCTTTGCTTTGTCTTACTTTGTTATGCTAATTATTGCTATTCTGATCAGATGAAGCGCCATCTGTCGGACATTTTTTGAACTTTTGTATTTCTTGTTTCTAATTAAACCCCATGTCATTCCAAGCATGTGTGTCAATTTGTACCTCTCTATCTACATTATTCCGTGATTCATTCAGTTTTCAAATTTATACTGACTTTTGGATCACCCGGTGTATACAGAGAATAATAGCGTTGCTTTCACAGTTCGTTGGGGCATTCCTGACGATACCTTCGACTCTGTTGAGCACTATCCGTCGAGGAGAACATACTGGGTTCCAAAACTTACGAAGTGTTCTAGCCACTCTCAGATATCCTGAACGTATTACATATGATCGTACAGCACCTCCCTTCCAGTGCAGTCGACTGCAGTATTAAGTTGGACAACAAACATTTGGAAAACGAGTCACAATTTAAATATCTAGGTAGCCAAATTAGAAGCAGAAGGTGCAGCTCGTATAGCCAATGCAGCCTCAGTTTTCGGTAAACTGAATCACCGAGTGCGGAAATCACATGATCTCAAACTAAAATGGCGGTCTACAAAGCAATGATATAACCAACTTTATGCCTCGTAATCCTGGCGCTGTTATAAAGCTAACATTAGGAGGCTAGACACCTTTAATCTTTGCTGACTGACAAGGAGACGACACGAGCGTGGGGTCGGCAATCTGTCCGAAATTTTGTGTGGTGAAAGAGGACCCCTAACACCTCACGTGGTTAAAATATTAGGACGCACTACCCGGGAAATCCCGGGAAAAATCGATCCAAAGTTTCTTAGGTACTTATGAGTATAAAATGTTGGTCCATTGCCGAGCCACCGTCTGGCATGGATGTTTAGGGCTCGGAATCTTACGCCAGAGGTCTCGGGTTCTATTCCCCCCTGGCACTTTTTTTCTTCTGTTTCATTTTCTTTTGTTATTCCACCAATTATTCAGAAAGTTTCCCAAACCTACATTATCTTTAACAAATTAGTTAGATTACTGAATAAAAATTATTTTCTTTTTCTCCAACAACACAATTCATGGCGGTGGGTTTCCCATTTTTCATTGTAAAGTATATAAGGAGAATCATTGGGTTTTTAATCAGAATAACAAATTCGATTGGGAAACATTCAATTTTTATACATATAATAATTATAAACAAGAACCGCAGTGCTAATTATCGTAAAAAGAAACAAGCAATAATTTTAGCGACATCTTGAGCAACATATAAAAGCGAATTTTTTACAATCACAGGGCGTTTGCAATAACTCTGTACAAAAATATGCCCCATTAACATTTACGAAAATGTTTTGCGTTTCTGATAATTTTGAGGCAAACCAGGCATATTGAATCATGTCTCGGAACATTGGTGACGATAACTGATGGTGAATTATAGAATGAATTTTTATACCGTCTTCGCGGGAATTAATTTCACGATTCTCCTGTAACAATGCGCTGCAATTTTGGAAGCAATAGAAGAAAAAAAAATGAGGAAGGAGAAACCGAACCCGAGACCTCTGGCTTGAGGGTCCGAGCGCTAACCATGTAGGCCAGACGGCGGCTCGGCAAGGGACTAATATTTTATACCCATAAGGCACCTAAAAAACTTTGGATCGATTTTTCTCGGGATTTTCCGAGTAGTGCGTCCTAATATTTTAACCATTTGAGGTGTTAGGGGTCCTCTTTCACCACACAAAATTTCGGACAAATCCCGGACCCCACGGTCGTTCCGTCTCCTTGTGAGATCAATTCTCCGCATGAAATGGGAAGACCGTGTTCCAAACACGGAGATTTTGCGTCGCGTGCAACTGCCTGGCGTCGAAGCTCTCTTAATGAGACACCAACTGAGGTGGAGTGGCGAGGTGGAGTGGCCATATCACACGCATGGACGACAGTAGGCTTCCCAAAGCGGTGTTCTACTCAGAGATCTCGTGTGGAAAGCTGCGGCAAGGTGGCCAACACCTGCGATATAAGGACACCATCAAAAAAATGGCTCTGAGCACTATGGGACTCAACTTCTGAGGTCATTAGGCCCCTAGAACTTAGAACTAGTTAAACTAAGGTCATCACACACATCCATGCCCGAGGCAGGATTCGAACCTGCGACCGTAGTGGTCTCGCGGTTCCAGACTGCAGCGCCTAGAACCGCACTGCCACTTCGGCCCCAAGGACGCCATCAAACGCCACCTCACAGCCTGTGGCATTCCGAGCAAACGTCGGGAGGAGCTTGCAGTGCACCGATCAGAATGGCGCTCAACTGTACACTGTGGAACAACTCGATCATATCCGTCCAAAGAACCTGGATGATAAACGAGAGCTCCGCAGATCTAAGCCCAAGCCTAATTACATCTATACGTATAACTCCACTGGGCACCTGTATTGCACTTCTTGTGACCGGATCTTCAAAGCAAAGCTCGGTTTTCAAGCCCACATCCGAGCCCGCCACAATACGGACTAAACGACTGACGGAGTCACTGTCGACGAACACGGCGAGGAGAACATCATCACCTTCCGTAACAGCCGGCATTTCTGGGAATCTCTTCATCAATAGTAGGCAGTATGTCACGTGAGAAAATAGCAAGCTGAGTCTTCTATCCTGTGAGACCTTAACTTTTCCTGGAGAAATGAATGTTGGAACAACTTACGGGTTTGCTGCCGGGTGACGTCGTCGACCACCGCCGATATTTCGACAGGAGAACACCCTGCCATTCTCAAGGCACAACTGCAAGGAGGATGCAAGGTGCAAGGGAATTTAATACCTCGGTTCACAGAGGAGAAACAAGGAAGATACCACACACAGAGCAAGTGTCAACACAAACAAAGATGACCAACACCAGAAATATCGATGGTGACTAATCAACAGGTGAGGTAGTACTAATTCTGTCCCTCGGTTTTTTGATGAGAGACAGAGCCGGATTCCAAGCAACATTTAAACAAAATCCACCATCTCTGTTAATAAGGTTGCTTGATAGTTTGATTTCAACAGCTTCCTTAATAACACTATCCCAATAGCTGGACGTGCAAGCCAGAATCTCCGTGTTGTTGTATTCCATAGGATGACCGGTGTCAAGGCAGTGTTCTGCAATAGCGGATTTGCTCGACTGTTGTAAGCGTGTGTGACGCTTATGTTCAATACACCGGTTTTCAACAGTCCTGATTGTCTGGCCAATATATGACATGCCACAGCTGCAAAGAATACGATAGACCCCAGCCTTACGCAAACCAAGATCATCTTTTACGGACGCCAACAGGGAGTTACAATGGGAAGCCCGTTGTCACCCATTGTGGCCAATTTGTGTATGAAGGACTTTGAGGAACGTGCATTGGAGTCAGCGACCTCGGAACCTGCGTGTGTTTTCAGATATTTAGATGATACTTTTGTTGTTTGGCCTCATGGTAGTGAGAATTTAAACCGGTTTTTGGAACATCGGAATTCAATCCACCCGAATATTCAGTTCACTATGGAGGTGGGAAAGAATGGATGCCTTCCCTTGCTTAATGTGTTGGTCAAAAGGAAGATTGGTGGTACGTTGGGGCATTATGTTTATAGGAAGCCTACCCACACTGACTTGTATCTGCGAGCTGATAGCTGTCACCATCCAGCTCAGCGTGAAGGAGTATTTCGCACCTTGGTTCACAGGGCCCCCATTATGTCAGACTCTGAAAGTTTGGCAGCTGTGCTATCACACCTCGAGGTCACCTTTCGTCAGAATGGTTATAGTGAGAGGCAGATCAAACGTGCGTTGCGCCATCAGCCTTCTGTGCAACGGGTGAGTGACGATAGCAACGAAGTGGCACCTGAGTCTACGGCCTTTTTGCCTTACGCAGGAAGCATTTCCAACAGGATTGGCCGTATTTTGCGGAAATATGATGTGAAATGTGTGGTGTCACCGCCAGACACCACACTTGCTAGGTGGTAGCCTTTAAATCGGCCGCGGTCCGTTAGTATACGTCGGACCCGCGTGTCGCCACTATCAGTGATTGCAGACCGAGCGACGCCACACGGCAGGTCTACAGAGACTTCCTAGCACTCGCCCCAGTTGTACAACCGACTTTCCTAGCGATGGTTCACTGACAAAATACGCTCCAATTTGCCGAGACGATAGTTAACATAGCCTTCAGCTACGTCATTTGCTACGACCTAGCAAGGCGCCATTACCAGTTACTATTGAGATTATGAATAATGTACCATCAAGAGCGATGTTCACCATTTATGGATTAAATTTAAGTATTCCACCAGCTACGTCCATTTTTCTAAAGTTTAATTTCCTTGTCCTGTTCCAGACCTCACGCCAGCCTGCGTGAGCTAAAACGCATGCCTTTCGGCTTCCTTTAGTATACCGGTGTTGGCTCTCCTGCCAACCCACAACAAAATGTGTTTTTGGACAACCTTCTAAGATTAAGGACCTGTTGGCGTCCGTAAAGGATGATCTTGGTTTGCGTAAGGCTGCCGTCTATCGTATTCGTTGCAGTTGTGGCATGTCATATATTAGTCAGACAATCAGGACTGTGGAAGACCGGTGTATTGAACATAAGAGTCACACACGCTTACAACAGCCGAGCAAATCCGCTATTGCAGAACACTGCCTTGACACCGAACATCCTATGGAATGCAACAACACGGAGATTCTGGCTTGCACGTCCAGCTATTGGGACAGTGTTGTTAAGGAAGCTGTTGAAATCAAACTATCAAGCAACCTTATTAACAGGGATGGTGGATTTTGTTTAAATGTTGCTTGGAATCCGGCTCTGTCTCCCATAAAAAAACCGAGGGACAGAATTAGTGCTACCTCACCTGTTGATTAGTCACTATCGATATTTCTGGTGTTGGTCATCTTTGTTTGTGTTGACACTTGTTCTCTGTGTGTGGTATGTTCCTTGTTTCTCCTCTGTGAACCGAGGTATTAAATTACCTTGCACATTTCTTCCTCGTTGCATTTGTGCCTTGAGAATGGCAGGGTGTGCTACTGTCGGAATATCGGCGGTGGTCGTCGACGACGTCACCCGTCAGCAAACCCGTAAGTTGTTCGAATCTTCTATCCTGGTCTACCGCATCGAGTAGGTGGTCGTAAGGTTTTGCCGCTTCAGTCTACCTGTTGACGTGCACCTGCTGTTTCCAATACATCTAGCGTGAGTAGAGCGCGCTGTGTTTATCAGCTGATCGGAGCCGCCAGGAGGGCCTTCGCCTGGCCGCTCCGGCTTAAGTAAACCCAGATCGGTGTCATAACGCCGTGAGTCAGCTATCAGCTGCCGGAAGTCGCGACCTTGCACCCTGTGCGCATGCGCCGTGGCTGCCTCCACTCAAATCCTTCACAGTCTGCAAGCGACGCACCGACGCGCAGCATCGCTGAGAGGTACGTCTGGCAAGGTTCTCTCGTTTCACGTTTACAGGCCTCTTGTTTACGCTCTCTGAGGGGGCATAGGGTTGGCAGTTGTCAAGTCTTCTGGTCGTTGGCCTCTCCCATATCGGAATGTTCGTCGCAGAGTAGCACTTACACCCTTCGTTATTCATTCACTCACTCAAATTGCTCCTCACATTGAAACGTCCCTTTAGAAAAATTAATGAATGACTGTGCTGATAAACCTCTTACGAATCCTAAGGAAATGAAATTCGAAAACAAAGGAAGTTAGTTACAGTTCGCTTGTTCGCCCACTGCTTGAATACTGATCAGCACTGTGGGATCCGTACCAGATAGGGTTGATAGAAGAGATAGAGAAGATCCAACGGAGAGCAGCGCGCTTCGTTACAGGATCATTTAGTAATCGCGAAAGCGTTACGGAGATGATAGATAAACTCCAGTGTAAGACTCTGCAGGAGAGTCGCTCAGTAGCTCGGTACGGGCTTTTGTTGAAGTTTCGAGAACATACCTTGACCGAGGAGTCAAGCAGTATGTTGCTCCCTCCTACGTATATCTCGCGAAGAGACCATGAGGATAAAATCAGAGAGATTAGAGCCCACACAGAGGCATACCGACAATCCTTCTTTCCACGAACAATACGAGACTGGAATAGAAGGGAGAACCTATAGAGGTACTCAAGGTACCCTCTGCCACACACCGTCAGGTGGCTTGCGGAGTATGGATGTAGATGTAGATGTAGACGTACGTTATTTGATTTTCAAACAGCTGGGCAGAACTGAACGTACTCAGACGTTTCTCTCTTTACTTATTCTGATCACTACTAAACTGACACACAATATTTTTAGTGGAACGCGATCTGACTTTCAATAATCCCTACAAAAGAATGGCCCTGACTAACAACCTATACCTTTCATGAATCACTTACCTCACAAAAATCTTCATTACTCGAACTACTGCAATACAGCGAGCGACACTACTGCCAGCTACATAAAAGATTCTTACTACTGAAGGCGCTAACTACTGATGGGCATAGTCAGCAAATGAAAGATTTTGATAGAGAACGAACAATGTATTTACCTTAATAATGTTCAAAAGTGACCCACATCCACCACTGCTGGCGGCTCACTTCCAACTGCGCAACGCTAAGCGCTGTTCACATCCAACTGCCCAACACTACAATAGCAAATATTCCAACAATGCCAACCAGCACAGCCAGTGATTTTCATACAGAGCGCTAGGTGACGTTACCAACATAAAAACCTAAACAGCCTACTTACATTACAACAAGATGAAGAGCCCCCAGGGACGTGGAACTAATCAAGATCTGCGATAGAAAAAGCAAACCAAATCGTAGCAACTTAACCCATCGGCTTATACTGCCGGCTCGAAGCCCGCCGATGGTTTCTAGTCTGTTATTGCATTACCGCCTGAGACGGTCCGAGCATACTATAGCTTCTGCTTAGTATTCCTTTTTCTCTGTTAACAGATGGCATTACGTGTTATATACAATTAGAAAGCTGAGAAATCGATCTGGTTAGTGGTGTATAACTCATTCGATTTCTTCCTATATTTTGCGAGGCATAAGCAATCGTTTCACGGTTCTGTTAGGTTTATCCCCCGTCCGGTCTAATCCCGTCCAGAAATCACCGTCTACAGATTCTGCAGTCTGCAAAGCAAGGAACAAGAAACGTGATACACGGCATGAATGTGACGAGTGTCTAGTGGTATTACACATGCCTGTATTTTTTCGGATATACCTTACCAACAAAAACTTCTACAACCGTATTATCTTCTCTCCTCATAACTTCAATAATTAGTAAGTACAGATTTGTAAAGAATTCCTGTCAAAAAGTTATATAATTCTGAGAAAAGTGTCTACGACGAAATACGCTGATTTTCGTAAATTAAAATAGTAAATATGTGAACGGCTATGGGGAAAAATATTAATAAGTGAATGGGTTAATAACGATCGTGTGATACCCAATTCGCTCTGACCGTTCACAAAACACAGAACGCAACAGATATTGGCGCCAAAGTGGTTGCCGTATTCCTACCAGAAGGCATTCGATATAATTCCGAGTGGGCGAATGTGAGCGAGCGCAAATGGAACACATCTTCTCCTTCTTAATCGAGAGAAATCATCATACGTAAAAGTAATTTCGAGTTTACCCTAAGCGAATGTTGCAGTACTGTTACTTATCAGAATACATTTTTTTAAAATGTTCAGATATGTTTGAAATCCTATGGGACTTAACTGCTAAGGTCATCAGTCCCTAAGCTTACACACTACTTAACCTAAAGTATCCTACGGACGAACACACCCAAGTCCGAGGGAGGACTCGAACCTCCGCCGGGACCAGCTGCACAGTCAATGAGCGCAGCGCAGAATACATTTAAATGGCGCGCTGGATAACGTCGGAATCTCCGTAACACATGTCGCTGATGGTGGTGTTCTACACAGAGAAATCGCAAGGCTAGAAAATTGTAGCGAAATGCAGAAAGAGCTGTCGCGGAACGTCGCTTGTTACAGAATTTAGCTGTGATCCGCTACATATAGGGTGACAATTACTGAACTACACTACTGGCCATTAAAATTGCTACACCACGAAGATGACGTGCTACAGACGTGAAATTTAACCGACAGGAAGGAGATGCTGTGATATGCAAATGATTAGCTTTTCAGAGCATTCACACAAGGTTGGCGCCGATGGCGACACCTACAACGTGCTGACATGAGGAAAGTTTCCAACCGATTTCTCATACACAAACAGCAGTTGACCGGCGTTGCCTGGTGAAACGCTGTTGTGATGCCCCGTGTAAGGAGAAGAAATGCGTACCATCACGTTTCCGACTTTGATAAAAGCGGATTGTAGCCTATCTCGATTGCGGTTTATCGTATCGCGACATTGCTGCTCGGGTTGGTCGAGATCCAACGACTGTTAGCAGAATATGGAATCGGTGGGTTCAGGAGGGTAATACGGAACGCCGTGCTGGATCCCAGCGGCCTCGTATCACTAGCAG
This sequence comes from Schistocerca cancellata, assembly GCF_023864275.1. Classification (NCBI taxonomy): domain Eukaryota; kingdom Metazoa; phylum Arthropoda; class Insecta; order Orthoptera; family Acrididae; genus Schistocerca; species Schistocerca cancellata. The sequence continues at coordinate 177,590,220 of NC_064635.1, forward strand.
TCGAGATGACAGGCATCTTACCCGCATGGCTGTAACGGATCGTGCAGCCACATCACGATCGCTGAGACAACAGATGGGGACGTTTGCAAGACAACAACCATCTGCACGAAAAGTTCGACGACGTTTGCAGCAGCATGGACTATCAGCTCGGAGACTATGGCTGCGGTTACCCTTGACGCTGCATCACAGACAGGAGCGCCTGCGATGGTGTACTCAGCGACGAACCTGGGCAAAAATCATTTTTTCGGATGAATCCAGGTTCTGTTTACAGCATCATGATGGTCGCATCCGTGTTTGGCGACATCGCGGTGAACGCACTTTGGAAGCCTCTATTCGTCATCGGCATACTGGCGTATCACCCGGCGTGATGGTATGGGGTGCCGTTGGTTACACGTCTCGGTCACCTCTTGTTCCCACTGACGGCACTTTGAACAGTGAATGTTTCATTTCAGATGTGTTACGACCCGCGGCTCTGCCCTTCATTCGATCCCTGCGAAACCCTACATTTCAGCAGGATAATGCACGACCGCATGTTGCAGATCCTGTATGGGCCTTTCTGGATACAGAAAATGTTCGACTGCTGCCCTGGCCAGCACATGCTCCAGATCTCTCACCAATTGAAAACGTCTGGTCAATGGCGGCCGAGCAACTGGCTCGTCACATTACGCCAGCCACTACTCTTGATGAACTGAGATATCGTGTTGAAGCTGCATGGGCAACTGTCTGTACCTGTACACTCCATCCAAGTTTTGTTTGACTCAATGCCCAGGCGTATCAAGGCCGTTATTACGGCCAGAGGTGGTTGTTCTGGGTACTGATTTCTCAAGATCGATGCACCCAAATTGCGTGAAAATGTAATCACATGTCAGTTCTAGTATAATATATTTGTCGAATGAATACCCGTTTATGATCTGCACTTCTTCTTGGTGTAGCAATTTTAATGGCCAGTAGTGTAATAAAACAAAAAGTAAACACAAAGCTGAAGTGTGAAGCTTGCCATCGATAGGAAGACGGCGACAAACATGTAATACGACATGTGATCAGGCAATGCAGCGATCCCAGATAACGACCGTAGCGCATGGATCGCTAGGCATGCTAACAAGGAGGACCCTACGAACGCCCCTTAACGAGCTGATTCGTGTTGGTAGTGTGTGTAGGGCGCCACCAGGACATCAACATATGCAAACAGGAAGACGCATCTCTCAGCCGTTTTCAAGAACATCTAGTTTGAAACTGTTTGACTTGCCTATACAGGGTGTCCCAGCTATCTTGTCCACCCAAAATATCTCTGGAACAATAATAGCTATTGGTAAACGACTTTCACCGGTATCAATGTAGGGCTGGGGCCCATGAATGTACATATTTGGAAACATTCTAAAACGAAAGCATATGTGTTTTTTAACACAAACTTATGTTTTTTTTAAATGGACGTCCTATATTTTTTCTTCAGCAATCCATAGCATGACAAAGCACATATACAATGGCGTTGATTGCATCCCAATATTCCCATTACATCCCGAGATATTAAGACGCGAAGTTGACGCTTGAAACACCCGACATGCGCTGCTAGCGCACGTCCTGAGGCTCAGGCGTGAACCCCATGCTGCCCGTAATCGCGATGTGATTGACATGCGTAATCACACCTCCATACTTATCAAGAGGTCCGAAACGAATAATACGGTCTGCTGCGCGATTACTGGCAGCATGGGGTTCACGCCTGAGCCTCAGGACGTGCGCTAGCTGCGCATGTCGGGTGTTTCAAGCGTCAACTTCGCGTCTTAATATCTCGGGATGTAATGGGAATATTGCGATGCAATCAACGCCATTGTGTATGTGCTTTGTCATGCTATGGATTGCTGAAGAAAAAATATAGGAGGTCCATTAAAAAAAAAACATAAGTTTGTGTTAAAAAACACATATGCTTTCGTTTTAGAATGTTTCCAAATATGTGTAATCATGGGCCCCAGCCCTACATTGATACCGGTGAAAGTCGTTTTCCAATAGCTGTTATTGTTCCAGAGATATTTCGGGTGGACAAGATAGCTGGGACACCCTGTATACCAAGTATGGTAGCAAATACTCAAGCACTTCGCAGCTGAGCGAATAAATCAAAGCTGAAGATGTACTGTTCCAGGGCAAAGTATACTTTCCCACCGCCTGGACAAACGCCGTAAACTGGATGAAGGGGATGGCCACGTTTTATCTGTATCGCGCCGATGACGAGAACTTCATAGACTTGAGGTACATACTGCAAGAGCAACATAATATCTTGCGGCGACACTTGAAATACAGAACATGTTTTTCCACTTAGTTTGGTTCGTTATTCACGGAAGGAACACATAGAAAATGTTGTGGGGAAGGCTAACCAAATGGTTCAAATGGCTCTGAGCGCTATGGGACTTAACATCTGAGGTCATCAGTCCCCTAGAACGTCGAACTACTTAAACCTAACTAACCTAAGGACATCACACACATCCATGCACGAGGCAGGATTCGAGCCTGCGACCGTAGCGGACGCGCGGTGCCGGACTGAAGCGCCTAGAACCGCTCGGCCACACCGGCCGGCTAAAGCTAACCAAAGACTGCGTTTTAATGGTAGGACACTTGAAAAATGTAACAGATCTACTAAGCAGACTGTCCTCTTTTAGAATACTGCTGCGAGGTGTGGGATCCTTACCAGATAGCACTGAAGGAGTACTTCGAAAAAGTTCAAAAAAGGGCAGCACGTTTTGTATTATCGCGAAATATGGGAGAGAGTGTCACAGAAATGATACAGTATATATATATATATATATATATATATATATATATATATATATATATATATAATGCAACGCCCTAAATGACTCATCGTCGTCCAGCCAAAACCGCTAAAGACAGAAACTTGAAATTTGGAGAGGGTGTTGTTTTCTTACACTGCAGGAATAGTTTAAGAATGCGTTTTCCGAAATTTCTTTCCTTAGAGGTGATATACATACGGGATGAAAAACTGTTTCGAAATATATCGCTACGAAGGCAATTTTGAAGTAGACCTATGGCAAAAGATTTTTGGTATCTCGGTCAGAAAGAAGGAAATACGTGTTTCAGCATTTTTGGAGATTTAGTCTCTATGGAGGCGAAATAGCGCGTGAAAGATTTTCTAATAATAAATCATTATCAAAGAACTATTAGATTATTTTCAAAGCTACATCTATGAAAATTTGTATTTAACTTCTCGGTTACAAATAAAAATTACAGCTTTCAATGTTTTTGAAAATTCAACCGCCACAGGGGGTGAAATAAGAGGCGAAATGTTTCATGAAAATATTTCGTTCTGAAAACATTTTTACTGCTAAATCTACGATAATTGGTATTTGGCTTCTTAGTTCCAAATGGTAAATATGTATTTCCCTGTTTCTGAAATTCAACCCTCAAGGGAGTCAAATTGCGTACGTTGATTTACTGACACATCACTGCTCAGTCCAAACCGTTAAGAATAGAAACTTGAAATTTCCAGAGGATGTGGATCTTATACTGTAGACATCGTTTAAGAAGGGATTGCTCGAAATTCCACTTCTAAGAGGGGTGAAATAAAGGATGAAAGGCCTTTTACAAATATGTAGCTACTGAGGCAATTAAGAAGATAGAACCACGAAAATTGGTATTGGGTTTCTCAATCAGAAATAAAAAAAAATACTTGTAGTGAGTGATTTCTCATAATCATTAATAAAGAACTACTTAAGCATTTTTAATGCTACAGTCATGAAAATTGGTGTTTGACTTCTAGGCTAGAAATAAAAAGAATGCATGTTTCAGTGTTTTTGGAAATTCAACCCCCAAGGGAGTTAGAGGATGAAAAGTTTTAGGAAATTATTTCATAATGAAAGCATTTTCAAAGCTAAATCTATGAAATAAAGAACGCTTATTCCACTATTTTTGGAAATTCAAACTCTAAGTGGATGAAACAAGGGATGAGAATATTTAAGAAAATATTTCGTTACAATAAAAAATTTTAAAGCTACATCTATGAAAACTGCTATGTAACTTCTCGGTTAGATATAAAGAAATATATGTGAGGCGACGAAAGTTCCTATGAAAATGTGACCACAAGAACACGAAAGGCATGGGTAACAAAAACCTTGGACTCCAGCTATAAGAATCGCTTTTTGGTCAGAAGGGAATTCGGAAAAGACCATGCTTCTACGACTTTAATACGAGTGAAAAGCGTAGAATATGTTGCGATTTGTGTACAACATAAAAATTCAATTACAGAAAAACAAAAAATCTATGCAGACCGTACAGTCGATGCGAGCGAAGCAGTGGGCGTTCAGCTATTCACTAAATTATTTTTCCCTCTTGTATTAAAATTTTATTAGTTTTATTGCCCTTCAAAGTGAACTAGGTGTTCCATTAAAATATCAGGATTCTCATAGAGTTCCGTCAGAAGAAAAATTTTGGAACGCCTGGCATTTTGACATGTTCACCCTGCATTGCTGGTAACTGAAGTCCGCAGACGGCACTAGACTGTGAATATTTGACAATGCTTGCCACTCGTTCTTGCGAAACGTCAGAAAAAAACTCAAAACGGCCGTCGGCCGAAGACCCAGAAGAGCGCCAGCATGCAATAAATCAAAAAGTTGAAACAAAAGCTTCATAGTACATAGTAAAGTATCACCATACGGCCTAATGCAGTTTTAGCTTACGACAGGTTAATTTCACATCGTAAACAAAAAAAGATAGCAAATGCTTCGAAAAAACTCGATTCTTCCTCAGTTATATTAAATAGCTACTTAACATTAAATTATGCGTCGATGTCTGGCAGATAATGATAGTAATATTAAATAGGAGACACGTCCTATTGCTCATCTATATTATATTTATGTAGTCACGAAACAGAATATTATAATTATTTAGTCACGAAAGAGCTTTCGGCTTCTTAGGCTATATTCAGGTGACAGCTGAATGTCGTAAACACAGAAAATAGAGCGAGACTTACACAGATATTATTTATAGAGACGATTCGAAAGGTACCAAAATGATCGCATGTTAAGTGCTTGGATGCGAAAGAATTACATTTTTTGTCACACGGAAATAGTTACATTAACTTAAATAGGAAAAGCAAAGTTTTTGGGGGGAGATACATTTAACAACTGATGAAGAGGTCACGCGGAAATAACTACATTAACTTAAACTGCAAACATAAAGTTTGTATGTGAAGATACATTTAACAACAGATGAAGAGATAAAATAGAATTTACACTTTATATCTAGTACTTATAACTGTTGTTGTTGTGGTCTTCAGTCAGGAGACTGATTTGATGCAGCTCTCCATGCTACTCTATCCTGTGCAAGCTTCTTCATCTCCCAATACCTACTGCAGCCTACATCGTTCTGAATCTGCTTAGATTATTCATCTCTTGGTCTCCCTCTACGGTTTTTACACTCCACGATGCCCTCCAGTACTAAATTGGTGATCCCTTGATGTCTCAGAACATGTCCTACCAACCGATCCCTTCTTCTGGTCAAGTTGTGCCACAAACTCCTCTTCTCCCCAATTCTATTCAATACCTCCTCATTAGTTATGTGATCTACCCATCTAATCTTCAGTATTCTTCTGTAGCATCACATTTCAAAAGCTTCTATTCTCTTCTTGTCCAAACTATTTATCGTCCATGTTTCACTTCCATACATGCTTACACTGCATACAAATACTTTCAGAAATGACTTCCTGACACTCAAATCTATACTTGATGTTAACAGATTTCTCTTCTTCAGAAACGCTTTCCTTGCCATTGCCAGTCTACATTTTATATCCACTCTACTTCGACCATCATCAGTTATTTTGCTCCTCAAATAGCGAAACTCCTTTACTACTTTAAGTGTCTCATTTCCTAATCTAATTCCCTCAGCATCACCCGACTTAATTCGAGTACATTTCATTACCCTTGTTTTGCTTTTGTTGATGCTCATCTTATACTCTCCTTTCAAGACACTGTCCATTCCGTTCAACTGTTCTTCCAAGTCCTTTGCTGTCTATGACAGAATTGTGGTTAGCACACTGGACTCGCATTCGGGAGGACGACGGTTCAATCCCATCTCCGGCCATCCTGATTTAGGTTTTCCGTGATTTCCCTAAATCGCTTCAGGCAAATGCCGGGATGGTTCCTTTGAAAGGGCACGGCCGATTTCCTTCCCCATCCTTCCCTCACCCGAGCTTGCGCTCCGTCTCTAATGACCTCGTTGTCGACGGGACGTTAAACACTAATATCCTCCTCCTCTTTTTATGACAGAATTACAATGTCATTGGCGAACCTCAAAGAAAACTTAATTTAACAGAGGTGGGAAAAGGAAATTGCGTTTGGGTATTTAATACCTCAAAGAAAACTTAATTTAACAGGGGGGGGGGAATAAATTGCGTTTGGGTATTTAATACTTAGCTGACATTCTGTGGCACATGTTAGTGAATTTCCAATACAGTCATCTTCCTGCATTTCTATACAGAATGTAAAACTTCACATTGCACACTCTAAGACTGATTTTTTGTGAAAAGATGGTAGGCAAAGGTTGACTCTTTTTGCCTTAAACCTCTGCTTCTCTCAGACGATCTTACAGCTCGCTTCCATTGATGGCTGCTGCTCTGCCCTGATTGATGATATACTATGGAGAAAGAAAATGCCCAAAATTACACCACGTCTGGGCGTTGGTCAACAGGAACGTGTCAGGAGGTACTAAAATTAGTGCATCATCCCATACATTGGCAGACTTTCAAATAACCTCGTGAAAAGTTTATTCTCGCAACTACCGATTTGCTTTTTATAATATCAACTGCAAATCAAGAATTTTATTCAGTAGTAATTACAAACTGTAGCTATTCGCACAGAGTTGTGGGTATACAATTACGTGTTAGAACTGTGGAAAAGCATAGTTAGGTCACTCTGGGAGAGCTGTGGAAATTATTTTATCTGGACATGACAAATTTGTCATAAATGGTACGAGGTGTGTGAGAAAAGTAAAGAGACTGACAACTCTTCGAGCAACCTGGGAACGCTGTGTTGTTCTGCTTGTGTAGACCGGTGTGTTCATCCTTTCCAGATGCTCAGTCGGAGGTTCAGCTCCATACAGTCATCACATTGTTCTTGAGAGCGCCTTCACTGATGTTCTGTTTTTGTCGTGTATTGCGAAAATGAAAGAGCAGAATTCAGAGCAACGTTATGCCACCAAGTTCTGTGTTAAACTTGCGGAATTCGCCAGTGTGACCATTGAAAAGCTGAAACAGGCCTATGGGGAACATTCCTTATCAAGAGCACAAAGTTTTTCGCTGGCACAAATCATTTTTTGCAAGGCCGACAACATGTTGAAGATGAACCTCGCTCAGGAGGTCTTAAACTGCAAAAACCCATGAAAACACCAGCGAGTGCTTTCTCTTGTGAGATCAGACCGACGTTTATCAATAGAGATGATAGGTGACCTGTTAAACACTTTCGCCGTACATCAAATTTCGACCTTAGATTTGCGCAAAGGTTTGTGCGAAAATGGTGCCGAAAAGCCTCACAACTGAGCAAAGGGCAATCGAAGAAATGTGTGCATTGATCTTCTTGATGGGACTGTCAATGACGATAAATGGTTGAATCTGGTGGTAACAGGTGATGAATCCTGGATTTTTGAGCACGTTTGTGAGATAAAACGTCAAATTGAGACTCCTCCTCGACCGAAAAAAGTTCGAATGAGAAAATCATAGTTCAAAACAAGGCTGATCTGCTTTTTTGACATTAGGGACCCGTGCATATAGAATTTGTTCCTCTAGGACAAACTGTGGACAAAAGTGTCCTTCAAAGGCTCAAGGAAAGAATAAATCGAGTGAGACCGGACATTGCAGACAAGTGGATGCTGCATCATTACAACGCCCCATGTCACACAGCCACTCCCATCGAGGAATATTTGACCTCAAAAGGCATTCCTGTTGCTCGACATCCCTCCAATTTAGTCATCTCAGTCGTTGTAACTTTTTTCTTTTCCCTAAATTGAAAAATGTTTTAAAAGGACCTCATTTTGGGACTCTGGAGAAGATTCAAAAGAATGTGATCTGCATGTGGAAGGCCCTATCAATTAAAATCTTTCGGTGCTGCTACCAAGACTGGAAAGAACGACTCCACCGGTGTATAGATGCCGAAGGGAACTAATCTGAGGGGACAATTCTGTTGTTTGAAAAACGTAAAAACTTTGGTAGGTAAAAACTCAATCTCATATCTTTTCACACACCTCGCATACCTCTTTTTCCAAATAAAAGAGCAGATCATAGGATTAGGAATAATCTTTATAAAGATTCGAAGTCACTATAGATCTGAAAGACTTCATTATCGAGCAACACACATTTTCAATAACTTGCAAGCACTCAAAATATATTTAGCTACTAATAAAGGTCTGTTTAAGGGATGCCGAAGGATTTATTTGTGATCTTCCCCTTCTACTTCACTGACAAATTTCTTCGTGTAAAAGCAATCCACCTACACACTATCACCGACATCAAAAAACCTCTGTGTTACGTAAAACCCGCTCCCTACACGTCTTAGAGCAGTAATGCGACCTGTGTACTTAAGATCTGTAACCCGCTTTCTGTTTGATAAGGTCTGTTTGCACATGCTTTCTGTTATCTGAGTCCGAGATCGGCTTCCATACAATGCTATGCCCCACACGCACGTTGTCAGAAATTTCTTTTTCAAAATGAGGCCTATGTTTGACACTAGTAAACTTTTGTAACGGCGACTGCCCTCTTTGTCTGTTTCTTACGTCCTCACTCCTTCGTCCAGTCTGCATTATTTTGCTTTCAAGGTAGCAGACCTTTTCGTTTCTACTTTGTGACCACCGATGTTGATGGTATAGTGCGAACTTTAGATGAAGGCCAACAGGCACATGCATATTTCTACATTCCCCCGTGCAGGCTGTGAAAGTAGGTACGAGCGTGTGGAATAAGTTCACAGATACGTGAGTGCCTCGTCGACTTCTTAAGTAATAGAACCCAGTACGTTATTCTCGACGGCGAGTGTTCATCAGAGTCAAGGTTACAGTCAGGAGTGCCCCAAGGAAGTTGTTGTGGTCTTCAGTCCTGAGACTGGTTTGATGCAGCTCTCCATGCTACTCTATCCTGTGCAAGCTTCTTCATCTCCCAGTACTTACTGCAACCTACATCCTTCTGCATCTGCTTAGTATATTCATCTCTTGTCTCCCTCTACGATTTTTACCCTCCACGCTGCCCTCCAATGCTAAATTTGTGATCCACTGATGCCTCAGAAAATGTCCTACCAACCAATCCCTTCTTCTAGTCAAGTTGTGCCACAAACTCCTCTTCTCCCCAATTCTATTCAATACCTCCTCAATAGTTATGTGATATACCCATCTAATCTTCAGTATTCTTCTGTAGCACCTCACCTCGAAAGCTTCTAATACCTTCTTGTCCAAACTATTTATCGTCCATGTTTCACTTCCATACATGGCTACACTCCATACAAATACTTTCAGAAACGACTTCCTGACTCTTAAATCTATACTCGATGTTAACAAATTTCACTTCTTCAGAAACGCTTTCCTTGTCATTGCCAGTCTACATTTTATATCCTCTCTACTTCGACCATCATCAGTTATTTTGCTCCCCAAATAGCAAAACTCTTTTACTACTTTAAGTGTCTCATTTCCTAATCTAATTCCCTCAGCGTCACCCGACTTAATTCGACTACATTCCATTATCCTCGTTTTGCTTTTGTTCATGTTCACTTTATACCCTCCTTTCAAGACACTGTCCATTCCGTTCAACTGCTCTTCCAAGTCCTTTGCTGTCTCTGATAGAATTACAATGTCATCGGCGAACCTCAACGTTTTTATTTCTGCTCCATTGATTTTAATACCTACACCGAATTTTTCTTTTGTTTCCATTACTGCTTGCTCAATATACAGATTGAATAACATCGGGGAGAGGCTACAACTCTGTCTCACTCCCTTCCCAACCACTGCTTCCCTTTCATGCCCCTCGACTCTTGTAACTGCCATCTGGTTTCTGTACAAATTGTAAATAGCCTTGCGCTCCCTGCATTTTACCCCTGCCAGCTTTAGAATTTGAAAGAGAGTATTCCAGTCAACACTGTCAAAAGCTTTCTCTAAGTCTACACCCAATGAAGTATGAAATTGGAAATTTGTGGTAAGATCTTATTGCACCATACTGCTGAGATCATTGGCCCCTAAGCTTACACAGTGTTAAATGTAAAGTAAACTAAGGTACGGCAAGGACGACACATACACCCATGCCCAAGGGAGGACTTGAACCTCCAAAAGGGCGGAGCCGCGCGGACCGTGACAAGGCGCCTGAGACCGCGCGGCTACCCCGCTCGGCAATGTAGTATGACAGGACCGGTGCTGTCCTCTACATACATAAACGATTTGGCGATCAGGGTGGGCAGCAGTCCCCGGTTGTTAGCTGATGATGCCGTGGTGCATGGTAGGGTGTCCAAGTTGAGTGACTGTAGGAAGATACAAGATGACAAACAAAATTTCCAGTTGACGTGGTGAATGGCAGTTAGCTCTTTCTTTCTTTCTTTCACTGGTGCCATGCCGCGCACTGACGCAGGGTCGACATTGTTAGGAACGGATTTGGCAATGTTAGTGGAAAGGGGTGGCCGGATGCCCTTCCTGCCACCACCCCGTACCCCCCGGGACGGATATAGTGTACCCCAGCTGTCTGCATCTAGTGTAATTAATGGGATAGTGCGAGCGTGTTCAGACGTCTGCAAGTCTTGTAACTGAGGCGGAACGTGGGGACCAGCCCGGTATTCACCTAGCGGGATGTGGAAAACCGCCTAAAAACCACATCCTGGCTGTCCGGTACACCGGCCCTTGTCGTTAATCCGCCGGGCGGATTCGATCCGGGGCCGGCGCGCCTACCCGGGTCCAGGAAGCAGCGCGTTAGCACTCTCGGCTACCATGGCGGGTATATGGCAGAAAAATCTGGAAAAATAAAGTTAATGCGGATGAGTAGGAAGAACAGACCTGTAGTTTTCATATACAGTATTACTAACGTGCTGCTTGACACAGTCAATTCGTTCAAATATCTGGGCGTAATGTTGCAAGGCGATTTGAAATGGAAGGAGCATGTATGAACTGTGGTAGGGAAGGCGAATGGTCGACTACGTTTTGTTAGGAGAATTTAGGAAATAGTGACTCAACTGTAAAGAAGACACCATATAGGACGCTGGTGCGACCTATTCTTGAGTACTGTTAGAGTGTTTGGGGTCCGTACCAGGTCGGATTGATGGAAGCCATCGAAGAAATTCAGAGGTGGGCAGCTAGATTTGTTACCGGCAGATCCGAGCAACACGTGTTCCGGAGATGCTTCCGGAACTCGGGTGGGAGTCTCTGGAGGAAAGGCGACGGTTCTTTTCGATGAACGCCATTGAGAAAATTTAGAGAACCAGCATTTGAATCTGACTCCCGAACGATTCTACTGCTGCCACCACACATTGCGCGTAAGTACCACGAGGATAAGATACAGGGTGTCCAGAAAAGGGCTCCCTGATTTCAAAATTAAATATCTCGAAAACAAAGATCGATAGAGGGATGCAGTAAACGGTTTGTTTATTGTGAAAGCTGTAAGAAGTTTATACAGCAGTTTGAAATAATAGTTACAAAAGCTGCTAACAGATGGCGCTGTACTCTGTACAGCTCATATCAGCATACATAAGTGAAATAATCGTATGAAAACAATCTTTGCAAACAATCACATCACAATGTTTTCAAAATGTTCACCATTGGCACTACAGAGGTGGCGCAAACGAAGAACTAAATTCGCCATCACATTGCGTAGTGTCTCAACCGAAATGGATTCACATGCCACAGAGATCGCCGATTCAAGCTCGTCCAGCGTGGCGGGATGCTTGGGGTAGACCATGTCTTTCACTGTGCCCCACAAAAAAAAGTCACAGGGAGTCAAATCTGGCGAATATGGAGGCCAATCCATGCCTGCACCAGTAAATTTGGGATATTTCAAAGCAATGACTCGATTCCCGAAGTATTCCTCAAGAAAGCGAAACACTTGTTCGGTCCGATGTGGTCGGGCTCCATCTTGCACAAACCATTCAGTACCTGGTCGAGCCTCTAACGCTTGCTGTGTGGCGACTAATTGTTCCAAAATTGCAACGTAACGTGCACCAGTGACCGTTTCTCGAATGAAAAAGGGCCAATTATGCCTCTGCTGCATACTGCAGCCCACACAGTAACTTTAGGAGAATACAGGGGTTTCGCTTCACACCAATATGGCTTTTCGGAACCCGAAAATCGCCAGTTCTGCTTATTCACGTATCCATTCAGGTGTAAGTGTGCTTCATCTGTAAACCAGATGCAGCCAACACAAATCCTTCACTATCAATCATTGTGAGCATCTGATTAGCAAAGGCAACCCTTTGTTGCACAGCTCGTACGGGTATGGCGTGGTGCGTTTGAATTTTGAATGGAAACATGTGTAGGCTCTTTCTCAGTATTTTCTGCGTGCTGGAACGCTTCAAACCAGTCTCAGATGCAATTCTACGGACGGATGACATTGGATTTCGCTGAATAATTCCAGAAACTGTGGGGTTATTTTGAGGTGTAACTGCGGTTTGCTTGCGGCCAACATGCCCCACTAGATCATCAGTTACGCTGCCTGTTCGTTGAAATTTTGCGAAGAGCGTACGAATGGTTTTCGCATCGGGTCCTTTTGGAACATTAAATCGTGCTTGAAAACTTCGCCTTGTTGCCGTAGGACTCTCTTCTAACCTGTGGTCCTCTAGCACCAGAAAAACGCGTTGTTCAATGGTGTACATGGTTTTAATCTCTTCCTTCGGTACGCTAACCCCCTTTCACGTTTCAATAGTGGAACTGATCGCTCTGGGCTTCGATCACTATTTATACTAGGTATTACGTATGGCGAATACAGCGCCATCTGTTAGCAGCTTTTGTAACTATTATTTCAAACTGCTGTATAAACTTCTTACAGCTTTCTCAATAAACATACCGTTTACTGCATTCCGCTATCGATCTTTGTTTTCGAGATATTTAATTTTGAAATCAGGGAGTACTTTTCTGGACACCCTGTATGAGAAATTGGGGGTCATACGGAGACAGTCGTTTCTCCCTCGCTCTGTCTGCGAATAGAATAGGAAAGGAGACGCCAAGTAGTGATACAGGGTGCCCTCCGCCACGCAACATACGATGACTTGTGGAGCATCTGCGTGGATGTAGATGGCTCAGCCTATATCCTGCGCTCTTTTTTCCTGAGAATGGCAATGTCATAGGCGTGTCTTAACACATATCTTTTCGAACCGAATTTTATTCCCGCTGCTTAACCTTTCTGTTATTTCCGTCAGTGATTCTTCGCAGTACAAGTTGAACAATAGCGGACAAAGATCGCATCCTATTACTTTTCTCTTGACATTTCTCGCCGAGAGAAGTATACAGGGTGTTACAAAACGGTAAGGCCAAACTGTCAAGAAACATTCCTCGCACACAAATAAAGAAAAGATGTTATGTGGACATGTGTCCAGAAACGCTTAATTTCCGTGTTAGAGTTCATTTTAGTTTCGTCAGTATGTACTGTACTTCCTCGATTCACCACCAGTTGGCCAAATTGAAGAAAGGTAATGTTGACTTTCGTGCTTGTGTTGACATACGACTCATTGTTCTACAGTACTAGCATTAAGCACATCAGTAAGTAGCATGAACAGGTTAGTGTTCATCACGAACGTGGTTTTGCAGTCAGAGCAATGTTTACAAATGCGGAGTTGGCAGATGCCCATTTGATGTATGGATTAGCACGGGGCAATAGCCGTGGCGCGGTACGTTTGTATCGAGACAGATTTCCAGAACGAAGGTGTCCCGACAGGAACACGTTCGAAGCAATTGATCGGCGTCTTAGGGAGCACGGAACATTCCAGCCTATGACTCGCGACTGGGGAAGATCTAGAACGACGAGGACACCTGCAATGGACGAGGCAATTCTTCGTGCAGTTGACGATAACCCTAGTGTCAGCGTCAGAGAAGTTGCTGCTGTACAAGGTAACGTTGACCACGTCACTGTATGGAGAGTGCTACGGGAGAACCAGTTGTTTCCGTACCATGTACAGCGTGTGCAGGCACTATCAGCAGCTGATGGCCCCCACGGGTACACTTCTGCGAATGGTTCATCCGACAATGTGTCAATCCTCATTTCAGTGCAAATGTTCTCTTTACGGATGAGGCTCCGTTCCAACGTAATCAAATTGTAAATTTTCACAATCGACATGTGTGGGCTGACGAGAATCCGCACGCAGTTGTGCAATCACGTCATCAACACAGATTTTCTGTGAACGTTTGGGCACACATTGTTGGTGATGTCTTGATTGGGCCCCATGTTCTTCCACCTACGCTCAATGGATCACGTTATCGTGATTTCATACGGGATACTCTACCTGTGCTACTAGAACATGTGCCTTTACAAGTACGACACAACAAGTGGTTCATGCACGGTGGAGCTCCTGCACATTTCAGTCGAAGGGTTCGTACGCTTCTCAACAACAGATTCGGTGACCGATGGATTGGTAGAGGCGGACCAATTCCATGGCCTCTACGCTCTCCTGATCTCAAATCTCTTGACTTTCATTCATGGGGGCATTTGAAAGCTCTTGTCTACGCAACCACGGTACCAAATGTAGAGACTCTTCGTGCTCGTATTGTGGACGGCCGTGATACTATACGCCATTCTCCAGGGCTGCATCAGCGCGTCAGGGATTCCATGCGACGGAGGGTGGATGCATGTATCCTCGCTAACGGAGGACATTTTGAACATTTCCTGTAACAATGAGTTTGAAGTCACGCTGGTACGTTCTGTTGCTGTGTGTTTCCATTCCATGACTAATGTGATTTAAAGAGAAGTAATAAAATGAGCTCTAACATGGAAAGTAAGCGTATCCGGACACATGTCCATATAACATATTTTCTTTGTTTGTGTGTGAGGAATGTTTCCTGGAAGTTTGGCCGTACCTTTTTGTAACACCCTGTATTTGTGTCAATTGCCTGAAACCCATCACCGATTCTGTCAAGAATCCACCTACAATGTATAAAACAGCTTCAAACTTCTGATAACTCTACCAATGAGATAACGTATGTTTGACGTTAAGCATGTAAAACTTTTATGGTTGTAGACGCAAAATCCAAATTATGTTCCTTTTATTAGTTTTGGATTATTCACTGCATGAGTTTACTGTGGGTAATTTGCGCACCTTTCTAAGAGAAGAAAGTTATCCGCGGGTCTAAAATTTTTATGACGTAATATCTCCCGCACTATGTGCCGCACAATGATATAATTTTACACGGTACATTCAGCGGTATGTGTGGATACTGAAAGCAAAATGTGTTCCTAATAGAGTTGTTAGGAAAGAAGTAACAAATTAAAAGCCGTTTCCAATGCTCGAGGTTTACTGCATGAACACCGAGAATGTAGTAAAGCGATAAGCTTTCTTCCTGTCATTGTTTTGTGAGGCGTGTCAGCCAGTAAAAGTTCCCAAGTCTGGACGCATGGACAGAAAACAGTCTATACCGACAGGTGTAGCCCAGTTAGTGATGCAGTTACAGCCATGCAGAAAACATCAGGTCGTAAAGTCTGTGACGTGTTTGTGGAAAGAGTAGGGAAAAAGCTATCAACACGCTGATGTATATTCATATTAAGGTACCACATATAAAAATATCTGGACTCGTACCCGTTGCACCCTGTACATCGGGTGTCCCAGGAATAGTCAGTATTCGAGGATATGACAGGAACGATCATTCAGGACCAAAAGGTCAGTAAACATACGCTCTAAAAGGCTACAAGAACTCGTTCAATAGAAAAGATGTGTTTCAGAGTGCCGAAAAATGGTTCAAATGGCTCTGAGCAAAATGCGACTTAACTTTTGAGGTCATTACTCGCCTACAACTTAGAACTACTTAAACCTAACTAACCTAAGGACATCACACACATCCATGCCCGAGGCAGGATTCGAACCTGCGACCGTAGCGGTAGCTCGGTTCCAGACTGTAGCGCCTAGAACCGCTCGGCCACTCCGGCCGGCCAGAGTGCCATGGTTACTAGCCGTTTTTTTCTTGTTTTGGTCCATACCACTTCTCAAAATGTGGAAAGCTAAGAAACTCGTTTCACATTAGCACTCTTAGCACGTAAGTCCGTGTTTACCAGATTTTTTCAAAAATGGCTCTGAGCACTATGCGACTTAACTTCTGAGGGCATCAGTCGCCTAGAACTTAGAACTAATTAAACCTAACTAACCTAAGGACATCACACACATCCGTACCCGAGGCAGGATTCGAACCTGCGACCGGAGCGGTCGCTCGGTTCCAGACTGTGGCGCCTTCAACGGCCAGCTACTAGATTTTTTGTTTAGATCATCGTTCCTGTTGTTTCCCTGAATACTGGCCATTCCTCCTTGGGCACCCTGTTTGTATCATGTTAAGCAATACCCTCATTACGCTGGTGTCGAATGCGAGTAGTAACATTTAAGAGATATGTGTGAGTACAGTACGAAAGGGATCTTATGTGTAGGTGACTGATCAGAGTTAGTTAGTAGTCGACGATTAAGTAGTGTGTCGAACACGTGTAAGGACGCGATCTACTTACCCTCCTGCATCTAGTACTTGCAACATATGACTGAAGCAAGCTAATACATGCAGATCATTTTAAAGGTGGTTTTTTTCCTTACAGGAACGTCGTTACCTTCTAGCTTAGAATATGCTACAGGAACCTGCAACAGATGCACGTTAAGTTGGCCTGTAATTCCCACTGTGCCTTGGAGAATGATTATACGTTCTAGACTCTAGAGACTCAACAACACGCTATACTTCCGGGTCGATCTCCTTGAACTACGCGAAACGTAGTTAACCAGAAAAAGCGACTACTAGGCCTCAAGGCGAATACATGAAGTCCACGGCATGTAGTTCTCAGAGATTGCCGCCGTATTCAGTCACCTCGACGACTTAAAATGTGTGTGATTTCTCTCTCCTTCTCTCTCTCTCTCGTACTTTTCAGTGGTTTTTCTGCTGACTTATTCGATATCGTGCGTTCCATTTGACATCTTTCCTTTCGGATTTTGTATGCACATTGAAGTTGTAAAACTCCCTCTTGTGGCATCACTGTTACCTCACATTTATGTTATCAGCATTACTCCTTATACATCGATGTCTACACGTATTTTCTGCTAAATACCGTGATGTGCGTGGCGGAGGGTACATTTTACTCCAGTAAACAAGGCGTGTTAAAAAATAACGAGAATCTTCGTTTCTCGGAAACAGTTTTACTTTCTCGTCTGCATCAATGTTATCCCACTCAAAATAGCTCCCATTAGATATCATACACTCATGTAAGCGCTCTTTGGAATGCTAATACAACAAAAAAGATGGGAAAATAAGAATGGAACGCAGTAACAAAGTGCTCGGATTAGAAAAGGTTCTCGTGCGGTAGCGTTCTCGCTTCCCACGCCCGGGTTCCCAGGTTCGATTCCCGGCGGGGTCAGGGATTTTCTCTGCCTCGTGATGGCTGGGTGTTGTGTGCTGTCCTTAGGTTAGTTAGGTTTAAGTAGTTATAAGTTCTAGGGGACTTATGACCACAGTAGTTGAGTCCCATAGTGCTCAGAGCCATTTGAACCATTTTTAGAAAAGGTTCAAGAGAGGGACGTAGTCCTTCACCCCCGTCGTCCATTCTATACATTGAGGAAGCTATGACGAAAATAAAAGGTGAGTCTTATGACTAGGATAAAAATTCAGGGCAAGGATATCAGTGTTAATATTCGCTGCTGATACTGCTGTCTTCAGCGAAACTGAGGAAAAATATGCAGGATCTGTTAAGTGGAATGAATAGCTTAAAGTGGACACACTATGGACTGAGAGTACACAAAAAATGCAAAAGTGCTGAGAAGTAGAAGACAGAAGATTAGTGACAGACTTAAGATCTCATCTGGGGGCCGCAAAGTAAACGAAGTTAAGGAAGTCTACTGCTTCAGAAACAAAATGCAAGGAGTACATAAAAAGCAGACTATTACAGGCAAACAGTACACTAAAATAACCGTACTAGTAGCAATTATCAGCCTCAGTTTGAGGAAGAAATTATGTGAAAATGTACGTTTGGAGCACAGCATTTTATGATAGCGAAACATGGACTGTGGGAAAACCTGAACAGAAGAGACTCGAAGCATTTAAGATGTGCTGCAGAAGCATGTTGAAAATTAGGTGGGTTGATAAGACAAATGAGGTGGTTTTCCGCAGATGTGCGATGAGAGGAAAATCTGGAAAACATTTACGAGAACTACTCTGGAACGTTACTTGACGGTCCATCTACGGTAGATGTTTACCTACTAGTTGTTTGGGCATGGATATGACGTCCTAGGACTGCTAGGTATACTATTTTTTAATAATTTAATCCGAATTTTAATTTATGAATGTTAATCTTT
This sequence comes from Schistocerca cancellata, assembly GCF_023864275.1. Lineage (NCBI taxonomy): Eukaryota > Metazoa > Arthropoda > Insecta > Orthoptera > Acrididae > Schistocerca > Schistocerca cancellata. Next base: position 177,608,687 of record NC_064635.1, read on the forward strand.
AACTTTTTTAAATTTCTTAATTGTTCAACGGAGTAGGTTAGAACTGTCATTTTACGTTAGATTTCAGATGCAACTGATATGGGGCTAATACACCGAAACCGTGGTAGTGTACAGCGACTTCTGTTGTGTATGGCTTGGGCCAATAAAAATATTTTACAAATGTGGCGGATTTCATTACCGTGAACATGTAGTAGAACAGTTGTGGGTGTCGCACAAATAAAAATTTAAATTTCATGTGATTGTTGTTCTACAAATAAATGCCGTTCCCGTGGGGAGGTTATTTTCTTCCTGTTTGTTGTGTTTTCTAAAGGTGTTACGTCGAAAACTTCATTTACATGTGGAAAGAAGCGTCGGACGGGTGTCATTTGCATCTGAATGTTTTCCTGTCGTAATGAATGGGCTTTCTGTGCTCTCCGCAGAGTCGTAACACCTGCTGTCTCAGCTTTTTCGAAAGACAAATGGGAACGCGAGAAGAATGTAGGGGAAAGTCTGGTGTGCCGTCAAGATTGCGATATCTGCAGTGTGTGTGTGTGTGTGTGTGTGTGTGTGTGTGTGTGTGTGTGTGCGTGCGTGCGTGTGTGTGTATAATGTGTATGGTAAATAGCCATCAGCTGCGAATGAATAGCATACTATAACGTTCGGTCTTACCAGATATCTCTATTGCAACTGTGCTGAAGTAAAAGTATGTTGTAGACTTTATAGAAATCCTAGTGAAACTAGATCTTGTGCGGGTACGAAATTTTCCAGAGATTTTGCAGCCAAAGTTTGTAAATAAATAATTTCGTTGAGTCGAAGTGAAATCTCGTGCTAATTTCGAATATAAATCAACAAGCCTTATTAGCAGAACTACGTGCATTTTTTTGTTATCCAGAATTATCGTTCATAACATGAAATTTTAATTATTATGTTAGAAGATTTATTAGCGGACAAGTCCTGTTTTGTGTATTTTATTATTTGCATGAGATATTCCGCCTGGTCTCCCTTCGAAGACGTACTTGAAGTCTTGAACGGCAAAGCAGTCAAAGGCGGCCAAATGTCACGTGCGCCGGCCGCGCTGTCAAGGAATACCAATGACCAGAAGTTTATATCAATAATGTACATATTTATCTATTGAAAAAATGCTTGTTATTCGTCACCCAGAAGGTCTGCTGAAAGACGATACTCATCATCTAATATGCGTAGTATTTAAAGGCACTATTTTTTTTGAATCATCAATCTTCTGACTAGTTTGATGCGGACCGTCACGAATTCCCCTCGTGTGCCAACCTCTTCACCTCAGAGTAGCTCTTGCAACCTGCGTCCTCAGTTATCTGCTGGATGTATTTCAATCTCTGTCTCTCTTCACAGTTTTTGCCCTCTACAGCTCCCTGTAATACAATGAAAATCATTCTCTGATGTCTTGACAGATGTCCTACCGTCCTGTCCTTTCTCCTTGTCAGTGTTTCCCACATATTACTTTCTACTCCGATTCTGCGCATAACCTCCTCATTCCCTACCTTATCAGTCCACCTAATTTTCAACGTTCGTTTGTAGTACCGCATCTCAAATGCTTCAATTTTCTTCTGTTCCGGTTACCCCACAATCCACATTTCACTACTGTTCTGTGCTCCAAACGAACATTCTAGGAAGTTTATTCCTCAAATTAAGGTCTGTGTTTGATATTAGTAGACTTCTCTTTGCCAGGAATGTCCTTTTTGTCAGTGTTAGTCTGCTTTTGATGTCCTCCTTGCTCCGAACTTCATGGGTTGTTTTGCTGCCATAATCAACTTGGTGACCATCAGCCCTAATGTTAAGTTTCTCACTGTTCTCATTTCTGTTGCTTTTCATTACTTTCGCCTTTCTTCGATTTTCTCTCCAGCCATATTCTGTACTCATTAGACTGTTCTTTCTATTCAGCACATCACGTAATTCTTCTTCACTTTCACTTAGGGTAGCAATGTTATCAGCGAATCGTATCAATTAGATTCTTTCACTTTGAATTTTAATCCCTCTACTGAAAATTTCTTTTACTTCCATCATTGCTTCTTCGATGTACAGATTGAACAGCAAGGGCGAAACACTACATCCCTGTGTTACAGCCTTTTTAATCCGATCACTTCGTTCTTGGCCATCCACTCTTATTATTCCAATTTGGCTCTTGTACATATTGTATACTAGCTGTCTCTCTCTCTGTAGCTTGTCCCTATTTCTCTCAGAATTTCGAACATCTTGCACCATTTTATATTTTCGTACGCTTTTGCCAGGCTGACAGATCGTATGAACGTGTCTTGATTTTTTTTAGTCTTGCTTCCATTATCAACCGCAACGTCAGAGTTACTTGTCTGGTGCCTTCACCCTTCCGAATCTAAACTGATCGTCATCCAACACATCTTCAATTTTCTTTTCCATTCTTCTGTATATAATTCTTGCCAGCAAGTTGGATGCATGAGCTATTAAGCTGATTGTGCCATAATTCTCGCACTTGTCAGCTCTTGCAGTCTTCGGAACTTTATGGATAATATTTTCCCGAAAGTCAGGTGGTATTTCGCCAGACCCATGCATTCTGCACACCAACTTGAATAGTCGTTTTGTTGCCACTTGAAACGTCACCTTAGAAAAATTAATGAATTACTGTGCTGATGAACCTCTACGTTATTTGATTTTAAAACAGCTGAGCAGAACTGAACGTACTCAGACATTTCTCTCTTTACTTATTCTGATCATCACTAAACTGACACACAATATTTTTAGCGCAACGCAATCTGACTTCCTATAATCCCTACAAAAGAATGGCCCTTACTAACAATAACCTATACCTTTCATGAATCACTTACCTCACAAAAATCTTCGTTACTCGAACTACTGCACTACAGCTGCCTGTAATCACAGTTCCTCAATTAGCACCACCCAGGAGGCACGTGTAGGGATTTTAAGGTTAAACCTACAAACGTGAGCAACGTTACTCGAAAGTTCCAGATAATCACTGGAAGCAACATAAGTAAGGAGCCGAAGCTGAACAACGGATTGCCTCAAGGATCAGTTCTGTCACCCTTACTGTTCAACCTATATCTATCTGATCTACCTGACACTTCGTCCAGAAAATACTTCTATGCCGATGACCTGGACCTAGCCGTAAAACATCAGGAAATGAAGAAAACAGAAGAGATTCTAGCCAATGACCTGTCTGCATTAGATAATTACTGCAAAATCTAGAGACTCCAACCCAGTGTGAGTAAAACAGAAGTGTGTTGCTTCCATCTGAATAACCGGTTGGCAAAAGTGAAACTGGACGTAAGCTTCAGAAGTAGAATTCTTCGTCATAATGTTGTTGTTGTTGTTGTGGTCTTCAGTCCTGAGACTGGTTTGATGCAGCTCTCCATGATACTCTATCCTGTGCAAGCTTCTTCATCTCCCAGTACCTACTGCAACCTACATCATTCTGAATCTGCTTGGTGTATTCATCTCTTGGCCTCCCTCTACGATTTTTACCCTCCACGCTGCCCTCCAATACTAAATTGGTGATCCCTTGATGTCTCAGAACATGTCCTACCAACCGATCCCTTCTTCTAGTCAAGTTGTGCCACAAGCTCCTCTTCTCCCCAATTCTTTTCAGTACCTCCTCATTAGTTATGTGATCTACCCATCTAATCTTCAGCATTCTTCTGTAGCACCACATTTCGAAAGCTACTATTCTCTTCTTGTCTTAACTATTTATAGTCCATGTTTCACTTCCATACATGGCCACACTCCATACAAATACTTTCAGAAACGACTTCCTGACGCTTAAATCAATACTCGATCTTAACAAATTTCTCTTCTTCAGAAACGCTTTCCTTGCCATTGCCAGTCTACATTTTATATCCCCTCTACTTCGACCATCATCAGTTATTTTGCTCCCCAAATAGCAAAACTCCTTTACTACCCTTAAGTGTCTCATTTCCTAATCTAATTCCCTCAGCGTCACCCTAATTAATTCGACTAAATTCCATTATCCTCGTTTTGCTTTTGTTGATGTTCATCTTATACCCTCCTTTCAAGACATTGTCCATTCCGTTCAACTGCTCTTCCAAGTCTTTTGCTGTCTCTGACAGAATTACAATGTCATCGGCGAACCTCAAAGTTTTTATTTCTTCTCCATGGAGGAGGAGGAGATTAGTGTTTAACGTCCCGTCGACATCGAGGTCATTAGAGACGGAGCACAAGCTCGGATTCGGGAAGAATGGGGAAGGAAATCGGCCGTGCCCTTTCGAAGGAACCATCCCAGCATTTGCCTGAAGTGCTCTAGGGAAATCACGGAAAACCTAAATCAGGATGGCCGGACGCGGGATTGAACCGTCGTCCTCCCGAATGCGAGTCCAGTGTGCTAACCACTGCGCCACCTCGCTCGGTTCTTCTCCATGGATTTTAATGCCTACTCCGAACATTTCTTTTGTTTCCTTTACTGCTTGCTCAATATAAAGATTGAATAACATCGGGGATAGGCTAAAACCCTGTCTCACTCCCTTCCCAACCACTGCTTCCCTTTCATGTCCCTCGAATTTTATAACTGCCATCTGGTTTTTGTACAAATTGTAAACAGCCTTTCGCTCCCTGTATTTTACCCCTGCCACCTTCAGAATTTGAAAGAGAGTATTCCAGTCAATATTGTCAAAAGCTTTCTCTAAGTCAACAAATGCTAGAAATGTAGGTTTGCGTTTCCTTAATCTAGCTTCTAAGATAAGCCGTAGGGTCAGTTTTGCCTCACGTGTTCGAATATTTCTACGGAATCTAAACTGATCTTCCCCAAGGTCAGCTTCTACTAGTTTTTCCTTTCGTCTGTAAGGTATTCGCGTTAGTGTTTTGCAGCCTTGACTTATTAAACTGATAGTTCGGTAATTTTCACATCTGTCAACACCTGATTTCTTTGGGATTGGGATTATTATATTCTTCTTGAAGTCTGAGGGTATTTCGCCTGTCTCGTACATCTTGCTCACCAGATGGTAGCGTTTTGTCAGGACTGGCTCTCCCAAGGCCGTCAGTAGTTCTAATGGAATGTTTTCTACTTCAGTGGCCTTGTTTCGACTCGGGTCTTTCAGTGCTCTGTCGAACTCTTCACGCAGTATCATATCTCCCATTTCATATTCATCTACATCCTCTTCCATTTCCATAATATTGTCCTCAAGTACATCGCCCTTGTATAGACCCCGTATATACTCCTTCCACCTTTCTGCTTTCCCTTCTTTGCTTAGAACTGGGTTTCCATCTGAGCTCTTGATATTCATACAAGTGGTTCTCTTTTCTCCAAAGGTCTCCTTAATTTTCCTGTAGGCAGTATCTATCTTACCCCTAGTGAGATAAGCCTCTACATCCTTACAATTGTCCTCTAGCCATCGCTGCTTAGCCATTTTGCACTGCCTGTCGATATCATTTTTGAGACGTTTGTATTCCTTTTCGCCTGCTTCATGTACTGCATTTTTGTATTTTCTCCTTTCATCAATTAAATTCAACATTTCTTCTGTTACCCAAGGATTTCTACTAGCTCTCGTCTTTTTACCTACTTGATCCTCTGCTGCCTTCACTACTTCATTCCTCAAAGCTACCCATTCTTCTTCTACTGTATTTTTCCCCCATTCCTGCCATTTGTTCCCTTACGCTCTCCCTGCAACTCTGTACAACCTCTGGTTTAGTCAGTTTATCCAGGTCCCGTCTCCTTAAATTCCCACCTTTTTGCAGTTTCTTCAGTTTTAATCTACAGTTCATAACCAGTAGATTGTGGTCAGAGTCCACATCTGCCCCTGGAAATGTCTTACAATTTAAAACCTGGTTCCTAAATCTCTGTCTTACCATTATATAATCTATCTGATACCTTCTAGTATCTCCAGAATTCT